>NC_064642.1:138746085-139401085 GCF_023864345.2 Schistocerca serialis cubense | reverse complement strand
CAGCTCCCCACTGCTCATAGTAGCATTATGCAAAATGTTATTTTCGATAAGGGAAAGGGTTTCCTCAATTTGGATATTGGTGTACAAATTCATAATATCAGAAGACGCAACTACCATATCATCTGACATTTTAAGTTTCTGGTATTCAGCAGCAAAAACTGCAAAATTTAGTACACTATAATTACTGGGGAACTTACACACTCCTTTCAGTTTCCAAAAAAAGAAACTTAGTCACGAAGCATAAGTGGAGAATCTCTACCATTAATTATAACACACACACTTTTTTCAGCTTTATTTAATTTCATCCGTATGTTAAGAACAGGCAAATTTGGATTCATGCATATCAGACTCTGTTTTTCCCTTGGTTTCATCAAGAACTGTAAACCATCAATTTTCTTTTAAAGCTACATTCACAAACTTTATTGGATCCTTATTAATTTGTCATATACCATTATTTGCAAAAAAAAAATCCAAAACCATTTCCCTGTACATTACCTCTGATAAGTTGACTAATGTATTTCCTTTATTGGCTTTTATTATTAAAGCATTCTCTCCAATTTACAATTGATGCCTGCCAAAACCGGTTTCTCACTATGCCTAGCCCTACTACCCTTAGCAATGAGATGCTACTTAGCTAACAGTTCCAGTGTTTTGACAGTAACTAATGTCTCCACAAGACAATCCAACTTGTTGTATGTGCATGCTGTCATAAGTTCAGTGATCAACTTTGCTACATTTACTCTCAGATATAGGTAGCCGAAGTGAATAACCCGGCCCCTTGTTAAGAATGAGTATTTCCTCATCCGTAAACTGGATATTAGTTACATTAACAACCCTTTCAACAGAAGTAGGTGACTCAGGAACAGCGCTATTCACAGTGTACCCAAACATAATTGTCTAAGCTTATCATTCAGTATGCTTCGTATATCACTCCACTTTACACTAACATAGGCGTCAACTTTTTTGCTAAAGAACTGGAATTGTAAATTTCTAATACATGCTACCAATCTCAAATGCAAATAAATAAGGTCTTTGTCTTCTGCACCATGGGCTATCCTAATCTCACTCTCTGATGACACTGTTTTTTTATAACAGATTTGCTGATGTTTTCATGATTTTGAAAGGCACACATGACAAGGTTATATCTATTTTTAATTTATTCAATAAGCAGATTAAGTAATTGTTGGAAGTTGAAGTGGAGAGGAAATTGAGTTTTCTGGATTAGCTTATGAGAAGTGACGAGTGCCTTAACTACTCAATTTTTTGGAAGCCAACACAGTCTGATGCCATAATACGCAATTATTGTAATCACCCCATTAGACAAAAGGTAGACTACTTTCATACTATGGTGGAGCGACTGTTTAGATTGCCTCAATTAGGACGAGGTTAATAAAGAGTTAAACATTTTGAAGCAGGTTGTGGTGGCTAATGGCTATAAGTAACTGCCGGTTTCTGGTTTGTACAGGAAGCATAGGCAGATGAAACCACCATGGATAGATGATACAAAAAAGTACCTAATATTACAATATAGGGGACCAATCTCTGAAAAGTTGACCCGCTCCTTCTAAAAAGATTTATGGTAGGATTCCGTGTGAGTGGGCAACTAAGGTATAAGTTGAAACATAGGCTCAGCAATCTGGCAAGCTGCCACAGGGTAGTAAATATAATTCATCAGCAGTATATTCAGTTGCAGTGCGGATCCTGTGAATCATTTTACATTGGACAAATTGGTAGAAGTTTTGTCACCCATTTTAAAGAAAATGTAGGTCCTTTTAACAGGACTGCATTTGGACAGTATTTAAAAAATGAAGGTCATCGGGTTGGTACTATTGAAAATACACTTACGGTTCTGCATCATGCATCGAAAGTTGTGCAGTTGGATGTTTTGGAGGAACTTGAGATTTTTAAGAGCAAAATAAGGGAGCCAGATAAAGTGTTGAACAAACATGTCTATTTTTGATTTAGTCAGTTCTTTGTTCCAAAATGATGTATAGTTTATACTGTGTTTCCCTACCATCAACCCCACTGTTATTTTCGCCAACCCCTGGACCACGATCTCCTGTATGCCCGGCTTTGCATCTGGCTTTGTAAAGTTTGTTATGAGAAAGTTTTTGTGCTTGTAACAGGTCGGAAGTGATGATTTTTAATCTCCTATTGTTTTGATTTCTTTTAACACCAATGTTGTTGTTCACATGTAATGATTTTTACATGCCAACATGGTACACAACTGTGTAATACACGCTGTATGTTGTGCTGCTGTGTTTTACTGTACAGTGATTTTAAGTATTTGACAGTTTTTGGAAAAGGGTTTAAGAGGTGTTAATTTTACTGTTGAATTGTATGGTTATTATAATTGTTATATTCCTGACGGTTGGCGAAATTTTAATAAATTAAACAATTTTCCTATATCCTGATAGGGTGGCCCCGTCTCGAGGTTTCCATACGGCAACAGAAGCAGTGAACTGCCAGTTATCTGTATGCGCTGAAACTGTTTGTTGCACATTTTTGACATGCCTTTCACATCTTTGGAAACAGCATTTTTGGCTATGTTACACAGCATTTTTGACTGTGTGAAACAATATGTTCTGTATTTTTAGGAAGTGCTTAAAAATTTAGTAATACCTGTATCATACGTGAGTGTAGCTTTGGTTTTCTGCCCTTTAGGATGAATCGAAAAAAAGGGGTCTCAGCCCAAAAGTAGTCATGAAGTGAATAAAAAAAAAAAAGTAAAATTTCCAACTTTGGACTGGTTTTTTGTTGTACTGATCAACAGAAGTCAGTGATCCAGCATGCTGGAAATTCATGATGGGTACTGTTGTTTGAAAAGAAGCCCTGTGATATTTTCCTTAACTTTTTTGTCATATGCAAATACAGCAAGTGGGTACCACCGCAGAGACAAGAGACAAAGACACGGTTAACCAGAGCAGGCGACATGGAAACAAAGACGCTCCTGGTGCTGTTGTTTTCAATACAACTTTCTTTCATGGTAAAAGTCACGACATTAGGAGTTGGTGGTTGAAGTTTACCACTGGACAGTGACATTCTGTCAGTCGCTTTTGATCAGCCATGGGGAAAAGAGAAAGGAAAAGTTACACACTAGATCAGGAAGTAAAATTCATATGAGAGGTGGATGCTAATCCAAACATCACAAAACCCAAAACTGCTTCAGATTTAGGAATTGCCTACACCACACAATGTACAGTTATCAGCAAAAGAAACAGTATTTTGAACAGGTTTTTAAGACTGGGTGCAAAATCAACAAAACACCGTTATCAGCAAGATGGGAGATCTGTAGATTAGGAAAATGTAATTTTTACATGGTTCAAGCAGCTCTTCCGATCAATGGTGACATGCTCAAAGCAAAGTCGACAGGTTTAGCTACAGGTATGAACCTCACTGCTGATTTCAAGGCTTCATCAGGATGGTTACAAGGATCATCAAGTTATCACAGGGAGAACAATTTATGGCGAATCAAAAGCTGTGGACAACGTCACAGTACAACACTAGTGCCGATATTTTAAGAGATTAACAACCTCAAAACACCTGTAACTGTGACAAAAACAGTCTATTCTACAGTCTGCTTCCTAGTAAAACATTAGCTGAAAAGGGAGACTCATGCCTTGTGGGGAAGAAAAGTAAAATTCATGTGACTGTTCTTCTTGCCACAAATGAAGATGGATCTGATGAACTTTCCCTACTTGTGACAGAAAAATCTAAGAATCCAAAGTGTTTCAAAGGTGCAAAGATGAAACCTACAGAATAGAAATCCAACAATAATTCTGGGATGACTATGATCTTAACTGAACAATGGTTAAAAACTTAACATAAAAAGAGAGAGAGAGAGAGAGAGAGAGAGAGAGAGAGAGAGAGAGAGAGAGAGAGTATCCTTCTTATGGATTGAGGTGCAGCACATCCACCCAAGTACTTCTGGAAAATGTTTGTGGAATTTTTCCACTAAACTGTACTAGTAGTCTAATTAGTCTAATGTAGTCTAATTAAGTCGGGTGATGCTGAGGGAATTAGATTAGGAAATGAGGCACTTAAAGTAGTAAAGGAGTTTTGCTATTTGGGGAGCAAAATAACTGATGATGGTCGCAGTAGATAGGATATAAAATGTAGACTGGCGATGGCAAGGAAAGCGTTTCTGAAGAAGAGAAATTTGTTAACATCCAGTATTGATTTAAGTGTCAGGAAGTCATTTCTGAAAGTATTCGTATGGAGTGTAGCCATGTATGGAAGTGAAACGTGGACGATAAACAGTTTAGACAAGAAGAGAATAGAAGCTTTCGAAATGTGGCGCCACAGAAGAATGCTGAAGATTAGATGGGTAGATCACATAACTAATGAGGAAGTATTGAATAGGATTGGGGAGAAGAGAAGTTTGTGGCACAACTTGACCAGAAGAAACGATCGGTTGGTAGGACATGTACTGAGGCATCAAGGGATCACCAATTTAGTACTGGAGGGCAGCGTGGAGGGTAAAAATCGTAGAGGGAGACCAAGAGATGAAAACACTAAGCAGATTCAGAAGGATGTAGGTTGCAGTAGGTACTGGGAGATGATGAAGCTTGCACAGGATAGAGTAGCATGGAGAGCTGCATCAAACCAGTCTCAGGAGTGAAGACCACAACAACAACAGCAAAGAACTTACTTGAAAGGGCAGCTGAACAGAATGGACAGAGTCTTGAAAGGAGGATATCAGATGAATGTCAACAAATGCGAAACAAGGATAATGGAATGTAGTCTAATTAAATTAGATGAATCTGAGAGAATTAAATTATGAAATAAGACACTTAAAGTAGGTTAGTTTTAGTATTTGAGCATCAAAGTAACTGATGACAGCCAGTGTAAAGAGCATATAAAATTTAGATGCAGTGGCAAAGAAAGTGTTTCTGAAGAAGAGGAACTGCTAACTTCGAATACAGATTTGAGTGTTAGGAAGTCTTTTCTGAAAGTATTTGAATGGAGTGTCACACTCCATAGAAGTGAAACATGAATTATAAACTGGTTTAGACAAGAAGAGAAAAGCTTTTGAAATGTGCAGCTAAAGAAGAAAGCTGAAGATCAGATAGGTAGATAGTGCAAGTAATGAAGTGGTACTGAACAGAATAGGAGGGAAAAGAAATTTTGTGACACAAACTGACTAGAAGAAGGAACTGATTGATAAGACACTTTCTGAAGCATAAACGGATCACCAACTTAGTATTGGAGGGAAGTGTTGCGGGTAAAAATCTTAGGACGATACCAATAGACGAATACACTAAGCAGATCCAGAAGAAAGTAAGCTGCATTTATTTGGTACTGAAGAGACTTGCACAGGTTATAGTAGCATGGAGAGCTGCACCAAACCAGTCTTTGGACCTAATACCAGCACAACAACAAAGCATGCTTACCCCTGTGGGTGAAGTTTCAGCCATGTACAGTAAGAGTATTTATTAAATTTTCGTGATTGGGGTTCATGGTCGTATAAAATTTGTTTAAAGACATGACCATCGCTTTCAAGTTTTAAAAAATATTTTTCCATAAAATAAATATTGCAATTTTGGATGTTTATCCACTTTAAAGTGGAGCACAGCTGATTTTTGTACTTCAGCACATGTCAAAATAGAATTAGCACTTTTTTTTTACATGTAACTATGAAATTATGCTCCGACTGAACAGTTTACCATCACTCAGAAAGAACTATCTGCTTCTCACCAACATTCACATTTTAAACTGTTGCTATAAATACAGATAAATTTAAAAAAAATAAAACACACACAGATAGTGGCATTTTCTCACAACCGAGCTGCTTTCAGTACACACACAAGCCGTTAATGGCTCACTGAAAGTCACTAACTTTTTCCTTGTGTGTTACATAATCATATCTACTTTACATTCATTCTGTAATCAGTGGTATTTGACCTATGTTAAATTTCTTCATAGTCCTGCAAGCCACCATATTGTGCAAATTTAGAACAAAAACCACTTCCTTATCAAATACTCTACAACTTTCAGCTACAGAAGAAAGATGAATATGCTAGTAAGGACATACCTCCACAAGTTCATCGCGCTCATCAGGTGCATCCCCTACAGACGACCCAGATCCGAGAGGACCCTTTTCCATTTCGGGGCAGGAGTTTGCACGGCGTACTTGTACTTCCCCGTCGGCAGTTAATGCACTCATGCCCCCAACACTGTCAACAATTCCATCAGACACTACTGACTGACTGTAGAAACGGTGGCGATGGTGCCTCTGTTGCTGGATGCGTCGCACCATTTCCAGCATTGATCGACTGCTCGGCATGTGCAGTCCACCCGCTGCACACTCTGCTCCTCCTTCTTGCCCACACTCTTCATACTCTCCAACATGTCCGCCAGATGAAACCACATCTTCCAAAACACTGTCACATTCTCGCTCCTGTGCAATAAATATTGGTAGAATGATTACACAGCCATGTTCTAATTACTTTAGAGTATATTAAGATTAAGCTTTCCTAAACCGAAAGATGGTTTGAACATCACAGTAATTATTAGGCATGGGCCTACTGAAGGTGGTATGTACTTATATTCATCTGTTCACTGAACTGACTGACCCAGCTAGTTATCGGAGAAGCTAAGGTTTAACATCAATTCACAATCATTGGTATATCTACATAAATATTTTTGAGTACATTAAAAAATGATATAGGCATCCAATTATACTGTTGTCATGCTCCACAACCGAACTCTCAAGAATCTTACATGGACACCATACACTGGTATACAACTAAAGAACAGGTAATGAGGTATTTTATTCCAATCAGAATGATTTTTCATTTCTGCAGACTTATCAAACTAACATTTGTGTGTTCTTTAAAATACTGATTCATGAATCGAGTTAAAAAAGGATGGTGGACATCAAATTCTTTTTATAGTCTTACGTTCTTTGGGGGATGAAAGACATTACAGATTAGCCTGAAGTTCAAGGTCAGCCTAAAGTTTTTCAGTTCTGGGAAAAACACTTCTGTTATTCAGGTGTAAATTTTTTTGGTCTTCTTTTCAAGTTATGTAACTTCACCATCTTCCCCACGATGCAGACACCAGTTTCGCACAATGTATCCATTGTGAATAGGAGTGAAAACATTTGAGAATAATAAAAATTATGTTTTGCAGTTAGTCTAAGGCTTTTTGGATGTATGCTTTTATTCAAATAAATTTTTGTCAGCTTATTTTCACAAACCTCCTCGTGCACCAGTGAGTAAAGGAACTTCTGTCTGTCGCACAAACCCTCAACCACCACTTTTTTTTAAAGAGAGAGAGAGAGAGAGAGAGAGAGAGAGAGGGGGAGTCAAATGCTTCCCAGCACAAAGATTTTCAATAATGACCACTATGATGACAAGTTCTTCAATAATGACAGCCATGGGTGTCTATAGAAGTTGATTGGAGGGGGGGGGGGGGGGAGGTGGGGGGCGGGCAACGAGACAAATTCTAAATTCCGCAATCAATCTCATTAATCTACAAATTTTTTAGTTATAAAAATACATCTGTCATTTTGTAAGCAAACCTAACCACCACCATGAAACAAAGTGACAGGTCCAATAAGATGAAATAAGTAAAAATTAATTTCTTCTCAGAAACTGTGGTAATCTTACACGACATTAAGACTTTGAAGCCCAGGCACTTGGAAGAATATTGGGCCTAGGAAAACCAACTACTGATGCTGATATTTGAAGCACATATGCAATTTATGTATTTACAAGAATAACACATACTAAAAAAGGGACAAACTTCAAGATTTATTTTTTATTTTTTAATATATCACAAAATTTTTAAATTTTAATTAATTAAAATGAAAAATAAATTAATAAAAATAAATAAATGAATAAATAAATAATATTTAATGAAAATTTTAATTAAAAGAAAAAGTGCGAATGAGTTATTGAGCAATTTCTCCCCTTTGAGCTTCCAAAATTTCTTGCTCGCTCAACAAACATGACTTATCTGAGGCAGAGTTATAGGAAACTGTGAAACCAATCACGTACACACATGAAATTATGCCAATACGGTCATACTGGCCTAGTCATTCAAGACAGCAGCTGTTACATCCATTAAAGTTTCTTTTAGAATCTGTTTATGAGAAAACAAAAAATTATTGTAACTGTACTGGGCGACTATTTGAGTTATGACTGACTCAAAGCTGTATGGAACAGTACTGGGCAACCAAGCACGAAAATTAAATGCACACCAACAATATCCGGAATGTGTAAAATTTTTGAACAATTGTGAAATTTAATTTTTTCTAAGTTTAGTGATTTTAGCAAACTTGCTACAGTCTCAGTATTAATAATCTACATTCACAGTGTCAATAATCTCTTCAAATTTTTACATTGCTTAAAAGTGAAGCAGAAATAACAAATAAGGTTTATCAGCGAACAACTTTAAGCAGTACGGTAAAGCAGTAAAGTGTCTCAAAAACAGATACAAAACCATGTTAAATTGCCTATCATGTTTTTCCTCACAATGTGTTTGAAGCATTATGTATAAACACGTGTAATTCTGACGTTGCTTGTACCTGTACGATATGTCAAATGCTGCTTGTTGCTTCAATTGCAGCAGCTGACAATAGTTGTCAATTGCTACTCCATTGTCAGCATCCAATAACAGCATTCTCATTAAAAAAATTCGCATTGAATCAGATCAAATCTACAAGTTTGGTGCCCGATTTTTCAAATCTTTTTCTAACCTATTAAGACATAAGAGAAGGAACACTAATTCAGTACTGAGTTTATCTTTTGTCCATAGGTGATGAGGTGTTTCTGTTCTATACAGGTAGTATCATGTTTTCATCCTGTTGAGTTTCAAGCAAAAGAGACCAGAAGGAGGAGGACTGCATCCAATCTTCGAAGTGCTTTCTTGTTACAGAAGTCTCTCAAGAGGGGTGTACTCAGTCATATTATTGTTTGAAAAGCTTACCACTGATGAAGCAATGTATTTATTTTGCGGCCGAGTGAGTTTTTGTGTGTATATACAGTATGAAAATGAACAAATTTAATTTGTTGTCTGCGTTGTCAGTGATCTGTTAAATAAATGCGCACTGTTCATTTATTGCTAAATCTCACTTTAGTCATATATCTTACAGCTTTTTATCAGCCAGGAGTTCATGCTCCAGGGTGAAATGGCATTCAAACAAAGTCAAAGCTTGTGTGATGAAATGGAGAGAGAAGAGGGAAGTATATTCTTCGTTAACAAAGCATACAGTATCAATCGGATCAGGTACCAAAAAGAATGGCTCAGTTATACTGAAGCCACATCTAACTTTAGATTATGATGTTAACAAGGCTTGCAGTACAGTGCGTTTCAGCACAGAATTGTCAAGTGATGATGGAAGTTTTACTGCCATCTACTGCTAATGGGAGTGTCAAATGCATTTTGGTTGTACAAACCAGTGCTACTTGAAAGTATAACAGTGACTGACTTCATCACCTCACTTGCGTCTGAGCTCCTTGAGGATGATGTGTATCAAGTTATCAATACCACAGTACAAAGTGAAACGCTACGTAGTTGACACAGACATTTATGCAGCACCCACAAGAAAGAAGTATGCTGCCTGGGCTTCTCATACATGTATTGTCAGATGGAACAAAAACGGAAAAAGCTTTTCACAAAGAGAGATACTACCTGTGTAAGCTTTGCTTTGTGCATGGCGCCTTGTTTCAAGATCTATTACACAAAAGAACGTAATGAGTCTGTATAAAAACTATAATGAGCCACATAATGAGTGTGTAGAAAACCATACTAGTATTTACAAATATATGTTATGTATTTTTCCAAATCTACAACTTATTCAAATTTCCAAAAACATGTTGTGGACTATGTGCTTATCCATAAACAATTATTTTAGCAAAATGTAAAAGCACATGAAAGTGGTGATAAAATGGAGCCTGACTTGTCAAAATATGTTACCTAATGACAAAGTAACACTTATTTGAACACTGCTAATTTTGTAGACAGAGTAGGTGCAGACTGAGTAAGTTAAAAGTGAGCACTGGTCTGAGACTTTGTAGAGTACAGACTTCTAATAATAATAATAATAATAATAATAATGTGCTGTAAGTTCTGTAAATCACAGTAAACCACTGAGCTAAAGAGAAAAGACCCTTGAAGTAACTTATTTGAACATATTTTAATACACTGAAGACCAAATATTTGATTATTTTAATGAAACCGATTAACTATATAGTCAAGACAAATTTTATTAATAATACTGAACACTAACGGCTGCATTTTGGAGAGATTCATCATATATGAATATACAAGTTATGAAAGCTAGAAATAGTTGTTTTTTGTTTTAAGTATGTGTGTGTGTGTGTGTGTGTGTGTGTGTGTGTGTGTGTGTGTGTGTGTGTGTTATTGTTATTGTTTCTATCAACGTACCAACGCTTCCGTTTGGTAAGTTACAGAATCTTTGTTTTTAGATACATTTTTCCCCACATGGACTCATCATAAAATGAAGAAGTGCCCAGCTACATGTGGAACAATCCAAAGAACATTATCTAGTAAAACATGAAAACAAACAAGAATGAAATTTTATCTGTATGGCTCAGTGACAGGGGTACTTAAATCATAAATATCTTAGCAAGGCACAGGTACCAGAACTGATTGCTGAGCTAGCTGAAAGACTACTTCAGACTGGATAGATTTAAAAATGCCCTGTGGAGAGAATTGCATATTTTTAGAACACAAGAGAGAATCGAAGAATGATGGACCTCTCAGCTAAATAGAATTCCAGCAGGATGTATACCAAGAAAGGTTTTACCTTAAGGGAGAGGAGACGTTTGGACGGCCAACGGAACATTGGCAACAACTTCTTCTCTGACTAGAAAAAGAGGACTGCATATTTCATGGAAGAAGAAATATTTCATTGCATTTCAGTAATTCTTTTAATATTTAACACCACATCATCCTACTTGACCATTAAAGTTTCATAAATCCCAACTATGTAAAAACTTCAAGAAATTTTATACACTATTTGATCAAAAATATCCGGACACCCCCAAAAATGTATGTTTTTCATATTAGGTGCATTGGGCTGCCACCTACTGCCAGGTACTCCATATCAGCAACCTCAGTAGTCATTAGACATGATAGAGCAGAATGGGGTGCTCCGCAGAACTCACAGACATCAAACACGGTCAGGTGATTGAGTGTCACGTGTGTCTTACGTCCATACGCGAGATTTCCAAGTTCCTGAACATCCGTAGATCCACTGTTTCCAATATGGTTGTGAAGTGGAAATGTGAAGGGACACATACAGCACAAAAGCATACAGGCCGACCTTGTCTGCTGACTAACAGAGACCGCCGACAGTTGAAGAGGGTCGTAATGCGTGATAGGCAGACATCTATCCAGACTAACACAGGAAGTCCAAACTGCATCAGGATCCAACTGCAAGTACTATGAAAGTTAGGTGGGAGGTGAGAAAGCTTTGATTTCATGGTCAAGAGGCTGCTCATAAGCCACACATCATGCCGGTAAATGCTAAACGATGCCTCGCTTGATGTAAGGAGCGTAAATATTGGACAATTGAACAGTGGAAAAATGTTGTGTGGAGTGACGAATCACAGTACACTATGTGGCGATCCGAAGGCAGGGTGGGGGTATGGCGAATGCCTGGTGAATGTCATCTGCCAGCGTGTGTAGTGCCTACAGTAAAATTCGGAGGCGTTGGTGTTATGGTGTGCTCGAGTTTTTCATGGAGGGGGCTTGCACCCCTTGTTGTTTTGAATAGCACTATAACAGCACAGGCCTACATTCCTGTTTTAAGCACCTACTTGCTTCCCACTGTTGAAGAGCAATTCAGGGATGGTGATTGCATCTTTCAACACAATCGAGCACCTGTTCATAATGTACGGCCTGTGGCACAGTGGTTACACAACAAGAACATCCCTGTACTGGACTGGCCTGCACAAAGTCCTGACCTGAATCCCATAGAACACCTTTGGGATGTTTTGGAATGCTGACTTTGTGCCAAGTGTCACCAACCGACATCAATACCTCCCCTCAGTGCAGCACTCAGTGAAGATTGGGCTGCCATTCCCCAACAAACCTTCCAGCACCTGATTGAACGTATGCCTGTGAGAGTGGGAGCTGTCATCAAGGCTAAGGGTGAGCCAACACCATATTGAATTTCAGCATTGCCAATGGAGGGTGCCACGAACTTTTAAGTCATTTTCAGCCAGGTGTTCGGATACTTTTGATCACATAGTGTATATTACAAACAATTTAGACACCTGAAGAATAGATATATCTGAAGGTAAAGTATTCTGTAGTAAGCAACTTCAGTAAATCACAGTCTGAATTCACATAGCAGTCAGATGATAATTTGGTTTACATCAGCTTGAGCCAGGAACAGGATTTGTTAACCATTAGAGAGGGAGGCAAAGAAAGCAGAAACAAAAACTTTCGTAACATACTTATCACACTGAACCTCATCACAAAACACTGCATCTTTGAGTAAAAGTTTTAGTACTACAATAATTAGTTTTCTGTCCTGGCTATATTTAATGTACCACAGAGTCAGTTAACAAAAAGCAAAATTGATACTCCTTTTTTATTTCATAAATATGAACAAAGTGATATTATCCAATAATGCTGGTTCTGCCATTGATAATTCGAAACATTTTCATTTTAAAACTGAGAATTTGTGTAACAGGTAAACTTGTGCAGCATAAATAAGCCTGATCCTGATGTTAAACACCACTGTGCGATGCCTTGGTCTGGGGATTGAACCACCTGGCACCAATGCAGAAAAACGATATCGGGGGAGGGGGGGGTCATTGTGGTAACCATGAACGATGAAGTAAGATGACATATTCAGAATGGAAGAGAAATAGTTTAGGAAGCTGAAAAAGCGGAAAAGCTAGACAATATGTCTGAAGAGTAAAACTGGACACCACTACAGCTCCAGCTATGCTCCTCCTGAAGCTGACTAAGGAAGAAGGGCAGAACAAATGAAATTGCCACCGACCAATGGCAATGCCCAAGTACTATGACATGTTGTCTCTTCTGGGATGGGGCTGCTACTGGTGGAGAATTCCTGGCCAGCAGACACTCATAAATATCCCTCCAACTCAGACCCTCATTCTCAGATTTATTAAGTTGTTCTCAGATGCTCACTGATGTTCTCTGCACATGACTGTAATGGGTGTGTACATGATGCCAAGCACTGCCAGCACCATTTGCTGATTTTGAGGGAGATAGTGACTACTGCAGCAGCTGATTGAGTAGCTGGCCATGCCATCGATCACATCAACCACGGACTTCATCTCTGGTATCAGCAAGCAACCGCCTGTACTAGGAATTGTACGCAGACGTCTAGGTGCTTCATACTGCTGGGTCTCCCTTTGAATGACTACTTCCTGCTGGTGGCCAACGCTCTACTAGGGCACCTACTTGAGTCTGGGATTGGGGCAGCCCAGTCTCTGTCACTGTGCACTGGTTCCAAGGGCTTCCATTGACACAGATCGTCACCCTGGGGTAGATAAACACCTTCAACGTTAATCACAGTTGGTGCTACAGTTTGAAATCGTGCATCCCTGTGCTATATTGTACAGCCTGAGGCAGGCTAACAACTTGGATGGCAGTCATGTATTTGCAACAACATGTGGTCCCTGCTGCTCACTCCAGTACTTGATACAGCTTGCGCATGCTGATGCCTAGGCTTCTATATAGTAGTTAGTGTCACTTTCAATGTCACAGAGGGCTAACTGGGAAGAAAAATTGTGAATTCTATTTGAAATGCTTCAGTGACAGGACAGCAATGTGAATATCTTCAAGGAAGAACAGGCTCTGAAAAGAGGCCAGGCAGTCTAAGCAGAAAGAGAACAAACTCACAAGCAAATCAAATGAGATTGGTGGGTTGCTACTCCAGATGAAATTGAGAATATATGGAAAGGGCAAGATACTTGGTGGGGGGGAAAGCAGCATTATGTTTCTCCAGTGGTAAAGAATGTTACGATTTTGGGAAACATGAGGAATTAACAAACAAAGGTGCTTGTATGGGAGCAGAGAGTGTGAACAGGTGCTAGGAATGAAGAGATGTGGCAGTAAACAGGCCAGTGACTTGTTTACCTGATCCCGTGATAAAACCTGAGAAACAAATGAAGATACCAAGTGTAAGAAATAACTAGGTGGAAGCTCTTGCTATAGAATACTTTCTTAACAGAATTTGCTGAGAAGGAAGAGTTTGTAATCTTACTTTATCAGTTGTAAGTAATGGTTCAGTGGAGCCATGCATGTGTGTGGAAACAAGATATGGTGACTGAGTAACATGTAGCATGTAAGGATTAATTAAGCAGGACTTACATAGAAAACTACTTGGGAAAGTAGTAAGGATATCAAGCATAAGGAACAACCGAGTGGAACTACTTCCTCTTGAATGATTCGTTAAAAGAATTTGCTACAACTGAAGAGATTTGGTAATAATATTAGATAAATGTGTTATGCAGAATAAAATACATGCTACATTAGAGTAAGAGGAAGAGGAGCAAACATTCATTTTGTATTATTTTGTCAACTATGGAGTGTGTGTTCAGATATTTTGCCCAGATATATAAATAGCTATGAATCCAGAGACAGGATTTCTTTGGAGGGATGTTGCACCACATAGCAGTCTGGGTCATGCAGCAAAACAAAGTCACAGGGAGACAGGTGCCATTACTGTGGTGACCACGCACTATGAAGTAAGAAAACACATTCAGAGTGCAGGAGCACTCATTCAAGAAGTTGAAAACATGGAAAAGCTAGCCAGCACCTCTGAAGAGTGAAGATGGGCAATATCACAGCTTTGGCTAAGTTCCTTTAGAGCTGACTAAACAAGATGAGCAGAACAAATGCAGTCCTAGCCATACCATGAAGATGCCCGGCTACTACAACCTGTCGTGTCTACTGGAGTGAGTTTACTGCTGTTGGAGAAGTACTATTCAGCAAACACTCAAATATCCCCCAAATCAGATCCTCAATCTCAGATGTATTCAGTTGTTTTCAGATGCTCGCCGACATTCTCTGTGCACTACCTCATCAGGATATGTATGAGATGGTAGCTGCTGCCAATCCTGCTATATTTTCCGACTGCACACTAGTTTATGTCCTATTCATCAGCCGTTTTATACCATGCCAACCAACTGGCAGCAACTGTGTGTTGCTACACTCAAAACCTGCTCTCTGTTCGGCTTCCGAGATACCACTAGGGAGGCTTTAGTTCAGTGATTATTTCAGTTATCTATCTAATATAAGGGCCATTGTTTTATAAACATTATAAAAGTCTATCAAGTTACTAAAAACTCCAGTAAAGCTATACCTCTTTTCCATGTTCAGAACATTTTCGCATTTACTTTACTGAATAGATTTTTCAATCTCTCCAGCAGGTCAGTCTGCTTTTCTTCCTGTATTCTCCTTTCCTTTATGTGCAATGTGTGTCTGCCTTTCTCAATTCCTACTCTACTCACTCAAACACATCTCACAGTGAGGACAGAAGTGTAAAGTTACCACTAGTTAGCTAGAGTGACACCAAGCTAGGACCAATTGATTATAAGTTCAAATTTGTGCGA
Organism: Schistocerca serialis cubense; assembly: GCF_023864345.2. NCBI lineage: Eukaryota > Metazoa > Arthropoda > Insecta > Orthoptera > Acrididae > Schistocerca > Schistocerca serialis. Next base: position 139,385,516 of record NC_064642.1, on the reverse strand, counting down.
GTACGTAGCTTGGGATGGGACTTAGGGTTGATAATATGTGGGCGCACAACTTAAGTGTCAACTGTAAGTGTTAAGGTCCGAATGCAATTTCTTGCTGGTGGTTCTACGTTGTTTTTCTGGCACCTAACATGACTCACTTTTGGCAGTGGTTTGTAAATACTGAAAAATCAAGTTGCATCTTAAACAGCAAATCCCTCAATAAAGGGATAGATGAGATGGGAGAAAGCAGGCAAGGGTGTATCACAATTGAAAGGTCCATTCTTAGTGAATTGTTGCTCTTCACAAATCTCAATGCATATATATTCTGCAACAGAAAGATGATGGTAACATAATGTTAAGAATCAACAGAGGAAGTTTATGTATGCTTTTAGTCCTAACAAAGCTGGAACTTACGTCAACTTAACAAAAAATTAAGGAAAGTAACAAATTCAATTTATTATACATCATCACAAATTCCAACAAATATTCGATGTGCAGATTTTAGTTCAACTCGTTCAGTCAGCTCTATGTACTAGTTACATAGCAACTGATGACCAAAATTAGGTTATTAACTGCAAAAAATCAGCACTACTTCTACTGTGGAATAATATTGTAATTCTCATTCAGCTAATAGTGAATGGCCTAAACAGTAGTCACCTCTGTTTTTGTGGAGTAATCTGGAAGACTTTACATCAATGAGGATGTTTATAATGTCAGATAATTATTATGGACCTTTTATTTATAAATAATGCTTGAATGTTAATGAGATGGAGCATTTTCCTGCAAACTGGAATAACAAGCTCCAATACCATAAGACAATACACTGAGGAGATTCATTGTTACAAAGGCTACACAATTAAAGACTACTTTCTCTCCTGCTTCACAAATGCACTAGCCCAACAAGATGAGTACAAATATCTCTGTGCAGTTTGGAAAATAGGAGAGGTAATGGCAGATTGAAGCTTTGTGCTAAAACACAAGACATTCCAGGAGAGCACAATTGGTAAAAAGATTGCCCATGAAAGGCAAAGGACCAAGTTTACACCACACTTTGGAAAACAGTATCAATCTATCAGTGACTTAATATATTTTTATTGACCAATGAGAGCTGCATATACTGAGTATTCGAGTATTCTGTGGACTATATAATTACAATAGTGAAAGTAGTACAATAGTCATTACAAATCTCATATTTCTTCTCGTATAAGAAACGTGCATGAACACTTGACTGTACCAATAGTTTAATATCACACGTTAGAACAATACTTAAAATACAACAGTTTTAAAAAAAATATTTATTAAATGATTTGTCAAGTTGTGAGTTATTTCATGTCCTTATATTAACTGGCAATACCTACAAAAAACCTAAAACCAAAAGAGCTACACAAATGTGTTACAGTTTCTTAACTGGCAAAAAATGATATGTATAATAGCACTATAATTAACAAATGCCTTAAACAGTCTCACCATGACTTTTGGCTGTGTACCAATAGTGAGATTTTCTCCAAGGCGCACAATTTCCAACACCTCTTGGTCTTCCTGGCTAGCATCCTGATCGAATTTAAATCCATTCCTCTGACTTGGACTCGTTCGACCACTCAGTGGGCTCCTTGCCCTGACAGGGGCTTGGCTTTCTCTTTGTACAGTCTCAGTTGCCGCCTGCACGGTAAAAAAAATGAAAGCATAAAAACCCATATTACAAAATCATACACCCATTCTTTTCCTTAAAAGATAAATCTAGAAGACTGATTATTTGGGTAACACAATTCCTTCTAAAGCAAAGGGAGGAAAACGTGCGCCTCCCTCCCCCCCCCCCCCCCCCTCCCTCCAGACTCTTTAATCAATAATTATGTGTTGATATATGTATTCCATTTAAATATAAGTATTTGTTAACATTGTAGATCTTGCACCTTATGTGCAATAATTGCCTCTGTAAGTTAAATTTAAATGAAAAATAAAGGGAACAAATACAGAAAACAAAATAATTTCTACAACCAAATAAAATGTTTTTATCCAAGTATGCTGTATGTTAAGCACTGTTTCTACTGGACCAGTAAACATGCTATTGCACTGCACATGAGATACTATATTCAGCGAATTTAAAGCAGCAAGGGTAGGAAAATATCCAAAGGAACTTAAAGAGCCTCACAACTCAGGAAAGAAATGACGACAAAAAGTTAATATGAACAATGCATACTATTCAAATAGACGGAGGCATATGCTGATAAAGTTCCAGAGAATAGAAGAAAGTGAAATCACAAAAATACTTCTAGGCATGCTGAGACAAGCTGTTCAGACTAAAAAATGATTAGCAGGGCTAGATGATGATCTCTAAATATATGGTGATGCACATGCAAATCACATCATGCGGGACTACATTTGGTAAATCATGCTGCAAATGAAACAGGACAAAGTCTTTTGAAATGAATGTTATATTTTCCTTTTCTACAAACAATAGCTTCAAACTCACTAACCTGGATCCTCTCCTGGTGGATTCTGCTAATTAATTTTTGAGAAAATATGGTATTTCGGTGTTCATAAGATGACGAAATGATATCACGATTTTCTGATATACTGTCAGAGGGAAAGCGAAATGGGGAAGTTTCTTTCCTCATCGGAGATGAAGGCTGCGACTGTGATGGGGTTGTGTTATTGGATGCCAGGCTCTGCCACCGGGCAGATCCATGGGGATTTAGAGCCCGAACTACATTAGAGTTGGCTGGAGGGGTTCGACCAACCAAATGTCTCACGTCCTGCACATAAACAACAATACATGAGACAAGGTTTAAATGGAAAAAAATTTTTTTCTTCTTTGCTAATTCTAAAGCACAACAAAAATAACTTGTAAAAATGAAACTGCAAAAATAAACGTTTTTAAAATATATCTGGTAAAGAGAAATAATATCTCTTAATAGCTGATCCATGCTATGAAGTCAACTAGTCACATAAGGAGTACAGTTTTCCAGCTTACTCTTCATGCACAAAGTTTTTGGCTCTATCAATGAATTACATGGAATGAGCATCAAAACATGTTGTTCCACTGTTCTTAATGATGTTATAGTTCTCACTGACATATGATGCTATACCATCTTTATTTGAAGAAAAAGCTGCTCTTTGATATTAGGCAAAACCAAAATAGAGGCTGCCAAGTAAAATGGATAATGTGTGTGAGATGTGATGATGCAACATAAAGCCCACTCAGAAGAAAGAGTGTACAATTTGGTCGTTACTGTACACTGTGTATTTAATGAAACAGCAGACAATGGTCACTCTATGAAGAATGAAGTTAGCTTTTCTGCTGATACTGATTTCACCTCAAAACCTAGACATTCAGATGAGGTAAAGCACAAAATCTACATGATTATCATGTTAGTAAATGGGTCCCCTTTAATATACATGTGTAGATTCTTAAACCCACTATTTCAATGGATGCCTTTGTTTTTTTATGTCCTCTGTTCCTCTTGATATCAGGGATTGTTGTTACGTTACACTACCAAGAAACAGAACACACACACACACACACACACACACACACACACACACACAGAGAGTTAAAAATTCCAAGGCAGATGACTTCGTTGTTGCCATCACGAAATTATTCCACATGAAATTATTGCTACAGTACATGTGGCTCACTATGTGTATCGACCTTGCCTTAACACAGCTGGCCACACACTGCTGCCCCAGAGCCGAGAGAGCTACTTTTGACATGGTGACCTGTGATGTCATTGTTAAAGTTTCATCGAAGTTGCATGTCATGACAGCATGACTTAGTTCAATTTACGTTCTACATAATTTTAAATTAAGTTGAAAGGCAATTTCCTGTATGGTTCAGCACATCATAATACAAGACACGCCAAATATACAAAAAGCCAAAATAAAAATGTATCATTATGCAACTTACATCAGCATCTCATTTGGGAAGTGTGAACCAGGAATCAGGTTTTGTCAATGGCATACATTTCAGAAGTAACCAATGTACTCTTATTGATGTTTCAGTTAATTCATATAAAAAAAATTCATCAATTATAGGTAAGTAGCAGCTGAAATAGAGATACTTTCACCTACTAGTTTGACAGTTACCTTAATTATATCAAAATGTCAAAGTATCAAAAAACAAGTGGAGTAGTGCTTTCCTGTCACACTTGAGTTTAGTTCACAGAAGCTACACCAAACAAAACCTGTTACATCAATGTAAAAATAAAAATAAAAATATAAAAAAGAAAGAAAGAGAGAGAGAGAGAGAGAGAGAGAGAGAGAGAGAGAGAGAGAGAGAGTCCTGGCTTTCATTAAATGTTAGCAATCTTAAGTGTATTTTTTAAGAAGCAAATCGAAATCAAAGACCTGAATCACATAATGAGAACTGACAGAGCATAATGATGGTATGAAAAAGTTAGACAATTTTAAACCGTATTACAAGTAACCACAAATGCGCTTGTTAAATTACGTATTAACAAGATTTAATACTTGATAATTTAGGTAAAAAAGAAACACAAAGCTCTCGGTTGGGAGTGATCAATCTGAGGTCAATCGAGTACTTGCAGTCAATCTTTGATCATTAAGAGAGTAGTGAATCCAAGATAATTAAATCTCAGGCATCAAACAATTGTCATTTGAGTTATATTGGTACAAATTATTAAGTGGAGGAAAATATGATGTTGAAAGGATTATAAACTTAACAATGGGCTAAGAAAGCTACATCAACCACCACTCATTCACCAGTAAGAGAACAAAAGTAACAATTAACGAAGGGAATGCCACGATACTGCCATCACAGGACCGATAACTCAACAAAACTGTAGCTCTTCGTTGGAACCAACATTACTGCTAACACGTGAAAAATTTGTCTCTATGCTAAGATCATGCCTTCAATAACAGCTTGACTGCCATGTGGCTAGGACAAAGGTTCCCAATTCGTGTTTGTAAGTAGGCGCACACAGGCCAAAACTAGTATTTCTTGTGTTTTCATGGTGGAGCTTCCATCTAAACCTGAATAGTTCATAAAAGAATAAGCTGATGAAGGTAAGAACACACTACTTTAGAATTATGGCAGTGGGCAAACTTTTCAGTAACATTCTGACCATAATACAAAACCCACTGTCATGATATGTGATCAAGTATCATATTTTGAAAGGAATAATAAAAAGATTGTGAAAGCTTTATATTTAGGGAAGGTTATTTAGTCATGACACACAAATGAATGTTTTCATAGAATATCGACTTCCACAAACTTTCTCCTCTCTTTGCACCATTTTCTTCTGGAATGATTATCATCTTCGACCCATGTCTCATAAGTCAACAAAAATAATCTGACTGGGTCAACGCATGAAACAGGTAATACTGTTTGTCTTCCAGGTTTAACAGTCACAGATGCAGATACCCAAGCCTTACTACTGCCCAATAATAAGGGAAGTACACTGGAAACCCATTGGAATTTCCAATTGGAGCAGTTAGAGTCCCTTAGATTGGTCATATTTTACTATAGTCATTGCATCAGAATGTTGGTCTCACATAAGTTTTTTTTTAATACTACCATGGAGAACTGGATCTGTGGTGCAGCATGCTGGTGGATTAATCAGTTAAAGATTTCTCAGCTTACAATACAATATGGCTTAATTTCTCTTAATATTTTTCCTTTTCTAATACATACTGTGATTTTGTTTTCCTCCATTTTAATTGTGTTTTAGGAGTTGCGGCTCATTGAAACCAAATTCCTGCGGCTCATTGGAACCAAATTCCTCCAATTTGATTCACTACTAAAGATGATGTATCTGCTGTCAGTTTCCTGTAATACTGACTAGAGAGAAATACATAATGTGACAAGGGTAGGGTCAGAGAGGAGGGACTGTGATGGAATACAAGAAGTGGAATAAGGAAATATGGAGGAAGAAAAGATCATTGTCTACTTATTCAATGTTATGAATAGAGATAAGTTGTGTATTGAGTACTGCCCAGCACCTTAAAATCAACACTCCATTTCCTCCTTACCTTAACAGGTGTTGTTTCTGGGGTTGCCTCTACCGCAGCCTCAGGTGGTGATGTCCCTTCATGGGGAGGCACAGAAGCATTAACATGCCCCTGCAGAATTCATACAAAATTATTAAACATGTGTGACACGTGAAAGATTAGTACTTGTGCTCTTTAAAACATGGTGGTTAGAAAGATAGTGCAGAAATAGCAACTTCAATACAACACAGAAAATTGATATGAGAATGTAAACGAGAAAATATGAGTACACATCATAACAGACTTGGTTTGCCCTTTGAATTTTAACTAGATACATTCTGTACAAAAATTTTCTTATTTATTTCTTTACAATACAGTTACAATACGTGGAGTGCTTTTATTTGGAAAAACAGTTAGAATCTATAGCTATAATGGTACTGAATTGTATATACCATCCACTTGACCATGTGAGATGGTTGGTAATGCATCGTAGAGACGAATGTGCAAATAAAAGGAAACAACAGAGTGGAACTCAATAACAGAAAATAGTATATCAAAAATCTCGAAGGAGGTCACTGAATTTTGTTAAGACAGATGAACTATCAGCAATGCCTTATGGTTTCAGTCTGCTAGACAAAGGTTTGGCATATAATCCATAGCACTGGTGTACTGGTGATTTCACGCCACTTTCGGCATGTGATATACGAACTGTCTGTGTTACTCAAAAGCTTTAAGATTAAAAAGCACTCCAGTGTGGACTGTATCTGCTGTGCAAATCCCTTTTCACATTCTTCGTACCCTGGCAAGCTAATGACCCATAAATAGTAATGCCCAAAGTCTAATGATACACTGGAGTTCTTGGGAATACGTATTTTGGGCTGAGTGAAATAATATTGGTAGCAGTGGATCAAGAAAATTTAGGCAATGGTTTCAGACCATTAGACATAACCAGCAACTGCATCTGCACTTCTACTGAAATGTGGTGTCAATTCTGGCTTATTGATCTCCTTTAAATCATGATAAATTAGTTACCTTCTATTGTTATTGATGGTGAATAATTTCCATCTTAAAATTACAAACATTTCAACTTTAGCACTGACTGAGCTCATACTCTAAGTTTTACATCTATCTCCATTTTACATATTTGTCACTGTTAACTGGCTCCTCCAAGGGTTTTCATAAAACAGTATTCTGAGGTCCTCCTTGGCACTCGGTACTCTGTTGGTGACTCCATGCAGCACCTGCTGTGATGAAGTATGTATGCTGATGAACTCCATCTACCGTACACTGCCCAAGAAGTATATCAAGCAAATAATAAAATACAAAATAAATGATATCGTGTATTTTAAAACAACATCTTTTGGGATGACAGTGAAACACCTATTTTACATCTCCGTGCTGTCCAAACATAAAAAATACAAAATAGAAGGAAATGCAGATTCAAGGAAAACATTAAAACACCCAAAATATGACCAAAAATATATGCAACTGGCGTATATCATAAGCCTTTCCAATACATGGTATAAAATCTGTATAAGTGAATGAAATTAAATGTATAATACAATGCTTATACAATAATTTATGGTAACAAATTTCATCATAAATAAGAATCACTAATGTGTAACAGCAAGTAAAAACTCATAAAAAAATTTAAGTTGGTGTCTGAGTACATGGCAATCTAGCTATTTTCTGACATGCTATGACCACAAATTAAAACATGCATTTTTGAGAGACCGTTCCTTTGTGCAAAATCAGAAAAAAAAGCAAAACTTGATTAATACGCTGAATTAAACCGAAAAATGTGAAGCATGGTGAAAGGCGTCGGCATATAATATGTTAATATGTGGTGGTGGTGGTGGTGGTGGTGGTGGTGGTGGTGGTGGTGGGGGGGGGGGGGGGGGGGGGGAGTGATTTCCTTCTGTAGTCAATGGCAGTGCAGCATACACAGGTGACAAGCATAGTGACCTCTAGTGTACTGGTTGTAAACATCCAGTAGACGAGCTCATTTTACATCTGTGGAATGAGTACATTTCGCACTAATTTCTGCAGCATAGGTTATGATAAATACGGGCCTCAGCACACATCCGTGTGACATCAGCAATGTAGTGTTTGTGACCAACAATAAATACTTATCAAAGCCCTTTGGTCAAATCTGTGACAGTGTGGTAGGGAAGATTTCAGCACAGATAAAAGTTAGAGCGAGGGCCATTGTTTAGATGTTGCCTGCTTCAGTACATTTAAGCTATAAAATGATAAAGTATGAGGGTGGTTTGAAAAGTTCTCGGAATCACCACGAGAGGTCAGTGCTAGCGCAATGAGTTGTTCACATGATATTCACTGGACTGTTGCCTGTAAATATGTGCCATGTCAGTGCTCTTGGAAGAGAGCTGTGGAGGGTGATGTGGCTCTGTTGTTCTCGCGTAGTGAATTTGTGAGGAGGGGGGGGGGGGGGGGGGGGGGGGGGGAAAATCGAGATTTGAGCAATGATTAAGTACTTCGTAAAGAAAGGTATGAAAGGAAAGGACATTCATGCCAATTTCCAGAATACACTGGGGGACTCTGCTCCTTCATATTCAACTTTTGCCAAGTGACAAATGAATTTAAATTTGGTCAGGAGAGCTTAGATGATGATCCTTGCGGTAGCCGGCAAAGAGGTATCACTACTACAGAAATCATTGCAAAAATGCACAAAATGGTCATGGAGGATCACCAATTGAGAAAGTGTGAAATTGCTCATGCTTGCCAGATGTCATCTGGAAGGGTATATCACATTTTAACTGAAGAATCAGAAATGAAAAAATTATCTGCAAAATCGCTCTTGACGCTTGATCAAATACGCATGAGAATGGACATATCAGAACAATACTGGCCCATTTAAGGAGAAACGAAAGATTTTTTGTGCTGGTTTATGACTACAGATGAAACATGGATGCACTACTATACTCCAGAGACAAAATGACAGTCAAAGCAGTGGGAATATGCTGATTCTCTGCCACCAAAGAAAGCAAAGACAATTCCTTCAGTGAGAAAGGTCATGGCATTAGTGTTCTGGGGTCGAAGGGAATTCTGTTTGTACATTATCTCCCAACTGAGCAAACAATTACTGGAGAATACTAACCTCCTAGATGAACTGCAACAAAAAATAAGTGAAAGAACGCCAGGTTTAGCAAGGAAGAAAGTCATCTTCCATCAAGACAATGTGCAACCGCACATGTGCCATCACCATGGCAAAATTACATGAACTGAGGTATGAATTGTTGTCACACCTGCCTTATTCACCTGATATGGCTCCATCTGACTTCCACCTTTTCCCAAAACTGAAAATTTTTCTTGATGGACAAAGATTCACTTCAAATGAAGAACTGATAGCTGGTGTTGACAACTATTTTGCAGACCTGGAGCAAACTCATTTTCAAGATGGGATAAAGGCACTGGAACATCATCAGACCAAGTGCACTGATCTACAAGGAGACTAAATTGAAAATAAGAAAAGTTTCAGTGATGTAAGTACTTTTTTTCTATTCTGCTCCGAGAACTTTTCAAACAACCCTCGCATATTTGGTGCGTCACTACCACCTCAGTGATCATTCCAAGTTATGAATAATACAGAAGTCTTCGTAACATAAAGCAAGGTGACTACAAAACCATGATAAGTTGATGGAATCATACAAAAAAATAGCTACAGCAATCAGCTGTATTTCAAGTTGCTGCACTGTGGATGATGGTAAGTTTACACATAAAAAGAAAGGATGTGGAAGGAGATGGAAATGTGAAAATCCAAGTGCATTCAAAGTGTACAAAAGTGACATAAAAGTATTTATTTTTACTCTAAATAATTACCTTAACCTTCATAAATTCCTCCTTGGGTGATTTAGATATTGTTTCACACATTTCTGGCATAATAAATAAAATGGTACACTGAGGGAATCAAATACTATAATTCAAGCTAGAATAGCTTTCTCCTGTTGCTAAAAATCTTAAAGCTGTGAGAGGATCTTTAATGCAAGTAGCATTCATGATTTAAATAATGAAACACTAGATCAGTTACGCATTTTTTCACAATTTGCACAATTCTTTATGAGAATCTATTCACATGTTCAAGTAGAAATATTTACAAAGTTAAGCAATTTAAAAAAAAAAACTAGGCTGGACCCCGCATGTCAACAGGGGACTGTTTCAAGTTGGTTGAGGAACTAATTGTGTGGGGTGTCTATAAAATTACACTAAACCATCAAAATATAGCTGCAAGGCAAGAGAGCAGAACCACATACAAACACTACATAAAATACCTACATAAATATTTCCTCTTAATAATGAGATTAACTTCTCAGAAGGCATCATATTAAGTGTGAAAAAATACATAATTAGTGCAATGTTCCATTATTTAAATTGTTAATGACACAGTTGCATGGTATCCAAAAACATCGTTTGTGATGAATGAAATTATGAATGGTATTTTGTAGATGAGTCATATATTAAAACATGAGGGGCCACTTTCACGAGGGCAAACTGAACTTTTTGTTCACCAGTTCTCAAATACTTTTTGTTGTTCTTAAATGTCCTCACACAGTAGCCATGAAGCAAATTCTGGTGAACACTTCCAGTGTTTGTTCTCCCTATACACAGTTTCGCCCAACTTCGAGCGCTTCTTCTCACTATACACAGTTTTGCCCACAATCATTTCCATTCTTCTTTCTTTTCAAGCAATGCATTTGCCACCAACATTTGATAGTGTACTGGTGACAATCGTGTTACAGCTCCAGTGAAGTAGTTTGGACAGAGAAGTTCAACGAAATCTTTGACAAATATCATCTACAGAGTAATACGGGTCTCACGTTTCAGATGTGTGTCAGCCAGCAATAACAACACTTTGCTGACGTCCCACAAACATGCACTCTGGCCTGCATGTATCATAGACCACGTTTTTGAAAGAATGGAAATAATTCTGAAGTAGTGGTCCTGTGAAGGAAACCCAAAATGAGGCTATCAATTTGTTGATCACTGCAGTGCCAAGTTGATGTTTATGGATGTGTTAGTAACAGGTGACTCAGTTTTGGCGAGAACTCCTTATGGGAATGTGTGTGGTTGCATAACATGTGACATATTTGTGACAAAGCAAAATGTGAATGTTATTGCTCATCGTTTCCAAATGATGCTCATCATTTCATTTTCAGCAATTTAAGCTGTCCTCATAGGTTCCTGTCTAACCACACACTCTGACACTATCACATATTTGGAAACAAAATGACAAATATTTTTGAGAAGGAAGAATATGAATTTTACTGCTACTCATTTCAGTCTCAGCAATTAAATCTGTCCTCTATGGCTCCTATCTAACCACACAATCGGAAATCACCACATATTCAGAAATGGAAATCTAAATATTTATTTCACCCTCTGTTCTCTAATCAAGACAGAAATGTTAAATAAAATTGAATATTGCAAAACATACTTGTATTACACCCATAACAAATTCCCAGAATGTGTTATATCCAAGATTAAGACAAAATGTTAGCTTATAGTAGGATGTGAATCTGCCACCTCTAACTCTGTAAACTTATGATGTTACTTATTACACTACAGATAAATCGTATGAGTTACATCTCGTCTTGGGTATCATAATATTTCGTGAAGCCTTATATCCTTGATCTTTCATTAACAGACATTTAAAAATAACGATGATGTGTTTGTGACACCTTTTCAATGTGTCGCTGCTTTGAAATGGCATACTGCAGCACACATACCAAAGGAAATGAATAAGCAAAACACACACAATACACACTGGGGTCATTCACATGCGCTTGCAAAAATCAATAGTCAACAGCCCACTTGTGATGTCGGCTGCGCTGGCTGTTGGGTGATGTAACAAGTTGCCAAGCAATAAGAGCTCACTAGCAGGAAATGGCCAATGTTTTCTTGATTCTAACTGAGATATTCTTCGAGAATCAGTGTTTGAATTTAAAAGGTTGACAACTGATATCATTGCTGAACAAAGTACATTAAAAATACGTGCAAAAAGATTAGACAGAGTTATAAGTGGCACAAGAAAAGGTGGCAGCTAAGCCCCTTCGTCATGTATTGGCTCAGTCCAGAACACTTCATGTTGACTGTCTTGTTTTCCCATTGCTGCCACAATCTAGCAGCAGTTGTATCACAATTGTGTAGTGAAGCTAAACATTGCAAGCTGTGTTGGCATAGCCGATCATAGATTACTTCAGAATTTCCTCCCTCACAAATCATCTCTCCGCAACGGCCTAAAATATTCCCTTAACTTCGCTACCTCCCATTGTGCGAACTGTCTTTCATGGCAGTTATAACTCGTTCAGTCACATCAAATGGCAATAGGAAGGAAACGGGATGAAGTCAAGCAAGATGTCAATTAAGAATGTAGACTAGAGATAAACCTTACTAGAAAGAAACGTACGAACAGTGACTTTTTAACATTGATCTTATGGGTTTTTCAAAGGGGCTACAAATTTATGAGGTAAAATAACAAAAAATGTACTTTTATCTCATTCAGAAAAAGCTGTATACCTGCTTGCTCACTTACAGTACAGAAAATTTTGCAACTATTCATTTCCCTCAACACGTGCCACTCTACATAAATGACTAAGTGTGTTTCTACTTACTAAGCCATCTAACTGAGATACAAAATACCACTAAAAGAATAATTCTTTTCATTTATACAAGAACTACTTGATTATTAATCATGTTTTTTCTTCTCATTAACTAATTAATTAATCTACTGAAAACAACCATACCCTTCCCAGTTTGCTTTTGAAAGCTATCTAATGAATTATATAACTTAAATATATACACATATATTTTCGTATCATCATCATCATCATCATCATCATCATCATCATCATCATCATTATTATTATTATTTTTCTTTCAAAGTTAAAACACGATATGGATTTTAATGTCATCGTCTTGCTAATGCTGTAATATCTTTATATAACCCTTTATCATTATGTTTTCCTTAAAACTGAAACTTTATTAATGCCATATGCAATAATGTTCTCCTTTGGGAGGCCTGTCACATCTGACCAACCACAATTTTCTACTTATTATTTCCGCAAAATCACAACCCCTTTTTTTGTAAATAATTAGATATTCAAATTTAAAATGTTGTATCACAATGTGCCTGAAGTTCACCTTCAGGCACATTGTGATACAACATTAGTCCTCACAGGACGGGGCGTGAGTCATACTTGGGTAGCTCAGTTGGTAGAGCACTTGCCCGCAAAAGGCAGAGGTCCCGAGTTCGAGTCTCAGTCCAGCACACAGTTTTAATCTCCCAGGAAGTTTCATATCAGCGCACACTCCGCTGCAGAGTGAAAATCTCATTCTATATAATGGTAAGACAGATTTCCAAACCAAACCTTAATTTGCAAGACATTTCCAGGAGCACATGTCAATTCTGATCACAGTTTACTAGTTATGAACTGTATGTTAAAACTGAAGAAACTGCAGAAAGGTAGGAAATTAAGGTGATGGGACCCAGATAAGTTAAAAGAATGAGGGGCTGAGAGTTTCAGTGCGAGCACTAGGCAACGATTCACTAGAACAGGGTAAAGGAATACAGCAGAAGACAAGTGTGTAGCTTTTAGATGGAATAGTGAAGGCAGCAGAGCATCAAATCAAACAGCTAAAAAAACAATGCCTAGTAGAAGTCCTTGGATGACACAGGAGATATTGAATTAAACAGATGAAAGGTGAAAATATAAAACCATGTAAATGAAGCAGGTGAAAAGGAATACAAATGTCTGACAAATGAAATTGACAGGTAGCGCAAAATGGCTAAGCAGGAAGTGCTACAAGACAAATTTAAGGATTTAGAAGCATATAGCACTAGGGGAAAAGACAGATATCACCGACAGGAAAATTAAAGAGGCCTTTGAGGAAACAGAACCAGTTGTATGAATATCTAGAGTTCAGACGGAAAACCAGTGCTAAGCAAACCTCAAAGATGTAAGGAGTATATAAAGGGTTTATACAAGGGAGATGAACTTGAAAGCAGTATTATAGAAATGGCAGAGGACTTAGATGAGAATGAGATGGGAGATATGATACTGTGAGAATAGTTTGACAGAACACTGAAAGACCTAAGTTAGAACAAGGGCCCTGGAGTGGACGACATTCGGTCACAACTACTGATAGCCTTGGGAGAGCCAGCCATGACAAAAATCTTCCATCTAGTCTGCAAGATGTATACAAAATGCCCTCAGCCTTTTAGAAGAATATAATAATTCCAAAGAAATCAGGTGCTGGCACGTGTGAAAATTACCAAACTATCAGATTAATAAGTCACAGTTGCAAAATATTAACATGAATTCTTTACAGATGAATGGAAAAGCATGTAGAAGCTAGCATTGGAGAAGGTCAGTCTGGATTCCGGAGAAGCACTGGAACATGTGAAGCAACACTGACCCTACTAGTATCTTCAAAGATAGGTTAAGGAAAGGAAAACCTACATTTACAGCATTTGTTGACTTAGAGAAGGCTTGACTGGTATAATCTCTTAAATTCTGAAGGTAGCAGAGGTAAAATACAGGAAGCAAAAGGCTACTTACATCTTTTACAGAAATCAGATGACAGTTACAAGATTCATGGGGCATGAAAGAGAAGCACTGGTTGAGAAGGGGGTGAGACAGGGTTGTGGCCTACCCACAATGTCATTCAATCTGTACATTGAGTAAGCAGTAAAGGAAACAAAAGAAAAATTTAGAAAAGGAATCAAAAGAAAACTTTGGAAAAGGAATTTGAAGTTCAAGGAGGAGAAATAACTTAGAGGTTTGTTGCCATTGACATTGTAATTCTGTCAGAGGCAGCAGAGGACTTGGAAGAGCAGTTAAATGGAATGGCCACCATCTTGAAAGAGGGATATAAGATGAACATCAACAAAAGCAAAACTAAGATAACTGAATGGCATCAAACTCAATCAGCTGACGCCAAGGGAATTAGATTAGAAAACTGGTAGTAGATGGGTTTTGCTATTTGGCCAGAAAAATAATTGAACATGGCCGAAGTAGGAAGGATATAAAATGTAGACTGACAAAGATAAGAAAATCATTTCTGGAGAAGTGAAATTTGTTAACACTGAATATAGATTTAAGTGTTAGGAACTCTTTTTGGAAGTATTTGTACGGAGTGTTGCCATGTATGGAAGTGAAATGTTAACAATCTACACTCTACACATGAAGAGAATAGAAGCTTTTGATAAGTGGTGCTACAGAAGAATGCTTAATGGCTAATGGGTACACAATGTAACTAATGTGGCCCATAACAGAACTGGGGAGAAAAGAAATTTATGGTACAACCTGACTATAAGAAGGGATCGGTGATAGGACACATTCTGAGACATGAAGAGATCAACTCAGTACTGGAGCAAAGAGTTGAGGAGTGGGGGTGAAAAATGTAGAGGAAGGCCAAGAGATGAATACAGTAAGTAGACTCAGAAGGATATAAGGTGCAGTAGGTTTTCAAAGATGAAGGGGCTTGCAAAGGATAGTGTAGCATCAAACCAGTCTTTGGACTGAAGACTACAACAGCAACAATGAAAACAACCCAACCCAATAATCTCAGTCAAATTTCTTTAGTCTGGGCTTGCAGATTTGGCAGTACACAAGAGTGGGCTCAAGATGTCATTTCTGGTGTGGTGAGCAAGGTGGGGTGGGGTGAGAAAGTGGGGATGCTACTGGTGGAAGCAGCACATCATGTAAAAAGTAGTTACTATGAAAACTAACACTGCAAGTTATGCCTCCCAGCCTTCCATACGCACTAGCCATTGAAGCACCTCACTGCCATCACAAGCAGTTGTAATGGATCTGGGAGATGTGTTATTTTCTACCGGATTTGTCGATACCAAATTGTAAATGTTTTCTTATATTTTGTCAGAATTTTTTAAATTGTAATTTGCCTTATTTTATACTAATTTACTTATATTTTTGAGAGTGACAGCATATTGATTACTATAAGTAGATGTGACGAAGAATATCAAAGAGACTGATTACAAGTGGAAGCTTGTGTGTTGTGTAAAATGTCTTTGACGCTGGAGTCGTCTTTGACTGTAGTCAGTCGGCAGTGAGGTCTTGGTGTGTGTTGACGGTAGAACAATGTGCAGGTCGCCGTTATAAATAATTTGCTAGTGAATAGGAAAAAATGAATTATGTTACTATTTTTTTATATAAACTTTAAGAAGAAACCACATTCAAAGAAATGGTATTTGAAGCACCAAAAATGAGGCAAACGCATTGAACCAGGTCATTTCTGCAGCCGACGAAACTCCATTGTGGAATCATACTTCCACTAGACGACTGAAGCCAAGACAAATATCATCTTGTAAACATTTCACGGAAAAGATACTGTCACGAAATATGCCAAATTTAAGTAAATAAAAATAGTGAGCATATTTCACAGTGCATTGATACAGCCTCTGCACCCACCACCAGCCTACCATTCTGAGATCACTATAGGCTAGAGAAAATGAGGAAGTCAGATCACAGCCCCCAGCAACAGAAGTCCTACAGCCCTGGAAGAATAAGTCACTGAGGCCGTGCTCCTGCCATCAAATGTCACTGAGCTACTGGGTAGGATTACTGCCTGTTCTGCCACCTTACATTGTAAGTCGTGATTTCATCCTGGGCAATACCACCTCTATGGACCAATTAGAAGGGAGATAGGTCTAAATTCTTACGACTCCAGCTACGTGGAGAACGGCTCAGAGTGATAGAAATATTATTTGCTTAGCAGATAGTTCTAACTTCTGGCTGTCACAACTACAGGTGTCATGACAAATATGTCTCACAGGGAGAGTTGTTGGCCTGTAGCAGGAAACTTATACCCAGCCCGATTGATTGCTTGGCAGTTTGCAACTTGTTATATAAGCCTCAAAAAGCTGATTCATGAACAGAACTCTACCTAGTTTTGTGGGCCTGAACTTTGAACTGAAACTTGATAGTGTGTGGTGGTGTTTGAGACAATTCTGACTTGGTTGTTCAGTATTAATTTTCAGCTAACATTACTTGCAGTTGTAAAGTTCACACTCTACTGCTTTTCTGCCTGTGACTTATTATCCAACTTGTTTTCCACGTGGTATGTGGTTAGTGGCAGTATCCTACCAAATTTGCATCACGCTGTGACAAAAAAGTAGCCAAGAAAATTACAAATATCAGTTAGTATAGGAATCTCAAACAGAAGAGAAAGATGTGGCTTGAAAACTAACAAAAATATATTCCATGGAAATCATTTACGACTACACACAAATGTGCTCACATTCTGATGAGATAGAAGACCACTAGGGAGATTTGCAGAAGCCGACAAATGAAAACAAATCCCACTACAGGAAAATGTGAGAATTTTTTTCTAGAAATAGACCTGATAGCAGAAATGACATCACTCATTAATAAATGACCATAAAACATGACTGTCCTTAACAATCTCTTTTAGAAGAAAATAATCAGAAAATGGGCTTGCCAAAAACAAAAAGTGAATCTGACTATAATTTATCAAACAATAAAGAAATTTCATATGAAGTGACTACCAAATCATTTCACAATTCCAAGATAAAAATAGATTGTTGGTATTCGTCTTCAGTATGGAAACCAGTTCGGTGCCAGTCTCTCCACTAGTCTATGTTATGCAAGCCCTTTCATCTCTGTGTAACTACTGTAACCAACAGCCATTTGAACCTACTTACTGTATTCAAACCTTGGTCTCTTCCATAATTTTTAACCCCCCCCCCCCCCCCCAATACATACACACCTACATACACAGATTCCCCTCCAACCCCAAATTGGTAATTCCTTTTGATCTCAGGATATGTCATATCAATAGTCCCTTCTTTTGGTCAGGTTGTGACAAATTCTTTCCTCTCCAATTCAGTACCTGCTCATTATTTATTGGATATATCCATCTGGTTCTGTAACACCACATTTCAAAAGTTTCTATTGTCTTACTGACTGAAATGTTTATCATTCACATTTCACTTGCATGCAAGGCTACCCTCCACTTAATGACCTTCAGAAAGGCGTCCCAACACAAATTTATCTGTACTACTACATAAACACGAGAAACTGCTACCAAAAATCTCAAAAAGTTCAGTCTATTTACTTCAAATTCTTACAGGTTACTCTGATAAATATTCAGATGGCACAGGCTACAAGATTTTTTAAGCAACAGTGTACAAGTTTTCTGTTAAAACTGATTGCAAGAAAGAAAATGATGTGCTGTTAAAACATGCGAGGTTTTCTTTCTTTCTCTCAGTCTGTTTTAACTGCGAAAGAAGGCACTTGAACCATTAGATAAATTGTATCTCCCATATAGTGACTTTTCCTTCCAAAGCACATATTGTCCATCCTTCATTACAATCTCATAATCTACATCTACTTTGTCTCTCTTGTGCTGTCCATCCACATCTTGTCCTTCGTTTTCCCCACTCACCTTTGTTACATACGCACTTTGTTGCTCCCAACGGACTTAATCGTGTGCAGTGCTGCCAACGGACTTAATCGTGTGCAACTTTTGTGACATCTTATAGCACCAGTCACGGTAGTTATGACCGTGCTCCATGCTGCATACATACCATCCGCCCACTGGACCTACTGCCGCTGCACCCTCCACCCAATAGTTTCCCCTTCCCCCATCCAGGCACTTCCTCACAACTCATGTCCCCACTTTATCTTCAGCATACCCCACTCTCTACCAACTTCTACAACAGCCCATCACATACTTAGCCCATATACCTGCCTCCCCTCCCTCTCACATTCATTCATAGCTGTCAAACCGGCTGCCTCCCTCCACAAGGTTAGCTGACCTCTTCCCAATTCCCTCTCTCTCCACCCACCCCAATCGGCCAATCGACATTAGCCCCACCACAAGCAGTCCATTACAATCAAGTACCCCACTCACTCATACAGTTATAACTGGTGGAGACTTCAATCTATCCTCGATTTGCTGGAGAAAATACATGTTCAAAGTCGGTGGTAGACAGAAAACATCTTCCGAAATTGTACTAAATGCTTTCTCTGAGAATTATTTTGAACAATTAGTTCATGAGCCCACAAGAATTGTAAATGATTGCGAAAACGCACTTGACCTCTTAGCCACAAATAATCCTGATCTAATAGAGAGTGTCATGATGGGTACAGGGATTAGTGAACACAAGATCATCGTAGCGAGGCTCAAAACAATATCAACCAAAAACACTAAAAATAAATGCAAAATATGTCTATTTAAAACAGCAGATAAAAATTCACTTGATGCTTTACTTAGAGTGTATCCATTCCTTCCAAGCTAATTATGTAAGTGTAGACCAGATATGGCTCAAATTCAAAGATACAGTATCAACAGCAATAGATAGATTCGTACCGTGTAAGTTAATAAGAGATGGGACTGATCCACCATGGTACACAAAACACGTCAGAACACTTGGAAAAAAAAAAAGAAGAGCATGCCAAATTCAGAAGAACGCAAAATCCCCAAGACTGGGTAATTTAGTGCGGACGTCAATGCGAGATGCTTTTAATAGGTTCCCCAATGAAACACTGTCCCAAAATATGGTAGAAAACCCAAAGATATTCTGGTCGTATGTAAAGTACACCAGTGGCAAAAAACAGTCAATACTGTCACTGCACAATAGCGATGGAAATGTTATCGATGATGGTGTCACTAAAGCGGAGTCACTAAATACAGTTTTCCATAATTTCTTCACGAAAGAAGACAAAGTAAATATTCCAGAATTCGAAACCAGAACAGCTGTTAGCACGAGTGACATAAATGTAAATATCTTAGGTGTTGCGAAACAACTCAAATCACTTAAGAAAGGCAAGTCTTCCGTCTAGATGGTATACCAACCAGGTTCCTTTCAGAGTATACAGACACAATAGCGCCTTTCTTAGCAATCATACACAACTGCTCACTTGACGAAAGGTCTGTTCCTAAAGACTGGAAAGTACTACGGGTTACACCAATATTCAAGAAAGGAAATAGGAGAAACCCATTAAATTAAAGACCCGTATCATTGACCTCAATTTGCAGTAGGATTTTGAAGCATATACTGCACTCTAACATTATGAATTACCTTGAAGAAAATTATTTATTGATACATAACCAACACGGATTCAGTAAATATCGTTCTTGTGCAACACAGCTAGCTCTTTATTCCCATGAAGTAATGTGTGCTGTTGACAAAGGATCTCAGATTGATTCCATATTCCTAGATTTCAAGAAGGCTTTTGATACCGTTCCTCACAAGTGACTATTAATCAAATTGCATGCATTTGGAATATCATCTCAGTTGTGTGACTGGATTCGTGATTTCCTCACCTCAGAGAGGTCACAGTTTGTAGTGATAGACAGTGAATTATCAAATAGAACAGAAGTGATATCTGGCGTTCCGCAAGGTAGTGTCACAGGCCCTCTGCTGTTCCTGATTTAGATGAACGATCTAAGTGATAATCTGAGCAACTCCCTTAGATCGTTTGCAGATGTTGCTGTAATTTACCGTCATCAGACAATCAATTCAATTACAAAATGATCTAGAGAGAACTTCTGTATGGTGCGAAAAGTGGCAATTGGCACTAAACAAAGAAAAGTGCAAGGTCATCCACATTGGTACTAAAGGAAATCCGATAAATTTTGGGTATAAGATAAATCATACAATGAAGGCCTTCACGACTGGACGTTTCAGCTGCCGAGAATTCATCCTGGTTGTATGGTCCATGGGATAGAAGAGTTCCACGGACCACAGCCATACAACCCAAAAGAATTCTCGGCATACGATAAATCGCACAAATCAAAGGGCTGTCAATTTGACTAAATACATAGGAATTATAATTATGAGCAACTTAAATTGAAAAGACCACATAGATAATATTGTGGTGAAGGCGAAACAAAGACTGCGCTTTGTTGGCAGAACACCTAGACGATGCGACAAACCCACTAAAGACACAGTCTACCTTACACTTTTCCATCCTCTGCTGCAATATTACTGCGCGTTGTGGGATCCTTACCAGGTAGGATTGACAGAGGACAACGAAAAAGTGTAAAGAAGGGCAGCTTGTTGGGTGTTATCGCACAATAGGGGTGAGAGAGTCACTGGTATAATAAGTGAGTTGGGGTGGCAGTCACTGAAACACAGGCAGTTTTCTTTGTGGCGAGATCTGTTTACAAAATTTCAATCACCAACTTTCTCTTCTAAATGCTAAAATATTTTGTTGACATCCACCTACATAGGGAGAAGTGATCATCATAATAAAAAGAGAAATCTGAGCTCGAACGGAAAGATTTAGGTGTTACTTTTTCCCCACGCACCATTCGAGAGTGGAATTGTACAGAAGTAGTATGAAAATGGTTCGATGAACCCTCTACCAGGCACTTAAGTGTGAATTGCAGCGTAACCAAGTAGATGTAAATCTGCCGAGAAACAAAGCATTGGTACTGTTAGTCCAGCTGACACCATATAGGGGTAGAGACGTCCATGTGTGCCTGTCGATACTGGTAGCTGATTTGATACGTATTAATTATATAACTGAGATCAAAATTAGGGGTGAGTAACATAGAGTGAGTTAGTGTATCTAGACTAGAGCTGAGTACTGCAGCAAACCCGTCTTCAGACTGAAGGATATAGTCAAATCAAAGTTATATATACAATGAATTCTCTATCTAAAGTTAACGTTTTAACATATCAAAGATGATAATCCACACACGCCACTGCTTTGAAGAGAAATTACACATATATTCCTTCCCAAGAATTGTGATTATAATATGTAGCATTTTATTGAAACATGTATAGACAACACTACAATATTCGTATAGCATATTTTACACCAAATTTACTACTAACTCTAACGGGACCTATGATTACAAACTGCAAATCCTGAACAGAATATTAAATTCTGTAAGACTGTCACTAAGTTCAGTTATGGAACAAGCAGATATGCTACAAGGCGAAGATATTAATGACCTCAAGGAATCAGAATCAGTACTACAACTGTACTATTGTCACATTTCATCACCTTCAAGGAAGTTGGGCTCCAAGACAGCATTTCATAATGAACACTACTGTAGAATTGATAATTTCACCAGAGCCTGCAGAAATCTTCTCAACCATTCCCATTTCTGTATTATAATTCTGGTGAACTATTAAATGTGTACTCTGAATTCACACACAGATACTATGCTGTTGGGGGTTGCTGAACCGATATAATTATAATAACTTAATACAGTACCTAAAGCTTTCCAGTCACTTCCAATCTTAGTACACAGGCAACTCTTTAATACTACTAGCATTGCGAACACATACTTAACATTTTAGCAACAGTTAACAAGTTAGTAAAATAATTTAAAACATATACTTAATACTTTGGGAACTTAATTTCTTATGTCACTCCTGCTTTCATAGACGTTGAGGCAACACAGTTTTCTGGCAGCTAAGAGTGGCAGTAACCAGAAAGCAGTTATTACAAGTCAGGTTTATTCGACTATCAGTTCAGCACCTCCAGTCAACCACACTGAGTGTCAATTTAGAATACATAAATGTTATTGACACAAGAAACAAATCAACAAAGATATAAGATCGGCCACTCTTGCATCAACATTCACCTGTGAGTTTGGGGTTTGTGGTATGGATGCCGGAGCTGACTCTTGAGGTGGTGGTGTGGATAATCCAAAGCAAGCACTTGGACTCCAGAACTCATTTTCTGTAGGTGGGTGCCGAACACTCAGAGGAGTAAATGCTGACTTCAGCAAGGTACTATCTGTAAAAAACAAAGTAGTCTCAAAATGTTCTGAACAAATATCTATCATATTACAAAATTCCATCTTTGATATGACATTATTCTTAAGTAATCCTTACAGAAACACTTAACAGTCCTAGTATAGTAAACTTCAGTTGTTTGTGATAATTAAATATCAAGCTCACAGACTTCCAATTTTCTAATATATGTAAATGCCATACACACATCATTAATTATGAAGTAATAATTACAAAGACCCTTGGTAGTGAACACTACAGCCTAAAGTAATCTTTACAAAGATTTTGAGGTGTTTATCATACCATAGTATAGTATAGTATAGTATAGTATATAGGTCTATGTATATCCAATAACTTGCCACAGTATATGAACTGTCACAGGTAATATCATGGAATTTAAGACTAAATTTAAGAACTTTGCGTTGAGCAGATCCTCTTATTCGAATGGGCAATAGAGCTTTATAGGTACCCTTAGAAACAATACCAGAATTTCCCTAAAGATGGTGCTAGCTGTCAGTACAAGGGACCACGAGACCACGTCTGCAGCACCATCTGCTTCCTATAACGGCTGATAAAAATATCAGCGCACATGCTCTTGGGAAAACACAGTGTTTTGAGTGGTACAAAAACCCAAAAGTGTGATTTTGACATAAGAAACAATGAGCGTGGGAAACCACTAAAAAAGTTCGAAGACAACAAATTGCAGGCCTTATTGGATGAAGATGATACTTTTATTTATTACGAGAAAAATGGACTGCAAACAGCAGGCATAGAATACTCACGAATACCTTGCAAGCATATATTATACAACAAATCAAAGTAAAAAGACATGACTCAGTGTCATTTATATCACATAACAAGTGAGCACTACCACAGTGAAACGAACAAGGATCTCAAATCCAACTTAACTAAGGGAAGTCTTCCAAATTTGCAGCCAACAAACTATTTCCCTTGTAGTTTAAGGCATCAGCCAAGACTGATACAACACTAAAGTTTAAGCCCGTTAATAAAATAACATACTTGTGCACCAAAGGATTGGGGGGAGGGGGGGGGGGGTGCGACAATTGATTGTGCATGAGAAAAAGTTTACTAACTGGAATCAAAGTACTCATGGAGTGAACAATACTACTCAAAACATGGCAAGTAATGGAGGATGCCAAGGCAATGAAAGAAAGTGTTGGTACAAGTCTAAATCTGCATAGAATCTTAAGCCACTAATGTTTCCCAACAGTAGCCTCTAAACCCAAACTTATAACTAATGTCAGAGCTCCATAAACACCAAAAACGCATATCTGGTAAGATGATCACAGTATTTCCCATAAGCTGCATGGAAAAGTAAAGGATGCCATGTTCTTGTGTGTTTGGTGGTCCCCCCCCCCCCCCCTCCCACACACACACACACACACACACACACACACACACACACACACACACTTCTATTATACTTAGGACAGTGAAGTTTACATCAGCATACCACATTTTTGCCAGTTACATTTTTAGACCCAAATTGACACATTCACATGATGTTCTTACCAGATACATGGTTTTGGTGTTATGAAGTTCTGACTGATGTAGACCTAACATTAATTTTAAGTTTTGAGTTTATGGGTTACTGTTGTGGGACATGAGTGACTTGAGACACTATGCAGATTTAGACTTGTACCAACATTTTTTTTTCATTGCCTTGGGCTCCTACGTTACTTGCCATGTTTTCAGTAGTATCGTTTACTCCACGAGTACGTTATGATTCCAGTTACTAAACTTTTTTCCATACATAATCGTTGCCACCCCTCCCTCCCCCTTCGGTGCGCAAGTATGTTACTTTATTAGTGGGCTTAAACTTTAGTGTTGTGTCGGTCTTTGCACACTCGCCTATCTTTTAGCCTTATCCATCCCCACATTACCTATTGCGATAAAACTTGCTCTGTGTCAGTTCCTATTTAGATAGGTTCATAATTTTACAGATTGGTCACTAGGGTGATGCCTTATACTACCAGGGAAGTAGTATGATGTTGGCTGACAATTTGGAAGACTCCCCTTAGCTAAGTTGGATTGGAGATCCTCATTTGTTTCACTGTGGTAGTGTCCGCTTGTTAAGTGATACAGAGCACAAACAAGTCATGTCT
This sequence comes from Schistocerca serialis cubense, assembly GCF_023864345.2. Taxonomy (NCBI): domain Eukaryota; kingdom Metazoa; phylum Arthropoda; class Insecta; order Orthoptera; family Acrididae; genus Schistocerca; species Schistocerca serialis. The sequence continues at coordinate 139,360,709 of NC_064642.1, read as the reverse complement.
TTTATCTTTTTACTATGATTTGGTGTGTAACGTATACTCACAAGGTATTTGCTTCCGCCGTTTGCCGATAGGTGGCGACAACGGTAAGTAGCATTTGAAAGAAACAGATTGCAGACGTCAGGCAGTAAGCTTAGACCTCTGTCACATAACCTCATTCAAACATTAGTCGAATTGTGTCTGCGTCATAAAGTTTTCCTTGATTGAAAATGTCTGTTTACGAGCCTAATTCTTGTCATTTGCAGGAGGTGTTACTGTTTTGTTTCAATATGATGAAAACAGCGACTGAGTCTCATTGAATGCTCCGAAGTACGTATGGTAAGGATGTGTCGTGAGTGGTTTCAATGCTTCAAGAAGGGTGATTTTAACGTCGTAGACTGGCATAGTGGTGAAAGAGAGGATGTTTTCGAAGATGTAGAATTGGAGACATTGCTGAGTGAAAACTCAGCATCAAACTCAAGAAGAATTGGCACGATTAGTGCGAGTGACACAGCAAGCCATTTCAAAATGTCTCAAGGCTATGGGCATGATTCAGAAAGAAGTAACTTGGATCCCATGTAAGTTGAAACCAAGAGACATTCAACGGCATTTGTGTGTTTGTGAACAGATGTTTCGGAGGCAAAAACGGAAGGGATTTCTGCATCACATTGTGACCAGGGACGAAAAATGGATTCATTACAATAACCCTAAACGCAAAAAATTATGGGGATATCCCAGCCATGCTTCCACGTCGACGGCCAAACCAAAGATTCACAGCTCCAAGATCATGCTCTGCATTTGGTGGGACCAGCTCAGTGTCGTGTACTATGAGGTGTTAAAACCTAGTGAAACAATCACAGGGGCTCATTATTGAATGCAATTAATGCGTTTGAGCAGAGCCACAATACAGCAAGAGGCACGATAAAGTGATTTTGCAGCACGACAACGCTCGACCCCACGTTGCAAAACGTACTTGTAAATGATAAAATGGGAAGTCCTACCCCACCTGCCATATTCTCCAGACATCACCTGTTTAGATCAATGGCGCATGGCCTGGCTGACCAAAACTTCCGATCTCATGAGGAAGTCACAAATTGGATCGATTCGTCGATCACTTCAAAAGCTGAACAATTTTTTCAATGTGGGATTCTTACAATGCCTGAAAGATGGGAGAAAGTAGTGGCCAGCGATGGAAAATCCTTTGAATGATACATGTGTAACCAATTTGTTTAATTAAAATCTCTACTGTTGGGGAAAAAATGGCGGAAACAAAGCTGTACACCTTTTAATTAGTTTCTACATACATCTTTCTCTTAATAACTTAGGTTAGCCTCATTTAAAAATAAGTGGCTTCTCTTATGTGTCGTTGTCACAGCACAATAAAAATAATGTTGCAGAACAGGCAGTATTTCCATATTAGTAGTTGTATAAACCGAGGTGGCAAAAGTCATGGGATACTCCCTAATGTCATGTCCAATGTTCTTTTGTCCAGCACAGTGGAGCATCCCCATGCTGCATGGACTCAACAAGCCACTGGAAACCCCTGGAGAAATACTGAGTCATACTCAATATAGCCATCCATAACTGTGAAATTATCACCAATGCAGGATTTTGAGCACAAAACACTAGGTCATTTGAAGCTGTGAAATAATAATAATAATAATAATAATAATAATAATAGTAATAATAATAATAAACCCCATGGAGGCCCGGGAAAAGAATAGGCCCCCTGGTATGTTCTGCCAGACGTAAAAGGCGACGAAAAGAACAAACCACTAATAGGGCTAACCTCCGTTTTAGTGTGATTAGTTGGTTCAGGACAGAACTAATCAAGCCTCCGACAAGCGCTGTCATGGTCAGAGATGACGCTTGAACCCTATGCCCGTCCACAATGGTAACGACACTGCTAGCCACACGGAAAATGATTTAAATCCAAATAGAGTTGTTTTGCTGGATATGCTTCCTGCAACCACTCTAGAAGGAAAACAAAGACAGAGGATGAGATGGTCAGATGAAGTTAACCAACACCTCATGTTCTGTTATTACCAAGCAACAAACTTAGGAACCAACACAACTGGATACAGATAACAAGTATACACAACATTTATCATCAGATACCCAGAATTAAAGTTTTTAACAGAACAACGACTAGCTGATCAGATCCGTGTAATAATCAAAAATAACAGGATACCCCAGTCAGAATTAGAAAACATCAAACAACAAGTACAACAAATACTAGAACAAAATAATGTGCAATCAGAAGAAGAAGAAGAAGAAGAAGAAGAAGATACAGTGTTGGACTCAAACATACCAGAACAAACAAACAAAGAACAACAGGCATCAATTAAACAATCAGAGGAAAACGAAATCTTAAGACAGCCACCAGAACAAGCACAAATAGAACATGAAGTGACACACATGTTAGATATAGAAGAAAAATTTCAGCTGACATATATAGAATACAAAGACACAAATACAGACATTAGACCATTCTCGCATAGACCACCAAATAACCCACAAGTCAAAACAACAATAACAACTAGCAACACAATCATACACAACAAAATAAAAGAAAATACAACTACGGAAGAGTTACAACTACTGGTTTATATAGGAGCACTCACTACACTAAATATACACACTAGGCAGAGATCAGAACAAACCAACACACAGAAGAAACCCACAAAACCAGCATGGCAACACAGGCTACAGAACAGAATAGAAAAACTGAGAAAAGACATCGGACAGCTAACACAATTTACAAGAAATGAAATATTAGACAAAAAACGAAAAAGGTTAGGTAAAATCTAACAACAAGAAGCAATAGAGCAATTAGATGAAATTACAAGCATTGGCCAAACGACTCAGAAGATACAAAAAAAGTGAAAATAGAAGGAAACAAAACCAAACATTCAATACAAACCAAAAGAAATTTTACCAGACAATAGATAACACTCACATTAAAATTAAAATAGAATGGAAAAGATAAAATAGCAAATTTCTGGCTAAAGAAGTTCACCTCAACTCATTCACATCTAACTAAATTATTTAACAATCATATTGCAGAACCATACACATTCCCTGATACACTTACACATGGAATAACTTATCTAAAACCTAAAGATCAGCAGACACAGCAAACCCAGCAAAATATTGCCCCATAACATGCCTACCAACAATATACAAAATATTAACTTCAGTCATTACACAGAAATTAATGACACATACAACACAGAACAAAATTATAAATGGCTGTTGCAAAGGAGCACGAGGATGTAAAGAGCAACTAATAATAGATGCAGAGGTGACATATCAAGCTAAAACTAAACAAAGGTCGCTAGACTACGCATACATTGATTACCAAAAAGCTTTTGATAGTGTACCTCACTCATGGTTACTACAAATATTGGAAATATACAAAGTAGATCCTAAATTGATACAGTTCCTAAACATAGTAATGAAAAATTGGAAAACCTCACTTAATATCCAAACAAATTCAAATAATATCACATCGCAGCCAATACAGATTAAGCGTGGAATATACCAAGGAGACTCATTAAGTTCTGCCTTGCTCTGAACTCACTATCCAACATGCTAAATAATACAAATTATGGATACAATATTACTGGAACATACCAACACAAAATCACACATTTGTTATACATGGATGATCTAAAACTACTGGCAGCAACAAATCAGCAACTCAATAAATTACTAAAGATAACAGAAGTATTCAGCAATTATATAAATATGGCTTTTGGAACAGACAAATGTAAGAAAAATAGCATAGTCAAGGGAAAACACACTAAACAAGAAGATTACATATTGGATAACCACAGTGACTGCATAGAAGTGATGGAAAAAACAGATGCCTATAAATATCTAGGATACAGACAAAAAATAGGAATAGATAATACAAATATTAAAGAAGAACTAAAAGAAAAATATAGACAAAGACTAACAAAGATACTGAAAACAGAATTGACAGCAAGAAACAAGACAAAAGCTATAAATACTTATGCTATACCAACATTGACCTACTCATTTGGAGTAGTGAAATGGAGTAACACAGACCTAGAAGCACTCAATACACTTACACGATCACAATGCCACAAATATAGAATACATCACATACATTCAGCAACAGAAAGATTCACATTAAGCAGAAAGGAAGGAGGAAGGGGATTTATCGACATAAAAAACTTACATTATGGACAGGTAGACAACTTAAGAAAATTCTTTATAGAACAAGCAGAAACTAGCAAATTACACAAAGCAATCACTCATATAAATACATCGGCTACACCACTGCAATTTCATAACCACTTCTACAACCCTTTAGATCACATAACATCAACAGATACAAAGAAAGTAAATTGGAAAAAGAAAACAGTAGATGGCAAGCACCCATATCATCTAACACAGCCACACATGGATCAAGACGCATCCAACACATGGCTAAGAAAAGGCAATATATACAGTGAGACGGAAGGATTCATGATTGCAATACAGGATCAAACAGTAAACACCAGATATTACAGCAAGCATATTATTAAAGATCCCAATACCACAACAGATAAATTCAGACTTTGCAAACAACTAATAGAAACAGTAGATCACATCACAAGCAGATGTGCAATACTAGCAAATACAGAATACACCTGAAGACATGACAATGTAGCAAAAATAATACATCAAAAACTTGCCATACAACATAAACTAATAAAACAACATGTTCTCACATACAAAGCAAGCACCACAAAATGTACTGGAGAATGATGAATACAAATTATACTGGAACAGAACCATTATAACAGATAAAACAACACCACATAACAAACCTGACATCATACTCACCAATAAAAAGAAGAAATTAACACAACTAATCGTAATATCCATACCCAACACAACAAATATACAGAAGAAAACAGGAGAAAAAATTGAAAAATACATCCAACTGGCTGAGGAAGTCAAGGACATGTGGCATCAGGATAAAGTTGACATTATACCAATTATACTATCAACTACAGGAGTCATACCACACAATATCCACCACTACATCAACGCAATACAGCTACATCCGAACGTATACATACTACAGAAATCTGTAATTATTGATACATGTTCAATTACCCGAAAGTTCCTAAATGCAATGTTACATATACTGTACAGTTAAAAGGAAGTCACGCTTGATCAAGGTCCGCGTCACTTTCCATTTTTAACCAGACATAATGTCTGAGAAAGGAAAGAAATAATAATAAATAATAATATTAATAATAATAATAATAATAATAATAATAATAATATACAACTACAGAAATCTAATTATTGATACATGTTCAATTACCCGAAAGTTCCTAAATGCAATGTAACATATACCGTACAGTTAAGAGGAAGTCACGCTTGATCAAGGTCCGTGTCACTTTCCATTTTTGACCAGACATAACGTCTGAGAAAAGAAAGAATAATAATAATAACAATAATAATAATGCAACCTCTCAACTATGTCCCATAAATGTTTCATGGGATTCATGTTGCATGATCTGGGTGGCCAAATCATTTGCTCACATTGTCCCGAATGCTCTTCAAGCCAATTGTGAACAACTGTTGCCTGGTGACATGGTGCACTGTCATCCATAAAAATTACATCATTGTTTGGGAACACTGAGTCCATAAATGGCTGAAAATGGTCTCCAAGGACCTGAACATAACCATTTCCAGTCAATGATCCCAGTAAACACAGCCCACACCATTATGGAGCCTCCACCAGCTTGCACAGTGCCTTGTTGACAACTTGGGTCTAAGGCTTCGTGGGGTCTGCATCAGACTTGAACTCACTATCAGCTCATACGAACTGAAACTGGCACTCATCTGACCAGGCCACAGATTTCCAGTAATCTAGTGTCCAACTGATACAGTCACAAAACCCGGGGAGAAGCTGCAGATGACATCACACTGTTAGCAATGGCACTCATGTATGCCGTCTGCTGTCATACCCTGTTATCACCAAATTTTGCCACATTGTCCTACTGGATAAATTCATCATATGTCCCACATTGATTTTTACAGTTATTCCAAGTAGTGTTGCTTGTCTGTTAACAATGGCAACTCTATGCAAATTTCACTTCCCTCGGTTGCCAATTGAAAGCCGTCGGAAACTGTGTTGTCCAAGGTGGGAGGTGATGTCTGAAATTTGGTATTCTCGGCACCCTCTTGACACTGTGAATCTCTGAATACTGAATTCCCTAACGATTTCCAACCCAAAACGTCTCATGCGTCTAGCTACAACTCCCATTCCATGTTCAAAATCTTAATTCCTGTCGTGACGCCAAAATCATGTCAGAAGCCTTGTCACATCCATCACCTGAGTACAAATGACAGCTCCACCAATGCTCTGCCTTTTTATACCTCGTGTATTCAATACTACAGCCACCTGTATAGATTCATATCACTATCCCATCACTTGTCACCTCAGTGTAAGCAATGTTGCACATTCAAATGCAACTACTATCAATTTATGCTAATGTAACTACACATGGCACCTCCTGATGTGATATCTAGAGATGTTGAAATTTCCTAAGGTAAACCCGGTAAACCTCTAAATGTTTCTATTGAAAGGACGGGCACAATGTATACTTATAATGAGACTGATGAGGTGTGATCAAGATAGACAGATGTAAGTTATGGATAAATTTCAACTTCAAAAATACTAAATTAATTACTTGCTGAAAATTCTGTCTTCACATATATTTTGCTCAACATTTGCTCTCATATTCCAGGAGCATGCCTCTCCATCACTGTCAATCAGTTTCACTTCTGCCAAACTAGGAAATTGTTTGGTCTGAGTGACTTTCATTAATATAAAGAAATCTACATTTAGCATTTAACAGACAGATGCAATGAGATCACATCATCTTCACTGTAACCTAGGCACGTAACTACTGAACTTTAAGTGTTTATCAGATTTTAATACATCCATATACATAAATAGTTGTGGGTCAGAAGCATCTTGTCACCTGCATGTTCTGCACTACCACGAGAACGGAAAGATGATGACAATGAATCCCAGTTTCGCTCTTGTGGATCAATACCAAATTTCGCACATTCCATTATTACATCATGGTCTTCCATATTTTTCCACCTGTAAACAATAAAAACTTTCAAAAAATAGCAAAACTTATCGATGTCATATATCCATAAATGGACAACACAAAATACTCCATGTTTGTTTTCCCACTGTTAACTATTTTAGTGCAGTGTGTCACAGACTTGCTTATCAAAAAGAAATAATTATATATACTTAACAACTGGGCACAAGATACTTAAGAAATGAACCAAATAATATAACCTTGTTAAAACAACTGAAAACAATCAGTAAATCCTACTGTCTCAGGTCACACACACAACATAATGCCACAGGAGTATTTTATTATTATATATGTCTGTGGCAGAAATGGGAGGGATGCAGGTCGTAGTCATCTTCTTCTTCTTCTTCTTCTTCTTCTTCTTCGGTCCAAAGACTGGTTCGATGCAGCTCTCCGAGTTACTCTATCCTGCGCAACCCTCGTCATCTCCAAATAACTACTGCAACCTACATCCTTCTGATTCTGCTAAATGTATAATGTGAGATTTTACAGTTAACTGTTTGCTACCCATCTAACACATCATATATTCTTAGTGATGTCATTCTGTTTCACTGATTCACTGATTCTGAAGCAAAGGACACTACTGCCTGATTCTTATTTTGAGGTTGGCTTATCAATAATCTGAGGCTATTTCACTTCTGAAGATGACAGTTTAAACTGTGGAAACCAGTAAAGTGAACCAAATAAAAATTCATTGTGCAGCTGACAAATGACTTCTTATCTCTGTTGAAATATTCTGCTGCTGCTGAACAACAGCTATGAACAAAAATCTATCCAGTACCTGCTCATTAGTTACATGATCTACCCATCTACTCTTCAGCACTCTTCTGTAGCACCACATTTCAAAAGCTTCTTTCTCTTTTTGTCTAAACTATTATCATCCACATTTCACTTCCATACGTAGCTAAACTCCAGACAAATACCTTCAGAAAAGGCTATGTAGCACATAAGCCAATACTTGATGTTTAAGTTATCTTCTTCAGAAATGCTTTCCTTTCCATTGACAGTCTACAGTTTATATCCTCTCTACTTTGGCTATCATCAGCATGCATAAGGATTCAAAAGGATCATTATCTATGCTATTTCCGCACCACAGATTTATTCTTTAACTGAATAATGTCTATCAGTCCAGCTGTACTCTGTTTTGTGTTCTGGATAGCTAAAAATTATATTACTTCATTCTTACTCAGAAACACTTCAATGTTACAAGAATTAAAACTTCCATGATGAAGGACATGCAGCTACCAGAGGAAGAAAGGGGAAAAATTAAAACAAATGCCATAGAAATGTGAAAAAAGCAAATTAAGTAAGAATATCACCAACACAGGCACAGACAGATTGCTACTTGCCATAAAGATGACATGTTAACTAGCAGACAGGCACAAGGGAGAGACACTTACACAAAGCTTTTGGCCCCAGCCTTTGTTAGAACAAGAAACAGAAACACACATCATTCATTCACAGAAGCCGAGCTGCCAAAGTTGGGGGTCATGTTCGTGTGAGGTGTGCTTGCTTGTGTGAATGAATGGTGTATTTCTCTTTCTTATTTTGACACAGTCTGTGGCAAAAAGCTTTGATGTGTAAGAGTTTAATTGTGCCTGCCTGCAATATGTGATCTTCAAAGTTAACCCTTTGAATGTCAGGGTGCTGATTCCTTGGTACTCTGCTTCGTCTTGTTTAGCTTACAGAATCGGGTGCTAGATGGTGTTGGCGTATTGATTACAGATGCTCTTTGCCTCGAGATATGTGTAGGTCGATAGCTATCGACAACTGAGCATCGTTTTAGTGAAACATTAGTGTTCGATTATTCCGCTTTTGCATCGTTTGTTTATTGAGGTCATGTTTCACTGTACATGTTTACATTCTGTTTACTGCATTCTACGTTGTTCTTTCTGCACAGTACTGTTATTTATCATTGTTTCTGTGTGTTTTTCTTCACGTTAAGAGTTTACAGTTTATTTTCTCTGGTTTTTGTGAAAAATGCGACCTACACCAGGCCACAGCAGAGGACTTACCGACGAAGAAATTTGTGAACTTTTAGAATGTACTAGTCATACAGAGTGTTTTAGCGAAAGTAGCAACAGTTCAGAAAGTGACAGTGATGTACTTGACAATATTGTGAACGAAAGTGAAGACGAAATGGAAGATGTACAATACACTGAAGTAATTGCACCTGAAACACTACAGTTATTACCACATTCATTTCAAGAGCTGCCAGGACCAAAACATATGCCGCCAACGGGATCTCCTGTGATAGAATATTTCAATCTGTTCTTTACTACAACACTGCTGCAGCTTATTGCAACGGAAACAAATCACTCAGCTAAACAGTTTATAACTAAACATGCTATATTGTTCAAACTGTATAAGAAATGGAAGAATGTAACAAGTACTGAAGTAAGAGGTTTTATTGCTTGCTTACTAAATATGGGACTCAATAAAAGGCCCACAATGCTCTCATACTGGAGCACAAAACCATCACAGGCATTTCCAAGCTTTGGTAAAATGTTTTCTGCCCACCAATTTAGGCATCTTATGAAATTCTTTCATCTTGTGGATAGTGAGAAATATCCAGCACCAGGCCATCCTGATTATGATCCATGTATCAGGTACCAGCCATTGGTAGATCATGCTAATAATATATTTTGACATCATTACACACCTCATGAACAACTTAGTATTGATGAGAGTCTAGTTGGCACTAAATGTCACACTTCCCTATTACAGTATTTGCCAAACAAACACCACCACCGATGGGGAATCAAATTCTGGATGCTGTATGACTCTATAATGCACTATTGTCTTGGGTTTTATACTTTCAGAGGTGCCAAAAGCCAAGAAGATAAGGCTGAGATTGCAAGACATGGCTTAGGATACTGTGTTGTCCAGAAGTTACTGCGTTTGGGCAGTTATTTGAACAAGGGATATCATATCTTTGTGGACAACTTTTTCATGTCAGTACCATTTGTAAAAGGTCTTTATAAATTAGGTACATACATTACTGGCACAGTAAGAAAAAACAGGAAATATTTGCCAGAGCAATTTAGAAAGAAATTTGGAATTGGGAAAAAGATGTATTGTAAGTCGGGTCCGGTACTAGCATGTGCGTACCGAGAGAAAAAGTCCCAGCGTACCCCTGTTCTCTTATTGCCAAGTTAAGTTGGTGTTGGTGACATTGAAGTCCAAAATAAAAATAAAACAGTATAAAAGTCAGAAATAATACACCAGTACAACCAGTATATGAGTGGAATAGACACATCCAACATGGTGCTGTATGCGTATTTGGATGAGAGGCGAACTCTTCATCATTGGAAGAAGGTAGCTTTAAACATAATGTCAAGAATGGTGCTGAACTCTTACATATTATACAAAGAGCATAATAAAGGAAGGAAAGTTGTTTCCAGATATGTATATACTGTAATGATAATTGAAGCCTTGTCGGATGAATGGCTGCAAGAAAAAAATGCAACTGATGGTCCTCGTGGTTCTCCGGGTTTGAGAAAACTTCCAGAGAAGAAAGAGTCAAGATGCTGTGTGTGTACTAGTGAGGGAAGGAAAAGAAGGTCAAGAACTGTTTGTAATAGATGTCATAAGGGGTTGCATGGTGAATGTTTTCCTAAACACAAATGCTAAGTCATACTGTAGACATGAAAATTCTGCAATGTTCTCTTCAAATAAATAATTATTATCTTTCTAAATAATAACACAAATTTCATATCCTTCATGTCATTTTACTCAGAAATGTGTGCAGATTCTATGGATTGTAGTTAGCCTTCTTAAATTGAAGCACAGTGTTGGATATATGGAATCAAAGTCAAATTTATAATATTTAAAAAATATATATTTTATATGGACTGTCACAATCAAATTCATTTGAAACATTATGATAATTTGTGTAAGCCATAATATTCTACATACTTTTATGGATAAGTGGTAATTTTTTCATATTTTTAAAGCGAATACTGTGTGATATATGGCAATTTAAATAGACTGTAGCATAACAGTATAAATACGCATGACATTTTTAGCACACACCACTGCAAAAGGGTTAAGTTGCAATATATCTTTTCCTATATCGTTGATATCCCTACCTGCAGTTTCCATTGTTAAATTAAGTAGAAATTCATTTGATGTCCTCAACATTTACAACCTAAAAGATACAGTAAAAGCACTACTAAATGGAAAGCAAAGAGGAAAGGGACAAAAGGACAGGATCTATGATAGAGATAAATTCAGAGAATAAGGTTAATAGTAACACTAAAACCTGCCAGGTTACGCGAGAGCGTTATGGTCAGCCTGGATGTTGTTTTTAGGCAGTTTTCCATATCCCACTAGGTGATTACTGGGCTGGTCCCCATGTTCCGCCACAGTTACACCACTCATAGCCATCTGAACACGTTCGTACTATTTCATGGCTTACACTAGATGTTGACAGCTGGGGTACACTACTTCCATCCCAGGGGATGCGGAATAATGACAGGAAGGGCATTCGGCCACCCTCCGATACTAACATAGCGAAATCCATAGTAACAAGGCCAACCCTGCATTGAAGTGGAACAAAGGCCACAGGAAATGATGATGGAGGTTAATAGTAATACTAACAATACACACTGATAGCTGAATTAAAGATAGCTGCTCAATCAGCCAAATACAATGTTTCCTTGTGGTATGTGGCAGAGATGGCATTAAACCTCACTGGCCATCCAAACATCACACAATATCTACAACACAATGTCAGTATTTTTTAAGTATGAAATCTTTATGATTTTAAAATTTATGGGGATGTCTGTGGAACACAGGTTGTTGTGTCCACGTTTTACAGTTGTCAAATGCTGCCATGGGAACCAGGATGGCTCCGTCCTATGCTAACCTCTTCATGGGCCGCATGGAGGAGGCTTTCCTGAAGACCCAACAGCTGCTTCCCCTGGCCTTGTATAGGTTTATAGATGACATCTTTGTGGTCTGGACTCATGGTGAAGAAACACGCCTTAATTTCCTCCATAACCTCAACTCCTTTTCGAATCTGAATTTCACCTGGTCCTTCTCCAAAACCCAAGCCACCTTCCTGGATGTTGACCTTCATCTTGTTGAAGCTCACATCCACACCTCTATCCATATCAAACCCACAAACAAACAACAGTACCTTTACTTTGATAGCTGCCATCCATTCCACATCAAACGTTCCCTTCCCTACAGCCTAGGTATTCGTGGCAAACGTATCTGCTCCAGTGATGAATCCCTCAACAATTACACCAATAACCTGACCAGTGCTTTCCTCTCCCGCAACTATCCTGCAGACCTTGTCCACAAACAGATCTCCCGAGCAATACATTCCTCCCCGTCGAACAACAATGTGACTACCCCCAGACCACACAGAAGCATCCCCCTTGTCATCCAATATTATCCTGGCCTCGAATACATCAACAAATTACTCCGCCAGGGATGTGACTTTCTCAAGTCAACCCCTGAAATGAGATCATCCCTTGACAAAATTCTCCCCACACCACCCAGAGTTGCCTTTAGTCGCCCCCCCCCCCCCCCCCAAACCTCCGAAACATCCTGATTAAACCCAACAATATTCCCAGACTACCTTCACTACCCAGCGGTTCCTAATCCTGTAACCGACCCCGCTGCAAAACCTGCCCCATAAATCCCCCCACAACCACCTACTCCAGCCCCGCTATTGGTAAAACAAACACAATTCAAGGCACGGCCACGTGTGAAACTACACGTCATTTATCAGCTGACATGCCTGCACTGCACAGCCTTTTACATCGGTATGACAACAACTAAACTGGCTGAGCGCATGAACGGACACAGACGAACTGTCCGCCTAGGAGATGTCCAATACCCAGTAGCGGAACATTCCCTCCAGCATAATTCTAGGGACCTAGGAACCTGCTACACCCTATGTGCCATTTGGCTTCTCCCACCCAACACCAGTCCCTCTGAACTGCGGAGATGGGAACTTGCACTCCAACACATCCTTTCATCCCGCCATTCCCCTGGACTGAACCTACGTTAAACAACCTCACTCCCATTTACTCTTCAGTCTTCTCCTCTTTCCCTTTCGTCTTTAGCCATTCACGCATCTTTTCATCCTACATAGTTGTGTTCATCTTTATACTGTATACCTTTTTACTTCTGTATGTATCCCCTTTCGTTTGAAGCTGGCACAGTACTTACAGTAGAATATCTTTGGCTTCCCTCTGACAACCATGCCTCCATCCTTGCTACCCTCCCTGCTTTCCTTTCCCTGTTGCTTCATAACCTGGGTTGTGAGTAACTGAATCCACTTTCCCTTCTTCCCTTTCTTTCCCCTCTCTCCTCCCTGATGAAGGAATATTTGTTCCGAAAGCTAGGAACGTAAATTTTCGCTTCTGTTTTTTGTGTATCTATCATCTGTACTGAGCTGCGGTAAGTACTGGCCAGCCCCTCTATCTCTTCGTTAAACACTGTCATATGTCACTTATAAGTTCTGTTTTGCTCTTTTTTGGTAGTTTCTTTTACTTCTCCTGTTTCTGTTGTTCCTCTTGGTCATGGCCCCCACCCCTTGAAAAAAAAATAGCAAGAAAAAGTTTTATCTTCCTATCACGACCCCTTCCAGTAGTAGTAGTAGTAGTAGTAGTAGTAGTAGTAGTAGTAGTTTCCTCAAAGAGGGTAATAGATTAATCTTTAACTTAGTACAAAGTCGCAAGAGAGAGAACCTAACTGAATAAAGATGGAAAAGGATATAAGCCATGCACTATACAAAATAACCTTCCTAGCTTTTGCCTTAGGCAGTGTCCTACATGAGCGACATAAGCAAGCGACAGCACGTGACCGCTTCAGACGACAAAACACAACCACAGGTGTAGTTGCGGAAATGTCCTATGTGAGCGACATCTGCGTTGCTGCCTGTCTCCTGCTGCAACTGGCAATGTTTTGAATTCAAACGTGTTTGGATCTTGTCGCTGCATCACGTGCGGTAGAGAGAGACAGCCACGTGTCTTCTCGTCAAAGCAGTGGAGCAGACGCGATGGCAGCTATGAATTACTTAACATCCGATTTTACGAAAACTATTCAGTGAAAACATTTGATTCTTCCACATCTTATAGCTTGATATCTTTAAACGATAAAGGTCTGAATTTATTTTCATTAATTGTGTTAGTTACTGGGCAGCACGAAATTGGGTTCATGGCTGCACGAAATTTAAGAATTTGCAGAGGTAAAAGCACAACCCGTAGACATTCCATATAAATCTATCTTAATTCTATTTAAAGTTGAGACCGGTATGATATCTCTTTTCACTCTTGAGGTATTGGTTGTTGTATCTTCTTCGGGAATCAAGAGGTCCTAAAAATTATTATATCTCATTAACAGTTCAAGATATCGAAACGAAGAATTTTGGAAATGACAGCACACAGCAAGGACTATTTTATCATATGACTAACACTCAATGCATTTTTGTTAATGTGTGAGCAGAGCCAAAACAAGACACACTATAACTTACACCGTGAGGTTTTGTCCAAATTTTCATAGCTAAACAAAGGGAGAGAAACAGGTAAACAGGGTATCAAAGTAACCAGCATGAGGTCTAGTTTGAGCTGCTGCTAAGCTATGTAAATGAAGTGTCAAAAATTTCATCTGTCCAAGGCCTAGCTATTTTGCACATAAAAAGATACATTGGTGCGGTATTTAAATGTCAAAAAGGCTTCCTTTTCAGGTAAATGAGTAGTCAGTAAGATCATGCTTTCTGATTAAAACTTGAAATTAAAAAATGAAAGAAATCAGTCAAATATTTTATGAAATGATTTGTGTAAAAGAAATAAGTAGAACAGAGAAACGTTCTACATGCCTCTGAATGAGGCTCGAAATCATGAACAGAAAATGAGGTGCACCAAACGTTTCCCTAATATTTTTTATTTCATACCTTTAGACAAATCATTACACAAAACGTTTGACTTTCTTTTCAAAAATTTTGTAAGCTTTACTTTTACGGACTATTTAGAGTAATTGAAATGCTTGGCATTAACAATGACTGCTGATGAATTATGTTCACAACATCAAATATCTGTAAAATTTCATGGTTCATTGTAATTTATTAGGAATTAAATGTGTGTGATATACTGGGATAGGTGTGAAGATCATGTTATTTGGCAAGACCTTAAAAATATACTTAGCGATGCAATGTAAACACTATACATAAAACTTTGTATACAGATTGTATCTGAGTCAGTAAAAATATAAGAACGACCTGGTATTGATCCCATGACCTTTTCCTACCACGTATTCATGAGCTGTAAACACTACCCCTACACCACACCTAGCTGTTGCAAAATGTTATCAATCTGTGTACTTATGTTAGTATTTAGCATAGTTAATCACATCGTAGTCATTCCTCTGCATTTATTGGCTGTTGAAAGTTCTTGATCACGTAAAAAAAAAAAAAAAAAAAAAAAAAAAAAAAAAAAAAAAAAAAAAAAAAAAACCTTCATATTTAATTTATTGATGAGATACTCAAATGCTCCTCTGCTCATTCATGTGTATTCGACGAATTTGTCTGGTGATCTTCATAGTTGATACTTAGGAAATTCTCCATGGAGATTGCTCCCTTTGTAAATTTCATCCACAGCATTCCATTTCGCTTTATTTTCTTAAGTAAACCTAATTCTGTAGCCTTACTCTTCAGCTACAGTATTCTACAGGTTAGGGATGCCGTTTTATTGAAGCGGCTGATTGGCTCTAAGCTGCCATCTTGTAGCGCGACATAGTCGCTCGCACACAGGACACCCAAGCTTTTCGCCCGATGCTGCTGCTTGTCGCTGGAGTGTGTCGCTCACGTAGGACACGGCCGTAGTGATTTAAGGAAACCACAGGAAACAAAAATCAGCACAAATCTACATGAACACTCATCTGGTGTCTCAACTACTGTGCAATATCTGTCAGCGGCGTCTATGAAAGACAGAAGTTATTTATTTAACAGTTTGGTAGAGAAATGCATTGTATTATTTCACACTGTAATTACATTATAATCTTAGTGCAGTGTGATAACTATCTATTACCAGGTTTCTCATCTGATTGTTAGTCAGGTTCTGTTCAGTGAAGTGATATGAAGGCCAGTCTGAAAAGTTTAATTATCTCCTTGAAAAAATAATTTATATAATTAAGTTTTTTTGTTTGCAAATAGATGTCTGCAGTCCTGATGCGCACTGAAATACCCATGGCACAGTACCACATCATCTTGTTGGAGGGGCCAAAATAAAAGGGGCAACCCACCGGTAAGATGGAGAATTGTGCAGTAATGTGCCTTTGGCAGCAGCAGAAATATAACAGACATTCAGACCAACAGGGACGGCTAAAGAAGTCATATGGTCTGACACAGCTGCTACCTACAGCCTAAGTTAACATAGGACATCAAGTTGCACAAGAGCAGCATTTGCAGAATCCATGTTAATTTGTAAGGATAAGGTTTCTTCAGTTTTTTATAACGTTCATAATACACAAGCATGAAACTTGTTCTCTTATGTGACAAAAGACTGACGTTAGCAATACAGGTCTATAGATATACGTCTGTTTATCACCGATTCTTCAAGACTGAAATGACAAGCACATCAGTTATTTTCTAATCTGAAATCATTTATCAAATACAATCACCATATTCATTTGGTGATTGGAAGGAAGGACAGTAACACAACCATCTCCAACTTCAGATCAAATTTGGCATTGTGTCCTTTTTTGTATCAGCTGTTTCAGTCCTAGTATGTTCAGCACGTGACTAGAACAGATGGTTTTAACTCCATTACTAAATTTAGCTAACCTTACAACATCTTCAAATTTTCTGTCAGTTAGGTCAGCTAAACATCACTTTAGACTTCACTGAAAACTTTTCACACAGTCCTCCTTATGACCTTTTGAAATTCATGAGATTAGCAAGAAAAATCAGAGTTACAAACCTCCACTGTAATTTGACTTTCTCAAGAAAGATGATTCAAAAGTTTAAATGTCTATCTTTCAGTGTATGTTATGAAGGAAAGCATAATTTATGAAGTTACAGAACATTTGTGAATATCTGGACACATTTTAAGTCAGTAAAAGGTAAGTTCATGTCACTCACACACACATACTGTTTTAGTTCAACCAAATAACTAGCAAACTAATTTAGAGACACAAGCCATTGTCTTGCAAAAAAAATATAAAAGTATTTCTGTTGCTAATTAGGAATGTACTACATACAAGATATCACACGATTTCATAATCTAGTCTCTGTTAATACACTATACTAATAATCAAATACTGTAAAAATTGTAATGCAACCTTACATAGTTGATTTCAACATTGAGTAACAATGACCGATACATACCTAGTTGCTGCAGTTTCAGCATCTTTTGTTGCCGTTACAAGAAGCGGGTGCATCTTGACAGTATCTAACATAGGCTGAAAATACCAGAAAGCATGTTTTAAATTCAGAACAAAGTTGCCATTACAACCAATGCCAGAATATAACGACAAAAGCATAAAATTGAAAATCTCAGTTTTTAATTTGATATAAGTCTTTCAAATTTATTCTAGATTATATTGTAGGGATCAAAATAGCTTACAAAATTTAAAAAAATGAAATTACGGTGTGCTATAATGGTAGTCCTATTCATCTAGAGTCTTGCCGGCATGAATATTCATGCACACTCACCACACTCCCAGAGAAATGGGAAAGGGGAGGAGGGTTGTCGTGGGAGTGGGGGAGGTGGGGGTGAGGGGAGGGGAGAGACAGACAGCAAAGAATGAGCACTATTCAGTACTAATTGTATGTTGTCTTTAAAGACTGGCATCATGTACTAATTTCTTTATAGCACCAACGACAAACGACCATAAAGTGATGACTAGGACTAGGATTTTTAAGGGTAGGACACGTATTTTTTGGTAAGACTGACATGTTCCTTAAATACATACTAATGCTTGTTATGGAAAATCTAAATGAACAGTCAGCACCATGTAGGGGCACAGGTGCAAGCGCACACACTTGCGCGTGCATCTGAGCAGGTATACAGTCTACCTGAACTTCCTTACAACATAAATGAATTAGTGAAATTTTTAAGCCATATTTATGCATATGTGCCCATTTCTCTCTGACAGAGCGTATTTTAGTAACTAAATGGCCATTTTTATTATACTTTCACACTTTCATGAAGTAAAGAACTTTTGTCATGCAATTTGTTTATTCCGAGTTACATTTTTCAAACGTGCGCATCTCATTTCGTTTCCTGGAAAATGACAAATATCTGCCTTCCTCCACTATTTCGTTTGAATTCACAACATGAATTTCACCTTACACAACAGTGAGTGTATAGCCTATAGTTCTATATGAGCAAGCACGCACTTAAGACATTCTGGGCCCCTGACTGCTGACAAGTATATTACTGTGTTAATTCTCACTGAAGTCAGAAGTGTATGCAGTATAGTTCAGAAAAAATGCCAAAAGTTAACCAAAGTATTCAAGTAAAATCACAACAGTTCATATCTCAATATGATGTATCTTCAATTAATGGGGTAAAATACTGTACTGTGTACCAAGCAGTCCCTTCCGTACAGCCCAGCCACCATGGTCATAACATCTGCAGTGACAAGCAGTCCCCCTCGAAATATACCAAGGGTCTCAATGAAGCCTTCACTGACCGTAATTATCCTCCCGACCTTGTACAAATACAAATCTCCTGTGCCTTATCTTTCCAGTCTCCCACCACCTCCCAAAGTCCCATCATCCAGCCACAGAGGAGCTTTCCCCTCATAACTCAGTACCACCCAGGACTGGAGCAACTGAATTACATTCTCTGCCATGGTTTCAATTAAATCTCGTCATGCTCGAAATGAGAAATGGCCACTATCCTTCCCACCCCTCCCACAGTGGTATTCCACCATCCACCATACCTACACAATATACTCATCCATCCTTACACAACCCTTGCTCCCAATCTCTTACCTCATGGCTCATACGCCTGTAATAGACTTAGATGCAAGACCTGTCCCATACATCCTCCCATCACCACCTATTCCAGTCCAGTCACCAACACCACCTATCCTATCAAAGGCAGGGCTACCTGTGAAGCCAGACATGTGGTCTACAAGCTAAGCTGCAACCACTGTGTTACATTCTATGTGGGCATGACAACCAACAAGCTGTCTGTCTGCATGAATGGCTACCGACATACTGTGGCCAAGAAACAAGTGGATCACCCTGTTGCTGAACATGCTGCCAAACATGATATCCTTCATTTCAATGACTGCTTCAGAGCCTGTGCCCCATGGATCCTTCCCACCAACACTAGCTTTTCTGAATTTCAGAGATGGGAACTTTCCTTGCAATACATACTACATTCCCATAACCCTCCTGGCCTCAACCTTTGTCAGTCACTGTCCTCACCCATCCAGCCCCAGCCCCTTCCCTTTCCAGCACTACACAGTCGTCATTCCACCACCACACTCTGTCTTTTTATTTTTCTCCTTTGCTGCTGCTTCCGCCCCCCTCACCACCTTTCCCCGGCCCACCACCTAATCTGCAGCACTTCACTCTCCGCCACCCCCACCATAGTATTCCCCCCCTCCCCGCCCCACCCTCCTCCTCATCCCCACCCAGTCGCCACTCCCCTCATGCACTGTTGCTGCTGCTGCTGCTCGCAGTGTGGCTTCAGTTGCCTGAGACTGCCGGCGTGTGTGTGCGTGTGTGTGTGTGTGTGTGTGTGTGTGTGTGTGTGTGTGTGTGTTTTTGTTAATGTAGGCCAATGGCCAAAAGCTTTAATCGTGAGAGTCTTTTTGTTGTGCGTATCTGTGACTCAGCATCTCCATTATATGGTGAGTAGCTACTTTCCTTCTCATAATACTGGTATTGTAAACTGAGTGATGTAAGAGTAATTACAGAGAAGTCATTTAACGTTCAGCAGCATGAGGCAACAGAAAAACACAAATTTGGAGTAAAAGGGATTTAAAGTGGAAAAACACTACAGAAAATTGTGCTAGGGCAGTCCCACCATTTTTATTCACGATTCTGAGAAGAACTATTTACAGCTTTCCTCTGTGCTGAAATTCCCTGGAGTAGAATGAACCACCTAAAATTTTGCAAATTCTTAGAAAAATACACAGGGAAATCTCTTCCTGATTATTCAACATTAAGAAATGACTGTAGCATTCAAAGTGGTGAAAAAAAATTGCAAGAAATCAGACAATGGGTTGCAAATAAAAAAATAAGGCTCTCAAACAATGAGTCCACAGGCCCCATCGGAAGATACACTACAAATGCCATTGTGGGGACTTCGGGAAAAGATAGAAAGGGCGAAAAGTTATTATAAACTGTAAACATTTAGAAAAAGTATAGTTCTCTACCATTAGTAAACTGTTCAATAAATCTACGAGTGCTATATGGCCTGAAGGCATTAACAATGACAATAATGTATGCTGCCCCTTGTACGGTAAAAGCTGACAATTCACTAAGAGCATTGGACAATAATATGGTGCATATCACCTTTTTTTAGCTCATGCCTTAGACAGAGCTGCAGATGAGACAAATTGTAAATCCAGTGATGTTAAATTTATTGTGTGTGTCAAAAAGGTATATTTAAAAGTCCCTTTATGTGTTGCAGCAATTTAGTTATAAGCTCAGGGCATTTCCTTGCCACCCCTGCCCAATCTGACAAGATGGGGGTCTCGGACTGATGTCTGCAGTTACTACTGGAAGAACTTCAACACTACGAAAAGCACCAGTGATTCATCTGATAGTAGTGAAACTGCTTCAACTGGATTAGCCCAATAATTAATGTCAAATGCTTATGTTTCAGGCAAACTTTTGTACATGAAGTCAATTTTTTAATTTATTCCTGTTGCCGTAACTGCTTAGGAGTAATCAGAAGTGCGATCAGTGAAGCACATAGAACAAGTGGGAAAAAAAATCACCATCTGAAGATGGCCAATATAGACCAAAACTGGCAGTCTGACGACATGAAAATTTGCGGCCATAGATGTGAAATAAAGGAAACTTATTCTATATTTGGGTCACTGTTCAATTCGCGAAGATGTTGCAGCTTGTGAAGTGAAAAAATGTGTATAAATTAGAAGCTATTTCTGGTAGAGTGGGGAAAGAAGTGTCAAAGAAACAGAAAAAAATTAAAAAATACAAAGTGCTATCGAAAATTTTTGGGACTGGTGCTATCATATGTTGAAAACCTTACCTTTGGACTAATGGTCACCACCACCCTCGAAGTAGTTCCCATCCGCACGTACACACACCGGTCCTAGCGCTTCTGCCACTGCTCAAACATTTTCTGGAAGTCCTGTTCTTTGAGGGTGTTTATCACTGCCAGCGATGCTTCTTGAATCCTATCTAGAGTGTCGAATCGACGGCCTTTCAACCCGAGTTTCAGTTTTGGGAATAGCGCTAAGTCACAAGGTGCCAAATCTGGCGAGTACAGTGGGTGGGGTACAACTGCCATGTTTTTTGCCAAAAAGGTCCTGGTGAGCAAGGACATGTGACAGAGCGCGTTGTGATGCAGCAGCCAGTTCCCTTGACGCCAAAGTTCGGGCTGTCGACATTGTCCTTTTTCATGGAACCATCGCAAAACATCACAGTAGTACGCGGAATTCACTGTTTGGTTGGGTGGGATGAATTTTTTGTGCACAATTACCTTGGTATAAAAAATCAATGATCATGTTCTTCACTTTGCTCTTCACCTATCTCGCTTTCTTTGGGTCTTGGAGAGCCCGGGCTCTTCCACTGGGTCATAACCGTAAATCCAGCTCTCAACGTCGGTGATAACCCGAGACAAGAAAGTTGGATCATCAGATGCGGTCTGATGAAGGTGTGTGCACATTTAAAACACGCTGTGCCTTCTGATCGGCAGTCAAGATCCCTGGCACAAATTTTGTGGTGACATGAAGCATGCCCAATTCATCAGTCAACATTCATTGACATGTCCCATAACCAATACCCAATTCATCTCAAGGTCTTTAATGGTTCAAAATCAATCAACACAAACCAATTATTGTTTGGCAACAATGTCTGGTGTAGTGCGGCTAACGAGCCTTCCAGTGTGAGCATCATCACTGATGTTTGTATGGCTGGCCCTGAACTGAGCATGCCACTCAAACACATGTGTATGGCTCATGCTCTGTCCCCCAAACACTTGTTGAATCATTGCAAGGGTCTCCGTAGCACTTTTCCTGAGATTCGCACAGAATTTGGTGTACACGCGCTGTTCTGTTCGCGGATCCATCGTAAAATCGCCACACCAAACACAGAGTAATACGGAACTCACTGTGAACATGCAACACGTCCTCCCAGCTGAATGCCACTCCTGTTCTTTATTTACATAAATGATATGCCCTCTAGTCTATCTATATATCCCAATCCTGCTCAAGCTACTGCCGGGTCTGGGTGCTGACGAGTCCTCTCCATTTGGCTTGTTCCTCCCACCATTTTTCTTCCTCAACTTGCCTACCAGGTCACACCTCTCCTTTCCACAGATATTCTCACTCCTGTTTTCCACCATGTTTTTGGACACCCTCTAGGTCTTTTTCCATCCATCTTTAGTTCTTCAATAATTTTGGGGAGTCTTTGTCCACACATACTCTTAACATGCCTGTATCATCTTAATCTGTTTTTCTTTTTATTATTATTTTTCCCCCTCTCATACTTTCTTGTTTAAGGTCCTTTCTAATACCTACACTCCTTACTCTGTCCATTCTTGTTTTTCCCTTAACTGCTCTGAGAAATTTCACTTCCCCTGCTTACAGTCTGCTCTATTCTCTTTCTGTCATTGTCCATGTTTGTCTTCCATAGGTGACAATGCCCCCTAGTATTACAGGTAATTCTAAAATACTTCTGTTTGCTCATGACACTAGCTTGGTAGCAAAGGATGTTGTGTGCAAGACTGACTCAGTTTCAAAAAGTGATAGTGCAGTTCATATCTCAAGTTCATGGCTTGTAGAAAATAAACCCACGCTAAATCACAGTAAGACTCGGTTTTTAATTTCTAACGCACAGTTCAACAAAACCGGACATCTTAATTTTACAGAATGGGCATATGATTAGTGAAACTGAACAGTTCAAATTTCTAGGTATTCAGATAGTAAACTGTTGTGAAAAGCCCACATTCAGGATCTCATTCAAAGACTTAATGCCATTTTTACTATTTGAATACTATCCGAGGTAAGTGATTGTTCATCACAAAAATTAGTCACTTTGCCTATTTTCATTCGCTTATGTCATATGATATTATACTTTGGAGTAACTCTTCCAATTCTCAAAGGATATTTTTGGTTCAGAAACAGGCAGTTCGGGCAATAAGTGGCATAAGTTCACGAACCACTTGTCAACCACTGTTCACTAGTCTCAGTATTCCGACATTGGCCTCTCAATATATACTTTCTTCACTATCGTTTCTTGTTAACAATATCAGCTTATTCCCAAGAATTAGCAGCTTTCACTCAGTTAATACTAGACAGAAGTCCAATCCGCATTTCAATCACAGTTCCTTAACTCTTAAGCAGAAAGGTGTGTAATGTATAGCTGCATCCATTTTCAATATGCTACCACAAGAATTCAAAAATCTTAGCAGCAACCCACACATTTTCAAATCAAAACTTAAGAGCTTCCTCATTAGTCACTCATATTCTGTCGAGGAGTTCCTTGAAAAATTAAGCTGATTCATGTGTTATATTGCTGATTGTGTTTACTTAAACTTATGGCTTGACTTTTTTTTGTGTTCATAAACATTTCATTTTATCTGTTATTACTTTTATGTTGTAATTTCATGTACTGACACGTTCAGTGACCTTTGAGATTTGCTCCTCAATTTGGTCCTACAGAACTAGAAGTGTAAACAAAATAAATAAATAAAATACAAAATTTCTCTGTGTCCGTCTCTTTCCTCCCTTTGTCATCCCTTCATTCCCCAAGTCCTACACTGCCTCGTTACTAGACCATCAGTGCAAAAACAATTAGCACCAGCAGTCCCAGAATAGGATTGTACATTGGTCTGGGCACAGGACAGCTAGGAGACAAAGAAAAGTTGTCTTCTGGAGCACTTATATTGGAAACTGTATGGAACCCAATGGCGCCAGCTGGAATAATAACAACTTTATGAAAAGGATAGTTGCTACTCACCACATAATGGAGATGCTAAGTCACAGATTGGTGCAACAAAAGACTGTCAAACAAAGCTTTTGGCCAAAATTGACAAAACACACACACACACACACACACACACAAAAGCAGCTTTGTTTGAAAGTCTTTTTGTTGTGCCTATCTGTGACTCAGCATCTCCGCTATATAGTGCGTAGCAACTATCCTTTTAATAGTACTTACTGGAAATATATCTCAAGTGGTTGTCTGAGTCTAATGTTCAGCAAGAATGACTTTTTCCATCAATTATTTCTAGTTTTACTTTCAGCATTAACTAAACAAATGCAATCTCATAAGTTGTCCCTTTTTCCATGAGTTTTTCTTTAAATAATTGTTGTTACAACCTTCCCCCACTCTTGTTTATTACCACTTTCTTCCAGTTTGTATTAGCTAAAGCATAATAAATGATAACAGAAATAGTTAAGAAGATTACCTTGATAGTATGACTGAAAACAACAAGATTATCACGCTGGCTGTATTGGCTGCGTAGGTATCCGAGAAAATTGCAAGGGTACATCCCATATAATCGGTGGAAGAGGAAATACAGGCTAATTTGTAGGTGCAACAAATGTTCTGCAGGAAGTTTGTTGGGATTATTTGTGTTCCAAGCTGCCAATCGGCTGAAATATACAAACATAATTCTCTCTTACAAAATACAAAAACTCAAAATTCCATATGATTAACTAAAGTCTCAACCAAGACTAATCTATCTGTAAACAAAGTATTTTTATGGTAAACTATTCTTACTTCCAAAGATCAGTGCAATCAAAGGAGTAAAGGCAAGCACTCACCATAAAATTCAGTATAAAACCAACACTAAAAAATCTTTGCTAAGCTTTTTGGCAATACTTGTGCACACACCTCTATATTATTGCAATGCTGCACCCTGACTTTGGTGAAGTGTGGGTGAGAGGAACGAGGGGAGCGAAGGGGTGAAGAAGGAAAAGTGATTGTTAGGGAGGGATATATAGAAAGGGAAAAGGATAGGAATATGGCACTAGTGAGCTCACTCTAGTGCAGGCTGGGGACATTGCATTTGACACAATGACATGGGGCAGTGGTTTAGGGAAGATCTGGGTGTGTTGGACAAGTAAGATAGGACAGGAGAAGAGTAGAGGGAACAGTGTGGGTGCAGCTTAATGGATAGTTGCACTGATCTAAAGTGTAGCTGCGTGTGTGCGTGGGGGGAGGGGGTGGGGGTGGAGTAGACAAGTGAACAGAATTGAAGGCGGCTGTAGAACTGAGGTGTCAGGGCAATGGTGCCGGGTCAATGGAAGTGTTACTGAAACAATTCCCATCCATGCAACTCAGAGTAGCTAATATTGGGGACAGGTGGGTGGAAGAAGGATCCAGATAGCACAGATGTGAAGCAGTTGAAGTCACACTTAAATAAATACAGTTATGGCATGGAATACGAAAAAAAATGAGAATTAGCTGAACAAGTCCTAGAAGTTATTTACTGGTAAATCTGCCTGGCCAACACAAATAAGAACAATGGAGGAGCCATCCACAGCAGCAACTGAATGAGGGTTAATAGTCCTACATATGGATGTTAAAAATACTCAATTAAAAATCCAGAAATGGACACACAGTCAAAATTATACACTTATGATACAAGTAATTATGGTTAGCTTTAACACTGAGCTAAAAAAGAATGAACCAGCCATTCTACAATAAATTAAAATAACCTACCCAGCAACTTAAGCAGGAATCCTGACAACAAATGAATTTTCATAACCTTTCCTTCGATTGTCTCAAAGTTATTTAAAATAGTACATCAATTATGAACAAGAAAAACTGCTGCCTTCTCGTCAGAATATAAAATTCAATCATGTAAATGTCGTACACCAAAAGTGATAATCCGTAGGTGTCACATATTTGTGAGTTCTCCATATCAAAGGACATGCCTGTTTGCCAGATGACAGTGCCCAATTATCAGCAGTGTTAAAGACCCCTCTTTTCATCAGTGACAAATGATATCTGCCATGGCAAAACAGTGGGTCAGCAACCTTTTTTTGTTATTTTGTACCTTTAGTGACAGTCTCCTGCTGACTCATAACTCACCTCCTAAACAGCAATTTAAAAGTACTCAAAGGGGCAGTACATGGTAGTACCTCATTTTTATTGGACTCTTCTCTTAATAAAATTTTCTCGGGCTTCCAGCTGCATCAGGTGGTTACAATCACACGAGCTTTCGACCTAGCTCTCCTCAGTCATTGTCAAGCGGTAATACTGACTGCTGTGTTGCCATGGCTGCATCGTTATATAGCCGCACTCCTGGTTGTGACGTCACTAGTGCTCTCTTCCTCGCCATATATGTTTTCATCCTGCGTCCGTTGTGCCTATTTTAACCTCGCGATGGCCAGGTCCCAGGCTGTGCTGAGCTGCAAACCGCCGTCTTTGTTGATAGTGTTTCAGAGATTTTTATTTTAATAGCTTCTTTTATGACGCTATCCCAGAATCCCTTTGTCCTCCTAACGACAGATGTTTTGTCGAATAGAATTCGGTGTCCATTTTCTAAGGCGTGTTTTGCCATGGATGATTTTTCCGGATAGCGTAGGCGTAAGCACTTCTCGTGTTCTGTCTGATGCTCCACAATGTGTACTGTTTGGCCGACATAGTAACAGCCACACTGACATGGTATCTTGTACATTCCAGGCGTTCTACACCCAAGATTGTTCTTCACAGGTCTTATGTGCTGTCGAATTTTTGTTAGGGGCCTGAACACCAATAAAATGTTCTACCACTTCAGGAGCTGGCTAATCTTTCCCGACACTGTACCACAGAAAGGCGAAAACACAAGTTTCTTGCTTTCTTCTTCGGTGGTGTTCTCTTCTCTGTTGCTGTGTTTCTTGAGTGTCACACCAGATATAGCCTGTGACACCTGTCCGTGGCTGTACCTGTTTTCCTGGAGCTCTTTTCAGAGGTGGCTCAGTTCTAGTGGCAGACTTTCAGGGTCTGAGATGACTTTAGCACAATGGACGAGGGTATTCAGAACGTCACGTTTTTGTGCCGGATGGTGATGGCTGAGAGCGTGCAGATACCGATCTCTGTATGTCAGTTTCTGGGACTGTTTAAGCACACGTTGGCATCATCGTATTTCCTACATGGCAGTTAGTATTTCGAGCAGTTGGACGGCATGGCTATGGAAAACCCATTAGCTCCATCCATAGCCAACCTTTTCATGGAAAAATTTGAAGACATTGCCTTGGACACTGCTCCAGCTAAGCCAAGTTGCTTTTATTGTTATGTCAATGACACTTTTATCATCAGGCGCCATGGTCGTGAAAAACTGGGAGAACTCTTAGAACACCTGAACAGCATTCATGGCCACATCAAGTTTACGATGGAAGTCGAGACAGATGGCGCATTACCATTAATTCACATCCTCATTAGACAGAAAACCAATGGTCACCTAAGCCACAGTGTCTACAGGAAACCGACACACACAGATCCGTATCTGCATGCTCTCAGCCAACAACATCCGGCACAAAAACGTGGCGTTCTGAATACCCTCGTCCATCGGGGTAAAGTCGTCTCAGACGCTGAAAATCTGCCACTAGAACTGAGCCACCTCCGAAAAGTCTTCCGGGAAAACTGGTACAGCCACAGACAGGTGTCACAGGTTATATCTGGTGTGACACGCAAGAAACACACCAACAAAGAAGAGAACACCACCGAAGAAGGAAGCACGAAAACCTGTGTTTTTGCCTTTGTGTGGTACAGTGTCAGGAAATATTAGCTGGCTCCTGAAGAGATACAACATTTTATCGGTGTTCAGGCCCCCAGCAAAAATTCGACAGCTCATGAGGCCTGTGAAGGATGATCTAGGGCCTAGAACGCCTGGAGTGTACAAGATACCACATCAGTGTGGCTGTTACTACGTCGGCCAAACAGTACGCACTGTGGAGCAACACCGGACAGAGCACGAGATGTGCTTATGCCTATGCTATCCAGAAAAATCAGCCATGGTAGAACACGCCTTAGAAAATGGGCACCGAATTCTATTCGACAAAACATCTGTCATCATGAGGACGAAGGGATTCTTGGATAGCATCCTAAAAGAAGCTATTGTCGTAAAAACCTCTGAAAACACCATCAACAAGGATGGTGGTTTGCAGCTCAGCACAGCCTGGGACCTGGCCATTGCAGGGTTAAAATGGGCGCAACGGACGCGGGATGAAAACATCACCGTACATGGCAAAGAAGAGAGCACTAGTGACGTCACAACCAGTAGAGCGGCTATATAACAATGCGGCCACGGTGACACAGCAGTCAGTCTTACCACTTGACAATGACTGAGGAGAGCTCGGTTGAAAGCTCGTGGGATTGTAACCACCTGATGCGGCTGGAAGCCTGAGAAAATTTTATTAATTCATATTGCCACGAAACCATGCATTCATACATGACTCTTCTCTTGCTACTGTGTCAGCTTGCTCATTTCCCTGCATTCCCATGTGGACCAGTATTCACCATCTTAACAATACTTATTTCCTTTGACACTGTGGTAAGTGAAGTATCTCGCATATGTATTATCCTTGAAGAATCAAGTTTGCCATGATCACAAGTAATTCTTTTCATTACAATTACTGGTTTCCACAGATCTATGCTGTCATCATCAGATCTTTTAACATTGTTAGATGTATGTGCTTTTTACAACATTGAAAGTCACAAAGATGTTGCATCAAATTTCAATAAAAAGTGGCAGGGAACACCAGCATGCCACAAATGAAATACCATACAATTAAAATGTACAACATGTTGTGCTGATGCCCCAGCACACACTAATCTCTTTGACACAATGTCAAACACATCCCTCTTGTATGTTTTGCACCACTTTGTTTGCTGAGTACATTTTCTGGCTGATCTGCAAGGCAATCGGGGGAATCAGAGCAGACAAATAAGTTATTCCATCAATTACACTTAATATGCTCCTCTGCCTTTAGGACTGCATATAGCGTACTATAAATTCATCTGGAAGTCTAATCCAAAACAGACTGTTGAGGTAACTACTGAGCAGCTTACAGAATGACATCTCATAACCACTTATGTAAATAAATTTTTGTGCACATCTTAAAATTTGCAAAAGCATCAATTAAAAATAAAAGATTATGCTTGTACTCTGTCAAATTTAAAAAGTTTTAGTCTCACTGCTAACCAAGGAGTATACTTACTCCAACAATGTGTTAAGACAATCAGGTCCACCAATGAGTTCTGTAAGTTACTCCTTTGCATCAATGCCAAATAGTCATGTTGCTCTTCTTCAATTTACATTCATTTGTTTGGCTAATGATAGGAGGAATAAAAGTCCAGTAACTGGAGGACTGACCTGATCTTATATGCATGTCACAACACGAGGAACTAACTTTCTCATGGTTGTTAAGGGTCTTAGCACATAGACTTGGTATAGGGCTTGTTCTAAAGGCTCCTGCTACCAATTTCTCTGGCAACAACAAATTCTTCAGATCACTTGGTGCCTGGTTCTGTGTCGAGGGACTTCAGAGATTCTGTGACAAGCCAGGCTGTAACTTCCTAGACTTGCACCACATGGCTGAGAACTGTAAACCACCCCTAAATAAGTTAGGCGTGCACTACATATTAGTGTCTGCTACCAAGGTAGCTGAATGGGGAGCAGACAAGATGGTTAAAAAAAATAAAAAGAGAATATCAGTGTACGATCCACAGAAATACCCCCTATAAAATTCTAGTGATTAACTGGCGAAGCAGCCACACCAAAGTGCCACAGTTTGAAGCACTTATTTAGCAGTAGAGCTTATAAAATACTAGGTACTAAAAGCTGGTTGAAATCCAGAATTTATAGTAGGGAGAATTTTGGGGAAAATTATCTGTACATAAAAAGGATACGCTAATAGGAAATGGAGGTGGTTTAGTCATCCCAGCAGACAAATTCAAATCCACCAAGACAGAAATGAAATGTGAAACACTACTTAGGCAAGACTCAGTATCAATGGTGGACATAACTTGTAATTTGATCCTTCTAGGAACCACCAGACTCAACCTCAAACAGAACCAAAATTTTTAAGAGAAAACCTCAGTCTACAAGTGTGGAAACGTCCCCATCATACTATCATTTTTTTTATATATATATATATATATATATATATATATATATATATATATATATATATATATATATATATATATATATATATATATATTATTGGCTCTAATGGTGAGAAGTAGATTTGATCTCTGATGTCCATATTGAAACTGATATCAGGATTCATGAGGCAGTTGTAGCAACAATCATTACTGAAATATAAAGGGCAACTAAAACAGGTATAATGATTCACATATTCAGCCAACTAGAGAAAGAGGCAGTAGTGTGTCAAGTCTCAATGAGGAATTATGAACATTTAGCTATGAACACAAGCATGTTGAAGGACTGTGGCTTAAGTTTAAAAGAATACTGAAAATTCACTGGACAGATATGTACCAAATGGAACCGATAATGATGCATGTGGACTCTCCATGGTATACAATCAGTGGAAAGAAACTTCTAAAGAAACCACAACCGCTGCACAGGAGATGTGAAACCAAGCGTAGTGCTAATCTAGAGTGACACTGAATGAAACACATTAGGCTGTCAAGAGAGCCATTCAAGAAGCCTTCAATAACTACTGTAGCAGAATATTATCAAAGAAGCTATCACAAAACCCTAAGAACTTCTACTCCTTTGTAAAAGCCGTCAGTAGCACCAAAGTTAGTGTTTATACCAGGGCCGGGAAAACGTTGCACGCCGCTCGTGAGCGCACAGCGCTGCACGTGTGTTGCTCGCGTGCAATCGCCGAATGGGGCAGTGGCGACAGCCGGCAGGTTGCGGCAGTGTAGTACAAGGCTAAGCCGCGGACGTTGATGCGAAGCGACCACTACGTAGTGAACGTTGTATTTCAAGAACCGGAAAATGCAGAGTGAATCAAGGAAACGGAGACGTGGAGATTTGCTATCTTTTAAAAAGTAATGGGAGAATCATTTTTTCTTTGTGCAAAGACGTGAAAATTCGAAATGTTTTATATGTGGCAGTATTCTCGCTGGTCAGTGGAAGTTTAGTATTGAAGGCCATTATAATAAATTTCACAAGGACGAGTACAATTTATTGTCGGATTCTGAGCGGATGGTGAAATTGACTGAGCTTAAGAAGAGCGACCTGACGATATTAGATGCATCTGTCCTAGTTGCTGTTGTCACGAGAGATCTGCGACTTTCTCTCGTCATGTCTCTCATCTAACTGATTTAACATTTTATGGAGCACTGTTTTCAATTTTTCAGGACGACAACAATAATAGCCCAGCGGTACGTGCAAGCTATAATATTGCGCTTAATATAGTGAGAGCTGGAAAACCATTTGCTGAATTAATAAGCCTCGGTTAAGAGCAAACATAAGTGATGAAAATTTACGTAACTGTTTGCGTTTGTCTGTATGCAGAAATTTTGTTCCAGATATTAAACGTATTGTAAAGTCCACCTGTGATAATTAAATAAAATGTATCGTAGTTAATAGGTACTCTTTCAAACCATGATTTATTTCAAGCACTCCTGCTAACCTTATTCCATCATTCAATAAAGCAAGCTAGAAAAACAAAACGCATTACAGAGGAAGGAGTGGACAGAAGGTATGGTGGGGAGGGGAGGTAAGTGGGTGGCCAGCTCGCCCCTGTGTGCACGCAGAACACCTGTTAACTGCACGCGTGCAAGTGCACCACACACATGCAGGATTCCTGCCCGCCTCTGGTTTATACTGACAAGGATGACAGAGGAACTGAAATTTATGAAGCAAAGCAAACCCAGATATGTTTTACTTCAATTTTCAAATATTCCTTTACAAACTACAACCCACAAATACTACCTCAGTTTAACTCTCACACACTGCAAAGATGAGAAACAAAGTTATCACTTCTGGTTGTGTCGTGAAACAACCAAAATCGGTGAAACTGAACATAGTTCAAGGGCCCAGTGAAACCCTTATCAGTATGCATAATTTGTAGCTGACTTAGTCCCTCCTGTAAGCATAACATACCACAAATCACTGAACATGAACCAGTAGCTGCAAGCAAGCACTGATCGCAACTGTTACAAGAAAGGTAGCAGAAGTGATCCAAAAAATTACTATCTAGTATATTGACATCAATATGTTTTAGAATCTTCTAACATATTCTGAGCTCAAACATAATATCAAACAGAATGACCTTCTCTACACTGACTAACATGGATTTCAAAACGTCAGTCCTAGATAACCCAACACGTGAAAGCCACGGAGGAATAAAGTTCACTCCTTGTCACATATATGTACACTATCAAAAGTAACAATCGGGTGGGATATCAAGTAAAAATCTGCAACTGGACTGAGTATTTCTTGGCAGGGAGGACATGAATGTTGTTGCCCCATATAAGTATGTTGGTACCTTGCTGTGTGTGTTTCATCATACAAATATTGTATGATTTTGTGACTGGTTGCTGTATATTTGGTAATTTTATGGTTTACGGTTGCTGCACAACTTGGGAACCACATGGAGCCCACCACTCATAAGTTTCTGCCGAGCCAGGCATGTGCAATATTTCATGATTACAAGACACTGAAAATATAGCTACCTGCCAACACATCATATTTAATAAACGATGCATTAGTAACAAAGTTACTCCAAGATACGTTAAAACCGGTTTTAATAACAAGTGCACTAATGAAAATATGTTTCATTAAAAATGTAAGTGTGAAATGATTATTACATGAAGTGAAATTAGGAAGTTATTCATCAAGAAAGAAGTCATTTACAAGAATCTTTTTCGTCTGCATTTTGAACTTTCAAAGAGTTGTGTCTCCATTAATTTTTGATTATTTGTGTAGAAATATTAGGTTTGCTGTTGAAAAGATTGCAACTAAAACTCAAATTAGACACAATAACAAACTTCAGCACTTAATTGGGCAACCTAATACGACCAGCCCAGCAAGTAAATTGGACTGTAATTTTTATCCAAGAGTGGTAAACTTGACTGAAATAGATTTTATCACAGATGAACAACAGTTGCTTAACAAGGGTTTGAAAAATAATGTGCATAGCAGGTTCAATAAAGATACAGTAAAAGATACATTAGTCCATGCACAGTTTGCGTTAAATAGTTTAAAGGTTAATACAGTTGAAGTTTTAGCTGCTTTAGACTGCCTCACATGTAGTGGGACTTTTAATTTCTGTGCTGCGCCGCTGAGCGCCTATATATTTACTCAGACCCGCTGTGCGCTATAATTCACTTCCGGTGCTTCATCAAGGTCATCGATAAGGCTCGGCGACTGGATTTTGCGGTTAAGATAGCTGGACTTGGAGCTGTCACATGGCAGCAGTGTGTCACTTTACAGGCAGTCAATATTACTTACCTTAATAAAATGTGTTATTAATGATATTATCTTTGTTTAAAGACAAAGAGCTACACATTGATCTTGCCAAAAGCCAAGAAGCGATTCTTTTTGGAGTTGTAGCTCTCTGGGGCACTCTGGGATGCTCTCTGTGAGAGGCACCACTGTGATCACTTCACAGTTAGTAAATACATTATTAAAATATTTTTTACTTAAAGAAGTCGTGACCTCAACGCTGATCAGTTAGGTACACTGATCGACGCACGCGCAGGTCTCTAGTTTTACAGAGACCCGCATGCGCTATAATAGGTAATGTTTGTGCTACAGCATTAGGGTGGTTACTTGTTGTAGGTGTGGGGATGGTGGGTGGGTTTCACGTTCAAGTACGTTTTAGATGCTTTAGGTTGAATTTTGCAGCCCACATTATAAATAGTGGACATGAACTTTCTCAAATTGAGACGCATGTGAGGTTATTACATAGAGCGGAAAAGGGAAATTATCTCGATTTGCTAGAGGATACGGAGATCTTTTGTCATCATAGATCAGCTAGCGTGTGCCTTCTCGATGAGCAGGTGATGGTGAGGGGAGTTCATTTTTGGGAGCTCTTCGCCGAGCATTTGCTTGATGGGAATGAAAATGATAGGACAAGGAAAGACGAAAAGGGGGTGGAGGAGGGAAGAGTGAAAAAGGGGGGGGGGGGGGGGGATAAACAGATTGGTGATATGAATGTTATCGTGACTTAGTTTGCGTTAATGCCCTTTAATTGGGCTTTTGCTATCTTGTTGGCTGCACCAACAGACATATGGCGTAGATTTAGGTCTCATGATATACAGGCACACCGTAAGAGCCCCTACGAGTTCTCAATTCATCCTATCAAGCCAGTGTTAGTTTTTCCATGTATGAAGTGTGCTAGCAGTTTATTTTTGCATTTGGCCTTGTTTAGTTAATACGTTTGTTTCGTTCATGTCTGTAATTTTCTTATCTCAACTTAGTTTACATTACATGTGCATTCAGCAATCTTCCTGAATGTCATTAACTGTAAGCTAGATGGATGCCAACACCGTTTTACGTTTTGGCATTATGATTAACTTTTGCTCTTGGCTAAAAATATGATAAAAAATTTAAAAAATTTTTAATTATTTAAAAAAATTTTCTGCAATGTGCTTCTCATCTATGTTTGTTCCTTTTTAATAATTTGTATAATCGCTTTTTGGCGTAAATAACTGTACTATGTGGTTGACAAAATCCTTGTCAATATATCCATTTCATGTAAATATTTTATTATTATATCATTATATTTTACCTCACTTTGTATGTCACACCTCTTTCTTCTTCTTCTTCTCATTTTTATTTTAGCTGTATCTTTTCGCATAGAGGGCGGGTTTGCTTTGCAGCATCCCCTTATGGTTTCTCGTTGTCATAGTCAATTCTCAATGTATCATTTTATGTTTGACCTCTACTTAAGACAGTATTACTACTCAGGGCACATATTGGTTGAAAGCACCGATGATGGCTGTTAATCAGTTGAATTCAATTTGCAAAAGTGAATAAATAAAACATGATTTTGCAACTGATTGCTGCATATTTGGTAATTTTAAATATTTAAAACACAAATTCTACTCATATCGTGGAGAAAATAATGTAGATGAAGATTTAAACAAAAGAAAGTTTAATAAATAAAATAAAATAAAATTCAAGCAAAATGTGTAAGAATTGCAATAAGAAAAAATATAATATGATGTAGAGCAAGAAATTAAATGAAAGTACATACATAAAATCACATGTGCACAGATTCCAAATGAAAACAGAATAAAAGGAAGAATACATGTGAGCTAATAAAAAAGTTACTTATGATGATTAAAGTGACATCAAAAAGGATTAGAAATGAAAAACTTATATTTAAGTCAACTATTTATACAGTCATTTTGGTACATACGAGGGTTGGAACTTTAATAGTGTTTCAAAGGCTTACTGACCTTCAAAGTAGTCACCAGCATTGTGAATAACCCGCAGCCAGTGATGTGGAGGTCGTAGGATATTCTTAGCAATGCCAGATGTGTTGACAGTTCGAGCAGCGCGGTCTATTGCTCGGTGAATTTGTAGTAGTTCTGAAGCGAATGCTGTGAGTTGAAATCACGAGGACTTAAGTCAGGGGAGTGCAGTATGTGGTATAGCACGTAGCAGTCCCATCAGTCAAACAAATCAGTAACAGCTTGCACTGTACATGCTTGAGCGTTGTCCTGCAAAATTATGGTCAGGTCCTGCAGAAAGTGTCATCACTTCGGTCTCTATGCTGTTCATGTTTGGAACACAACCTACGACCAGCTTAGAGACAGAAGTGATGACACTTTCTGCAGGACCTGACCATCATTTTGCAGGACAGTGCTCAAGCACGTACGGTGCAAGCTGTTACCGATTTGTCTGACTGATGGGGCTGCTACGTGCTATACCACCTACTGCACTCCACTGACTTAAGCCCTCGTGAGTTCAACACCATTTCTAAACTGAAGGAAACACTTCACAGAATTTACTTCAGTACTGCTACAAATTCGTCTGGCAATAGACCGCGCCGCTCGAACTGTCTACACAACTGGCACTGCTAAGAGTATCCTACGACCTCCACATCGCTGGCTGCAGGTTATACACAATACGGGTGACTACTTTGAAGGTCAGTAAAACTTTGAAACACGTATCTATTTTGTATGAGCTGTAAATAAATAGTTGCCACTATTAAAGTTCCAACCCTCGTACATAAAACAAAAGTAGTTCAAATCCACAGAACTCAAACCCTCAGCGCACTGGTGTCATTTTCAAGCCTCTTGTAGATCACAATAAATATTTTTATGAATATGAGGTTGGTATCTGTTCTTTTGGCATTTCCAAAAGAACAGATAACATCTTCATACAAATCTTCATACAGATAAGGCTTACCAGCCAATGATCTTCTTCAGTGTGGATGCACTCACATTGCCCGAACTATTACAGGAATCGGTAGATTGACTGCTGCGAGTAATGAGTTTAGTGGGCAGGGGCACTACAAATGTAATGTGTGGACAGTAGTTGGAAGTGTGGGTCTCACGGGGAGCGTGCCAGAGGTAAGTCCCTGCAGCCGCACTATCCTCTGTGTCCTTGGTGGCTCAGTCGCATCGAGCAACTGCCATGTAAGCTGGAGATCCCGGGCTCGAATCCCGGTCGGGGCAAACATTTTCAACTGTCCTCATTGATATTTATCAACACCTGTATGCAGTTGAAGGTCTGGATTTCATTATAATTTCATAAATATTTTTTGTTGATTACTCACAAATGAGGGCTCACCAGGGCGAATGGCTGCAGGGTGTGATACCTGGGACCCTGACCTACACTAATGTATAGGTAGTTTCAAAAAGTCAGTCCCACCCACAGGGACCTCAACTTGTCAGTCATAGGTAAAGCACAGACTGGTTCATAGGTATAGTACTAGGAAAATGCAATCAATTCCCAAAGGAAGCTGCTGACAAAATAATCATGCAATCTATTCTAGAACACACTCAAGTGTGTGTGACCTGTACCATACCAAATAGGACTAACAGAGATATTGAATGTATACCAAAGTTAGCATGAACAGTTACAGGTTTGTTTTACCCATGGAAGTGTGTCATGGAGATGCTGAAGAAAGACAGTTTGAAAGCACATGCCACTGAAGCCAAAATCTACAGCCGGAACACTCCAGCCTGTGCTGCCTGCACAATGAAACATGCTTGCACTTCCTTGGCATGCCATCCATAAGCCAATTGAGATTTTGCTGCTCAAGCTTGTTCTCCTTACAGAAGAGTTCCTGCAACAACACACTGTAAGTTCCAACTAGTTATTTACGTGCCTGATCAGGTTCACGTCAGCAGACACTGCAGGATCCATGAATGAAAGGCAAACGGCAAATTTAACCTTCCACAGTCCTACACTTCCAGAAAGCGTCTGACACAGTGCCCCACTGCAGACTTAACAAATGTACAGTCATTGGAATAGGTACCCAGATATGCGTGGGGCTCGAAAAATACTTAAGTAATAGAACCCAATATGTTGTCCTTTGTGGAGAGTGTTCATTAGAGGCAATGGGTATTGTGAAGAGGAGTATCCCAGGGAAATGTGATAGGAAAGCTATTAATATCCACATACATAAATGACCTGACAGACAGTATGAGCAACAATCTGTGACTATTCGCTGAAGATGCTGTGGTGTACAGAAGATGTCATTGTTGAATGCCTGTAGGAGGATACTAGATGACAAAGTCTCTGGTTGGTGTGATGAATAACAGCTTTCTCTGAATGTAGAAAACTAGATAATTAGTAGTGTACTGCTTGACAGTCATGTCAAATATCTAGGCATAACATTGCAAAGCATTATGACATGGTTTGAGCATGTAAGGACAGTAGTAGGGAAAGTGAATGGTCAACTTCGGTTTATTTAGAGAACTTTAGTCAAGTGTGGATCATCTGTAAATGTGGCCATGTTTGAAACACTAGCGCAACCCATTCTTGAGTACTGCTCAAGTGTTTGCAATCACTGCCAGCTTGGATTAAAGGAAGACACCAAAGCAAGTTGGATGGGGGCTGGTAGATTTGTTACTAGTAGGTTCGATGAACATGAAAATATTATGGAGATGCTTCGAGAACTCAAATGGGAGTCCCTGGAGGGAAGGTGATTTACATTTCACGGAACACTAGCGAGAGTAGTTTGAGAAATGAGCATTTGATGCCAATTGCAGAACGATTCTATTGCCATCAATGTACATTTCACCTAACAACCAGGAAGATAAAAGAGAAATTAGGGTACAGACAAATGCATATAGACTCATTTTTCCCTCGCTCTATTAGTGAATGATAGACGAGAGGAAATGACCAGTAGTGGTAAGATGTACCCTATGCAATGCACCATATGGTGGCTTGTGGGGTATGTATGCAGATGTGATATTTCATTTGTTTGACTCTTGCTTTTCTTGGTTCGTGTTAAAAAAATGCATGCCGAGTACTCATGCATCATCTTGAAAGACTAACCATCTTCATCTTCAAGAATGTTCACTCTAGGACTGGCCAAGTGGTTGAAGGATCCAATCTCAATATTGCACAGCAATCAAATTATGGCAGTTAGTGATAAAAGGTATCTATCAGCAATGATTAAGGTTCCACTCTGTTGTTACCTTGCCCTCTGCTTTCATATGCCACGAGGATATGATGACCAGGGCGATGAGGTGGGGGACGGGGGGGGGGGGGTGTTTGCACTGCCACAAGTGACCACTCTACAACTATGAGGCATACCAATGTTGTGTGTGTTGTTGTAATGGTTAAACTAGGTTACTGTGGTGAGATTCATTTCTGTCAAAAAATGACAATGTGCTCACAGCCTAGGCTTCTTGATAACAGGTGGCTGCAGTGGCTATACCGTCGCAGGTTGAGGTTGTCAAGAGACTGATGATCTTGGTTGTTAGATCATTTACTCTCTCTCATTATCAATGGGTCAGTAGAAGAG
This sequence comes from Schistocerca serialis cubense, assembly GCF_023864345.2. Taxonomy (NCBI): domain Eukaryota; kingdom Metazoa; phylum Arthropoda; class Insecta; order Orthoptera; family Acrididae; genus Schistocerca; species Schistocerca serialis. The sequence goes on along the minus strand of NC_064642.1, from coordinate 139,321,572 downwards.
TTTTGGAAGTTATAAAGAACAGGGTCAAGTAAAAAGCTGTTATAGTGTCACAAGAAATGATTTATGGAGGACAGTGCACAACTATATAAATAAATATTAAATGCCATGTTCAAAAGATCATCACCTGAGAATGACACAACCGATTTGGTTGATTGTCATGTCTGTGTTTGTCAGGACGAGATTTGTACGAAAGAAAATCTCTGGAAATTCCATCAGGAAAAAAAATTATTTTATTTTTGTATGAAAATCTCAATGAAAGAAATGTAAAGGTCATTTTGACAGTTCTGTAGTCATATGTTAAAGAATAAAAATTATTTTCAATGTTGTTCTGTTCAGCAGGTCTGCTGTCACATGTTTTCATGATAACAACAAATTCCGCACTGAATACTGATATATGAAAAACAATACAACTGAAGGTGATATTTCAATGTGTTATCAGTGTTGCTGATACCTTTGATGTGTTGTAAAGATTTAATTGATGTCAGTTCATCGTAATTTGGTTTGGTGGAAACATTGAATTGATTTCAGTTCATGGTTTACTTCTTTGGAAAAAATGCCACCAGTGAGGTGCTGAAATATCAGTCAGTGCATGCCCGCTACATGATCATCGAATTGATGCAACTGACGGAGAGCATAGACAGCATTTGGAGCCAAACTGAATAATATATTCTTAAGCATGATCCATTACAGATGGAGCTTACACACAAAATAATTTGGAATGTCAACAAAACAGACAGCCAAACGTGACAATTCAAACTGAACATTTGGCATTCACGTACGATCCAACAGTCAATTATGTCACAGCTGTATTGGTCAACTTTGGAAAAATTAATAATGTTTGTCAACACTGCGAGGCTTAGAGGTTTCGACACAAACCACCAGGATTATTTTGTGCAACCAGAAAGGTCAAATTACCACAAGAACCTCGACTGAAGAATTTCCCGAAGAATATACAAAAGTACAGCAGTTTCTTCCAAATGACATCATTTGAGGCGAATATTACCAAAGAACAAGGCTGTACCCTGGATTTTCCAGTGTTTAATTTTTAAGATCAATTATTTTTTTACTGCATCACACACACAAACACATCGCACAAACAAACATCAACGATTTAAAAAGTCACCGGGAGGAGAGGAGAAAGATGTGCAAACCGGGAGGGTAGGTGGGGGGGGGGGGTTCCCATGCATATTTAACTATTGCAAAGCATTGTCAGATTCACTAGTAGTGTTGTTAAAAGAAGATAGATGTACTACAAAAGCACAGGTGGAGGGTAGAGCAATGGGAGAGAGTATGTGGGCATAGTTTCCCCCGGGAACAAGAACTGTGGGTAAGACTTGTCATCCCCCACCTCCCCCAACTGCAGACACACCATGAGAAGATACCATGAAAAAGAAGTCATTCAATGTATTATGCATGATAAGGGCAAAGAGCACTTAGATTTCAAATACAGGGATTGGAATTTATGTATAAGCAAGGGTGGGACTGTGTGAGGCATCCCCTAGTACAAAACTAGTGGCACAAGGCAGCCCCTCCCCAACTCCACCTTACAAGTTGAATACAAGTGTCCTAATATCCATTGTCCTGTAGGAAAGTTAGAACATGGGGCAGTTTTCACTTTATCTTCTGCTAGGATTTGTGGCAATGACAGATCATGATTTAACCTACAATATAAGTGAGTTCTGAGGGTGTGATAGACTGTCATGTGTTTTATTGTCATCCTTGGGGTGCTATAAGGCAATCAGCATTTCATGCCATTAATGTCTTTGCACTTTTACCTGCTGTCAATTGATTAGGTAACTACTGAGTTTTCCCTGTTTTACTGTCATAAAATAATAATAATGATAATAATCTTGAAAATTACAGAAAAAAGAAAAGGCTTCACTTCTGCTCTGACTCTTACTTCATGAGAGGAGAAATGATGGATAATTTATCATTGCTGTATTTGGAGGAATAAAATATATTTGGTGAGTTAAATAGCTGATGTGGCTTTTTTATTGAGAAATCATTATATTACTATCAGAATATGAAGCAAATTTCAGTGGACATGTCTTCCTGGAGGCTTTGCTGATGGCAGGAACAGTTGCTTGAAAATAGGGCTATGACGCTAAAACTAGTAGCAAAGAATGAAAGGTAGGTGAACGGAAAACAGCACAGCTATGGAATGCCTAATAAATACAGGACGTTTCACAAAAGAGGCCTGGGAGGGGTCCACGGGTCGCACAGCATGGCCATCGGCCACTGCCACTGCATCCACCAGCCACCGCCACGCCCGACTCTTGGGCACTGATCTGCTGGTAGTTGGCTGTTGGCGTGCTTCCCCCAAGTAAAGCATAAACAAAATTACCCTCTGATTTATGTAAGCTTACCTTTATTAGAGCAGGTGCTCAAAAATGATGTCCCTCCGTGCTAAGAGCAGCCTGACATCTCCTTAACACATTAGCCAATGTTCGATGATTTTTCGCTGGCGAAATCTGGGAAATGACTAGTCGAACCCTGTCTTCCAACTATTCGAGCATTAGGGGATTGGTCGCATGCATGTTGTCTTAACATTCCCCAAAGACAAAAATCACTTGCATCTGGAGAACGGGAAGGCCAGTCAACTACTATCCTATCATCAAGAACACTTCGTACTGCTGTCATAGAAGCATTGGCGATGTGTGGTCTTGGATGAAATAACCGTACGTCTTTTCATTAGGTGTTAGTTCTCGAAGGGGGAAAAAAAAAGATGCAATATTATGTTCACATACCTGTCACAGAACGCATTGTTTTATGGAAAAAAGATTGGTCCAGTAATTTATCTTGCACTAATTGCACACCACATTCCTGTTTTCACATCATGCAGAGGTTGTTGATTTAATTCAAGAGGATTTCTGGAGCTCTGAGGTCGAGTTCTAAGAACTTATGTGCCCTGACAAATGCAGCCATACTCCATATTTCACCGGCGGGGGCGGGAGGGGGGGGGGGGGGTGTAATGCATCTCAGGGTCAACTTCCCCATCGTGCATAGACTGTAACAGCCAGTTGCAATATGACGTCAACCAAAAATATCCAAGTTCCTCAGCTGATGCACTACCATTATTTTGTATGGTTTTAATTTTAGTTAGTGTAACAGCTCTGTGAGTAGATGCTCTTAATACATCAGCCGTAAGTGCCAAACAGCACAAAGATTTTCTGACTTCTTTCCAAGGCCTCCCCTATCTCGTCTAATTTACTTTTGGTTATAGGCCTTCGCTTGTGTAGCATATACTGAGTCTCTTGAAATTTCTTCACTAATCTTCGAATCATTGGGAACATCCACACCAACAAAATTTTCATTTGAATTCAAGCCGACATTCCACATACGATCCTGTTTTTGCATAGTTAAACTCAAGAAACACTCACTGATCCTTCTTATATACCATACTGATTGGAAACTCAACAGGAAACTCAAAACAAAACACCCGAACACTCAATTGTGCGATACAGAAGACACATGCACGGTGTCTCTGTCTGAGGACCAAGCCCAGCGACATATGGGCATGGAAAGCCTTGGACTTGGTACAGCTGCAACAACAACATCCAGCAACAATATTTGGAGCTATTAAACTTGAGGAAGAGGAGGAGGAGGAGGAGGAGGAGGAGGGGGAACTCACAGGGAAACACCAGTACACTCAGTCACACAGACTAGAGGGCACACACAAAGTATTGGTGTCTGAGAACTACACATAGCAAAAACTGGCAGAGTCAGTGGCAACAGCCAGCACACTCACCGCTCTGGAATATAGAGTACTATAAATACGATGAACATCAACAAAAGCAAAACGAGGACAATGGAATGTAGTCGAATTAAGTCGGGTGGTGCTGAGGGAATTAGATTAGGAAATGAGACACTTAAAGTAGTAAAGGAGTTTTGCTATTTGGGGAGCAAAATACCTGACGATGGTCAAAGTAAAGAGGATATAAAATGTAGACTGGCAATGGCAAGGAAAGCGTTTCTGAAGAAGAGAAATTTGTTAACATCGAGTATAGATTTAAGTGTCAGGAAGTTGTTTCTGAAAGTATTTGTATGGAGTGTAGCCATGTATGGAAGTGAAACATGGATGATAAATAGTTTGGACAAGAAGAGAATAGAAGCTTTCGAAATGAGGTGCTACAGAAGAATGCTGAAGATTAGATGGGTAGATCACATAACTAATGAGGAGGTATTGAATAGAAATGGAGAGGAGTTTGTGGTGCAACTTGATAAGACGAAAGGACCAGTTGGTAGGACATGTTCTGAGGCATCAGGGGATCACAAATTTAGCATTGGAGGGCAGTGTGGAGGGTAGAAATCGTAGAGGGAGACCAAGAGATGAATACACAAAGCAGATTCAGAAGGATGTAGGTTGCAGTAAGTACTGGGAGATGAAGCAGCTTGCACAGGATGGGGTAGCATGGAGAGATGCATCAAACCAGTCTCAGGACTGAAGACCACAACAACATAAATATGAGGGACATACAGATACAATATGAACAATATAATAAAAGTAAAATGAAGTTATATGAAAAGTTGATGTGTGGAGACTGCTCCATGGAGCATGAACTGTAGCTCTCCAGATGCTGTTAACTGCTGGAGAAGAAACAATGTGGTGTGGTTAAAAGAGGAAGCCCCCAACCACCTTCACGCGTCATTCGTAACCAATAGAATGAGTGCTTAACAAACATGACAAAAAACTTATCTGTATGACACACTATATTCCTTGTACTCTACATACCAGAGTACGGACCGAAGGTTGTCCACCTCTGGACTGAAAACAATCACCAATAAATGTTATTTGTGCGATCTAGACAATTGTGAAACTGATACTGTTTTCCCAAAATGTTTTCAAAAATATTAAATACAATTGTTCAACAGATGCAGCAAAGAGGTTTCTCTTCGCCATATTTTGTAGCCATGTATGAGGTTAAGAATAACAATTATGGATGCAATACAAGAGTACAGCTTCTCTTCAAGGTGGTGAAGTGATATTCTCCACATCTTGGGAGAACTGACTCGGATGTTTCTCTTCCTAAGTAGTTCTGGATACTTTCTGTGAGAACTCCCTTGAGTACTAGTTCAACAACCCACACACAATGAATATTTTTGAGACAACATAGCTACAACAAACCCGGTCATGTCAACACTGCCATGGAGGAAGAGATTAGTAATCATGATATCATAGCCACAATGGTTATTTAAGTTAAAAATGAATACGGTTACAACAGTGTTCATGCTGAAAAGCGTAGATAGGCATTTGTTAGCATCCCACTTTAACAGTAAGTGGATATCATTAGTTTCAATATGATGGAAATGGAGGATTTATGGCACTGATTGTGAATTGCGCTATGGAGAACTATGTGCCAAGTAAGTAGCATCAGAATGGAAAAGGCTGCCACGTTTAATAAAGTAATTGGTAAATGCTGAGTAAACAGATGGTTGCACTCTTGGTTCAAAATAGGCAGGAACATAAGCACAGGAAGAAGTTAATAGATATTCATGCCTTTATAAAGAGAGTTGTGTGTGACAGAGAGAACTTCCACTGTCATACATTAGGGGAAGAACTTGCCGAGAATCCTGGGGAAGATTCTGGTCCTTAATCAACCAGTTGGGTACAGTAATAGAACTGTAGACAGCAAAAGGATAGAATGAGATTTTCACTCTGCAGCGGAGTGTGCGCTGATATGAAACTTCCTGGCAGATTAAAACTGTGTGCCCGACCGAGACTCGAACTCGGGACCTTTGCCTTTCGCGGGCAAGTGCTCTACCAACTGAACTACCGAAGCACGACTCACGACCGGTACTCACAGCTTTACTTCTGCCAGTACCTCGTCTCCTACCTTCCAAACTTTACAGAAGCTCTCTGCCAGGAAGTTTCATATCAGCGCACACTCCGCTGCAGAGTGAAAATCTCATTCTGGAAACATCCCCCAGGCTGTGGCTAAGCCATGTCTCCGCAATATCCTTTCTTTCAGGAGTGCTAGTTCTGCAAGGCCGCAGGAGAGCTTCTGTAAAGTTTGGAAGGTAGGAGACGAGGTACTGGCAGAAGTAAAGCTGTGAGTACCGGTCGTGAGTCGTGCTTCGGTAGCTCAGTTGGTAGAGCACTTGCCCGCGAAAGGCAAAGGTTCCGAGTTCGAGTCTCGGTCGGGCACACAGTTTTAATCTGCAAGGAAGTTTCATATCAGCGCACACTCCGCTGCAGAGTGAAAATCTCATTCTGGAAACATCCCCCAGGCTGTGGCTAAGCCATGTCTCCGCAATATCCTTTCTTTCAGGAGTGCTAGTTCTGCAAGGTTCGCAGGAGAGCTTCTGTAAAGTTTGGAAGGTAGGAGACGAGGTACTGGCAGAAGTAAAGCTGTGAGTACCGGTCGTGAGTCGTGCTTCGGTAGCTCAGTTGGTAGAGCACTTGCCCGCGAAAGGCAAAGGTCCCGAGTTCGAGTCTCGGTCGGGCACACAGTTTTAATCTGCCAGGATGTTTCAGCAAAAGGATAGTTAAAGTTTTAAATTGTTCATGCAGGAGGATAATACAATTTCTTGTATGGAGAATGTATAAACTCCCTGGAGTTAAAAAAACAGTTGTAAGAGGTGGAGTGGCGAGGAAAACACATACACACACACACACACACACACACACACACACACACACACACACACACACACAAATTACAAACTAATGTCCTTAATGTCTGTCTTACAGAATTCTTGAACTGTTCTAAGTGGGAACAGTAAGTTTTCTTGATAGAGAAAAGCTTATGTCCATAAATCAGCTTGGATATACAAAGCAGTGCTTGAGCAAAACTCAGCTTGCCCTTTTCTTGCACAATATTCTGCAAACTATAGGAAAGAGCAAAGATTCTACATTTCTAGATTTCTGAAAAGCCTTTGACAAATAGACACATTAAGCATATTTTACAGAAGTCCGAGCATTTGGAATGGGTTCTCCAATATGCAGGTGGCTCAAACACTTTAGTATTAGAACTCACTACGTAGTCCTACATGGCGAGTGTTCATCAGAGGCAGAGGTAACATCAGGATTGGTGAGAAAAGAGTGATAGGACTGCTTTTGTTTTCTATAGAAATAAATGATTTGACACATAAGGTCAGCAGCAATATATTACCGATGATGATGATGATGATGATGATGATGATGATGATGATGCAGTGTACTTGAAAAAGTCACTGTTGAATGACTAAGAGAATTCAGGATAACTTTAATAAAATCTACTTGAATGGCAACTTGCTCTTAGTGTGGAAAAAAATAAGTTATAGGACATGGGCAGGAGAAAAAATTCTCTATGTTTGAACACAGTACTATTGGTGTGCAGCTTGACAGTCACATCAATTAAATATCCAAGCATAATGCTGCAAAACAATACAAACTGGAATGAGCATGTAAGGTTGGTTGTAGGGAAGGCAAATGGTCGACATCAGTTTATTGGGAGAATTCTAGGAATGAGGAGCTTGTGTACTAAGATGACCGTGTTCAAAACACTTTTACAATAAATTCTTGAATCTGCTCGATTGTTTTGCGAGCCCCACAAGGTCATATTAAAGCGAAACTTAGCAGCAATTCAGAGGCATGTTCCATCAACACACAAAAAATGGGAAGCCCTCTGAGGAAGAAAACTTTCTTTTTGAAAAATGCTATTGAGAAAGTTTAGCAAATCAGTTTTTGCAACACCGCAGAATGATTCTACTGCCACCACCGTGTATTTCGCACCGGGTTTGTGAAGACAAGAGAAATTTGTGTTAGTAAGGAACATACACACAGTTGTATTTTCCACACTCCATTTGCCAGTGGAACAGGAATGGGAATAACCAGCAATGGTACACTGTAGTGTATTGTGGATTGGAAAGTAAGTATTCAGATGTAGAGCCATTTTTCTTCACAATTTTCAAAGGTTTGGCACCTGAAATGTGACCCGAAGTCAGTTTCTGGGATTTGCATTGCCAGCAGGTTCACTGTGGAGGCTTCCTTAGAATAATGTGTCTGCTTGATGATTGGCCAGGATGCCGATGTGGTTCAGCATGAAGGTTCCTGTACTGTGGCGGCTGAACAGAAGTTCATGAATCGTGGAGACCAATGGATGAGTCATAATAGTTGGCCATCACCTTCAAACCACAGAAGGTATCTCTTCATAAGAGAATATATCGGACAGGCTGAAGTTTTATGACACCACTATCTGTTATTAATTTCATTTAGTAGATACTGCATACATAGGAAAGGAGAGTTGGTATCAAAATTTTTGTCAGTAAACTAGAGATGGGCACTCTGCTCCTGAATTGATTCAAAGAGCCAGATCTTTCTAAGAAAGGAATAATTGATGATACGGAAAAAAATGAATGATAGCTCATCTGACTTCAAAATGTGTTTCTGGTGGCTGAAATGAGCGGGAAGAAAATTCTGTGCTAGGCTGCTGCAATGGCACCCCACATCACGACCTTACAAAAATGTTTTGCAAGCTAAAAAAAAAAAAAAAAAAAAAAAAAAAAAAAAAAAAAAAAAAAAAAAAAAAAAAAAAAAAAAAAAAAGGGAATCGAACCTGGAAATCTTCACTTCATAGTCAGCCGTGCTGACCACACAGTTACCGAGGCTAACGAAAGTCGAGCTCTTCATGACGATACACTATCCAGAGAACATTTCCAGCATGTTTCCATTCTTGATTTCAAAAGAACATCTCAAATTTCAGAAGCTCAATTAATGTTTTCATGCTTTTCAGTGAGTTGTTACTTCTTATACTTTGACTTAGCATCACATTTGTAACGTGTTGACATCGATCATAAAACCTGTGGCCTTCAGCCACTGTGTGGTTGGATCATGTCGCAAGGTGATCCAGGCATCTCTCCCCTCCCAATAGCTCAGCACTCCCCACCACTCTCACTGATCGGACCATAGGCAGTCTTACTAGTTCATTGATCGGACCATAGGCAGTCTTACTAGTTCACTGCTCCCCACAATTCTTAAGGATTGGATTGCAAACTAGCTATCTGCTCCCCACCAAGGCAACTAGCTCTCGCGGACAAAATCGCATGGAGTAGACCACATGGTGACTTGAGGCGTCACACTGTTCTCTGCACTCTTGGCATAGTGAAACAGCTTGCAATTCGCTTTCATGACTGAGCACGTTTCCATCCGAGTTCAGCTGATGGTTCTTTGTAGTGTTATTTGATCTGTTGTAATCGTCGTCATCTTGTGCTGTTGCTCTTCTGTTTTCTTGTTGTGAGTGTTCTTCCTAGGTGTACTATTGCGCCTACTTCTACATCTGTTGCATTTATAGTTGCTTTGTTTTGGCGTAGTAGCCTTTGTGTACCTTTTCATTACTTTTATTGGATAGGACATTATTTAACATACTGCTACTCCATGTATACAGATTGTCTTAGGACGAATGATCAATATTCAGTTATATGACAATAATAAAGAAAATAAGTAACAATGTACATTAAATATGTTCTATCTCAGAAACCATTCAGAAGAGTGCATGATGTTTTTTTTGCTTCAAATGATCATCCCTGTCATATCCCTGAATACTGACCATTCATCCTTCGATAACCTGTATATTATGTCTACTTTTTTATTTATTCATTTAACCCGAACAGATTAATGCCATCAGGAATCTGATGTAAGAACATCAGACCAGAGTTTTATATGTAATTACAAAACTTACAAAAATCACTGTTACTTAAAAATCATAATATTTTTAATATGATATTTCTTCTCCTTTCTGCATGTAGTAAGCATTTGCCTATTATGACCTCTTGCCTGAAATTATTGATTTTTCTCAGGCTTCCTACATATCTTCTGCCCACTGGTAATAACTATCACCAATTTTGGTAATCTGTCGTCTTCCATTCTTTTGACATATTCCTTCCAGTTGTTTCTGAATCCTTTAATCTGCACATTTAAGTTTTTCACTCTGTTCTGTTCTGACGTCTACATCCACTCTTCCCTCAGACAAAATGTATTCAGCTACTCTTCTTAGCAATCTGATCTCTAGTGCCTGTATTCTGATGGGAATGAGTGTTTCTACTGTGTTGTCAAGGAAAAAGCTTCAAGGTCTAGGGAGCAGTAGTTATTATGAGCAGTAATGGATCAACAATAAGCTTGAGTATTTGGACTGTGACGCTGTCACGTACAGTAAATGCTGAGCTGAAGGATTTTTTGACAGTGCCGTACGCTCAAGAAAGAATTTTGATCACACAAGCTTTTCCACAAAGCATCTGGTATTTATGTTTTAGATTAATGTATTGGAATGTCTTAGTTACTGTTTCTCTCAGTTTGACTGATTCTGTTTGCTTTCTACATGTAATCAATTTTATTTTCAATGGTAGGAGGTCGTTTGTGAGTCCAATGTGCAATATCCCCGGCATCTGTGGACTGTTTTAGCTCTTCCCTTAGCCAAGGTGTAGGTTTTCCCTTCAGGTTTCCAGTCTTTGGGGGAGCATATTTAGTATGTAACAGTTAGTTTGGTAATGATGTGAACTGATATTCCAGGTATGATTTTCATTGCTTGTGGATTTTGTGGCAAATATATGGGTGGGGGCTTGACTATAGGCTGCCTTATGGGTAGGTGCAAGCTGAAATACTGTTGCATTTGAAGAAGGAACTACACACTTTCATTTCACAGTGAAGGGGCAGAATATTTATGTTAGTGTTCCTAGCATTACTAGTACGAGATACATTCAAGTTCTAAGGCTTCCAATTTTTTTTCTAACTAACTACTCACCCGAAATCGATGAAACTGGCGTTACTTCTCGACGTAATCGCCCTGCAGACGTACACATTTTTCACAACACTGACGCCATGATTCCATGGCAGCAGCGAAGGCTTCTTTAGGAGTCTCTTTTGACCACTGGAAAATCGCTGAGGCAATAGCTGCACGGCTGGTGAATATGCGGCCACGGAGTGTGTCTTTCATTGTTGGAAAAAGCCAAAAGTCACTAGGAGCCAGGTCAGGTGAGTAGGGAGCATGAGGAATCACTTCAAAGTTGTTATCATGAAGAAACTGTTGCGTAATGTTAGCTTGATGTGCGGGCGCGTTGTCTTGGTGAAACAGCACACGCGCAGCCCTTCCCGGACGTTTTTGTTGCAGTGCAGGCAGGAATTTGTTCTTCAAAACATTTTTGTAGGATGCACCTGTTACCGTAGTGCCCTTTGGAACGCAATGGGTAAGGATTACGCCCTCGCTGTCCCAGAACATGGACACCATCATTTTTTCAGCACTGGCGGTTACCCAAAATTTTTTTGGTGGCGGTGAATCTGTGTGCTTCCATTGAGCTGACTGGTGCTTTGTTTCTGGATTGAAAAAGGGCATCTACGTCTCATCCATTGTCACAACCGGCGAAAAGAAAGTCCCATTCATGCTGTCATTGCGTGTCAACATTGCTTGGCAACATGCCACACAGGCAGCCATGTGGTCATCCGTCAGCATTCGTGGCACCCACCTGGATGACACTTTTCGCATTTTCACGTCGTCATGTAGGATTGTGTGCACAGAACCCACAGAAATGCCAACTCTGGAGGCGATCTGTTCAACAGTCATTCAGCGATCCCCCAAAACCATTCTCTCCACTTTCTCGATCATGTCGTCAGACCGGCTTGTGCGAGCCCGAGGTTGTTTCGGTTTGTTGTCACACGATGGTCTGCCTTCATTAAACTGTCGCACCCACGAACGCACTTTCGGCACATCCATAACTCCATCACCACATGTCTCCTTCAACTGTCGATGAATTTCAATTGGTTTCACACCACGCAAATTCAGAAAACGAATGACTGCATGCTGTTCAAGTAAGGAAAACGTCGCCATTTTAAGTATTTGAAACAGTTCTCATTCTCGCCGCTGGCAGTAAAATTCCATCTGCCATACGGTGCTGCCATCTCTGGGACGTATTGACAATGAACGCGGCCTCATTTTAAAACAATGCACATGTTTCTATCTCTTTGCAGTCCGGAGAAAAAAAAATCTGAGGCCTTAGAACATGAATGCACCTCCAATCGAATTTTGAAAGGTCAGTTTTGAAACAGGCTGTCCTGCCTACTTTCAGAGTTCTGTACAGAATGCACATTAGGAATTTTTTTAAGGGATTTGATATTTAGAAACAAATTTGCTTTTTTGTCTACATTAGTATAGGATGTGAGTTGCTTGGTCGGTAATACATCAAAGCGTTCGTATACCGCTACTCCACCTCTTCCTATGTGTTACTTCTGTGATGTCTTAGGACAGTAGAGTCTATATTTAGGGAACTGGAGAGCATGCTTAGCTTCAGCCATGTGTCCAAGTTCGTTAGAAGAAAGATATTGATGTTGATACTCTGAAATATATGGTGGAGTTCATCAAAATGAGTTGAAAGTGATGGCCAACTATGTTCTACAGTAACAATACAAACACGCTGGTAGAAATAGTGGTTGCATGAGTAGAAAATTTCATAGCTCCTAAAGCACAGACTTTAGAGTTCATCTGCACTGCTTTTTTTTCCAGCCTTTATCAGCACCATTATCCTGTCATCTTTTGTTCACATGCTATGTAGCCCAAATCCGGAGATCACATTAATCAAAATTTTTTATGTTTCAGCAGTGAAATCCTTACATACTGTCAAGCTTGTCTTCACAAGTTTCTTAATCACTATGACTGTTTATTTTGTATATGATACGAACTTCATGATTGTGGCTCTAGGTTTCGCAGGTCACAACTTTCTACATCTTACTCTGTAACTTCTGATTATAGAATGCTCTGCATGTATATTTGTTCTCACTTTAAGATTTTGCGATGTAAAATGGCTATGTTAATTGTAAATGTTTAAATTTTACCAGTGTACTTTCAGCACTGAAAACAATGTTAACCACATTGCCTTCGCCTAGAAGAAATACGAGTGATGTTCGGTACCATTTTACCAAAATGGAAGAAAAAGGAAAATGCCGCTAATGTCAGCAGATAATTGTCATGGCTTGTGGCTCATCATCACACCTGAAGGGAGATCTAAATTTGAAGCATCCTACAGTACTTCTGGAACAATGTGGGTCAGGAAGCCAACCAAGATGCCATCAATCGATGCAGAAATTTGAGAAATCATTTCTTGTGAACTGTCCTCGCCGACACCTGCTTGCACCTTGGGTGAAGGTATTCTCCCAGGCAAACAGTCTCAAACACTACCCAGCCCTCGGTGCCATCAGGTTCTGGACCAAGTCCCGGTTTATAACCTTTTTCCTCAACTGCTTTTCATTTACAACAACCAATAAGTCTTTTTTTTAGTATTATAAAGCCGTTCACATTAAGTAAATGTATGCCACTAGATGTACAGCATTTAAAAATGATTTGCAGTAAAAATTAAAAATTTTTCGGCCACCAAAATGGCAGTCTGCCAAACATCTGATGCGTAAGTAACATTAGTTTGAGAAGAGTGAACTAACTTTTAGAGTGCTCACAATTCGAAGATAGATAGATTGCAGAAAACATTTCAAATTGGGTAAAGTCTGTTATTCCAAATACAATATCAATTTTAAAATCACTTCCATAATAATAGAAAATGGTTCAAATACGAAATTAACTGCCATGTTTTTAAAACTTCCACATACCCCATGCTTTGCACATTCTTTAAATCTCACTGCACAATGCACAATTCAGAAGTCGATACAGAAAACCATTGACGAGTTCAAATCAGTTGTGTTTCTTAAGGAAAATCCCTTGGCTTTAAGCAAACTTGTTAAAATGCAACAAAATTTTAAGAAAGACCGATTGAAATTTAAACAAGATGTCCCAACCACATGGAATCACTTACAAAATGTTGAAAAGATTTACTTTAAATAAAGATCCCATACTTATCTCGCTATTTTAGATGGAAAATCGATCACCTTAAACTTAAAAGATACAGACTGGGAGATAATGCAACAGGCTTTACACATTTTGAAGTTTTTCATGAGGTAACCGAAGACATGTTCTCACAGAAAACAGTCCCAGTTTCAATAATGAAAATCTTGCCAAGATTAATGGAATGGCAACTAAACCTTTTAAAGGTAAAAATAAAGAATATCCTCAAGAAACAAAGTCACTGGTTGATAATTGCCTTAAAGGGTTATCAGAGTGGTCTGCTGTTATCTCCATCAACAAAATGATTAGCTTGGCAACATTACTGGACCCTCAATTCAAAGGAAACAATTTTCAGATGACAAAACAGGTCTGATAAATGAAAGCTGTTGCAGAAATGAAAGCACTGGTTGTTCAATAAGAAAAAAAAAAAAAAACAGAGCTCATGTCTCGACCAGTTACCACCGTAATACATGAGACTTCTTCAATCTGGTAAGAGTTCAATGAAACTATTAGTCAACTTCTACCAAGTCAGAACCAGGAAAATGCAGCAATTGTCAAATTGGACAAATATTTGGTGGGAGTGGGGGATTTGCCTAGAAACAGCGGTCCCTTAATCTGGTGGCAAACAAAATTGCTGTGGCCTGTGCCATATCGATTCGTTCTAAAAGTATTATGTATCACACCAACATCAGTGACCTGTGAACGAATATTTTCAAAAGCAGTACAAATATGGGCTGAGAAGAGAAAGAGACTCACATCGACTAAAATGAGTAATATTTTATTCATAAATGACAATATTGATCAATTTTTCTTTTATGGGAACATATATCGTAATACTGACTGTAAATGATGACTGCAGATACACATCAATTTCAGTTGTTATAATTCTTATATTGTGTTTTTTCCAATACAAATATCAAAATGTAACAAGAATCTGTCTTCAGTCTTAAAATTTTTCCCCTTGAAAAACAAATATTTAGGATTTTGTTGTAATATTTATAACTTTTGCAGCAGAAGAAATTTAAAACTTTTGTATCTGCAAAATTACTAAGGACATAAACTTATTGCTCCTCTTCATATGTTCTTTCAAAACAGGACCAAATCAAATAAAATACAAGTATAGTGACCTGAATTAAAAAGACAATGTACCTTCTTCCTTTTACTTACTTTTGTGAGAAAATGGTGAGTCGTAAAAAAGAACTAGTTCATTCCAGTGACTAACCAGTTCTGATCAAATCTCTGAAAACAGCACTTTTGCCCATCTCTACAGTAAACACATAGCCATTTATTATTAGACTTAGAGGCATTAGTATACGAGGGTAGGCTGAATAGTAATGCACATAGGCTTGTAGAACATGAACATAAATAATTACAAAGATAGGGCAAAAGCACAAAGTACAATTCTTAAGTTTCAAAATTATTTATTTATTTATTTTTCAACATAGTAACCATTAAGAGTTACACATTTCTCCCAACTTGTAACTAGTTTTTTCATTCTGTAACTGAAAAACTCTTCAGAGTTTTCTCTAAAGCAGGAACTGACAGCTGCCTTCAACTCATCAGAGAAAAATAAAAATTGCAAGGTGCAGGAGAGGGGAGTAAGGAGGGTGTGGAATCAATTCAAACTTCAGGTTTTGTAGAGTCTCTTCAGTTGCGTGCGAGTTGTGTGGACAAGCATTGCCATGTTTCAAGATTATTGGTGCCAGGCTGCCTCGAGCATAATAATCTCAATATCATATGTGTTTTAGTGACAAGAATTTACTGCTAACCCCTGTACTACATAATCAATATCAAACTACTGAGCATCCCAAAACACAGTCAAAAGAATTTTTTTATGGATGGTTTATTTTGAACTTTTTTGCCTGATGAAAAAACTGATGTCACTATTCAATGCTCTGTCTTTTCTCTTAAGGGTTGTAAAAATGGACTCGATGGATCCATATCTTGCCCCCATCAGAATAGCAATGCAAAAATTGAACAGATTCTATGGTATCCTAATTGTTCAGTGATGAAGCAGACATGTTCCTCGGCTATTCGAATATGATTTGCAACAAGCTTTTGAGAGATTTGATGGTCATTTTGAAATAAATAGTAAATGAGTTTGCAAAGTTCGTCGCCTGTGCCAGTAACTGGGCATCCACTGCATGTTTCATCAATGACTATGGCTTTTCCAAGCTTACTACCCAAACATTTTACTACCCATCGATTTACAGTAGACCTATCAACAGCACTGCCTCCATAAACAGCCTTTAAACTATAAAGAATCTTGCTAGGATTAACTTTTCCAGCAATTAAAAATTCAAGAACAGCACGTTGTTCAACCCTCATTGAAACAGCACTGGAATGTGTCTCCATACTTCCGCTACTCTAAATACACTGATGAACACAATGCATTCAAAACGTGCATGCCTACAGAAGGGGAATTACTTATCACATGTTACCCAGTGAGTTTCTCAAATCATTTGGGTTGTGTTCTATAAGCATGTGTGCATTACTTTTCAGCCTTTCCTCACATTTTGACCTAATGTTGCTTAATCATGGCATGGCCAAACAAACAGAACCTACAACAATGAATATGAGGGTATACGTGATCCTTTGTACCACAGTTGAGGTCCTCTGTCTGCAGGGGTAGGTGCGCAAGCTATTACCCATAAAAGACCTCTCAATCAGTGTTTCACTCTTGTTTTCCCTTTTTTAAACAATTCATGGAAAAGCATCAAATACTTGGATATTCTGGCCTACAATAAATTTTAGATATATAATAAATGAAGAGTTGTTAGCAATGTATCTTTCGAGGAGCAACAACTGCTTCCACTAGGAGACTAATGAGGGGTCATATGGAATGCTCTAATGGCAAGGTGGACTCGAGGGTGGTGCACAGGATTTTCTATGTCCAAACAAAAGGTGCTAATGATCTGTGAGTACCATAGCCCACTTATGTTAAAATCAATGATTGCTAAAATTTTACTTGGTTATGGACTTGGACAATGTGTAGTTTACAATATTGATTAGAAAATACATAAACAAAGAATTACAGAATTAATGAAGCAGCACAAACTATTTTATGAGAAGTGTACAAATACATATAAACCAGAGGAAAGTCTGAATTACTGCAAAGAAGTCTTGTACAAACTAGAAGTAATGTGCCACAAGAAAATCTTCGAACTTGGATTTGAATACTGATGGTTCATCGTCTCTACATTACTAAACAGCTAACACTGTTCACAGCGCACGGTCCCACCTACAAGTTGCCAGTTTAACTTCTTCCAGAGGCAACTAAAATTTGATTTCCAGTATTTCACATAGTTACTGACCAAATTTAAAAATTTTAAATGCTATCATAAGCTACTCATTAAGACAAGTACTACAGTTAAAACCTGTATATAGATCATGAGACAGCATTACTTATGGAGCACAAATTTTCATATTAATTCAACATTTGTAAATGAGAGCAGTTAGAGATGTTCAATAAATTTCAAATCTTTATGAAGTTTCCTCACAATTACAGGCTTAGTGTCAAATATTTAACACATTAGCTCATTTCTGAAGTACTCTGACAATCCAAGCCATTTTATACGTGTCAGTTCGATTCTTTAAGGAATCGGGGATGTACTAGGTTTTTTTTCCCCCTGCTGAATCTTTAAGAATGAAACATTTAAAATATGGCACATGTTGCTGTACAATGTGTAAGAAAATGTTAGCCAAGTGCAGTTTTTCTTATGTATAATTTTTGGTGAATAAATGCTTCAATTTCAATGAGTCAGTACTGTCAACAATAAGTTCCACGATGGCATTAGAATTTCAAGAAACCTGAACAATGGCCTACTGACCTTTTCTGGGCTAAGAATAACCATGGCGAGTGCAGAGTGTTGCCCCAAAATACGAGACTGTATGAGATAATACAGTGAAAGTAAGCAAAGTACACAATCCTTCATGTTTCTGTGCCAGAGATACAGCAGATTATTCTTCTAGTAAAGGTACCAGCATTCAGTTGCTGTATAAGGTCTCCATGTGATACTTCCAAGAAAACTATTTACTCTCAGTCCTAACAATTTAAAATGGCTGATCATCTTGAAAAGAATTCTGTTTTTACAAGTGTTCAGTGGGAGACATTGTATGCATTGTCTTTTGCTGCAGCTAAGCGTTGTTCTTTTCTCTGAAAGTCACATGTTGATGTTACTAAATACCCTATTAGCCAATTCATTTACATTATATACCACATGTTTACAATAGCACTTTTGTTATCTGCAAGGAGAAAAATTTTGAATCATCTGTCATGTTTACTGACAGAACATCGATATTTATGAAGAAGCGCAATGAATAGAGAACACTGTGGCATTCCCCTCTCCCCCCCCCCCCCCCCTTTTTTTTTTTTTTTTTTTTTTTTAAAAAAATCACAATGCCAGTTAGATTCAAATCTCTTCTCTGTCTGCTGATACCAAAGAAAAAGTTCTGCTTCTGCTTCCTACCTTTCAAATATGAAGTGAACCATTTTTGAGATTTTCCCTAATGTTCCAACTTATCAAAGTTTCCAACTTATACAAAGAGACTGTAAGATCTACACAATCAAATTATCTATGGTCTTAAACAAAAGAATAAATCGAACAATGGAAACTTCATGGTGGAATATCAACAATATTAGGAAAATGCTAGATTGCTACTCACCATAAAGATGATTCGTCAAGTTGCGGACTGACACAACGAACAGACTAATGCAAAGATCTCCAATCCCTGCTTGAAGGCTTAGGCCCTTCCCAGAACCTCTCCCCGGAATCTATTTCCCCCTCCTTCTACGACTCCCCACACACAGACCTTCTACATGCTCTCCAAAATTCACGAACCCAGCAATCCTGGCCACTGCCAAACTGTGGCCAAGAGCAAAGAAGACCATCCTGTGGCACAACAAGCAGCTGAACACAACATTTCAACAGCTGCTTCACAACCAGGGCCATCTGAGCCTTCCCTCCACAACCAGCTTTTCTGAACTGCGCAAATAAGAATTATCCTTACAAGAATTTCTTTGCTCTCAAAATTACCCCAACCTCGACCTAACCCACTGTGTCCACACTCTACATCCCCAACAGTTTCCGCTCTATCATCATATCATCTCCTCCCTTGTCAATTCTATCACCCTCTTTATGTGCCATCCTCTGCCAATGTACCCACCCATCCTTCCCCATTCCCTGTTCCTCTCCTTTTCACTACTCGTTCCTCCACATTCCACTTCCGAAGCTGCACCTGGCAGGCCTGCACACCCTGCCAGACAATGTTCTCCCCCCCCCCCCCCCCTCCCGTTCCCTATCCTATCCTACCATACTCTACTTCAGATTGCTACTCATGTGACTGTCACTCTACCAGTCAAATCAGTCATATGTGCATGGGGAATACTTGCTTGTGTGCATGCGTATTTTTTCTTTGCTGAAAAAGGCTCAGGCCAAAAGCACAATGCGTAACAATCTTTTTCTTGTCCCTATCTGCAACTGAACTTATCTTTACACCTAAGTAGCAACCTACCCTTTTCTTGCAAGAACACATCACTTTTTTTTCTGAAGCAAAACTTCAAGTGGTAAGTTATGTTACTGAGAAGTGCCACTGTTCTTATACACCGCTTTCTTCAAAATGTTTGAACACACAGGTAGCAAAGAAACTAGCTCATAATTGTCTAATGACCTGGTCTCTCTGGTTTTCTTGGTGTAATTGATCAGTGGTGGTCTTCCAGGTATACAGGCATGTCTTTTTCTATTTTGGGCACAATATTTCAACAACCGACACAGTAATCACCTTCAGATGCTGAAAATTTGGCTGTTAAGCGTACAGACTGCCTGGACTCCAACCAGTCTGAACTATTGTCAATCTCGTGCAACTATTTATAGCTGAGTTCAACTCCTGGCTCCCACCATGCCCTTTGATGCTTTTGTTTTTCATATCCCGCTCTGATATTCCATAGAACCCACATTCTATCAGCCATTCCCGGCTCTGGTGAATATAAGGCTGGCAAGATTTCAATAAATTCAAGCCTTGTTTAAACTGAAACCTCCATCCCTGCGTATTATTTTCTCCGGCACTTTTATTTTGACAGACCCCTTAATTAAGCCGTCAATGAAACTTGGTATTTGCACCATGATACCCATCTCCTCATATTTCATTTCAGAATTATATTCAAGAGAGTGCCCGTTGACAAATATTTTGTATGGATTTTTTTTAGTCATGTGTCACTGAGGTTACTTGCACCTCTCCTTGGCTGAATACTGGCAAGATCACCATAAAACCTCAGAGAGATCACCATAAAACCTCAGAGAGATCACCATAAAACCTCAGAGAGATCACCATAAAACCTCAGAGAGATCACCATAAAACCTCAGAGAGATCACCATAAAACCTCAGAGAGATCACTTCACTGTATGACAAGGAGATGTTCCACAATGTACACAAATTGGATAAACTCTGCCAGAAGAACTGTTGACTTCTTCGTATGCCGATCTTCCTCAAAAAGGTGTCAAGGTGGACAAGTTGTACCTATGTTTGTCAAGATCAAATATCATAGTAACATATCAATGGCCAATAGGATTACGCAACATGCAAGCCTAGCACTAGTACAAGAGTGTGTTCATGGCCTTGAACAAATGCTAGATGTCACTTCATATGATCCACTTCACCTCCATATTTACAAACTGGCTATCGTATCTAGATTCTTGAGAACGAGTTGACAGTATAAGGATCACAAGCAGAATCAATGTAGTTGAAAATGACAGCAATGTCAGGAAGCAAAATTTAATCACTTGCACAAAAGACCAAGAAAATGAAGCAGTGTGCTGTACAGTAATTAATCTCACTGTCAAACATCTGAACGAAGATACAATGAAGACTCTTGCTGAAGGAAAACACTTTTAAGCAAAGGCAGCTTAATCTGCCAAGTTCACACCAACGTAGATGACACATCTATGGTGGGGCCACATGAATCATAATAACATGACGAGCTCCTGGAACATTAAAATTCTATCCATCCTAAAAAAAAAAAAAATTGAAAATTAGGACTAGCTACCTTTCCTCACTGTGTTGAGAGGAGAGCAGAGAGATCCCTGGGCTACAAACTATCCAGAAAACCCCCCACACACTGGCTTCTCCACACCTCAAGCCATAATAATCCATCACAAATTTGATGCTGAAGACTTACGGTTGCTCGAAAACTTACAGATAAGGGAAGCCCCACCAAAGAATTATAATATCTGTGAAAACTGTTCCAAAGTGGTGAGAACTCAGATCATCATATTGAGTGGGTGTTGCAACCAAAATCAAAAACTTACAACAAAGAGGCAAGAGTGAGAGAGAAAGAAGCCAAGAATACGTATCTACCTTATGCTGGTCCAATTTCTGGAAAG
This sequence comes from Schistocerca serialis cubense, assembly GCF_023864345.2. Classification (NCBI taxonomy): domain Eukaryota; kingdom Metazoa; phylum Arthropoda; class Insecta; order Orthoptera; family Acrididae; genus Schistocerca; species Schistocerca serialis. The sequence continues at coordinate 139,300,397 of NC_064642.1, read as the reverse complement.
ACGAGTAGACTCCTAAAAAAACATGGTGCCCTGTCTACAGAGAAAAAATATTTATTTCTAATGTTAAACGCAATAAAATTTTATTTCTAATGTTAAACGCAACCTAGGTCTGTTAAAAGCTAGGTGTGTACTACATTCCATGTGAATGTGGCAAACTGTTAGAACAGGCAAGAAGAGATGCAAAGAACATCAGCAACACACCTGACTAAAATAACCAAGCAAATCGAACATCACTGATGCTGACAGTGTTTAACGGGACCACACAGCAAACAGCAAAGGTCATTAGTCTGCAATTAACCCCCCACCCTAAGACATAAGAAGTGTACCCAACATGACTGTGTTGGAGTCAATTTTACATGCAAATGTGAGAAAGTATCAAAAATGTTTGTGAAGTATGTATCTGAGGCAGATCATGCGAACCTGCCCAGTATAAAACTAGTGGGATGTGGAAGAAAAAAAACACATTCAGGCTGTCAGTATACCAAGCGACTGTTGTCAGTTCACCGGGTGGATTTGAACTGGGACCTATGTACCTCCCTATCCTGAAAGCAGTTGCATTAAGACACACGGCTATCCAGGTGGGTAGACATCACTAGCACTGCCTCTAATATAATCAAGAAATGAAATACCAGTATATTTCTGAGACAGTGTAATTAAAGAGTCTACTGAAGTAAAGATGTCAGAAAACCCTAATAAACATTAAAGAACACTTAACTTTAAAAAAGGCTTCAGGTTCAGCACTCAATTTATTAAGATCTCACTGGCAATCACCTTTACCAGAGTGGGGAAATGCTCAGGGAATGTATGTTTCGCAGAATATCAGAGTTGGATCTGAAAAATGAAAGAGCACCGAAGGCCACAACAGGCATCAGAAGTCAAACTTCGCTATAAACAACAGCATGACACCAACAATACTACACAGTTTGGACTCCACGTAGCAAATACCTCTAATAGCAAAACTCACAGCAGCTAAAGAAGATGACTGGGTCAGTTGTCACAATATAATGCTTAAATTGAAACAACAACTCGGTTGAATAGATGGAAGACCACTATTTGTCTAATTATCTATTTCCCTCTTTTTAGATAGTGGTTTCTTGTGAAACATCATACGATGACGTACCACTGGGTGGTTATACTGCCTCCACAATATATGAAGGTATGTTTATGGTTGATTTGTTATACATGTTTATGACTTCATGGTAGCAGCAATTTAATACGAAAAACTACGAAGTGTTTGTCGTTATGTTTCTTTGTTGCGAGAGCACCACAGAAATTGTGTGGGAGCCAATGACAGTTCTTCACGTGGCACATGGGTTTTACATCAAAAGATGAAATCTTCACTGAGTCGACAGCTGTGCATTACGAGAAGCAGCCCAAGGCTGTACTCAATTCCTGGGCCCATTATCACATTAACATAAAAAATAACTGAAACAAAAATGTTCAGTGTGTCTTCAGTTTCTGACTGAGCCATACTCAAATATACATATATGTTACTGGACTTAAGTTTTTACACAGTATACGCTTTATTCTGTGGCAAAAATAAATGAGCTTGAAGCTTTTGTGACAGTAAAAAGTATTACCAATGTTTCTCATATATGAAAGTAGATAGCATTCAGTACCTTTATTTTCATTTGTCTATCATGATTGTTTAAATGAAGATAGATTATTATGAAACAAATGCTGGTTGGAACAGTGGATTTTTCAGGAAGTACAAAGGTACCAATATTTCTGATCACAATATTATGATGAAGTAAATTTATGACAGATTATTTGATACTTTCTGAAAGGAAGAAATATATAAGTGGTCTAAATATTGAAAAGTACAATACTTATTATTTTGGAAAGTGATAAAAACATTAACCAAATCTTAAATTCAGTCTGAATCTAACTGACAATAATTGATTATACAGGGACTAATGCTAGTTGCTACAAGGCAGTGTTTTATCTCTGTTTCCTGTGGTTATACTGAACTGCTTGGAGATTACACAAAACATTAAATAATACATGAAAATAGGATCATCTGTGCCCATATTTCATTGAATTGACTATTAGAAACAACCTGCAAACTAAAATTACTTCATATAAGAAAGTCATCTATGATCTTTATAGTAGAGCCTTTATAATTTTGGAACAACAAAAGCTAACTCACTATGTTGTACAACAAAGCTTGTGCTACTTACACAGTTGTACCACTTTAGGTCCATCAGAAAACAGACCACATCAGGAAGAGACATTGCACAGATAACCAAGTACAAAACTAATATGATGCACTGATCTTCATAACTACCTGATAATTCATCAAATCCACAGGAGTATTTACTCTTTAGTAATTTAATTTTGGTAGGTTAAGGCAATAAAAAGTGAGGTGATCAGTCTCTCGTTCAAGAAGTAGCCCATCCAGAATTATTAATGTCAGCCAGAAATCTGATTGAATTATGATAGTAAGTAGTATTGCTAAAATATGAGTACTGAAAGCAATATTTTGACAGAGATGAGAAAATAATTTAGACAGTCAAAAGTGTACTGGTTGGGTATATGCAGGTCAGACAGCAGGTGAGTCCACCTCGAGTGTTTATCTGTGGCAACATAAACCTCACATACGTGACTCACTTCCCTTCAAACCTGCCCTGCAATTCAATTAAGTGCTAGGACAGTAGCAGAATAAATAATGCCATCAAATCAGGAGACTAATAATAGTAAAAGTGAGAGGGCTAAAAAGGTAATGAACATCTGTTGAACTGCCAGCAGTAAAATAAGGTGAGAGAAACAATCAGATCAGTAGATGGGTGATGGCAGGTGTTCAGTATGTGACAGGGGTGTCGCTTCCTCAACTGTCCCACTGCCAGCAGTAAATTAAGGTGAGAGAAACAATCAGATCAGTAGATGGGTGATGGCAGGTGTTCAGTATGTGACAGGGGTGTCGCTCCCACAACTGTCCCACCACTAATTCATTATAGTCCAAGTATTAAAGAGAGGATTAGAATCCACTCCACTAGTGGAAGATATTAACCAGTTCAACTGTTATTTCATGAGCAGCCAGTATAAAGGATAAGGAATACTTAAGGCCTCATCTGCTACTCCTAAAAAGTGAAATGAGATGCTGCAGAACAAGGGCTAACTGCATCTAAAAGCAATTAACGGATGGCCAAGGCAACTGGAAGAGGAGGTATGGTCATAGGACCCCAGACCCAGCGTGCAGCAGGAGACAAACCAAGATTTACTGTTAATTTCAAAGCTGAAGGATCCACTGAGCCACAAACCTGGAAACCACAGTCCAGTTAGAAGTAGAGTAGCACAATCTGCACATCAAAAGGTGTGGATGCGGAATCAGGCAGTATTAAAACTTTCTCATGAAGCCAGCCTTTAGTTGATGAAAACTGAGCAGCCACATCAGCTCTTTATCAGCGATTACTCAAAAATCGGGATTGTGCACATCTAAACGCTGGGTACCCAAGCAGACTGCTGGCTCCTGCAAGCAAGTGTTCGGACAAGGATACAGACTGGAAGTTATACCAAATGCAAAACTCATGAACTTTGTACAGCACAGGTAAACCACTTGTACACCAGAGATCACTAGCCCCATACATTTCAATAAGGAAGAGAGTAAAGTTCAGCACAGAGCCCTGGCAGATGCCATTCTCTTGGACCCACGGGTAGCTCAGCACGGAGCCCTGCCAGATGCTGTGCTTGGGACTCGTGGGTAGCTCAGCAACATACCAATTCCAATCCAAGATGGATGGTGGGATAAAACCTGACATCAGTGGGGAGCACTGAAAGTTCAGCCATAGAGGACAAGTAACATTTGATGGCATACGTGGTGGAGTGTATGCCTTATGTAGATAAAAGACTGGAATGAGATGCTGACTTTTAGAAAATGCCTGTCAGACTGCTATATCTAACCTAACCAGATAATTTGTTGTAGATTGTCCCTCCCAGCAAAAAAATATGGCTCTGAGCACTACGCGACTTAACTTCTGAGGTCATCAGTCGCCTAGAACTTAGAACTAATTAAACCTAACTAACCTAAGGACATCACACACATCCATGCCCGATGCAGGATTCGAACCCGCGACCGTAGCGGTCGCTCGGCTCCAGACTGTAGCGCCTAGAACCGCACAGCCACTCCGGTCGGCCCCTCCCAGCAACCACACTAATAAGAATCAAAGGTCTCACAATTGGAGAACCCAGCACAATTGCCAGGCTACCAAACTTTCAAGCAGTTTGGTGGGCACATTGTTTAGCTTTCGAGCAGTCTGCCAGTCTTGTTGGTGAGACTAATCGGTCAGTAGCTGTAGATGGACATTAGGTTTTTGCTTGGTTTACAGATTAGGATGATGACATTCTCTCTCCATGTCGAAGGAAAAACGTCCTCCAGGCAGAAACTGAGTAACATTTAGATGCTTGATCATCTGTTTATGATTCATATCAGAGACTGGGCCAACTCACAAGCATGAAGCAGATTCCAATCAGTGAAAGGTTCATTCCATAATACAGGGTTATGAAAATGAGATTTTTACTCTGCAGCGGAGTGTGCACTGATATGAAGCTTCCTGGCAGATTAAAACTGTGTGCCAGATCAAGACTCGAACTCAGGTCCTTTGCCTTTCATGGGCAAGTGCTCTACCATTTAAGCTACCGAAGCATGACTCATGATCCGTCCTCACAGCTTCAATTCTGCCAGTACCTTGTCTCCTACCTTCCAAACAGGGTTACAGTTGGAAGGAAGGGTAAAAGACAGGGTACGTTTTTAACTTGCCTTAAGTGTTCAAAGAGTAGCCTGATGATAAAATGCTGACACAGTCACGAAGTGTTTGGCAAGAATCAGCACATTGGAAGGAATACCATCATGAACAAGGAATTCAGAACAGTTTTAAATCTTGAGCTCTCCAGTAGACCACATAATTTGACTCACACCTTGAATGAAGCTCTATATGTTTCCCAAGAGACAGTATTCCTTCTAATGGTGTTAATTAGGTTGTTAGTCTTTACGCAAAGCCACTTAAAAGTGGTGACAGCACTCTGAAGGATGTCACTTGAGACACTGTAGCACTGTTCAATGGTTTTGAATAGCTCTCGCAATGTCTTTGGTCCACCATAAGCTGCCAGTTGAGTGGGCATGTAGAAAGGGTTGTAACACCTGTGACAAGGATAATCGTGTTGAAGACAACCCACAAATCCTCATCAATGACAGAAGAGGGGAAGGAGACAGCGAAGGTATACGACTGCTACTTGGCTGTCAGGTGACACCAATATGCCAATGGGTCTGTCGAGTGGTGATAAAGAAAGGACAGGGTCTTCGAAAAGAATGTGCAATGGGTGCGCACGCGCACATGCACACGCACATGCATGCACACAAAATAGGCAGGGAGGATTGTTGGATTAAGGTGGCCATCTCGACTGCCCTGCCTGTGAGTAAACAAACATTACAAACAGTGATTGCTGGGGTCATTTGCACTCTCACTGCTACTGCTTCCAATGTGGAATGTTGTAGAATCCATTCACCAATTATATCTGCGCAAACCGATGTACAGACCTCTCAAGCCATTCTTCCAGGGCCAAGGTTCAAGTAGAAGGCATGGTAACCTTAAAGGGTTAGAGAATGGTCACCAGTGAAATACATTTCTTGAAGAGGACCACAGAGCGCAAACCAAAAGGATATTCCAGTAGGCGACAGTAATACCTATCGCATTCTCAATGAATTATCATGTTAAGGGCGTCCTGGTTAAGATCATTGCCACCGGTAAGGGTGGAACATCCATGAACATACGTTCAAAGTCCAACAGTGTGATCTCCAGCAATTTGTATTTTTTGTTTCCAATTCTCTTTGACAGTTTCTCACTACAAAGGTAAACTGTGATATTGACTATCAGGAAGTAAGTCCCCTCAAAAGTAAGGAAGAACACTCTGGGATAAATCATTTTGTCTGGTGGTCCTCAACATAAATGATATACGAAATGGATCAATCATTTCTTGAAGTGTTAGCATAGCTCTTCATCCATCTGCAGCATTACGTTCCAATGAAAATTTAAACCCGTCACATTTCAGGCATTTATGGGATGATATGATAACAGGCACATCAAGGGTTTTTTAATGCTTGAAACTGGACAGGATTCACCATTTTAATAAAGATGGAACCACTCAGTATTTTACTACGGGAAGATTTTTCTCCAAATACACTTTCACTATTATACACAAACAACATTGGCTTATTAAGTAATAAGGACCCTCCATTCATCTAAGTGCAAACCAGAAACAGAGATTTAGGTTTCTGCCTTTTGCTTAGTTGAGCTTCCCTCTCATAGTGGGGCCAAGAACAAAGTTCTTAGGGTAATAACAATTGGCACTGAAGAATCAAAGTTTGAAGAGATTGCCAGAGTGTTACGGCCTCCAGCTGATAACTTAGGTCTTTTCTAGGTGTCAGATATCTGCCACACTGCTGCTTTCTCCAAAAGAGGGTCCTCCCCTTGGGCACTACTCAGGCAGAGCTATGGCCATCTGGTTTGGTGGCTACAGTCCATAGTCCCAGTGTCCCCAAACAGACAGATATCTACTCCTAGGCACACACAAGGAAGTGGCAGCTCTCATCAATAGTGTGATCCCCACATGGACTGGCAAGCTTCCCCTGTAAAAAAATTTGGAAAGGTGGAGGTCAACACACACATGGAGACCAAACAGGAGTTAACTGATCACAAGTGTGGAATAAAGAAACAAAGTGGAAAAAGCCATAATTGATGTCCTACAAGCAAGCTAGGTTGTCAGCAGTGAATCTGTCAGAGACCAAGTCAGAGAAACAGTACAGGGTACAACTACAGCACAGATCAAGGAAGTAACACTGCAATAGCTCAAGGCCCTATGCTCGCCACAGGCCAAGTTTTAAAGGTTCTGCATAATTGCCTACACCAACAGAGCATAAATTTAATGTGTTGACTATTGACAGTAAGTTATTTAATATCTTGTGTAACTCATCAATTACCAACAGTTCCATATCTGCGCAAGGGAGGTTATATACTGAGAAACTACATTCTGCCACAACAATTTATAATATAGTTTTAATTTTGTTCTGAAAGTTCTCTCTTTTTGGTGTAATGAGTTTTTTTTTTTTCTCCCTGATGACTTTCTTCGGCCCTTTGAAGGATTGTCTGTAGTGAAATTCTACAACTGGGTTGTGAATGTTTTTCATATGATACAGATGTTATTTCTTCCTACATGATATTCTAATTCAATTACTTACACAAACTGCTGGCTCAGAGAGAGAGAGAGAGAGAGAGAGAGAGAGAGAGAGAGAATTTGATGGTTGCCCAACGGCGAGCTCATCAGCACCCTTATACTTATGAAAACAAATGAAAGTGGAGATGAACATGCACTCGAAATGACCACACAAGCACTCTGTATCACATACACTCTCACTTACACTAAAACCAATTAGGAGGGAAGAGAGCTAATCAAGAAATTAAAACACAGAGAAAACAGAATACAGAAGAACTAAAAGAAATGCAGAGGCACATGTGACTGGCTGACCACTTACAAGAACTAGGGTGAGCCAGCCACCCTTTGACACATTAAGAACCTTGTTAAAAACGTCGGACAATTCATGAAACTTTAAAACTCTAACCACGTTCGTTTGATCATTACATAAAACAGACGGCAGATCCACCAGCTAATCTACCACAGTCCATTGGTTGGCAAATAAAATGCATACAATAAAATTTGGTGCACCATGATCTGCACGCCACAAGCACCACACATTGGAAGGTCCTCTTGCCATAGTAAGAATCCACATGTCATGTGGCCTATGTGAAGACGAGTAAGAAGGACCTTGTCTCTCCGATGTGGCTGGAAGAAAGTACTCAACAGCCAAATTGTGGGCTTGATCACACCAAGCTTGTTATCTGTCACTGCCAGCCACTCGTCTTCCCATCAACTTATGACTTTGTATCTCAACAGCGAGGTGATAGCACGTAGGGGGATATCACATTGAAATACCAGAGTATCACTACACACCTCCTTGGTTGCTTGATCCGCCCGTTTCAACCGACAATGAGCCATTACGCAATCGATTTATAGATTTTAATGTTCCAGCGATGCCTTCCAAACCCTTATGGATATAAAAGCGGGACACTTTTCAAATGTCCCCTCCTTCCTCTTTATCAGCAGGAACAGTGTTATTCATGACTTTCATGTCTCCACGAGCCCTGTTACTGCAGTCCAAAGTATTTTGATTATCGAGAGGACTACCTTCTCTCATTCTTTTGGATGAATGGGTGTGAATACTCCCAGGCGGTACACCCTTCCCACTATGAGGAGAAGATCATAATTTCGAGGGTTCCATCTCGGTCCCATGAGCAGCTAGGAAAATAAGGGTCCACTCAGACAGAGCCCCACAGCCTGAGTAAGCCTTATTCAACTGAGGTGCAGCAGGTTCCCCAGAGGTTGCCCACTAACGACTGTTCCACCGCGACAGCCATGCATCCCATCAGTGCACACCACACCTTGAGATTGAGGGTTTTTTTTTTTTTCGAGGTTTATTCTGTCCTCGCAAGCTGGGCGGTCAAGCCAAGATCCCCCATTTCCTGAGACACACAACGTTCCACCGCCACGCCATGTGGTGGTCACTGAAGCATACACAGAGCTTACGTTGACAGGGGATTTGCAACGCTTACCAGTCCCCAGCTCATGAACCCTGGGGTCACCAAGCTCGTACCCAGCAAAACAATACTTAGCTCCTGACGGCAGCTCATTAGTACTGCAAATAAAGGGAAAGAGCTATCGAAGAAGAAATAAATGTTTCTACAAATGTATTATATTTTTGTCACTCAAGCTGGCTGTCTTTTTGATAAGTTTGCCTTTCAAGTTTGTTTGTAAATTTCTGTATTGCAAGTTGATTATCATCTCTGAATCTTTGAGTTATTACTTTGGGATGGAAGTACTTTGATTTCTTTCAGTATTACCATTTATGCATCATGATTTGACAGGCTGTTACTTTTTCCCCACACTGCCAGCAAGCGAACAACCTATGAAGATACTGTCTGACTGTACTTTTACCTTACTGAACTCTTGCTGGTATTACATTGTCTTCACTAGGTTGTAAGATTCAAGTAAATACATCAAAATCCTTTTTTTCTGGAGAATCAGTCAAAAAAACTGATACTGAAATCCCAGACATAGTTAAATTCATGTCTTTCTTAAAGGATCACTTCTACCACAACTTCAAGCCTGGAAAGGAAAACACTATTCTACTTGAGGGGAGGAGAGGGGCAGTGAGAAGTGACTGGGGGGAGGTGGAGGGGAAATGTGGGTCTGCATTTCCTGTGGAAGGAGTTGGTTAAGCTTGTAAGTGACAGTATATAGGTGGTTCTGGACTCAGCCAAGGCCAAATTCCTGTAATAATGTAGAGATTCTACTTGAGGGGAGGAGAGGGGCAGTGAGAAGTGACTGGGGGGAGGTGGAGGTGAAATGTGGGTCTGCATTTCCTGTGGAAGGAGTTGGTTAAGCTTGTAAGTGACAGTATATAGGTGGTTCTGGACTCAGCCAAGGCCAAATTCCTGTAATAATGTAGAGAAGTGCCAAAATTTTTTTAGTGCTATGTCATGTAGGATGTTTCCCAGTGTGGGGAAGGTTCCTATAACGCTGGAAGTTAATTCAGTAAATGAGAGCATAGATCAGAAGGATCAATAAGCTTATTTCATCAAAATTTTTGGGGGATTAAAGGTAAAGTAGATATGACACTAACAGATCTTAATACATTCCTTCTCATCCTCGTCTGAGCTTTCATAGATCTGATGAAGTCCAGTTCGTGGCCACAGCCAGAGTCTGCAAACTCACTGTGCTGTACACGACAAATCATGCACATTTTGCTCCATTGACTTCCTCTGAAACGTTTGTTAGCAGTACTGGAAAAAGTTTATGCCCACTACATGTATGTTATCAAACAAAATAAGGGTCACTAGCCTCACATCAATCCATGAGACAGGATTGAAAGTCACTTCTTCTATACTCCTCATCAGTGCCCTGCAGCCATATGACCAGTTTCATAAAACTCAACAATCCAGTCACTGGACTGGACAAAGAACACCAACGTCAGTTACTACACCCTTACCAATAGAATTCTACAATCTCATTTATAATCAGTACACTATCACAGTCTAAAGTTGAAGAGGGTAAAGACATACGGAAAAACTGCATACTTCAAATTTCCATTGGAGAAAAATGCAATTTATTATCTTCTAATACCTCATCAAGTCTGCTTCATAAGTAAGGCTACACCTCCAGCTAGCCTAGCTACTCCTTGCTCTGTTAGGTGGCCTCTTTCCAAGCCGTCATGTACATTCGTTAAACAGCAACAGTCGCCACAAGAACAAACCATTTTTCTGATCCCTGACTACCAATTTCTGAAATACATCTGAGCTTAAAATTTGTCACGGAGCGAAGTGGCGCAGCGATTACCACATTGGATTGATTCTGGAGGACAACTGTTCAAACACATTTCCGGCCATCTTGATTTAGATTTTCCGTGATTTCCCTAAATGCTGGGATGGTTCCTTTGAAAGGGTACGGCCGACTTTTTCCCCCATCCTTTCCTAATCCACTGGGACCGATGACCTCGCTGTTTGGTCCCCTCCCCCAAATCAAGTGACCAACTAAAATTTGCCTTCTTATCTTACCAAGGCTGCCGACCAACAATTCCAATTCATCTGCTTGAAGTTGCTTCAACATACAGGCCTTTGGGGGCAATCTACTGCCAAAGCAGCAAGTAGGCACGCCCACCAGAGCAGCAAGTAGGCACTGTGATTGGCCACTTCCTGTTAGTGCTCCTAGTACTACGATAAATTAATGCTGCCTGCTGATACTTCCAAGAGTGTGTTACCCATAGGGTATTATAACAAGTGCAAGCCATCCTGTGGGAAACATTTGTCTTTTAAAGCCACCAGGTTGAAACAGAAGGTAACACCCTTTAGCTGGATTAAGCCAAGGTGGAGAGTTATCTCTCGGCAGGAGAAGTCTCCATTACCCAGATGCTAGGAAACCGGCACTGTTCATCACAATAGCGACCAGCACTTGCTGATAGTACAGGCCTGGGAAATTACACATTACTATCTTCACTATGATATTATTTGTACCTCAGAGCATAATTTACTTAACGAAGAAATGTTAAGTATCCTTTGTAGGGTGCATTTTACCCAATTTCAATGCAAGATGTCCACCGCAGACAAGAGGAGCTGTTAAAAAGAGGTGACATATCAAACATCTGAAGGTGACTGACTGCATTTTGCAGATATCTGATTCTCACAATGTATAAACATAACCATAGCAAGCGACAGCACAGAAGCAAAAAAATCTTCATACAATACAGTCACATTTCAGTTCATACAGAATTCCACACACAATATCTACAACAAGTTTTCTATTCATAAATGCATTTCAATTCCTGCACTGTAATTCCAAAAACCACACCTTGAGTGTGAAATATATAATGATCATCATCAAAATAAGTGAAGAAAGCTTGTTTGCAGTACATCTGGTGAAGTGCCAAACTGCAGCACACACACTTTGCATAGTTTCCAGTTTTTTTATCAGAAACCTCTTTCTTGACAATCTTCTCACTACAGAAAATTACTACAAACAATAGTCAGTTTCGTTGAAATAAAAATAAAACTACATTCTCTGTACAGTTCAATGGAGCAGGGTGTATTTCCAGTCACAAATGAGGTAATGTGGATTGTATATACCGCTCGTAGCGACTAACTGTCACAAAGGATTATTTAAAACTCAGATGCACAGTGACAGTTACCCACAGGATGGTTGTGAACACTACAGTACTTTAATGGAAGCACATACAACATATGCTCAGGTGTGCACAAAGCTGCTATGATTCAATGCACATTATTTCCCAGTCGGAATACTTGGAATTATAAAACAAAGAGTACTTCATGTAAATTATATGAAATATGAAGACAGTGTATTAATTACATATTTAGTATAGGTAGCAGAGGGAAGGGCAACTCTTAAATTGAGTAACAATTCCAATACACACATACGCGACAGATTTTTATAGGCATTTACAGTTTTTTATTTGATGCTATAGACTGTTTATCATAACTGTTGAAGCGCTTTTCTCTGTACAAAATCCATTCAAACTTTATTTTTTCCCTTCACAAGCCTAAATGAAACACCATGTCAACAAAACTTTACTTATTACTGCAGAGTACAAACACATCATGGTATGAGTACACCAGACAGCAGGCCTACATTCTACTCAGCTGATACCAACATTATGGTGACGTGTATACAAAGCGTGAATATTTAGGCAACTTCATTTCCAACTGCAGTCTGCTACCTATACAACAACCACTTATTTCCAAAAAATGAAAATTCTTTTTGGTTTGTTTAGCCATCATATCTATACCTGCCTCAGAGCTATGAGGTAAACCTTCATAAGTAAAAACCTGTTATAAACACATACTAGATTATACATATATACCATAAAAGAGACCAAGCATGCAAGTGTGCACATGTAAGCAAAAACATAACTCAATATATACCTGAATACTTCGAATATGTCCTGGAGATGAGGCCCAAGCAGTGCAGGTATCATAGGAAGTAATACAATTAGCACCAGTAGTGCACTCATGAGAGGCAATATATCTGTCTCCACCTGAATCAAAAGTGGCCAGTGTAAGTAAATGAGTGTGAAATATTGAATACATAAATCAAAAACCAATTAAGGAAATTTGAACTATTCAGTGGAGTAATTATGAACAATGCTCCATCTGCAAATGAAGCTGCAAGCATTTGGGGCAATGTAATGGAATGATGAACTTTCTTCCATTAAGCACTAATTTGCAGCACCATAATACACAAATTATTTTCTGTTATGTACACACATTGCACTCTTGCTACAAAGCTGACTACTCAAATTATAAGGTTTTTCATAAATCAAGAAAAATGTTTTTGCCAATGACGAAACATTATTAAGACAGACAAATTTATCAGCACTAATGAGACTGAAGATAACATTGGGATTAAATGGTGTTTTAGTAATTTCCAGCATTAACCCCAAAGATCTGCCCTTTATTTTAGTCATGTCACCTTTAATGTCTTTACCAAATATACAGCTGCTGATTACTTAAAGAGTTCTGACACTTTTCTACAATGAAACAAATACATATGTCATTTTTTACATTCTATTTGTGCTTATAAATAATGTTTTATTTCTAATTAAGTCACGTCATACATTGAGTAGGATAGATTTTAATTAATATGTTTTTGGTGCCCACTGCTGCAAACACAGTACATTTATGGAAATGATACATATTTAACAAAACCTTTCATAAACTCAGAAGTACACAGGGGTGCAGTTAAAAGTAGCCCACCTCCCCTTTGAATGTGATATTTTAACTTCTGAAATAGAATAAACGGTTACAACCATGGACGGTTTTATGCAATAATGGGATGTTAGCATTCTTCTGCCAACAATCAGTTTATCTCATCAATGAAATTAGATTTGTCTCTTTGTGGCCTGCAAAATGATTTTCTCAACAGCAGAAAGAAGTGATGTTGCAGAAGCATATGTGAAAACAAGTTTGATCAAGGAATCTCACGAAATTTTCGGGGTCAGGTATCCAGACAGAAGACTACCAGCAAAGAGAACAATACTGAGTCTGTGGTGCACCTACGGATCTGTGCAAAATTTAAAACAACAAAGAATTCCTTCAGTTCACACAACTGAAGTTATTTCAGAGTTCGCCAAAGAATTATTCAGGGCCTAAAGAAGTCTACAGGTAAACAGGCTCAACAGACAAATGTAAATAGGAGGAGTTGCCAATATATATTGAAAAGCCTTAATTTGAAGCTGTATTGTGTGAGGGTTGTGGAGCAATTACGGGGTGGATTACAGTCAGAAATGTATAGATTACGGCACACGATGGTTTGTTACACCATTTCCATTACATCATGAATGATAAGCAAGGTTTCATCTTTCCAGTGACATCAATTCACAGAACGCAAGGTACTGGGCAACGATGACCCTTAACACTGTATATCAGCAACCACTTCACGATGAAGAAATCGGCATTTGCTGTGGCATAACAGTAACGCACATATTTGGACCAATATTTTTTGACACTACCCTCGACACAGTTGCATATATGGAAATCTCTGATACTTTCTGTGCTCAACTCATTGAATTTGAAAGACAGTACTGCTTCTTCCAGCATGGTGGGGCAACATGCCACATGTTTCTGGTATCCCTGGAACGAGTCCACAATGTCTTCCCTGAGGAAAGAACTGTAAGCAAACACTTATGAGCACCATGATCGCCAGATCTAATAACATACGATTTTTGCTGCAGGGACACGTAGAGCAAAAAAGTCTATGAAACAAATCCACAAACAATACAATAAATAAGGCAACATCAACCACGAATTTGCTGCCATCAATATCCAAACTTTAGGCCGGGTGTACTTTAATATGCTTAGATATGCACAACTGTGTACTGATGTTGCAGGGAGGCGGGTTCACTTAACATTTTCTATGCATATACGAGGAATGTTCGCAAAGTAAGGTCCGATCAGTCACAAAACGGAAACCACAGTGAAAACAAAAAATTTTTTATTCACAACAGTTATCACACCTTCCAGCTAGCTCTCTAAATAGTCGGCGCTCAGACTTACTGTTGTCTTCGAAGCCAGCGGTTCACGTGTGCAGAGATGAACATCGGAGGGAGCCAATTAAGGCCTCTATTGTGAGTGATCAAACACTTTCCATTGAAAATGTTGCAGGAGTGTCTTTTATTGCCCCTGCAAAATGCAGCTGAGAATTGTTTTGAAACAAGAAACACATGACATTTACGTTATGTGGACTGCGTAGCTACAGGCAAAATCTCTCACCAGGTCAATGTACTTGGTGGGAGACACTGCTGCTTTAGGCATTTCTATGTGATCACTTTGTGCTCTGAACTGGAAAGAGAAAGTGAAGTTATTGACAGGCACACTAAAGGAACTGCCAAACACATCTGTGCAAGGTTCCATCAAATTTTCACAGTGGTTCCAATTTCATGCCAAATCGGACCTTACTTTCCGAATACGTCTTGTATTTTTCACTGTATTTTTCGTTGTAAATAAATGGTAAAACAATTTGAGCTCTTCGTATCTGTAATTTCATTGCATTTCATTTACACTTACACAGGCTACTTCTATCTGCACCACCCTGTACAAGTTAAAGGACAGTATCATTTAGCACTATAAAAGTTTAACTGCTTTCAGACACTGAACTGATGGGATCATAATAAACAGTTCAAACACTCAACTAGTACTGAGAACATTTTTATGACATGAATCGTAATAATTCTTTGGAATGATATTTTTTCTATTGAGACATGGAATATCTCTCTTCTTTTACAGGCAGACGAAACACTTTAGAGTAAGCTTTAAACAGTATACTTTCTGATCAACATGCAACAGTATAAATGTCAATTCTGTCCCCATTAGAAATGGTAGCAGTACCAATTTATTCTGTTTCATCATAGGATTTCAATGTGGATGATGCATTTTTATGACAATGTAATACATGAAGTATTTTATTATGTAATTCCTTTACTATCTCATCAGTTGTATCTGTTTCATGGGCTTCCTTTCAGATTAACAGAATGTTCATACTCTGTGTTACCCTCCAATATGACAGGCCAACACCCTGATAACATCGTTATTCTGCATGAAGAGAGAATAGGAAAGCATGAGTATATTCTTGAAAAAGAGAGAACTTAAAATATCCTAATCTACTTCTTCATAATCGACAACTGATAATGTTGGAAAATATCATGTAACCCAAATTCATATTATTATCAAGGGCATCTCGTTCACTTTGAAAGAGAGAGAGAGAGAGAGAGAGAGAGAGAGAGAGAGAGAGAGAGAGAGAGGTGGGGGGAGGGAGGGGGGAGAGAGAGAGAGAGAGAGAGAGAGAGAGAGAGAAGAGAGAGAGAGAGAGAGAGAGAGAGAGAGAGAGGTGGGGGAGGGAGGGGAGAGAGAGAGAGAGAGAGAGAGAGAGAGAGAGAGAGAGAGAGAGAGAGAGATATGCGGGAGGGAGGGGGAGGGAGAGAGAGAGAGAGAGAGAGAGAGAGAGAGAGAGAGAGAGAGAGGGAGGGGGAGGAGAGAGAGAGAGAGAGAGGGAGGGGGAGAGAGAGAGAGAGAGAGAGAGGGAGGGGGGGAGAGAGAGAGAGAGAGAGGGAGGGGGGGAGAGAGAGAGAGAGAGGGAGGGGGGGGAGAGAGAGAGAGAGAGGGAGGGGGGGGGAGAGAGAGAGAGAGAGGGAGGGGGGGGGAGAGAGAGAGAGAGAGAGAGGGAGGGGTGGGGAGGGGGGAGGAGAGAGAGAGAGAGAGGGGGGGGGGGGGACACCATGCTTCAACTTCCAACGCAATTATTTTAAATGGTTTCATTGCCTCTGGTAACCTCTGCAAAGGTATTAACTTATGGCTCTTATATGCCCCCTGCGTGCATTGTTCACAACTCTTCACATACCAACCAGCATCTTGTTTCTTGACTACCACCAGTGACATTATGCTAGTATCATTTTTTGTTCTACAACCCCCATGTCTTGACAACATGTGGTCAAGTGATTCTTTCAATACTTCTACTCTTAGCCCTGCTGGCACTACTACCTGTGGCACCACTTCGTTGTCTTACACAACATGCCACACACAATGAATTGTGGCTGCAATGCATACTTGTTTATTTGAAACAAGAAAACTGGCAGCATCGGTCATAAGAGGTTTGAAACCATTTATTACAACAAATTTATTTCAGTCACTGTGTGACCATCTTCAGTAAAAAGACTCATAATAAAAGCACATATCACAACTTCTACATGGAGTCAATACAAAAGAACATAGCAGCTAAAAAGGAAATTTTAAACTGACTTTGCAGCCCAACATCGAGCATACTGTTTGTATTCCGTGTCAGCTCAGTGTGCTGCTTGTCACTGTACACGGTCGTACTCAGTGGTTGTATCACTGCTACTTTTCAGATTAACCCATTCAGACTAATTATTAGAAATTCTTTTATTTTAATTTCCTTGTTTTTATTAGACATACGACAGACACAACAATGTGAAAAACAAGTGTTACGTACATTAATTAAACATATACTGGGTGGTTTCAAATCAAGCCACTACGCATGAAATGGCATTTACTTTTGGTGATAAGGTAAGATACAGTTCTTTTCTGCAGTTAGGCATAGCAGTACCAGACAGAGAGCACACTTCCATCTGCTTCTGTGATGTTCCTCCTATGTACTACAATGTACACAGTGCCCTGAGTTGCATTGTATTGGCAGATGCTTTGTTTCTTTTGTATGTTTTTCAACTGGAACAACAGTTTAACATTTTCTTGCTAATGGTTCTTTGCTCTCACTCTCTGAAATTATGCAAGAAAACACTAATTTTTTGTTCAAAAATCGAGATCTCCATGTTTGCTGCTACAGACAGTCTGCATCGGCATCAAAGGAAATTCTTTCCAAGTTTAAGTAGTGTCACAACAAACAAACTCGATTATGAAGTTCAGCAAGAGAGTTTTCTGTATCTAATCCATGAACAAAACATGCCTTATAGGAAAAAGTTCAATCCACAATTTGAAAACAAAGATGATCATGCACTGCATACAAAAGTGACTTCTCCGGTTGCTTGTCTAGCTGCTAAGATTTGAAACATATGAAGTAGTGTAAGCAGTAGTCACTAAGAGGGCAGCGTCTAATGGAGGCTTAAAGGGTGGCCACAGATGCAGCTACTATCCATATGCCACAAAATGAGAAATCCTAAGTGGCATCAAATGGAATTACATCATCTGAAAGGGTTAAACTAACCACTTTCATATGTTTCTTATTGACGTCATACTTTAAGAAATGGAACAAGCTTGTGAGGATTGTAGTAGGGTAGTAAATGCTGAACTTCAATTTACTAGGAGAATTTTAGGAAAATGTGGTCTATCTGTTAAGGAGAATATATGTAGGACACTAGCACACCTATTCTTGAGTACTGCTCAAGTATTTGGGGTCCACACCATTTCGGGTTAAAGGAAGACATTGAAGTAATTCAGAGGGAGGCTGCTACATTTGTTATCAGTAGATTTGAATGATACACAAATGTTACGGATATGCTTTGGGAACTCAAATGGGAATCCCTGGAGGAAAGCTACATTCTTTTTGAGGAACACTACAGAGAAATGTAGAAAATCAGCATTTGAAGCTGACTGCACAATGATTCTACTGCCCAACCGTACACTGTGCGTAAGGACCACAAAGGTAAGATATAAGAAACTAGGGCACATAAGTAGGTTTACAGACAGTCTTTTTCCCCCTTGCTTGATTTGCAAGTGGAACAGGAAAGTAAATGACTAGTAGTGATACAGAGTACCTCCACCACACGCCATACATTAGCTGTGGAATGTATGTAGAGGTAGATGTAAATCTGCTTAATCTCAATGCCCATCTAGTCAGTCCTATCAGAATGGTCCCTAAACCCAAACAACCACTTAAGAGCTGTATAACCAGTTACCACTTTAAAACTACTCCCAAACAAATAAAAATCCGAAATATGTGATTCCACAGATAGACTAAACATCTCTTTTTCTGTTGTGGCATACACCACTGGTTTCTCCTCTGCTCACTATTTGACTGAGAACACACCCTACAGCTAGGATGGAAGCATCAATTGACAAGATAACTCTTTCCTCTAATCCAGAAAAATTACTACTGAACTCAATGTTAATCCTGTCTACCTCCTTGAATGCATGTGGGCATTTCTTAGTCCATTCAAACTTTACACCCTTTTAAAAAAAGTTGCATAACTGATAACCCTAGATCTGCAAACCCCTCTTATCGATTTCTATAATAGTTCCCGAATCCTAGATAAGAACTGGAACTTCTTGGCATCGCTAGGAATCTGAAATTCCAATAGGGACTGCCTATACAAAACACAGGACCCATCTCAAACCATTCACTGCTAATAGCATGCTCTCAATATGTAGCTTGTTCAAACACAAAGCGTACATTTTTCCATGCTTAATGTCAAATCTGCTGCAATTAATCTACCAGAGCCCACAGAACTGAGAATGCTGTTTTTCATACCCACATAATCCGAACTACGGTAGAGAAGTACTTGCACTGCCCTAAACTGTCAATAGCTTCAGTGGTATTTGGGGTTGGATACCCCATCGGTCACAGTTTTGCTGTTAAAATGTCTGTAGTCTGCATGAATCCCCTTTCTTGGTTGGGAGTTTTTGTTGCGTGTAAAAAAGAAAACACAAAAGTGACAGTATGCAAAGAAGTATATTAACAGAAGAGGTACAAGAAATACAAAGTGGATGATACTGTTTCTCTGCAAATTTCAGGAGGAGGTCACAAGATTTTAGATTCTCTGCTTGGGAAACTGTAGCAAAGGCTGGTTGTAATTTTTTTTAGCTAGTAACTGGCAACTTATATACCTGTTTGAATTATTTATTCCTCATTTCGAAACAAAGCATTTCAATTCTATCAAATTTGTAACTTGTAGCGTGGAATAATTATCTGACTGTTTTATACTTCTTTCCACTGTAAGAAATGCCTAAACTTTGAATTATTAGCACATCTTGTTCCTACACAATATTAAAATTTGTATCTATTAGCATTCTACAATTACTGTTCTCGTGTATAATTATGACTCATTCCATATCCACACAATTCTCTTGCATACTGGATCAATGGAACACAAATAAATAAATAAAAATAAAAGTGATTATTTCTGAAATTGAGAAATACTTAAGGGAGGTTCATAGTCAACTTCTGCTGACTCGACAAATTTGAGAATTCCATAGACGCCAGAATCCACTAGAACACAGGTTGTGTTTTTCAGTTTCATAGTTTTTGCATCATCAGTGTGCTTCATTTCTATTTTTAGTAGTTTGTTGGGAAGCTACACATGCCTCATCACTTACTTTGTTCAGATGTCAGGCTCCTCAGCTGTTGTGTTTTTAAGTCACCATAACATTAATATTCGTCCACTGTTTTCAAGTAAACTTTCCATCAATTTTTGGTTTATCCTTCTCTGTTTTCCTCTTCAAAATTTATGGCATTTTATTCTTTACAGAAATATGATCAGAGACTTTATCTAATACACAGTATTCAGGACAACACATCTCGAATTTTTATTCACATAATCTTCAGAAGTGGCATTCCACACGACTATTTTCATTTCTGTATACACCTATAAACTTAAACTTGCTTCCTTTGGCGTCAACAGATATTATTGCACATATAAAGCACTTTACAGCATAACCTCAACACGCTACACAATCAAACACATAGGGGCCACAGCTACCTGTTGTCCACCAAAAAGCACAAACAGTCCTACCACACGTGGGTAGCAATGTGCTTTACACACGGCCTTCGTTTCCAGGAACTTATGCATGCACAAATGCACATGCATTGTTGCCCTGTTGGAAATTTATGCACATGCACAAAGTTGAACGCACTGCAGTTGGAGTGGAGCTGCTTCTCACTCACAAATGCCCAAACTTTGTGATGCCATTACATAAGCAAGAGTACGACAAAGATGTCACAGCAGAATGACCAACCGAAAAATATTTTCAGTAGGATTTGATGTACTTACGTGATTCGATATTTTTATGATTCAAGCTCAGTCTCTTGTGTTCTATGAGCTCTTCTATACACTAAACATTGCTTAAAAATGAGTTTAATAATACCAAGATATAATTCTGATAATATTACACAACATGCACATAACATATTCAACTTTAACCTTCACTGCAAATTCAGATCTTACCTTCAAAAGTTTTAAAATATCCTTGAAAAGAGAATGATTTGTTATCTTGAAAATCCAGGTTGGATGACGCTTGATAATATGACCAAGTAAGGTAAGAGCTTGTAATTTTAATGACCCCTTCATTGATTCTGATATCCTAAAAAAAAATTCAGTTTTGAATATAGTGCTCATCAAAAATGAAGAGATACTTCTAGCTGAAAAATGTTTTATACTCACTTGTCAAAAATATGCTTGTCATGGGGCTCTCGAACCCCTGCAAGAATTTCTGCTGATCTCACAGAGCTTGTGGTAAGATAGTATTCAAATAAGCCATTTACCATAAATGATTCTTTGGCTGAAAAATGAAAAACTTATGTGTAATCACTTTAGTCTTGCTGAAGATTTACTTGGTAACAACAAGCGTCAGAGAGAGAGAGGGGGGGGGGGGGGGGGAGATATGTGTACAACCTATCTGATAATACCCTTAGGTTCACCTTGCATTCTGCTGTGTTCAACATGTCATGCCATACTGGTACCCAGACTCCGTCTCAGTCATACAACATGAAAACACTTTGTAACACTGTCACATTTAACTATGTGATGTATGAGGGGCATCCCAATGTCAACCACACACACACACACACACACACACACACACACACACACACACACACACACACACACACACACCACAATTGGACCATGGAATGTTTGTATTTAAAAGTAATCACCACATGCTTTAAGATATTTATGTCACTGGAAGACAAAATGATCAATTTTTGTGTTGTAGAGCACGGTCAGCTGCTGATGGACCCACAACTGCACCCACTCTTGTGGAGGGGGAGGGGGAGGGGGAGGGGAGATGGCAAATGAGGGAAGGGAGATGGTCAAGTTAAAAGAAATTAGGGCTCATACAGAGGCATAGAAAAAGTCTGGAACAGGAAATGAAACACTAGTAGCAATACAAGGTATCCTCCACCATGCACCATATTGTGGCTCGTATAGTGGCTTACAGAGTATGTAAGGTGAGCATTGTCTCCAGTGTCAGAGGAAAGAATCATACAGCTGAATACATATCAGTCATGAACTGTCTTATAGAAACAGGTAATTACATTAACTGCCACACAATCACACATACTGCAATAACGTTTGTGTACTTACTCGAATTGAAGATATCGTGGATCGTCTTCTTAACTTCTTCCACAACCTCAGGCTGGTTTGATTCAAGTCTGTTAAATAACTCAACTATGTCTGCCATCTTTTAAAGCCATTCATTGAACACCTGGGAAGCTAATGTTTTGCAAATCCTTTTACTGTGGAATACCAACCAGTACAGTCCCAATAAGAGACATGTCCCTGTTGGATAACAGCCTGAAACAAATTTAGAATGAGAAATTGTTACTTAAAGGATCAGTTAATTGTAACTAGCTTTTAGTAACAACTTTCTTCTTTAGTGAGATACATAACCCTTTAATATCTTTTATTTACATAAAGGTATTCTTATTTTATACTGATAATTTTCTTTTGCAGTAATATTTCTATCCATAAACTTACTAACAATTTTACGAAGTGGCAAAATTTTAAAAAGTTCGACAGTAACACTAGCGATCGCTTCTAAGCTGATTCTTGCATGTAATAATCATGCTACTATTAATTTTCTTAACAATATTCTGTATTAAACTATAGTTTCTTTAAAATGTACTGCATTATGCAGAAGAAGAAAACAGCATCACTGAATGGCATGCTGCCTGTTCCCAGTTGAGACCAAACCACCACCAATTATTTGTTATTTAACATTAATCATTTCTGGAAGGTTCTCCAGTTTAAGAAGTTTGTAATGTGTATGTTCTGGCATATTAAATAATTGTGTAAATAGCTGCATTCTCTGTCCATTTCTATCTGTGATAAACATGTTTCCAGTTATGTGAGTTTTACTTCACTGATGACATTGCTTTCAGGTTTGGACTTTATTGTAGTTATAAATGACATTGTTTGGTAGGGACTACTTCAAAATATCTACACATATCACTACAGCTCCAATTAGGCAACATAAAAGCAGTCACCTACACAAACAAGAACTAGCCTACAATACAAGCAGTACATTTTTACAACAGTTTTTATATTTGGAAGACAACTGGATTCTAAAGCAGCTGTAAGTCAGCTGCACATCAGGCATCTGTAATTGTATTCTGGAAACACTCATCAGGACCCTACAAAATGGCTGAAAGGATTCCAGTGAGTCCCCAGATAAAACAAGTGGGATGACATGATGGGTTTGGCATACGTGTGCTTTCACTTGGGCAACAGAGCCCAACATTGACTCACCAACAACAAAGAGAAGCTCAAAAGCTGGGATAAATTCCAGATCAAAAAGAAGAAAACATTTTGCGACAACAAGCAGTAAGTCCACTAAAGGGAACAGGGCCCGACATCAAGAGCGAATGACACTGTCTTGCAAAATTGGTGTTTTGGCCCTACGTATACTGTAAATTCGAATATAACAGGAGCTCACACTTGTTTCAACAAGTCACAGAAGAAACATACCACACTCCTCTGGTCAATGATATAACAAAAAAAGCTGCAGAATTCATAAAGTGGTGTCAGCACATTGAGGAAATGGAACAGAAATGAGTTGGAATAAAGAAGTACGACTGACGCCCGAATGTGGTCCCCACGGCAGTTATGAAAGACCGTTACCACACCTCTCTTATATTAGAAGCAGTAGGAGAGGAGATACAGCAGTTCATGGCAGTCAGAACTGTCGGAATTTGCAAGCGAGAATGGCTGTCCTACATGTCTACCACATACATCACAAGGTCACAGGGAATGTTTAAGAAGAGGTATCGATCTTTACCCCCAATCTCAGTCACAAGTCAAAGGTGCTGTAGCTGTCAAACAATCCAGCATGTGATCAATACAGGCATAACCAATTCCACCAAGTATAATGCTCTGCAGTAGATAAGACATTTGCAGGACAGAGGAGCACACACTGGAAAGTGTCCTCTGGACATGGATACATTGTACACTAATGCAGAGGAAGGAAACAAATGTTTGACGACTACTACATCACCGGGCATCAACTGTCATAACAGATCTCTACGTAGATAATTATAGTCAAGCTGTGGGACAAGGCCCACCGCCATACCCTGGATGAAGTAGCTCAGACTGGCTAAGGGGCTTCCTTTTCTGTAATGTCCAATGATTATCACCACCAGCTAAACATGAATGTATTATGGGAAAGTCGCAACGGGGAAATATGTCCAGTTGAAAGAAACACGCACTGCAAGAACGACAGAACACAGCACTCCAAATGCCATTCTAACAATGTCATCATTACATTATTGTCAGATGGGACTTCTTGCAGGCATCATAAGTAGTCAGACTGTGGAATATTAGAGCTCTAGACTAATGGAGCTATTCCAACACGCACACTTAACACAGATTACTGTGGGTGGTTGTTTGGTTTTGATGGCATTGTTATCTCACTGTCATCAACGAGATGAGTTTCAGTCATCGATCCAGATGCTCACTTAAACTGTGAATCCTTTGTAGTTTGCACAGCTACTCACCTCACAAAAGAAATTTACATGGCTGTGACGATCAGAAATATTGTAGGTGGTCGAGGAGAGCTTTGGATCACTAATTGTCTAGAGCAGCCACAACTCAAAACAAACTATATGTGTATAGGAACAGACAAACCAGTCCAGGAAGGACAACCTGATGTCACCGATCAAGTGTTTGCTCCACTACCACAACAAACAATGCAGGGGAGGAAGCTGGTATCACATACTGCTCATTGATTCCCCCCTGACGGAGGAACATCAGCACCTGTTAGCCACTGAGAGCCAATTTTCGGATGCTTTCTAATCTGTAAGTGTAGAAGACAGACCAAACGCCTCATTGTAAAACACCATATCAAAACACAGGATCATCCACCAAATAGCCAGTGCTCATACAGGATGTCACCAGTTGAACAATGGATAATTTGAGAGGAAATAGAGAAGATGCTGCAAGATGACATTATTGCCCTTTCAAGAGTGTTTTCAGTCCTCTCTGTGGTCCTTTTGAAGAACAACTTCCACCTGAATCCGCGTTTACTATCAATGACAGGACAAAGCCAAGAAACAAGATGTCTACCCATAGCCGCATGCTGATGATCCCTAGACTGCTCGAGAGCAGAGTATTACTTAACTATGGACATGCACACAAGCTACTGGAACATCTACGTTGATGAGGCTGACTGGGAAAGACTGATTCAGAGTCTTAGATGACCTCTCTAAGTTAAGTGTCATCCCATACTGTTTGGGATACACAAACAATAATTTCATATGTGACCGTGTACAAATAGACCTCTATGACTGCTTTGTATATTCTGTGGCATTACCTTAACTACTGACTGAAAATGTACTGTTCTGTGTAATGGATGTTAAAATATAGCTTGCCTTGTTAACAGAATCTTCCGACAGTTCTTGGTAGAACAACTTTACAATCAATGAAAAGTACCAGTTTGCTTTTGTTCTACAATATTACTTTTATTGTGTTAACCAGTTTTCAGCTTACAAGGCCATCTTCAGACATTTACTGAGTATTGTCACCAAAGAAGTTACAAAGTTTGCAAACAACATTGGAAGAGAAGAAACACATCTAGACTGAAGCAGAAGCATACAGTAAGTAACATCTTAGACGGTGTGGTGGTAATGCAATGAAAAAGTAAAAAATTGGACAGTAAATAAATAAAAATGGAGTAGACAGGAAAAACTTTAATGCAGAATAGGAACAGCATGCCTACATAAGTTTCCATTAATAAACAAAACTAATAAAATAAAATTAGTACTTGACAAGGCTACATCAGGAGGTATAAAACATGGAGAGTGGTACACAAACCAATTAAAAGAAGAAAGAATTATCAATGTAACTACAGAATACATAAGGAACTTAAGCAATATCAGTAACATAAACAGAAATAAATAAATAAATGCAAGAAAATGGAGGCATTTGAGAGAGCATACAGTAAATTCAATCTTTGATAATGTGGTGGTACTGCATTTTAACATTATATGGAATACATAGACAACTTCGATGAAACAAAAGAACTTAAATGAATACAGGAAAATGGGAATATGTAGGAACAGACAGTGTGAGAAGTAATGAACAACAGAGATGATTATTTAAAGTTTAGGAGAGAGGAAGTGTTGAGCTGTGTCTGGTCATTTAGGATTAGATCCGGACTGTGAGTAAGATGTTTGTTAATTTCCAGGGCTTCCAGCAGATTGAGTTTATGGCCTTTGTTTACTAATCGAAGTACATGGGACACTGGCTGGTAGTTGTGACCCTCACTCAGTACACGCTCAGCAAATGCGGAGTCAGAATTCTGCAACCTCAAGCTGCGTTCATGTTCAGCCAGTCTAGTTGCTATGTCTCTGCCTGACTGACCGATGTAAAATTTGTCACATCAGAACAAGTGATTTTGTCTACCTCACTGTCAGATAATAACCGGATCTTATCTTTGCTATTAAAAACACACTGCGTTGTCATGTTCTTAACATAGTAGGAAAGCCTATACTTGCAGGCTTTCAGTGCTTAGGCTACAATCTGTGATACCCCAATGGTAGTGTACACCATTTCTTGCAGACAGTGGATGGGGAAGCAGGTGGGGCATAGAGGAGGGATATAATTTTCCATTTTTGTTTCCTGTGCAAGATGTGGTCAATAATAACTGGACTGTAGCCATTGGCTGCGGCAATAAATTTTATCGTGTCTAACTCTGCTTTAAAATTATCTCTGGACATGGGAATGCATATGAGACGGTGTACCATTCCGTGGAAAGCTGTATGTTAGTGAGCTATGGGGTGTTGTGAGCAAGAAGGTATTACTGTATCTGTAGTTTTTCTATAGATTTTGAAATAATGGTGTGTGTGTGTGTGTGTGTGTGTGTGTGTGTGTGTGTGTGTGTGTGTGTGTGTGTGTGTGTGTGTGTGTGTGCGCGCGCGCGTGCGTAATGGTGTCAATGGTGAAATATCAAAAGTTTACGGATTTGCTGCCAATCTCAATTGTGAACTGAATATTTTGATGTTTACTGTTAAGGTTTTTCAAAAATGCGTTGAGTTGTCTTTTAGTAACAGTCCACATACATAGGCAACAAATCCACAAACTTCTTAGATCTACAAATCTAAACCAATATTTGATATTTGCACTCAAAGGTTCTGTTTTTAGAAAATTTTGTCCAAAATGGTCCATAAATATTTCAGCACAGTGGACGCCTCATAGCTCACAAACATGCAGCTTTCCACTCAATGGTACACCATCTCATATCTATCCCCACGTCCAGAGATGATTTTAAAGAATAATAATAAGATTTTATTGTTGTTAAGCTTACAGAAGCAATAGAAAACGTCAAATTACAAAATATAAACTAAATTATATGCAGGAGTTATAAGTACAATATTACAATAGTTTTATAAATAGTCAATAGACAGGAGATACAATATATAAAGTGAGGTAGTACAACCAAATCAATCAGAATGTACCAGTACAAAATACATAAAAAGTCAGAATACTGAATACCAAGACAGGAAAACATATTATATACAAAGAAATATTACATCAGATTATAATAACTTCCCTTTGCAACTGTGCAGAGAAAAACAGATTAATGCTTATTACTAGCTACTAACAAATAGTTAACTAGAACTGCTAATGAAATAATTAATATTATTACTAGCAACTAACAAATAGGTAACTAGAACTGCTAATGAAATAATTAATATAGTATATCAGGAGCAGCCGAAGTTCATAATATTATTTGTTTTTGACTGCAATCAAGAAATTCATCAAGGGAATAAAAAGGATGCTTGACCAGCCACTCATACAGTTTTGGCTTGATCTTTTCAATAGGACAATCAAGTTTACAAAGAGAAAATTTATTGCAACATTTGGAACCTATTACATGATAGCTTTTTAAAGACTTAGTTAAACGTTGAAAAGGTACATCAATGTGTTTCCTGTTTCTTGTATTATACGAATGTATATTTTCTCTCAATTGCTGGTTTGGTAAGTTGTTCATGGTATGTAGAACAACAGTACATGATGTAACTTACCAAATGAAAGCGTTGGTATGTTGATAGAGACACTAACAAACACAAACACACACACACAAAATTCAAGCTTTAGCAACCCACAGTTGCTTCATCAGGAAAGAGGGAAGGAGAGGGAAAGACGAAAGGATGTGGGCTTTAAGGGAGAGGGCAAGGAGTCATTCCAATCCCGGGAGCGGAAAGACTTACCTTAGGGGGAAAGAGGGACAGGTGTACACACACACACACACACACACACACACACACATATATATATATGTGTGTGTGTGTGTGTGTGTGTGTGTGTGTGTATATATCTCCATCCGCACATACACAGACACAAGCAGACGTGTGTAAAGGCCTTTACATATGTCTGCTTGTGTCTGTATACGTGTGGATGGACGTGTGTGTGTGTGTGTGTGTGTGTGTGTGTGTGTGTGTGTGTGTGTGTGTGTGTGTGTGAGCGCGCGTGAGTGTATACCTGTCCCTTTTTCCCCCTACGGTAAGTCTTTCCGCTCCCGGCATTGGAATGACTCCTTACCCTTTCCCTTAAGACCCACATCCTTTCATCTTTACCTCTCCTTCCCTCATTCCTGATGAAGCAACCATGGGTTGCGAAAGCTTGAATTCTGTGTGTGTGTGTGTGTGTGTGTGTGTGTGTGTGTGTGTGTGTCTATCAACATACCAACGCTTTCGTTTGGTAAGTTACATCATCTTTGTTTTTAGATATATTTTTCCCACGTGGAATGTTTCCCTCTATTATATTCAGTATATATATAGAGATTAACAACAGTCATAACTTTAAGTTTCACAAACAATGGCTTGCAGGAATCTTGTCTACCAGAATCAGTGATAATTCTTACAACATTTTTTTGCAGTAGAAGAATATCATTTACATGCTTCAGTTTCCCCATAATAGTACACCATAAGAAATAATGCTCTGAAAAAAGGCAAAATATGCTGATCTAATATACTGATCTGATTCACAACCTTTTAACCTTCTCAACAAATAGATTACTCTAGAAAGCCTAGCAGATATATAGTTACTATGGTAGTTCCAATTAAGTTTACTATCTAAATATATATCACAAAATTTAAATTATTTGAAACATTCAGAAATAAGGTATCTCTTAAGCTGAAAAACATGAACTGTGTTTTATTTCCATTACAAAAAAAAACTGTTTGCTCTGAACCATTTTGATGCTTCCTGATGGTATTTTCTGTTATATTTTTTAACAATTCAATGTCAGGGTCATTGTTGATAAAGGTTGTATTGTCAGCATATAAAATTGAATGGGAACTTACATTAGATGGTAAATCATTAATCATAATCACAAAAAGCAGTGGGCCAAGCACCGAGCCCTGAGGCACACCACACAGGACATCGGCTACATTGGATAGTTAGATACAATAAAATGTATTGCCACAGCCAATGGCTACAGTCCAGTTCTTATTGACATCTTGCACAGGAAACAAAAACAGAAAATTATACCCCTCCTGTATGCCCCACCTGCTTCCCCATCCACTGTCTGCAAGAAATGGTGTACACTACCATTTCTAGGTGGGGTATCACAGATTGTAGCCTAAGCACTGAAAGCCTGTAAATATAGGCTTTTCTACTATGTTAAGAACATGACAACACAGTGTGTTTCTAATAGCAAAGATAGGATCCAGTTATTAGCAAACAGTGGGGTAGACAGAATCACTTGATCTGATTGTGACAAATTTTACATCAGTCAGTGAGGCACAGACATAGCAACTAGGCTGGCTGAATATGAATGCAGCTGGAGGTTGCAGAATTCTGACTCCACATTTGCTGAGCATGTACTGAGTGAGGGTCACAACTACCAGCCAGTGTCCCATGTACTTCGCTTAGTAAACAAAGGCCATAAACTCAATCTGCTGGAAGCCCTGGAAATTAACAAACATCTTACTCACAGTCCAGATCTAATCCTAAATGACCAGACACAGCTCAACTCTTCCCCTCTCCTAAACTTTATATAATCATCTCTGTTGTACATTACTTCTCACACTGTCTGTTCCTACATATTCCCATTTTCCTGTATTCATTTAAGTTCTTTTGTTTCATCGAAGTTGTCTATGTATTCCATATAATGTTAAAATGCAGTACCACCACATTATCAAAGACTGAATTTACTGTATGCCCCCTCAAATGCCTCCATGTTCCTGCATTTATTTATTTATTTCTGTTTATCTTACTGATATTGCTTAAGTTCCTTATGTATTCTGTAGTTACATTGATAATTCTTTCTTCTTTTAATTGGTTTGTGTACCACTCTCCATGTTTTATACCTCCTGATGTAGCCTTGTCAAGTACTAATTTTATTTTATTAGTTTTGTTTATTAATGGAAACTTATGTAGGCATGCTGTTCCTATTCTGCGTTATAGTTTTTCCTGTCTACTCCACTTTTATTTATTTACTGTTCAATTTTTTACTTTTTCATTGCATTACCACCACACCGTCTAAGATGTTACTTACTGTATGCTTCTGCTTCAGTCTAGATGTGTTTCTTCTCTTCCAATGTTGTTTGCAAACTTTGTAACTTCTTTGGTGACAATACTCAGTAAATGTCTGAAGATGGCCTTATAAGCTGAAAACTGGTTAACACAATAAGAGTAATATTGTAGAACAAAAGCAAACTGGTGTTTTTCATTTATTACAGCTTGTCTTATTTCTGCATTTTCCGTGTTCAGAATTACTTACTTTGCTGTGCTAGTTCCAACAGGTTATGAGCCCAGGCACCAGTGAATGCATTTGTTGTAAGTATTCTGACATACAGAAGGAAATATTGTCTAAGTCATGGATGTAAGTAGTGAAAGCTATCGGGACAAGCCAATTGTGGTATAGTTTAATACTGTCTTTACTACCAGTAAAAGTAATTGTGAAAATGAGTGACGAGTGCAGCACAAATACTGCAAATAGAGATACTTGTAAACCGGGAGAACTACGCTATGTGGAAATTTGCTGTGGAAGGATACTTGCATTTGGGCCATTTATGGGACTTAATGAATGGTACTCTGAAGCCCATTGAGCAAAATTATGCAAATAAGGACCAGAAGGCAAGATCAAAGCTGATATTATTGACTGATTTTGAAGACAGTTTCCTTGCAAGAAAAGTTTGATTACAATGTGAACTTATAACCACTCGACTCGATAACTGCAAGAACGTTGACGAGTATGTCAACAAGATAATATAAAAATGGAATTGATTCAGGAATATCAATTTGAGATTTCAGATGAATGGGTATGTAGATTATTGTTAGCAAGACTGCCCAAAAAAAACCATGATTATGGGGTTAGAAAGTTTGGGCATACCGATTACGGGAGAAAGCACAAAAGTGAAGATCCCGCAGGGCATGAAAATTGGTCAGTGTGTCTTGCTTCAGAGCAGGAGACAGCTTCAACACTAGGGAGAGAAATAAAAAACCAGTCAACTGTTACAACTGCCAGAAGAAAGTCAAAGGAAAAAAGGTATGACTCAAATAGTCCAGAGAGGAGAAATGTTGATCAAGGTACGGAACACACTATTTATCACACTTTTGGGAGTAACAAGTAATGAAGAACCAGAATGGATATTAGATTCAGGAGCATCAATGTATATTATTAGAGACAAAGCAGCTCTTTATGATGTCACTAATAAAATGTATATGGGTATATTCACAGTGGATGGTCCCAAGTCACACTGTGAGCTTGCTGGGAAAGTTGGTCTTAAGGTACCTGTAAATGGAGAAAAACATAATATGGCACATGATAGTTACTATGTAAAAGATGTAGCAACTAGCTTGTTATCTGTAACCGAAAGTCAAGAAGGGAAACAGAGTAACCTTCAATATACGAGGGTAAGGCAATTATTATCTGCAATTTAGTTATATTTTTGTTTATTTTGGTAGTAGTGTCATTTTACGTTGATTATGCATGCTTTGTTTATTTGTTGTTATATCTCTGCAATTTTCAAGCTGCTAGGTTAGTTTCGTTATCACTGCCGTGCTGTTAATCATGGCTGCTCCGCTGTCTATTTGCACCAAAGAAGAGCAACATTCAGTGTCAAGTTTTTTGTAGTCGGAAAGCGTATCGGGCAAAATTCATCTAAGACTTTCGGTACAGTACGGGAACAGTGTTTTGCCACAACGGAGTGTCTACGAATAGATTTAAAAATTCTGAAATGGTCACACAAGTGTTACGTGTAATGAAGGAGCCGGACAACCATTTAATGCCACAAATGAAGAAACCATTGAGCACTCACGTGAAATGATTCTCTTAGACAGACGATTAACTATTGACGAAGTGGCACATCGTCTGAAAATTAGTCACGGTTCTGCCTACGGAATCACCCATAACAGACTTGCGTTTCATAAAGTTTGTGCACGATGAGTCCCAAAACAACTCACACAGTTGCATAAGCAAACGCACTTGGACGTCTGCAAAGTACATTTGGATCACTATAGTAACGAAGGGGACAACTACTTAGACAGGATTATTACTGGTGATGAAACATGAACCCATCATTACGAGCCGGAGAGTAAATGGCAGAGTATGGAATGGAAACATCCAAATCCGCCATGTAAGCAAAAGTTCAAAACCCAACCGTCTGCAGGAAAACTTATGCTTACGGTTTTTTGGGACACACAAGGTCCAGTACCGGAACATTATGGGGAAAGGGGCACAACAATAAACAGTGTACATTACAGTAAGGTGCTTACTGCCAGGCTAAAGCCTTCAATTCAAAGCAAACGCCGAGGATTGCTGTCAAAAGGTGTTGTGTTGTTGCACGACAATGCTCATCCACATACTGCTGCCCACACTGCTGAAACACTCCAGAAACTCAAATTTGAAGTACTGGATCATCCTCCATATAGTCCCGATCTTGCCCCTTCTGACTATCACTCGTTTGGTCCACTCAAACAATCATGAAGGGGCCATCGATTTGCGTCGAGTGAAGCAGTGAAAGAAGCGGTGTATTCCTGGCTCACAGCTCAACCATGTACCTTCTTTTATGAGGGAATCAGGAAGCTTGTACAACGTTGGACCAAGTGCGTTGAAACGCAAGGAGAATGTGTCAAAAAATGATGTTCGTGTAAGTTTCCTATTTGACTACAATAAAAATTTATAGCTACTCTGTGGATAATAATTGACTTACCCTCATAAATGGAGCAGTTATAGGTACCGCAACAAATGAAAAGGGAATTTTCCAGTTAGACACCGCTAAAGATGTAGATGAAGTTTTAAGCCATTCCGTATACTCTGCAAAAGGTTTCTTATGACACAGAAGACTAGCGCACCTAAACAGAAAAGGTATTTCATTTTTGTAGGATATCGTGATGGGAATGGACGATTGTGGTAAATGTAAAGAAAACTGTCACATATCTGTACAAGGGAAACAGACTAGATTACCCTTTAAATCTAGCAAAAGCAGAAGTAGGCATCTTCCAGTTAATATATACAGATGTTAGTAGACCGATGAAGTGTGAAACTATAAGAAGATGCCATTATTCTGTTACCTTTATAGACGCCTATTCAAGATATAACCATGTTTATTTTTTAAGTTCTAAAGATTGAGTGAGTGATATTTTGGGGGCCCCTCATAATATGGTGGAAAGAGAAAAGGGAAAGAAGGTTAAAATTATCAGATCTAATAAAGGAACAGAGTATACCAATCAAAAATTCAAGAAACGTTCAAACGAGAAGAAGACATCAAACCGCTATCAGATACAGTCCAGCCCAGAATGGAGCTGCAGAGAGAGCAAATAGGACTATTGTTGAAAATGCAAGAAGTATATTAACTGATGCTGGGTTACCTAAATGTTTATAGGCAGAGGCGATGTCGATAGCTGCATATTTGATCAATTGGTTTCCTACGAAAGCAGTAAAAACTGAACACCCTACAAGGTGTGACAGCGGAGAAGCCAAATCTAAGCAACTTAAAAAGTTTTTGGATACAAGGCTGTGGTATAGATCCCGAAACACTGAGGGGAAAATGGTGGTATAGATCCCAAAACAACTGAGGGGAAAATGGGTGCCGAAGTCAAACAAATATATTTTTGTAAGCTGTTGTGAAGACTCAAAGGGTTACAGACTCCTGAATCCTACGAATAGGAAGATACTGACTAATAGAGATGTCATACTCCTTGAGCATAATAACAATGAAATAAAAGAAGATCATCAGGAGAATACAACCACTTCATTATGTCATCAAGTGCACGAAATACTAATTCTGGAAACAAAACAGGAAATGAAGAAGAAAAAGAAGAGGGCAACGAACACACGGATACATTCTACGAAGATGAAGTTCTACTGGCTAAAGAAGAGGAATAAAATGTTTTGAGACGCTCTTCTTGTGTACCTAAACCTGAAGAATACACTGATTATGAAAGGCGTATAGCCCAATCCTTAAATGATGAATCTACAACAGTTTAAGAGGCTACGAGTGGTCCAAATTCCCAATAATGGTGAGAAGCTACAGAAAGAGAATTACAGTCATTTTGCCAAAATGGAACTTTCGAAAGGACTGAAAGGTCAGAAAGAAAAAAACCATTACCATCACAATAGGTACTTAATATAGCAAAACCTGGGAGTGCAACACCAAAATATAAATCACAACATATAGTCAAGGAATATTCACAAGACTGCACAGAGAGACATTTTCGCCAGTGGTAAAATATGAATCATTTAAGGACCCTTTGCCCTGGCAATAAAGGAAGATTTATTAATTCACCAAATGGATGTGAAGAAAACTTACTTAAATGGGAAATTAGATGAAGAAATGTATGTAGAAAAGTTGGCATGAGGGACTGTAAACTCATTTCTACAATGCTGGAACCAAGAGTCAAGTTAATGATCATTGTAGAAGGTGAAGAGCAAAATGAAAATGTACCATTTTAGAGGCAATAGGGAGACTTGTATTTGTCACAAACATAAAGGCCTGATATTGCTTTCATCACAAATGTTGTACGTAGATTCTGTAAAAGCCCAAGAGAAAACACTGGAGAGCCACCAAAGAGGATATTTAGATATCTAAAGGGAAACTATAAATTGAGATATTGTAAAAAGAGAAATAAGCTCAAGGGCTATAGTGATGCAGACTGGGGAAATGAGTTGGAAAGCAGAAATTCCATTACTGGATGTAGTTTTAGATTAATGGGGGGACCTATATTCCCGGTTCTATATTCAAGAAGCATTATGGATCAGGACTCTTAAATGGTGATATAGAACCTAATATCAATATGGAACCCAACAAGACATTCTGTAACAAGAAAACCATAAATTTTGCCAAAACTAATGTTACTAGCGCCAGAACCAAATGCATTGATAGAAAGCACCATTTTATAAGGGATCACATACAGCACAGGAACACGAGATATACTACTTATGCATAGAAGGGATGTTGGCTGATATACTAACCAAACCCTTGAACAAGGAGAAATTTTGGAAGACAGTGAGACAATGGGATTTGACTTGTGAAAGTGACATCTGAAATATCTGTTCAAAGGAGGTGTTGAGGATATATGAACAATAATTTCATTTGCAAATGTGTGTGTGTAGCAAAGTGTAGCGCATGGAGTATAATGGACCTCTATGACTGCTTTGTATACTCTGTGGCATTACCATAATTACCGACTGTAAATGTGCTGTTCAATGTAATGGATGTTAAAATATAGCTTGCCTTATTCCTGCATCTTTCATGTTCAGAGTTACTTATTTTACTGCACTAGTTCCAACACATACTGATTCTGTAACACTCCAACCACCTTCGAGCATATGATGGACAGCCTGCTTAAACACCTTAAATAGGTAAAAGTGCCTTTGCTATGTGGACGACATTGTCATTGTTTCAAGAACATATGAACAGCATCAAAGCCACCTGACAACCATGCTCAAGTGAGTTCACACTGCAGGCCTCCACTCAAATCTAGAAAATCTGCTCATCATGTATGATGCAGGGGAAAAAAAGGTCAATCTCTGACATACAGTTAATGGCAATGGAGTCCATCCCAATTCAGAGACAATAAGAGCAGTCACAGATTTTCTGACTCCTTGGAACTACCAGTGATTCAGTAACAATTTCTGTACCTAAGAATGCCACTTGCAAGAACTACTGCAGGGTGAGACCAATTTTGCTGTAAGGAGGTGCACAAAAGATCTTTGCCCTTAAGGAAGTGCTAGAAGTCCTAGAATTGCATGACGAGAATGCTGATACCGTACAGAAATTCACACTGATGTTGGAAGCTATAGGATAGGTGTGAATCTAGTACAAATTCAGAAAGTTTCTTAAAAGGTGACAGCACACACTTCCACAGGACACCAAGTCCAAGATGAACTACTCTACAATGGAGAGTGCCTTGATGTTGTTTGTGCCGTCAACAACTTTCAGCCACATTTATTAGGTAAACCAGTCACTTTTGTGACAGGACAATTCTCTATGCTGGCTGACAATCCTGAAGGATCCACCGTGTCGAATGGCGAGATTGCCACTGGGTCTTCAGAAGTAACATCACAGTGGCATATGAAAGTGGACTCTAACACAAGGACGCCAACTGCCTTTTGAGGAACACTTTGGTAGAACGCACAAATACTACTCCAGTATTTATGTGCACGTCAAACGGACACTGTGCTGCATGTGACTCATGTTGTTGTTGTTGTTGTTGTGGTCTTCAGTCCTGAGACTGGTTTGATGCAGCTGTCCATGCTACCCTATCCTGTACAAGCTTCTTCATCTCCCAGTACTTACTGCAACTTACATCCTTCTGAATCTGCTTAGTGTATTCATCTCTTTGTCTGCCTCTACGATTTTTACCCTCCACGCTGCCCTCCAATGCTAAATTTGTGATCACTTGAAGCCTCAGAACATGTCCTACTAACCGGTCCCTTCTATTTATCAAGTTGTGCCACAAGCTCCTCTTCTCCCCAATTCTATTCAATACTTCCTCATTAGTTATGTGATCTACCCATCTCATCTTCAGCATTCTTCTGTAGCACCACATTTCGAAAGCTTCTATTCTCTTCTTGTCCAAATTATTTATCGTCCATGTTTCACTTCCGTGCATGGCTACACTCCATACAAATACTTCCAGAAACGACTTACTCGATGTTAACAAATTTCTCTTCTTCAGAAACGCTTTCCTTGCCATTGCCAGTATGTGACTCGTACTGTGTGTATTTTGTAACCATAGTCCTATTTTGTACTACTACGGAGGAGTCAGGTGGTGTGTTCAAGGTCCAGCTTGCATTTTATATGCTTTTATGACGGATGGATTATATATCCAGTTACTTTTGCATCCATTTTCCATTTTATAGGACTTTATGATGGATGGGTTTCATATCCAGCTATTTTTACACAATTTGATTACGCCATTGAAAAGTGAAAGGTGTCACCGATATTAAATAATTTCACAACCAAGACTTTTTATTCTGAAATAATATGAAAATGGTTGGTGTCAGGAAGTGGTTGGCTTCTGACTCTTGCAGCATCTACATCAGAAGGTTGTATGAAGTGTTTTGTACAGAGCCACACCAGCAGTTAAAAAATTGTGGGGTGAATTAGTGAAAAGCTTTGTTTGTCACACAAGGACATTTTAGTAGTGATAATGTCTAGAATAACATAGTGAGTTCAGAGCCACTTTTTGCAAAGCCTACTATCTGAATTTAAAGGGAATTATGGTAAAGCATATTTTGAAACAGTAGATCATAAAATTTGTAATTTGTCTGGGCTTAGAGCACCTTATGATAAGTTTATTCCTGTAATATATTCCACCTGCAGTATGGTCGTGCAAAGGAGAGTTTTGTTAATTTCATTGGATGTCGATGAGACAAAGTAATAAGTAAATTCTGATATTTGCCACACTGTGTATTGTGTGTGGTGCATAAGGCTTACTGTGATAGGAAAGGAAACTGCACAAATATGTCACAAACACGAGCAGCTATTACAGCAGACACAGTATCAGCTCTGACAGAACAGGTTACATTATTAAAAGAACAGAATGAGCCAATGGCACAGCAGTTACATAGTCAAATGGGAAATCCTTCACACTCTTAAATGAAGTTAAATGAAGGCTTGCAGTACTTTTCCATCCGTGTATCTGCGGCTGCTAGTCTTATTTCCCTTTTTTCTGGCAAAACATTGGAGGATGTCACTATTTTTATTCAAGACATGTTTTATCCACAGCCAGATTGTGCAACTGGACTGAATAAACATCATTGCAGATGGCCAGATGGTGCTTGTTGGATGAAGGAAGTAAGAACATCATGCACCATGAGGTTTCGAGAAAACTAACCACATTTGCAGAGTTGGCAAATGGTTTAAAGCAGCAGTACAGTAAACAAACTAGTGCTTGTTTCTTTCGAGAAAAGTTAAGTAACTTGAGACAATTGTCAAATGAGACTGTTTAAGCGTTTTTGGACAGGACATGTATGCTGAACACCCAAACTTATGAGCTGACTAACAAATCGAATGCTGATGCAGTTTTATTGAGAAAAGCTGAGACTGGGGCACTGGATGTGTTCCTAAGAGGGATCTCTCCATAATTTTCTCGCAGAGTGAGAACGGAAAATCCACAAGATATAGCAGCTGTGTTGTAGGTAGTCAATTATCTGCAAGAGACAGACAGTGCTACTAAGTCTCGGAATGATCACAAAATGCTTGTGTCGAACTAAGAATGTAATTACTTTGGATGAAAGGGTCATTTTAAAGTCAATGTCATCAACCACAATGTCTTAATTGTCACTGGATTGGTCATACGGCACGGAAATGGAGATATAAGAAACAGGTTAACTATAATGGGAAAAAGTAATCGTTAAATGACAGTGGTAATCATCCTTCTGTTGAAGTTGATCTACACCAGCAAAATTCAGTTAGTTCAGGTGTATTCCATGAACTCATGCTCCTTTCACCCATTTTTGGAATACGAAAACTTCCTCTGGGGATGCTGAGAAATTTTGCAGAACGAGTTAATTGAAATTTCTTTAAAGATTTTCTTCTTCAACTTATACAAACATGCAGTTAATATATTGAAAAATATGTGAAACTCTAGGCCAAGGTAACGACTACATACAGCAAAATGCCAGTAAAGGACCATGTAATCACAGCATGGAATAGTCATGTAGCACATATAACAGATGTCACAGCTTCATCCAGTGTTCACTCAATGGTAGAAAATTGCAATGATTGTTGTCTTATTCATTCAGTAGATTGGTTCCGTCTGCTGGAGGTTGTAATAGTGACAGATGACAATATCATTTCAATTTTCCAGAAACCGCAAAAACACAATCAACTCAAAAGTGCAATCCCGGACCCCAAAGAAGATTCCCACTCCATTCTGCTCCCCCTATGTTTACTGCAAAAGTCAAACAATGGAAACTCCTGGTTGGAACAACAGATTGCTACTCACCATGAAGATGACTCATCGAGTTGCAGACAGACACAACAACAAGATGCTTACACATCACAGCTTTCAGTCAGAGCCTTCTTCAGCAAAGAAAACACACACATTCACACAAGCAAGCAGACCTCACGCACATCACTGGTATCACTAGCAGCTACAACCAGACTGTGACTGTCACGTGAACAGCAATCAGGGGAGGGGAAGAGGGAGGTGTAGGAGAGTATGGGTGGGGGAAGAGAAGACCACTGTCTGTTGGAGTATGCAGGGACAAGAGACTGCCAGGTGAAGTATGGAAGGTCTGGGAGCAGAAAAGGAGAGGTGCTGGGAAGGGGAAACAACAGGTGGGTACATTAGCAGACAGCAGTACACAAAGAGGGTGATGGAATGTGAATAAGGAGGAGGTGATCAGACAAGGGAGCAGAAACTGTTGGGTGGAGGGTATGGGGGCAGTAGGTTACCATAGTTTGAGGCCAGGATAATTTCAGGAGCACAGATACGTTGTAAATATAACTGCCATACGAGCAGTTCAGAAAAGCTGGTGGTGGATGGGGAGGATCCAGATGACCCAGGCTGTGAAACAGCCACTGAAATCTAGCATTTTATGTTCAGCTGTATGTTGTGTCACAGGTTGGTCCACTTTGCTATTCGGCACAGTCTGGCAGTGGCCATTCATCATTGTGAAAACTGGTTTGTAGTCACACCACACTATAAAAAGCTGTGCAATGTTTGCAGCAGATCCATCAAAGACCAGGCTACCTGTCAAAGCAGCCACGTTGTGTACCAGCTCTGCTTTAACCATTGCACAGCTTCTTATATTGTTAAGACTATCAAATAGGATGATCGCCACTGAAAAATTGTGACCAAGAGCAAAGTAGACCACCCTGTGGCACAACATGCTGCTGAACATAACTGCTAGACAGCAGTGGCTTCTTCTTCAGGCCATCTGGATACTCTGCTCCACCACCAGCTTTTATGAACTGTGCAGATGGAAGTTATCCCTACAACACATTCTCCACTCCTGAAATTATCCCACCCTCAATCTACAGTAACCTACTGTCCCCACATCCTCCACACAAGTTTCTGCATCCTAGTCCCATCACCTCCTCCTTCTTCGCATTCCCTCACCCTCTTTGCGTGCCACCCTCTGCCAATGTACCCGTCCGGTCTTTCGCCTTCCCTGCTCCCCTTATTATACCACCTACATCCCACTTTCTGACAGCGTCTGGGAGTCTAGATCCTGCACAACCTGCCAGACAGTGCTCTCCTTTCCCCCACCCACACCCTGCCCCTCCCCCCCCCCCCAGCCCAAATTGCCATTCACGTGAGAATGGCATTATGGTCGAGGATGCATGTGGTAACAGTCGTGCAAGTGTGTGTGTGTGTTTTTTTGATGAAGAGGGCTTCAGCTAGAAGCTATGTATAAGTGTCTTCTTGTACCTGTCTGCAACCCAAAGGGTCATCTTCAAAGTGACTAACAATCTCCTATCTTCTTCCTAATATTGTTGACTGCATAACTGTTCTGTTGACTGCATAACTGTTAGATTCTACTGAAGTGATCTCAGTAGTGCAGCCTACAGTAGTTAATAGCAATGCACATGGGCATGTTGTCTCAACCCATATGTACAAAGGCTGTGTTTCAGTAGGATACTGTCCAGCCCCACACAAAAGGAAAGTGTAGGCCTTATTCCTTATCTGCATGGTTATCTGAAACAGTATACATCAAACTTGTTTAGGATAGTCAGAACTGATATGCAAGGCCAGCTGCACATTCAAACCCCACGAAATGAGATTCCATGTGCATCCCAGGCCATTGTTGAATCCATGTTACAATATTTATACTGATTACTGAATTATCTTCTGGATATAATGGATTTGTTCCAGCAGCAGTTTTAATCATTAACACACAAAGGAAATGATGTTCTAGCATCAATTTTGATTGCTTACAACTGTTTCTGACTAATATTGGGGTGT
The DNA here is from genome assembly GCF_023864345.2 of Schistocerca serialis cubense. NCBI lineage: Eukaryota > Metazoa > Arthropoda > Insecta > Orthoptera > Acrididae > Schistocerca > Schistocerca serialis. Next base: position 139,259,173 of record NC_064642.1, on the reverse strand, counting down.
TCCTTGCAATTAAGCTCAAAAGTTAGAAGAACTGGGTACCAATGTAAAAAAAAAAAAAAAAATGAGCTTAATAGCACACCTACTTCCATTACATGGAGAGAATGGCACACTGTGTAAAGTAACAGTCTCTCATCATGATGAATAAATACTAACACTGCATGGAATCAAGAGATTTCTACTACAAGAAAGAAAATATTTAAGAACTCAATTCGCAAGAACAATTAATTCTAGATCCTCTCAACACAGAACTTGAGTGAAATAATAATTTTGTGAAAAATCCTTATTTGTGACATTTAATTTGGCACATACAAGAAAGAAGATTTTGAGTTTAACGTCCTGTCTACAGTGCGGTCATCTGAGATGGAGCACAAGCTTGGATTGCGAAAAGAGGTGAGAGATACTGGTAGTGCACTTTTTTTAAGGAACCATCCCTGCATTTGCCCCAATTGATTTAATGAAATCACCAACAACCTAAACCTGGGTGACCTGATGGGGCTTTGAAGCACCATCCTCTTGAATGATGAGTCCAATGTGCTAGCCACTGGCAGAAACATCTATATCTGTGATTCCAGAGTAACAATGTTACATAAAGAGCTCAATGGGTACTACAATTTACCTCCTACCTTTTTCAAACAGGAAGGTTATGCAAGAGGAAAAATGGGCTCTCAATCATTCGTTTGATTTCAGTCTTGTGATTAATGTTTTCCATAATGGCCAATGTATTTCCCTTAGTTTCTCTTATTGCATTTCATTGAAATCCATCATGCCCTCTTCACTAAATAAACTGGTATCCAAACTGCTCCCGACGAATACTCTGATTACTCAATTGTTGTGCGAACCATTTCATACAAATTATAAGATACAAATCTTTATACTGGGCGTTTATCACCTGCACGTCTCCCTGAATTTGACTGTTTCCTTACAATGTCATCTCCCTTTATCCTACTGAGTCATCTGTGAACACCAGAGCTACAAATGGATCAGTTCATTTACATATACATCGTGACAACAACCATTTCACAAATCTTAATCTAACTGAGTAAGTGTGGTTGTTAAAGGATCCTTTTCTTGGTTCACTGTTTGATACACGCCTTTAAGCTGACGTATGTATCATCTTCCACCACAAATAACACTTCACTTTATACTATTTTGGATGCATGTAACATTGTGAAAAAGTTGAAAGCCATGTACATTATTTGGCGTACGGGAAGACGATCATCACAAAGTGGATCACAAAACATACTGCTCGCCCACCTAATTATAAGCCACAAATCTTATTCCTAAAACAAGCGTCAAAACCTACGAAGCTAAAGGTCACTGAGAGGAACATGTGGAGCAGCAATATGAAGTCATTCACCAAGACAGAACACTCAGCAAGGTATGTACACACAGTTACCATCCTTTTCAGCTGGTATACTGACCACCACAATACTTATGTTTCCCAAAAATGTATTTCATTTCCTTGTTTCTGGAGCCATTTAATGACACCATTAAAATGCGGTATTTGCAAGGCTGGTGCAGTAGGTTTCTAGGGATAGAAAATGAGTCACAAAATTATTCAACAAGCAACATCTTTCACGTCTGCTGTTCAATGCCTCTAGATATCTATGACTAAGAAACCGTTTGCGTACGTAACTTCGTAGATTTGTAATGAAATTAATATAACTTTACGCGAGATAACGTGTAAATAGCCTAATAATTAACACAAACAGGTCATTTACAGCAATGTTTACAAACAGCGGTGAACTGGACAAAGCGACTTTCTCTCCAAAAAAAATAGAACATGTTTCTGAGCTCTTACGAACTCGCAACTTGGTTAAAAACAGCTCAAACACTGCGTCTGCTACACGGATGGTTGTAAGTTACCCCAGGAAGAAACACTGGTACCACAACAATGCAAATATTGACAGCTTTCAATTGTACATTTCATTTCATTAGAAGCATCTTTTATTAGAGTTTCTCATGTCTACGTTGTGTTACGATACTATTGTAACATTGTTTTCAACTCATTCGGAATAACGCATTTTTCCAAATGCAGAGGTCGCTTTTTTCCTTGTTTCTGTTACTAATTACTAAAGTTATTGCTGCGGAAAGACATTATCTGTCTTTGTAAGCACCGAGAACAAAACAACAAACTTACAAAACGTCCTCTAATAATACATCATTAACTATAAAACTACGAGAAAAACGATTGGCATACAGTTAGTGTGTACAGGTTGACGTTATTCCACAATGCATCAACCGCAGGAGACAGTACTCTGCGATAATTTACCATTTCCAACAGCGAAACGGCTGCCTGCTAACAAATACCCATTTGAAGTATATCGGCAAACATCTTCTACCTATCTCTGCTTTGCGAATGCAAGTAAACTAGTATAACAATCTTTGACCTGGAGGACCAAAGCTTGACACTTGGCGCAGTTGAAGATATCCATCAGCCTTACGGGGCAGGCAAACGTACAATATATATTGACAATCCCAGTTTGTCAAATTGTCAATATATTGAAGCGAACTCACAGCATCAATAACAATGACAAAAGTTGTCAGTCGACAACGTGCTTTCACAAGGTTAACATGTCGAACACCCAAATGAAAGTGTGTGCTATGTCGAACACCCAAATGAAAGAGTGTACCATAATTATATTAGATATTGCGTGCAATCAACAGCGAAAAGGAGGGCATGAGTCCGAGAATAGCTAGAAAAAAAGTAGTGACTGGTCATTTGTTAATTTACTGATAAATCAGAATCGAAAGATTTCGTATGTTATTTTTCGTACGACAAACTGGCAATGTTGATAGGAGAGAAAGCAGAGAAACAAAATACATTAATGAGAGAGGCAATTCCAGTCGACGACAGATTAGGTGTAGCTTTCTGCTTTCGGGGGCAGATAATAATTTGAATGCTAGAAGTTGAACTCTGGAAAACAGCATACACATTTAGTAAAATTCTGTGTAAATCTGTGAAGCAATTACACCTGCTTGCCACAGGTACGTTCAGGCAATTACGTAAACAAATGTTTTTCGTTTTGCAATAACCTGGTGACACTGAAATGCATTTCAAAGACCACTTACCGGTTATTGCAGATGTATGACGTATTTTTCGAAGTGGAACCGTCTTCCCAAACTGTTATGTAATTTACCAATCTAATACTATATTTTCGAATTAATTAAGCAAGCAGTGTCATCAAGAGTCCTCCACTGACCATCCTAAAGCTTACCCTCGCATAGGTTAATTAAAAAAACGAGGATCATGGAATGTAGTCGAATTAAATCGGGCGATGCTGAGGGTATTAGATTAGGAAATGAGACACTTAAAGTAGTAAAGAAGTTTTGCTATTTGGGGAGCAAAAGAACTGATGATGGTCGAAATAGAGAGGATATAAAATGTAGACTGGCAATGGCAAGGAAAGCGTTTCTGAAGAAGAGGAATTTGTTAACATCAAGTATAGATTTAAGTGTCAGGAAGTCGTTTCTGAAAGTATTTGTATGGAGTCTAGCCATGTATGGAAGTGAAACATGGACGATGAATAGTTTGGACAAGAAGAGAATAGAAGCCTTCGAAATGTGGTGCTACAGAAGAATGCTGAAGATTAGATGGGTAGATCACGTATGATGAAAAATATTATTTTAAATGCAAGAAAAATTTTTATTAACTTTATAATTACACCCTGGATACGAAAAAAACACATTTACTGAAAAAAATCACAGAAGTTACATACAAGCCAAGAATAAACATATTCACAGGAGAGTCATGGAGCAGCACATAAATATAAACGTCAAGGAATTTTTTCTTTTCTTTTAACACTTCCTCCAAAAGAAAAAAATCATGAAATTATTGCTTTGTCTATTGCATGCCAATTTATGGACATAGAAAATTAAATCGGACTCGTTCAAGGGGTTTCGTCAAAATATCTGCCAACTGGTTGTGTCCATCAATGTGTTCCAAGAAAATCTCACCGTTCAGATATCTTTCACGAACATAGAAATGTCGGACCTCTATATGTTTAGAACGTCGATGATATTCTGGATTTTTTGCCAACTTCAATGCACTAGCATTGTCAATGTAAAGACCAGGTTGAGATTCATTGGGAGAGTCCTTAGAAAATGTAGTCCATCAACAAAGGAGGTGGCTTACAAAACACTCGTTCGACGTATACTTTAGTATTGCTCATCAGTGTGGGATCCGTACCAGATCAGGTTGACAGAGGAGATAGAGAAGATCCAAAGAAGAGCAGCACGTTTCGTCACAGGGTTATTTGGTAACCGTGATAGCGTTACGGAATTATTTAACAAAATCAAGTGGCAGACCCTGCAAGAGAGGCGCTCTGCATCGTGGTGTAGCTTGCTCGCCAGGTTTCGAGAGGGTGCGTTTCTGGATGAGGTATCGAATATATTGCTTCCCCCTACTTATACCTCCCGAGGAGATCAAGAATGTGAAATTGGAGAGATTAGAGCGCGCACGGAGGCTTTCAGACAGTCGTTCTTCCCGCGAACCATACACGACTGGAACAGGAAAGGGAGGTAATGACAGTGGCACGTAAAGTGCCCTCCGCCACACACCGTTGGGTGGCTTGCGGAGTATAAATGTAGATGTAGATGTAGCACTGGAGGCTGCCCAGACATTTCCATTAATTCTGATAGCAGACGACGTAACCAAACTAACTCTTTCGCTCCTTCACTAGCTGCAATTATTTCCGCCTCGGTTGTGGATGTGGCCACTACTTTCTGCAACTGACTTGTCCATGACACTGCACCACCTGAGTACTTAGCAAGAATTCCAGTTGTTGAGCGCCTTGTCCGGTTATCACCTGCGAAATCTGCATCAGCGTAAATCTTTAACTCTTCTTTTTTATTATATACAATTCCAAAATTTAAGGCCCCTTTCAAATAACGGAAAATGCGCTTTACTCTATTCCAGTCTTCCGTGGTTGGTTTCTCCATAGCTCGAGCAGCTTTATTGACTGCAAAAGTGATGTCTGGACGAGTTACTGTTGAAAGGTACATGAGACAACCAATTGCTTCACGGTAGGGTACAGATGACGAAACTTCTTCGTTTTGATTATTGTCCTGACGTCCAATAGGAGTTGAGGTTGTATTGCATTCTGCCATTCGAAATCTTTGCAGAATTTCTTCTGTGTATTTCTCTTGACTTATCATTATTACTCCATCTTCATATTGCTTTATTTTTATGCCAAGAAAATTGTCAAGACTGCCAGTTGTTATTTCGAATTCATGTCGTAAAACAGCCATAAAACAGCAATTTCTTTCTTGTTACTGCCGACAATCAGGCCATCATCAACGTAGATTGCCACATAAAGGCTATTTTCATTTTGTCTACGATAAAATAGGCATGGGTCTGCATCACTGTTTGAAAAACCAGCTTTCTTCATGAACTCAACAAAACGTTTGTTCCAGCAACGTGGTGCTTCCTTCAACCCATAAAGACTCTTTTTTAAGAAACACACTCGACCTGTACCATCTTCGAAACCTTCTGGTTGTTCCATATATACTTCATCTTCAAGTATTCCATTCATAAAAGCTGTCTTTACATCGAATTGTTCTAGCAGCATTTTCTTTGAAGCAGCTATAGCCAACAGAGTTCGAATGGTGTCATAACGTGCCACAGGACTAAAGGCGTTGTCATAATCAATTCCTGCTTTCTGAATACAGCCTTTTGCAACCAATCTGGCTTTAAAGCGAGTACCTCCATTGACTGCAACCTTTCGCCATAGAACCCAGCGGTTTTGCAATAATTTGGCATTCTTCGGACAGTCAACCACCAGCCAGGTATTATTTTTCTTTAGTGATTGAAGTTCTTCACTGATAGCTTGCATCCATTCTTCCTTCTCATTTGACTGCAATATTTCTGAAAAACAGTTTGGATCTTTGTATTCAAGTGCATCAACTTTTGTTGCCATACAAAATTCACCACTTTCAATCCAGGTTGGTTTTCTTTCTTGTCTTTTATTCTTCTGTTTCTCTTCATTAGAAGATTCAGCAGCTTCTGCTTTTAGAATTTCTGTTAATTCATTATTTTCATCAGATTCACTCGACTCTTGACTTTCTCTAGAATCGAGAATGCCAATTTTTTCTTGAGTTTGACTGCCTCCAGAAGTGTACAGTCTAGGAGATTTACGTTGGTCACCTGTAGATGAATTCGGATCATTAAATTCTTCCTGAGGGGCTTCAAATTCAATATGATCACTATATTCAACATGATCACTATGTAAATCACAAACAATTTCTGGCTAAAATTTCACATCGTGACTCAACACCACTTTTCTTTTAGATGGAATCCAAACTCTAAACCCATCTTTATCATTAACATATCTAACAAGTCGTCCAAAAACTGCCTTATCATCAAACTTGGAACGGGATTGTTTGTTAATGTGAACATAGCAGCCTGTGCCAAAAATTCTGAGATGATCAAGTCGTCCTACTGGTCGATTAAACCATAGTTCATAAGGGGTTTTATTTTCAACTGAAGATTTTCCAGTACGATTTATTAGGTAGACTGCTGTGTTACATGCCTCTGCCCACAACCCTTTAGGTAATTTACTCGGATTTAGCACTGACCGGGCAGCTTCAACAATGGTCCTATTTTCCCGTTCAGCCATACCATTTTGATCAGGAGTGTAAGGAGGAGGAATCAGTAGTTCTATTCCCCTGTCTGCAAGCAGTTCACTGACATTCTTATTGTTAAATTCTTTGCCACCATCACATCTAAATTGTTTGACAACATGTCCATTAATTCGTGCTTCATTTAAAAACTGCTTAAGCACAGTACACACTTCGCTTTTGTGTCTTAAAAAGAAAATTCGACGAAATTTACTAAAATCGTCTTTGAAACATACATAATAATGCTTACCTCCAAAAGATTTCGTGCTCATTGGTCCATTGACATCTGCGTGGATTAATTCACCAGTACTGGTAGCGCGTATTGTTTGTGTTTTGAATGGCAGCCTATGCATCTATCCAACCGCACAGTTGTCACAAAATTCACTCTTGGCATCTTCCACATAAATGTACATTTCTTTTAAAATACTTTGCGCATGTTGTTTATTTTGATGACCAAACGTTTCATGGTACACTTGCAATGTTTCGGATGAAGTCATCAAGCTCATATGATTCATTTTTGCATTTCTAACAACACGCATGTTCAACACATAAAGTCCATTTTTTGCATAACCTGTCATAACAATATTGCCACTGACTTGTTTTCGAACACAGACATTATTATAACTAAAATTAGTACTGTAGCCTCTCCAGGAAGTGGCTCTCACAGAGAACAGATTAGCACTTGCATCAGTGACGTACAAAACATTGTCTATTCTAGCATTGTACCATTTATTGTTTCGTCGAATTTGGATGTAAACTGCTCCTTGACTGTACGCACACATTTTGACATCTTGTTTTCCCAATGAAACTACTTGAGGAGCATCAAATTCACAATACGAAACAAAATACTGTTTGCTGGGAGTGATATGATTTGTAGCGCCACTGTCGCAATAGCATTTATTTGGGTCACTGTGATTACTGGTACACACACCCATAGCGTATGAAGTAAATGCAGCGTGTTCACTTTCTCGTTTCTTCTCTTTTCTTTTATTGCTGTCACGAGTGTTCTGTGGACACTCTGCAGCCCAGTGACCTAATTGTTTGGATATATCACACGGAAACTTCTGTTTTAATTGTGACTTCGTCATCTTTACTTGCTGATTACTTGTTTGCCGTTTTCTTGTTTTAGAAACGACGAAACCTGCACTTCCAGTAATGTCTCGTTCACGCAGTTCAATAGTACAGTGTTTTTCAATCAATAAATTCAAGCTTTGCTTTTCTGTCGGTATCGTATCCCAGAGAACCTTAAAATTTCCGTAGTCTTTTCCCAGTGTAGACAAAATTCGACCATTTAAGATTCTTTCAGATAGTGTATTTTCTTCACGTTTTGCGAATTCATCGTTCAGGTCCACGAATAACTTTTGCAGTTTGGCCACATGTGCACTAATATTTTCCGTTTCATCACGTTTAATACGGAAAAATGCTTCAATCAACATATTCAAACGCTGAGTACTGCTACGTTCAAATCGGGCGCGTAATTTGTCCCAGATTTCTTTAGCATTCTTGCACGTTAAGACGAGTTCTGCAACAGGTTTACTTAGCGCACTTGCTATAAGACTTGCTGCCTTTGCGTCGTCCTTGTGCCACTCCACATACGCTTCTTTTTGTGCACTTGCCGCATCTTGCAGCAACTCTACACGTTCACGCGTACCGTTAATAATATCTTCTAGTCCATATGAATGCAGCACCATAGAAATATGCTATTTCCATTTGGCCCAGTCGTCAGGTCCTTCAAGCTTATCAATGCTGACCTTATAATCGCCGCTAGCAGCCATGTTTCTTTGCAGACATAGGCTCATTTCAAATATTGTTTTAATTAAACTATGTTGTTTGCCTTTACACATGTACTGGGCCCATAACCTGATGAAAAATATTATTTTAAAGGCAAGAAAACATTTTATTAACTTTATAATTGTTGGAATTGTGTGAACAATATAGTTCGTGTGTGACGGCGCAAAGTGCACTGTGTAAAATAGACCTCTTTGGCATTGTCTAACACTCTTTGTGTGCACTAATTATTCTGTTGTGTTTGCTGTAAATTTTTTTTGTTCTTGAATGTGCAAATATAGTTATTAGTAAAATGTCCTTTTTTCTCCTTAATACTTATCCAGCTGCGTAAATTACAATAGGTTATGGGCCCAGGCTGCATTTGGAATAAGTATATCAATAAAATAGTAGGGAGAAAGTATTGGAAAAGTTCCAATTTACGTGAAGTGCGAGTTATCCTTACAAGACGATCGCAATTTTTTTCCGCATTATTTTTCGGTGTTCTTTACGGCAATAAAAAAGCAAGTTACCGTTAAGAATGAGTGCGGCACAAATTCCACAGATTGAAAGACTTATAGATCGCGAAAACTATGCAACCTGGAAGTTCGCAGTAGAAGCTTATTTACGTTTAGACGACATATGGGACGTGGTAGATGGGACAATGAAATCCACAGATCAGAATTATTCAAATAAAGATAGGAAAGCAAAATCAAAATTGATATTACTGATTGATTCGGTGAATTATGTTCACGTTGAAAAAGCTGCTACAGCGAAAGAAGTCTGGGACAATTTACGAATTGCTTTCGAGGTGGTGGTCTTACGAGAAAAGTAGGATTATTACGCGAGTTAATTACCACTCGTCTGGACAAATGTAAGAGTGTAGACGAATACGTTAACAAAATAATAACCATGTCGAACCGACTGAGAAACATCAGATTCGAGATCGCTGACGAATGGATAGGAACGTTGCTGTTGGCAGGACTGCCCGAAAGGTATGCACCTATGATTATGGGACTTGAAAGCTCGGGTAAACCAGTCACAGGCGACAGTGTTAAGGTGAAAATCCTGCAGGACGTAAAGAGTGCTCCAAGCTGTTGTACATTGGAGAAGGAAGGTGCGTCTGCTCTCTACTCTAAAAACAAAAAGGAGAAATCGGTGAGGTGCTATAAATGTCAGAAGATGGGACATATTGCGTCTCAGTGCAAAGAAAAAGTAAGCCCAAGATCAGACACTCAGCAAAAGAGGTATGTTACTGATAGCCCAGAGAGAAGGACCAATAACAAAGGTAAGGCACTCTCATGTTTTTATTCTTTTGGTGGGATGAGTAATCGTGATATGGAATGGATTTTAGACTCAGGTGCATCTGTGCATATTGTTAAAGACAAATCACTTCTTTATGACATCAAAGATAAGACTCATATGGGAATATCTACTGTTGATGGTAACAAGCTCCAGTGTCACCTGGCTGGGAAACTAGATCTACATGTAAGTGTAAATAGTGAATCAGATATCGTTACAGCACACAATGTTCATTATGTGAAAAATATGGCAACTAACCTGCTGTCTGTAGGGGAAATTGTCAAGAAAGGAAATACAGTCACTTTTGACATGCAGTGTGCAAGAGTAATCAGTGAAAGTGGTGAAGTTATAGCTACAGCAAGTAACGAAAGGGGCATTTTTAAGTTGGATACCATGGACAGTAAACATAAAAATGCTAGTGATTCAATATATTCAGCAGAAGGTTTTTTATGGAACTGGAGGTTTGGACATCTAAATAGAAAGAGTATGTCTATAATAAAGGATATGGTAAAGGGAATACAGAATTTTAGTGTATCCAAGGATCCTTGTGTGACATGTATAAAGGGAAAACAAGCAAGGTTACCCTTCAAGACTAGTAAGAGTAAATCCGCAGAAGTCTTACAGTTAATCCATACAGATGTATGTGGCCCAATGGAGTGTGAATCCATAGATGGGAGTAATTATTTTCTTACGTTTATTGATGATTACTCATGATATACTCATGTTTATTTTCTTAGTTCTAAAGACCAAGTGAAAGATATCTTTGAGGAATATTGCAATATGGTTGAAAGGTGGACAGGAAAGAAGATCAAGATCATCAGGTCTGACAATGGGATAGAATACATTAACCAGAAATTGAAGAATCTTCTGGCAGAAAAGGGAATCAGGCATCACACTACCATAAGGTACAGCCCATCTCAAAATTGGGTTGCTGAGAGGGCTAATAGGACCATTGTTGAGAAAGCAAGGAGCATGATGACTGACGCTGAATTATCCAAAGAATTTTGTGCAGAGGCAGTGTCAACAGCCGTATATTTGAGCAATAGATCACCTACAAAAGCATTAAAGAATAGAACCTCTTATGAGATATGGATAGGAAAGAAACCTGATCTAAGCAATATAAGGGTTTTTGGGTGTGATGCAATGGCACATATTCCAAAACAGCTAAGAGGAAAATGGGATCCGAAAGCTAAAAATTATATTTTTGTAGGCTGTTGTGAAAATTCAAAGGGCTGCCGATTAATGGATCCATTGACTAAAAAGATTGTCACAAGTAGAGATGTAATATTCTTTGAAAATAGAAAGGACTCAAAAGAGAGCAAAACCACTAAGTCAACTGCACCTAGTTCAGAAGGTGAAACCTTGTGTGAGGAAATAGAAAGTGAAGAAGAGGAAGACGACAGCCAAGGACACATGGATACAATTTATGATGACAATGAGTTAGAGGATGTAAAAAATGGAGAAAACAATGTAAGGCGTTCTTCTCGTGTGCCAAAACCGAAGAAATATCCGGATTTTGAGATGTATACAGCACAGTCTTTTAATGATGAGCCAAGAACAGCAGAAGAAGCAATGAGTGGCCCAAACTCTCAATAATGGGAAGAAGCGATGAAGAGAGAATTAGAATCTTTATATCAGAACGAAACCTTTGAATGGGTAGATATGCCAAGAGATATGAAACCACTGCAGGCAAGATGGGTATTCAATTTGAAGAACCCTGAAAGCTCATCACCAAAATACAAAGCAAGACTTGTGGTAAAAGGATATTCACAAAAACAAGGGGTAGATTACGAAGAAACTTTTTCACCTCTAGTCAAGTATGCATCATTGAGATATCTTTTAGCCTTGGCAGTAACACGAAATTTAATAATTAATCATATGGATGTTAAAACGGCATATTTAAATAGGAAATTGGAGGAGGAGATATATATCATTTCACCAAGGGAAACCATAAAAACCAGATCAGAAAGTAAAAAGATTTGGCGTTTGAGGAAAAGTATTTATGGACTTAAACAAAGTGGACGTTGCTGGAATCGATGTCTACACGAAGCTCTAATAAATATGAATATGAAGCAATCCAAGGCAGATCCCAGCATTTACTATAAAGGGAGAAAAGAAGAAATAATAATAATGGCGATATGGGTGGACGATTTCTTTATCCTGACTGAAAGTGAAGGCCAAATGAGAATTTTCAAGAAACAGCTGCAAACCAAGTTTAAGGTGCATGATTTGGGAGAAGTCAAACGTTATTTAGGTATGCAGATTACTAAGGATGAAGAAAGACAAGAATTGAGCATAAGTCAATCATCATACACGGATAAAATATTAAAGAAATTTGGCATGAGTGATTGCAAACCCATAAGTACTCCAATGGAAGTAGGAGTGAAGTTAAGTGTAAATGAGACTGATGTGGAATGTGACAAGAATGTTCCTTATTTAGAAGCAGTAGGGAGTCTGTTATATTTGTCTCAAACGTCACGACCCGACATTGTTTTTGCCACCAATGCAGTGAGCAGATATTGCAGAGACCCAAAGGAAAAGCACTGGAAAGCTGCAAAGAGGATACTCCGATACCTAAGAGGAACCTCAAACTATGAGTTAAAATACCATAGAGATGGTTACGCAAAACTAGAGGGGTATAGTGATGCGGACTGGGGGAGTGATTTGGGAGACAGATACTCCACCACTGGCTGCTGTTTTAAATTAATGGGGAGCCTCACACCATGGTCCTGTCAAAAGCAAAAAACTGTTGCATTGAGCACCATGGAGGCCGAGTATATGCCACTGTCTTACACCACACAGGAAGCATTATGGCTACGAACATTAATAAGTGAAATAGAACCCAGTTTAATTGAGGAACCTACAACCATCTTCTGTGACAACAAGAGAGCCATAAACCTAGCTAAAAATGATGTTACTAGTGCTAGGACAAAGCATATTGATATACGGCACCATTTCATTCGGGACCACATAGAGCGACAGAACATTGCCGTGGACTATCTGCGCACATAAGACATGCTAGCTAACCTTCTGACCAAACCCTTGGAAAGGGAGAAGTTTGAGAAGATTGTGGGATTATTTGGTTTATCTTGTGGAAGCAACAAACAAAATGTAAGTTCAAGGAGGGGTGTTGGAATTGTGTGAACAATATATTTCGTGTGTGATGGCGCGAATTGCACTGTGTAAAATAGACCTCTTTGGCATTGTCTAACACTCTTTGTGTGCTCTAATTATTCTGTTGTGTTTGCTGTAAATTTTTTTGTTCTTGAATGTTCAAATATAGTTATTAGTAAAATGTCCTTTTTTTCTCCTTAATACGTATTCAGCTGCGCAAATTCCAATTAATAATTACACTCTGGATACGAAAAAAACCCACATTTACTGAAACAAAAACACAGAAGTTACATACAAGCCAAGAATAAACATATTGACAGCAGAGTCTTGGAGCAGCACATAAATATAGATGTCAAGGAATTTTTTCTTTTCTTTTAACAACGTAACTAATGAGGAGGCACTGAATAGAATAGGGGAGAAGAGGAGTTTGTGGCACAACTTGACAAGAAGAAGGGACCGGTTGGTAGAGCATGTTCTGAGGCATCGAGCGATCACAAATTTAGCATTGGAGGGCAGTGTAGAGGGTAAAAATCGTAGAGGGAGACCAAGAGATGAATACACTAAGCAGATTCAGAAGGATGTAGGTTGCAGTAAGTACTGGGAGATGAAGAAGCTTGGAAAGGATAGAGTGGCATGGAGAGCTGCATCAAACCAGTCTCAGGACTGAAGACCACAACAACAACAGGTTAATTAAAATTGTTTTGTTTTTAAACACTACTTGGAAAATTGTATTTGAGGTATGATATGCACAAAGGTGAATTAAAAACATAAACAGTGCACACTAACCCCACGTGACTGCTTGATGAAGTTCTTTTAACGAGATAGTGGAAAATAGAGTCAGACTGTCAATAGATGATCTCACACATTCAGTTTGTATTGACAATATTGAGAATATTTTGAAGGCCTCCAATACTGGTCGTTAGTATTTCTATTACTGAGAAGGTGCTAACACGTGAAATCAGTTGGTCGACATATTGACAGTTTGAAAATGTTATTGTACGTGTGAAGGCTCCTTTACGTACCATCTGTTAAAAGAAAAAGAAAAAATCCTTGAGGTCTTTGTTTATGTGTTGCTCTGCTGACAATATCTTTATTCTTTGCTTTTGTGTAACTTCTGTGTTTTTTTTCAGTAAATGTGTTTTTTTTTTTCGTCTCCAGGGTGTAATTATAAAGTTAATAAAATGTTTTCTTGCCTTTAAAATAATATTTTTCATCAGGTTATGGGCCCAGTACACGTGTAAAGGCAAACAACATAGTTTAATTAAAATAATATTTTTCATCGCCATCAATGTCGTTTAAAGATCCGTTTAAACTAGACGGAATGGAAATGCACGGCATTCCACAATGCATTTCAAATTGAGGCATTTACATAGGCCATCAACAGAAAAAAAAGAAGACAAGCCGTCAAGGTCAAACGGTCTAAGGAACAAAGTTTTTTCATTGACATGACATCGGAAGTCAACCTATTTTCGACAAGCTCAGTAACACTTATTGTAGTAGTGGATTTGTTGCTTTACATCTTCAAAGGCTCCATTTTTATAATTTTCTTTTTCGTGAGACACTGCAAATGTTCCATGACTACTTCGATATTCATTCCATTGACAAGGAAAATATACAGGGTAACACTCTTTTACAGCACTTGCTGCAAACGTGACCTCGTCTTGATATCATGCGGAATATCGATTATCGACTTTGTGACGAGGAAGAATATGTATTTTATTGCTCCTCGATTCAGTCGCAGCATTTTAAGCTGTCCTCTGACGTCCCTGCCTAACCATACACTATGAAATCGCTAAATATTTATTTCAGCCTTCGTTCTCAAATCAGACAGAATGTAAATAATATCGAATATGGCAGAACATTACATTCATGAGAATGTCCCACAATGCGTTAACAATACTTACGTGAAAAATTTTTTACATATGGCGAAATATGAATTTATCTTTTGAGTCCAGCAACCACGAAGTTATCAATTGCGCAAGCATTTAGTTGTGTGAAGGGCTTATCAATGTCTCTCTTAAAGGCTTATATCGTTGACGCGCTTTTAAATGACATTTAATGATAATGCTGACAAAATCTCAGTGCTCTGTTACCTTGAAAGGACATACTGCAAATTATAACAGAAGCACGTTTCATGCTTAATTTGTAAATTATTTACAATAAAGGCCAATTCACACCCGCCGTTACAACACCGTCACGCCACAGAACCGTCGCGTCAAGGTGTTTTCACCGTCCATCACGCCAAGTGCGTGGATTGCGATCTTCGCAAGATGGTTTCCAACTGTTTTTGCAGGCTAAGTCCGCACAGCAAACACGCAACGCTGTAACCCATGTACGTCGATGGTGGAGTTCACATACCGGTATGTGCGAAACTAACATGTACTGGACTCAAATGGTTTACAGCTTGCAGGGGTAGCGTGTATGCAAATCAACACACAAAAGAGTGGGGCCCGAAAACTGTGATTAAGTGGTATAGAAGGGAAATTTCGCACACTATACAAGAAGCTCGAGGCAGAGCTTTATGTTTTAGGAAGTCGATGCACCAGTTTTTTTTTTTTCATTTGCTACGTCAAATTGCACCCAGAATTACTACAAGGAACGCAGTGTTAAGAACTGCCATCCCATGCCACGAAAAACCGGTTTGTTTGAGGTTATATTAGGGTGTTCATTTCATTTTCATTGAAAAAGGGAACATTTAAAATAAATTAGAGAAAAACCTGGGACAATGAAGAAAAAAAACTGGACATAAATAGTGTATTGACTAAATTTAATACACATACAAGTTTACCTTTACAATGTGCACTCAGATGATCCCAGATCACTTTACCATTATTCTGCCACACTATTACCATACTTTTCACTTTTATGTACTTTATCAAGTAGTGCATTTTCGTTTGAAATTGTGTCATAAAAGCCAGTACGCGATACACCATTAAAGTGTGTTTTGACAATGAGCAAGGCCCTCACCGTTTCAACTTTCATTCTTGTTTGTTGTTTTTCATCTGACCACAAAGAGTTCACTAACAAAAACACACGCTCCACAGCAGCATTTGACCCAGGAATTGCCAGACAAAACTCCACCAAATAAATCATGTTTTTCATGTTAATGTTTTTACTTTTGAAATAAGCAAATATTTTA
Source organism: Schistocerca serialis cubense (assembly GCF_023864345.2). Lineage (NCBI taxonomy): Eukaryota > Metazoa > Arthropoda > Insecta > Orthoptera > Acrididae > Schistocerca > Schistocerca serialis. The sequence goes on along the minus strand of NC_064642.1, from coordinate 139,243,236 downwards.
CACCACGTTCCACTAACACTTTCTTTGTCTCCTTCTTCACTTTTTATGAAGTTCTGTTCACATGAAAATTCATCGAACAGTTCGGCTTCATCAACAGGAAAATTTAGTACAATACTTTTAACAAAAACACAACAGTCCTGAATATCCTTACACTGTAGCTGCTCCTTTTCAGTATTAACCCCGTCGAATGCTTTAAAAGGTGTGAGAAATGGTACACACCATTCTTTAATATACTCAATGCAAGAGTCATCGAAGAAGTCAGCATGAATATGAAATTGTTCTACAGTAATTTACCCTCTTCTTCCAGCTTTCTTAGTGTGTCATGTACAAAGGATGTGAGAAACCTTTCAGATTTTCTTCGTTGTAATTTGCCCAATAATTTGTTTATTTCTTGATAAACTTCCACTATTGTGATTTCTTGTTTCTCAATACATTTAACTGTTGTGGAGAAAGATTTTAGCTAGCTAACAAGAAAATGTAGAAGAACAATAGACGCAGGGTTATCACAGAATTATTTAAGGATAACAGGACACTTATCAAGGGAAATGAAATATGATTTCAAAGCAGGAAATATCTCTACAATTCTTTCCAATGCTGATAGCAGAGATAGCCACCTTGTCTTGCTGTGCCCAAGTACAGTTCTGTATTCAGTTTCAGTAAACTTACCGATTGACTTCAGAGATTCAACCCTTACTGTATATGTGTGGAAATGCTGGTAGATTTTGTTTACAATTAATTGGCAGTCGATGGGTAGGCAATCTGAGCCGGTTTGTAAGGAATTGTGCTCCACATGTGCTGGACAGCCAACACCTACTCTATTATTCACTGTGTTCTGTTGCAGTTTATAGAAGAAATGTTTTTTTTTTCTTTCCTCTGCTTACCACCAAAATTGGTGTTAGTGTTGTCTGCAGAAACTGCAATCACCTTTCCCTGAAGATCATATTTCTTTAAAACCTCCAGCGCACAATTCTGAAGTTTCTCCAGCTAAATTGACCAATTCGAGCACTTTCATTGTGATGCAATTTTCAGGGTGAAAATACCTGATAAGGAGAGGAACCAACTTCAAATCCAGATGATTCGATGTATCAATCATTACAGAAATGAATCGAGCACTTTTCAGTTCATTTAAAACCTGCTCAGCTGCATACAGTGCAATAACATTTGAAATGATTGCATTACATTTTGTGTGTCCACATGTGAATTTAGGATTGAACAGTTTTTTAACAACTGCTGTAGTATAGTCCATTGACTTAAAGCTATCGTTATGCATTGCACTGTGGTATAGAAACGTAGCTTCTTGTGCTGCCAACTGCCTATCCCTTTCTGTTACTGATTTTAAATTTACATAGTAGTCACTCACGCATTTATTTGCTCTTTTCGTTTGACCACTCATGTGATGTTTCTTCGTCTTAATGTAATTCACAATGTCAGGCATTCCACCATGACCAATAGGAAATTTTGATCTGCACAACGTACATTCTACAGTTTCTCCACTACCAGTGATAAAAGGAAACTCGCTTTTTATATTGGTGTTAAAATTACACTTTCGTTTTGGCATAATGAAATAGTGATTGCACTGTGCAAAACATTAACAGTGTGGTGCCGAAAACCAGAGAGCAAGTATCAGTGGTGTAGAGTATCTCTGGACCGAAAGGACGGATTCAGTGGATCGATTTAGAAGAGAAGGATCTTCGTTGATATTCGTAACCTATAGTGTGTTTAAAATTACCTGCGATTTTTGACAGTTCGGTACATGTTTGGGGTATGCTGAAAGACATCACACCCTTCCTAGCGTAAATAATTGCGCAGTTAATAGCAAGTGAAACAACCAGTAGCGTAAAATACTCTAGCCAGGCAGAATCATAAAAAAACGGGACATTTGAGCGTCCCCAAAAAGACTTTCGGGACAGCGGGACATTTTGGTAAAAAACGGGACTGTCACGGGAAAAACGGGACGAATGGACACCCTAGGTTAGATTTAGTCTAGTGCAAATTTGTATGCAATAGTCATCTCTTCCTCAATACTGATACGGTCGAATGATTTTCGGTTCGTACTTCTGCGATACATACATGCGACCATATCGATTCCTGGCGTCAGGGCGCCGTTACGAAAAGAAAACTGTTCTCCGATCGGAAATGTCAGGCGTGGGTAGCAGTTTTAAGCACACATCATGTGAGCCCGTCGTGAATGATGGACTGGACGACAGAGGGCAGAGTAAGCCGTGTAGCGAGAGATGGGCGCAAGCTAGTTGTGCACTGCAAGCGCAGGAAGTGCTAAAGCGCCGTCCAAGTGAAGGGTCAGTGGCCTGGAGATTGCTATTTAGTCGGCGGATGGCGGGGAACGCGTCACATTGGACTTCGTGCCTCGCACTCCTACTGATTTTGGTGAGTATCGGCATTCAGCTTGGAATTTCAACTGGGTCATTAGTCGTGTGTAGGTTCATCGTGTAAATTAAACTGTTTTTGGTTAGCAAGTCTTTGGATAATTTTTCCTATTTCTTCTAGGACACATGACATTGGATGTTGCACCAGAGAGCGAGTTGGCTTTATTATTGACTGTAGTGTCACGAAATTTTACTCTGGCAGTGTTCTGCATATTTCCATGTATGTGTGTCTAATGGGATGTCTTTTTGTTGTAGACTTTCTAGTGCGTGAAAAATATGTTGAATTACGTGCATGATTTTCTAGAGCTTCAGGGTATTTTGTGATTGTGGATACATATTTTCAGGGGCCATTGGCCGAAATTTGCATGTAAGGGAGTTAATTAATTTCTGTGATTACGAAACTGTCAGCCAGTCCCATCAAAGTTTAACTCTATTGTTCCAAATTACTCTATGCTCAAGGGGCAGGATGAATGTAAAGTTGAATAAGACTGTTAATGATAATATGTCATTTACAGAGTTGTCCTTAGCTTGGGATTGTAGTAAAGTGAGCCATGTACTGGTGTGTCTGATACCGATGAAAGGATGATTTATGTGAAGCTGCATAAGTGCATATTATGCATCAGTGAATTCAGATAAATTTGTTATTGGTTCTTCTGTGACTACTGTAACATCAGTTTCCTGACAACTGGACTGGTTGAACTGGCATTAAGTCATTCAAATGTCAGTATCCCTATGACCAGTTATGTGCACTAATGTGACTTAGAAAGAATACCCTGGATGATTTTAATTTTTTGATGTTATTGGTTTCAATGTTTAAAGAAAGGGGTCACCATTAAATATTTCGAATGATCTTATATTCCAAAAAAATTTACTTGATTTTAATGTTTTAAGAATTAGTGGTTTTAATGTTTTAAGAAAAAGGAAGTATGAATTTTCTGTATGCCTACGTAACTAAGTAAAGCAATAAATGTTCAGTTACTGTGCTCAGCTGCTTACAGCACGAGAACCGTTGTTTTCTAGTTTGACCAGCTCCGAAGTTTACCTTTCCCTTTCGAATCTTCAAGATTCATAGGTTACCTTTCCGTCCTGTATTTGGCTTTTAATAGTCCAAGTACCTTATTTATACAAGGGGTAGCTAGTGAAACCAAGTAAATATTGATCTTCTACGCTTGCTAAGCTGTTTCACACACAATCCAGAGACCTAGTTAACAATAAATAAGCCTGGCACAAACATATATTTAAAGAAACAACTTGCAGTATCTAAATCTTTCAGTCCATTTCTTTACAAAACAGTACACATGCCTAGCAACATACAAATAAATTCCACCTATTAATCAGTCACATTCTACCCACTGTACTTTTCTGATGCCAAGACATTTTGTTTATTTGCAACGTTTAGAATACTTTATAATTACATGTAACAATACCCGTTTGCAGTTAGTCTTTCCAGCATCGCTAAAACAGTCTTTATGGGCAGGATTTATAGCCTTTGATAAGTCGATTCCTTTTACTGTAAGATTTTGCATCCCTGATCGAATCATTGTGTCAAACATCTTGGCATAAAGTACCAAATATAACTTTATGTGAATCGTCTTCAGTGTCCACAATCTCACTAATCCCAGTCTTGCAAATAGTTATGAAGGACCAGTCATAATAATTGGTTTCACAGCTACCACTTTAGGCGTTATAATCCATTTGCCGATTCCATATTTTGTTGTAAAAATGGTGTATTATTTTTTGGTTAACCTGCTTTCCTCGACACAAACAATAATTAAAAATAGTTTCATATGACGTTGGTGTATCCTAGAATGTTCCCAAGAATGGTATTTGAAGCCAGCGGAAATGCTTCCACAACACAAAAAACAGCATACATGTATACATACATACATTAATCCTTGTTCCACAGATATGAATATGACATCTTGTAATGATGTGGAACGTGTCACTTTAACATAAATTTTCTTTACACAATTTTTTTTTTTTTACTGTTACTACCTCATATTTAAGAATTCATCTACCGAGTAGAAGGAGTTGTCATTCAGAAATTCTTTTAATTTGCTTTTAAATGTTGGTTGGCTATCTGTCAGACTATTAATACTATTTGGCAAATGACCAAAAATTTTTGTAGCAGCATAATTCATCCCTTTCTGTGCCAAATTGATATTTTATCCAGCATCTGTAGAACTACATTATGACCGATGACTTCTACATAGTTTGAGAACTGCCAGTGCATTCGAAGTCATGGATAATACATAACCATTATTGTTTCATGAAGGAATACAAATCTTGTGGAAAATGCTACAAATAGAAGAGTGGCCAAAACAGTAATACAACTTTATCATTTGCTGACAGTCGCCATAAGAAAATGGCATTCAAGTTTTAACTTTTCCCAGTTTGCAGAGAGTAATAAGATGCATACACAAATACATCACAACTATATGTTCTAGGGGATATGTTAAACAAATATTCTGGCAATAAATACGCAACTGGCCTATGTAATGAAAGGTGATGTTTTTTGTTGTTGGGCTGCATTAACAAGAAATACATTTAGTCTCTGTGTTGATGCAGTGCTCCACAGTAGTCTATCCTTTGTGGCCTCTTCTTCTCTATGTAACTACTGCATCCTACATCCATTCTAATCTGCTTACCGTTGGCAAGCCTTAGTTTCTCTCTATAATTTAGCCTCCATTACTAAGCTGACGATTCCTTGATACCTCATAATATGTCCTGTCAACAACCCCTCTTTTAGACAAGTTGTGCCATAGTTTCCTCTTCTTCCTCTGTGTAATTCAGTACCTCTTCTTTAGTTAAACAACCTTTGTATCTAATCTTCAGCATTTTTCTTTATCATCACGTTTTGAAAGCGTCCACTATCTTCTTGACAGGACTGTTCATCGTTCACGTTTCACTTACATAAAAGGCTACACTCCACACAAACACCTTTGTAAAATAGTACCCAACCATTAAAATTTATGTTCGATGTGAACAAATTTTCTTTTTCAGAAACGCTTTTCTTGCTATTGACTGCTGCATTTTATACCGTCTCTACTTCTGCCTTCTCAATTACAGCTTCCATTTCAAGTCACTGAAGTCTTAGAATTGTACTTTGGTTTCTGTAAAAGTTGTAGATAATCTTTTGTCCCTGCGTTTTATCGCTGGTATCTCCAGAGCCTCAAAGAATGTCTCTCAGCCAAGATTCTCAAAACCTTTCTCTAAACATGCAAATGCTATAAACACAGGTTTGCCTTTCTTCAGTCTGTCTATTTAGCTATGTGATAGGATGAATACTACCTTGCATGTTCAGCCATTTCACAGGAATCTAACATTTGTGCTCATGTTAGTTTGTATAGCCCCTCCCCCTCTCCTCTCTACATATTCCTTCCACTTTCTAGCCTTCTCTTATTTGCTTAGTTCTGGCTTTCCAAATGAGTTCTTGACAGTTGCTTCTCCTTTGAGCGAAGTTTTCTTTCTTATTTAATGTCGGCACTTATGTTTCCCAAGATCAAAATCGCTCTTGCGATTTCAGACTCTCTGTCAACGTCATTTTTAGACACCTCTGTTACCCATGGCCCAATATATATTCACTGCATTTCCATATTTTCCCCTGTTGTCAATTAAATTCAATGTATCACGTTTTATACAAGTATTTCTACTGTACCTTTTTCCCATTTACATCCTCTTCCATATTCGCCACTTCTTCTATCAAAGATATCCTTTCGTATTGTAGTGGATTCCACCCTCCGTTTCAGTCAGTAGTTGCCTTATGGTACCTTTAAGATTATCGAAATCCTCTGAGTCCTAACTTATTCAGATTCCATCTCCTCAATTTGCTACCCTTTTCTGTCCCTTTAGTTGTACACTAGAGTTCGTAACCAATAAATTATTGTCGGCCTGCGTCTGAACCATGAATTGTCTTCCAATTTAAAACTTGTTTCGAAAACTCTGTTCCAAATATGTATAAAGGGCGTTCCAAAAGAATCGAGCTGGAGTCTGGAATGCGTAAACCGGTGACAGGAGGGTAATATCGTGGCGTGTGTAACGAAGTGTGTTTCCGACCAGAGTGTGGAAGTTCACAGCCCGTGGCCAGAGGGCACGCGTCCACGTCATGTAACTATATAGAGCTAACAGCAGCATGCATCAATTGTCCAAAGCTGCCAATCACATTGCTAACAGAGACATGGAGGCGTCAACAGAAGAGTAAAGAGGTTTTCTGACAACTGAAGGAGTAGGAGGTATGGACATTCATCGATGAATGTCACAAGTGTATGGCGAACACTGCATGTCCCTTGAAAGGGTCAAGGCGTGGCACAAGCGCTTCAGGGAAGGAAGGGTGTCCTTAGCCCATGATGCACGGTCTGGAGCACCACACTGCATTACCAATGATATTGTCGAGCTGGTGGATGCACACATTACCCAGGACCATCGAGTGACAGGGAAACCCATAGCTGCTGTGGTAGGACTGAGCATCGGAAGTGTTTACACCATCATGAAGGAACGACTGCATATGTGCAAAGTGTGTGCCCAGTGGTTTCCCCACAGTCTTCAACCACACCAGGAAGCATGGCGAATGGCCCACAGTCTTGCTCATCTGCAGTGCTATGCTCAGGAAGGGAATGCGTTCCTGGCAGGGGTGGTGGCTGGAGAAGAGTCATGGTGTCATCACTTCAAACCAGAATCAAAACGACAAAGTATCCAGGGTCACCACCACCCAAAAAAGCCAAGGACATCCACACAAGTGCAGGAATGGTTATGCTGATGTTCTTTTTTGACCAAGATGGTCTCCTTCTGATTCACTTCCTGCAACACGAGTCAACAGAGAATGCCAGCTTTACTCACAATTCTTGACCACCCTTTGCAAAACGATCAAATAAAAACGACCTGGCAATCTCACCTGTGGGGGTCATTCCACTCCACGGCAATGCAAAGCCTCATACGGCCAACATAGCCACGGCACTCCAGCAGAAATTCAAATGGGAAGTTCTCGGCCACCCTCCATACAGTCTGGACCCCTCTCCCTGAGATTATCCCATTTTTCTTCACCTTAAAAAGGCTCTGAGGGGCAAACGATTCACCTCGGACGATGACGTCCAGCTGTACATGTGGAACTGGTAAATATCGTAGCCTCGGGAATTTCATGAAACAGCCATTCACCACCTTGTATCTCAACAGCCAGGGTCAATACTTCTAATACACAGGTACTGGCTTCTGTAATTATGCCTCTGGTTCGTTTCTTTTTGAACGCCTCTTATATTATTCCCTCATGATTCTTAAGCAGTGTGTTGTTGATGACTACATTATGCTCTGTGCAGCATTCTATCAGGAGGCTTCTCCTTTCATCCCTTCCATCAAAGCTATGTTTTCTTACTATTTTCTCTACCTATACCTGCTACCGAATTCCAGTCTCTTATCACATTTTAAATTTTTGTCTCGCTTAACTATCTGAATTATCTCTTTTATCATACAGTGTTTCAATCTGTTCATCACCTGTGGTGTAGGTAGGCATGTAAACTTGTATCACTGTGTGTGAGTGATAGCGTTATGTCCGTCTTGGTAATAATAATGGTAATGGTACTTTAGAGATGCAACTGTGCGTTGTGATACTATTTCATTGGTATTTTCAATAGGCAACACTCATAGAGTGTTTAAAATACATGATCTTAACATAGCAAATAATGATGATCAACTGCCAGACATTTTCAGTTATAAATAAATGGCTATCAGATAACAGGTAATGTACTATCATTATAGTAGCTACCGCAATTTGCAATACTAAAAGCTGTTTTGAAAGAAACAATAAGTTACTGTTCTGGGGCGATCGGTTTTCTAAATGAGATAGTCAGCAATCATGAACAGTAGTCATGAAATCTGTTTATGGTGAAATAAGAAAACATGAATAATGAAATATGTGAAAGCGTACATGTAAATAAAATAAAAATTGGCATGTCTTCACCGAACTTCGTCTTTCCTTTACGTAGGTTCATGGTGTAGTTAATCAAACGCACCTGGTGTTTCAGTGGGTCCCGCCCTATACCTCAGTGGCAGTCTGACATTGGCTACCACTAGCGTCAGCCACTTCCAGATGGGAACCTAAATTCCGCGAGCCGCCACGTCAACGCGGAGAACGCTTGCAGCTCACCGCGCTGCCGTCTTGTAGTGGGAATCGGCCTTAATACGAATCCCGATTGCAAGCCCAACTGTCGCCAAGTACAAATGTCCAGCGCCAGAACCGCGGCACACACGGGCATCATTGGGCACCCCACAACGGCTTTAATCGACAACGAGGATGGATGTGGAATGAAGTAACGCGCCAATAGCACACCGATGGACTGTAGTGTCGTGATCAGACGCCCAGACCGACGGCGTAACGTGCCACGCGAAGAGGGAGATAACCAGGCCCACATTTTACTGGAAGAGACCAGTTCGAGCACTTCTAGTCTGCAACTAGAAAGGCCCTTAGTTTTGTACGTAGGCAACCAAGGCATTAGGGAAGATCTGTTGCTGGAGCCAGAGAGCATTCGTTGTATTTCATACCCTGTCATAAAATGTAAGTATTAGAAATATAAGTCCCCAGTGTATTCTTCATATCGGGAGTCATGTGTCATTGATGAATAGGAGCGTTTTTGAAACGTGTATGAAAGAAAAGTGTAACCAATATTGCTTCTTCAGAGGACGAAGATTCATGGTGCAATAGGAGGAAAGACTGTGACAGCTTCAGAACAGGTTCTGATAGGTTTTGTGTGTCATAAACTGACATTAAGTGTGAACGTTCTCGTAGTGGCCTCACTTTCGGTACTCGAAATCGGGCGAAAGATACTAATCAAAGCCCATCGATTGTCTCAGAAGCATAAAAATCTCTGCAAGAAGTTATTCAGTATATCCTGTGGCCCATACAGGGCTCGAAAAATTGCCCACCCAAATGTGGTGAAGCTCGAAACTCATAAGAACAATAAGATAGCGCGGTATGCGCCAAATAACAAACCCAAAGCATTTCAAGGAGGTATGAACTGGACAAATGCTCGGTAGCGTGTTTAGTATAATAACAGTAATTGGGCTGTTTAGTGATATAGTGGATCCTCATGTTTATGATCTTTCTCGATCTTGTAGGTCGCCAGTACTGTACAGAATTAGTTTCTGCTATGGGTATTATGACTTATCTTAGAAGAAAGATTAAGGAAAGGCAAACCTACGTTTCTAGCATTTGTAGACTTAGAGAAAGCTTTTGACATTATTGACTGGAATATTCTCTTTCAAATTCTAAAGGTGGCAGGGGTAAAATACAGGGAGTGAAAGGCCATTTACAATTTGTACAGAAAGCAGATGGCAGTTATAAGAGTCGAGGGGTATGAAAGGGAAGCAGTGGTTGGGAAGGGAGTGAGACAGGGTTGTAGCCTCTCCCCGATGTTATTCATCTGTATATTGAGCAACAGTAAAGGAAACAAAAGAAAAATTCGGAGTAGCTATTAAAATCCATGGAGAAGAAATAAAAACTTTGAGGTTCGCCGATGACATTGTAATTCTGTCAGAGACAGCAAAGGACTTGGAAGAGCAGTTGAATGGAATGGACAGTGAATTGAAAGGAGGATATAAGATGAACATCAACAAAAGCAAAACGAGGATAATGGAATGTAGTCGAATTAAGTTGGGTGATGCTGAGGGAATTAGATTAGGAAACGAGAAACTTAAAGTAGTAAAGGAGTTTTGCCATTTTGGGAGCGAAATAACTGATGATGGTCGAAGTAGAGAGGATATAAAATGTAGACTGGCAATGGCAAGGAAAGAATTTCCGAAGAAGAGAAATTTGTTAACATCGAGTATAGATTTAAGTGTCAGGAAGTCGTTTCTGAAAGTATTTGTATGGAGTGTAGCCATGTATGGAAGTGAAACATGGACGATAAATGGTTTGGACAAGAAGAGAATAGAAGCTTTCGAAATATGGTGCTACAGAAGAATGCTGAAGATTAGATGGGTAGATCACATAACTAATGAGGAGGTATTGAATAGAATTGGGGAGAAGAGGAGTTTGTAGCACAACTTGACAAGAAGAAGGGACTGGTTGGTAGGACATGTTGTGAGTCATCAAGGGATCACAAATTTAGCATTGGAGGGCAGCGTGGAGGGTAAAAATCGCAGAGGGAGACCAAGAGATGAATACACTAAGCAGATTCAGAAGGATGTAGGTTGCAGTAAGTACTGGGAGATGAAGAAGCTTGCACAGGATAGAGTAGCATGGAGAGCTGCATCAAACTAGTCTCAGGACTGAAGACCACAACAACAACAATGGGTCCCTCTTTTAATGGAAGAGCGGGAGTCAGGAGTTGGAGAGAAAGTCTAATGAGTCAGGGTTGCACAGGCAATAGCAAAGGAGCATAGTGTAGTTTTCTTTGTCATACTGTGGGTTAGGTTGTTTTGTGGGAAGAGACCAAACTGCGAGGTCATCGGTCTCGTCGGATCAGGGAAGGGAGTCGGCCGTGTCCTTTCAAAGGAACCAGCCCAGCATTTGCCTGGAGCGATTTAGGGAAATCACGGAAAACCTAAATCAGGATGACCGGATGCGGGATGTCATACTGTGCACAATTTATTTGTGTGACCAGACTCGTATATGGGCAGGCCGTGCTAATGATTAATTAATGAATTAGTTTTTTCCAGAAGAAAAATGATGAATTGGAACCTATGCCATAAGGATATTTCAGGAGAGCAGACGCAGTACATTACTTGTCAGCTTTATTAGTCAATGGAAACAGAGCGTATGTCGTTCCTTTTCGCCTGAGTGATCTTTTGTGTGTGTTTCAGAAGCCTAAACAGAGTCAAATGAGTGGGATGACGTCAGATCTGTCAAAACCGCAGTAACTATGAGATTAAGATTATGGATGGATAGATCACATATGTCTTGCAGAGGCCAGTGTCAGCAGCAGTCCTTAGAGAAACCTGGAGAGACAGCCTTGTATCAGAGAACGATAACGTGAGAACAAAAGTGGGGTGATTAACTAGGAGTATGATGCCCTAATTGTTCTATGCATTTATTATGTCTAGTGCCTAAAAGTGCTCTGCTGCTTTGACATAAGACGTTTGACCGATCATCTGAGCAGTTCGGTCTCATAGAAATTTACAACCACCACATCAAGTGTTACAGGTTATAATTGCATGTTGCATCTAATGCGATTAATGATTCGGGTACCTATTGGTGATGGTACTATTGCAGTGTGGTCCCATCCTAATATGCCCTTGTGACATCAGCCCTTACTCACTTACCTTGTACTAAAATTCTTCATGCTTATTAATGTACTCGAATTCTGGCCTGTAAAGGACGAAATGTGTACTCATTTGTTCAATAATTTGCGATTCCAAGATCCTGTTGTGCGAGGTCATTTTTGTAAAGTTGTAGTGCCCATGCAGTAAGATTAGCTGTTAAGGATTCCATTCTTTTTCTTATATTAGAGAACTGTAAACTATTAAATGAGCTACACTACATGTGATGTCAGACAGCCTTCTGCACCATCTAAATGGAGGTTTGTAAATCCTTTGTTTGTAATCTTAATTAATTAATGTGCTCTAATCATGGCCTGTGAAGGGCGAAATGCATGTTCATTTATTCAATAACTTACGATTCCAAGGTCCTGTTGGGCCAGGACACTTTTGTAACGTGTTAGCGTCCATACACTAAGGTCAGCTATTAAGTGCTCCCTTTTGTTTTCTTAAATTAAATAGTTGTAAACTATTAAAGGAGCTGGGCTACATTATGTGTAAAGTCACACAGCACCATTTCTCCATGTCAACTGATGTTTGTAACTCCTTTGATTGTGATCATTGTAGCTTTGCCTCCGTTTTCCTCCATAGTGTGAAGCTCTTTTCATAGGTCAGTGCACCTGCAGTGGGGTAACTATTGAGCGAGTTACTATGTAGTTCTTGGACGTCGTTACATGTTGCTGGAGGAAGGCACTGTGGATTGGGGTCGTAGGCCGCGAGTTCAGAGGCACCAGAGATGACATGGCGAGAGGAATGGTCACGCCAGAGAGGGCGCGTGACTCTCTGCCTCCCCTCCTCTTCCATAGCTGGCTCCCGACAACACATCTGTGGTAATGCTGGCCTGACGGAGCCTTGGTGGAGGGCGTGCTCCCTGTTCAACACCCTTGTGGTCAGTGGTTACACTCACGTTATCTGTCAGCTAAGCTGCTGCCAGTGTAAACACTACAGAGTCAGTGGCCGCCACATGCACAGCTTGACGCCATGCATGACACAGTGGTGAAAGCTCCCCTGGTGCATATTCAAGAGTCTGACCAATGACGAGGAGCTCCTGACAGTGAAAGTGAGACTGGGCAGATGCAGGATGCTGCAAATATATCACACCCTGCCAATTCATTAGTGTGGCACCTTGCTTTAGACGGAGTAGTTGAAGCCCCATGAACAATTCGACACAGACATACGTTCTTCTGATTGTGTTGCACAAAAAAGGGGACGCCCTGCAGTGAGGAATTCGTGCATCTCGGATATAGTCTAGTGACAATTCGTAATATTTTAAAGCTTTTGAGTGAAGATGAATCAGAATTAATTATCCTCTGCCTCTATCATTGATGGTAAAGTGCTGTGCCATTCAACATTGAACTTTCGCAACGAGAGTAGTGAAGGCAGCACCGCTCTTATTAGGAACGTTGACCTTTTTGAAGTCTTGATGAATTCTAATGCACAGTGAACCAGTTCAGTGCAACAGTGCAGCCTCTTCTGACTGTGCAGCTCCAAAACAGACACTTTGTAGTGATGAGTTTGTGCTCTATGTACATGTTTTGTAGATGAACTATAATAATAATTGATTTTAACCTTTTCTATTTGTTGAAGCTTGGAGAATTGACTAAGCTACACGAATCTTAGTGTAGCTGAGGTAAAATAATGACAGTTGCTTTCATGTCTAAAGACAATCTGGTGACAGACATAATCGCTTGAGGGACAAAGTGCTTTTGAGAGGCTAATTGAGACCCCAATTCCTGTGATGACTGTGCGTTGATTGACTTTCAACCAGTATTAAGGTCGCATTCAGTAAAGAATCTTTGCTGTTTTCCTCGTCTGTGTTTACAAACTAACTGTGCAGGAAATAGTATGGTAATATTTCGAGTCGTCAGTTATCAATGATGAGGACAATAGTCCTACTAACGTGTATGGACATGGTGTAGTACACCTGTGTCCGTGGCGCGTTAGTGTCACAGAAAATGAGATTAAGGGAGCAACAATTAGGTAGCCAGGACTGGATTACTTGGACTGTAATGGTTGAACTGAGCCATTTTGGACTCAAAGGGGAGCATGCCAGTGAAACTGAACTTTGCCAGCCTCGCAACAAATACGATAGTTGGAGCTCATTACAACTCCTGATATCTTAGACTCAGCAGCGAGTGATTCTGTCCAACTAGTGCAGTGCTACAGTGAGCGTTTTCCTTCAATTCAAGTGTGTAGGTACCTTCGCACTGCCCTTTTTGAGTGCATTCACAGGCCACCAAAGTAAAGCTCGTCTGTCGCCTTTTACCCTCAGATTGTGTTAGACGAGATATTCTAGTAATTTTCTTTATACTGACGTTGTCTATAAACGTATGAGTAACATTGTGACCTTGTATGTGTATATTTGCTTCCTGCTGATTATATTGATGTGCGCTGTTTACTGTTGTGTTTTTGGAGTTTTAATGCTTAGTTAAGGATTCTTTTCTGCTTTTCCTTTTGTGTCTCCACATTTTCTCCTTCTTTTTAGGCTAGTCCTCGTGCGCTACTACTCAAATGCTTTCCAGTAATCTGATCAACATCAAAGTGTCATAAAGGATTTTCGCTGTATAATGGTCCAACAATTTTTGGGCCCATAGAGGTCAGGCTCACTTGCCTTAATTAAGCTGTGCTAAGATACATTAAGGGGTAACACATACAGTAGATACACCACTTGCCTAAGATTGTCACAGTAGATTGTTAACGAAGTTGTTCTGTTCTTAGGGAAAGATTTAAGCTAGATCATTAACACACACATTAAAGTTACAGATGGGATTGATATTGATCAGTAGCAACTTCTATTTTTTTCTTTCAGGCTGTTTTTTATTGCATTGTGATGATAATGTGTTATTCAGTATCTATATGAGGTGATAGTTTATCTCAATAGTCTTGCTCTTATGGTGCTTAGATGGCATTATGTTTCATGGTTGTTAGAAATGGACCCATAGAGATCTGACTCTACTTGTCTGTTTTAAGTAATACTTTATTGTATACATACATGGTAAATATACCACTTGTCTACAAATTTCATACTAGCTTTGATGAAGTCATTCTGCTGTATTTCATAAATCCCATGTTTTGTGCTAATGTTCACCTTTAACAGGTAGGTGGCTGTGATGATCGAAAGAGCCCTCTTCATTCTTGGTGTCAGCTAATTGTACATTGTTTTGCAATGACAAACTCCAAGCAATAGCATTAGGAGCTAATCTAAATCAAGTGCAGAAAAATTATGTCACCCATGTTGTCCATAGAGTCCCTTTTTATATTCTATCAGCAAAATTCTCATGAATGCATCCATAGTAACTTCAGTTTGCAATCAATATGTTTCATCTCTTTCAATTCTAGAATTATACCACTTTACACTGCATCCAAATGTTTTTATGGTGTCAAATGCATATGACTTGCAACTCACATTATTGGAGGTGGAGAATACCACAGCATTCCAAAAGGTAGATCCACATACATAAGCTCTGTCACCACTGGCACTATCCCCCCTGCTCTCACCACCCACTGATGCTGCCACCCCCACCATTGCCCCCATCCCTGACTATGCCTCCAGCTCAGTGGAAAGAGAGTATGGGTACTCCTGCTAAAACCAACACGCAAAAAAACGTAACTGTGTTATGTGTGTTTACAACAAAATAATGTCAGAAATCTCCCCCCAGAGTAATTCGTGTGTGTGAATAGTATATGGTCACTTTGACTGCAGTCACAGTTCCACTTCATTCATCCGCCTAATTAGAATATAAAAAAACAACTGCAATTGCGTGTAGTGTGCCTGTATACTATTTTCCCAGGACTGTATCGATGTTCAGACTGAATATAAGCATTTGGATTTTTGCTTGCTAGTTGATCGATTATAAATATCTGGATTTTCGCTTGCTAGTTGATCGATTATAAATATCTGGATTTTTGCTTGCTAGTTAACTGAATATAAATGTTGGATTTTTGCTTGCTAGTTAATCAAATATCTATAATCAGAAAAAACAGTTATGTATCTTTAGGACGGTAAAATATTTGTCCACCTGAAAACGCTCAGTATTTTAGGTGACATATCAGATCCATTGTGGAAAAGGTTTGACTGTTGGGAAATGTTCGATATTTGAGAGATTAGTCAAACTCCTCCAATTTGGCGGAGTTAAAAGATAAAACTGTTGAATGAGGGAAAAATTTTTCGAGTAACCCATCCAAATTGGATGACTTTAAATTTTATGCTGTCTTTCATCAACAGTATTGAAAACTGTAATGTACCCATTTACCATTTTATTTCGATTTCGAATGCAGTAATTTTTTTAGTGTTCAAAAGTTTTTTCTTTCTTTTATATGTCGATTTAACATTACATTCTTTAAAAAGGTGAAAATCCCATTTTCTATCTGTTTGGAAAATAATTTTGAATGCATTATTGACTTCAAACAGATTTTTTGTCCTTTGTGCATACACAAATATTCAGAGCCCATAACTGTATATAGAACATCTATCTGTAGCTAGCCAATCTTTTTAAACATATTAGTCTTGCTTCGATTTATATTGAATAAAATGTATATAAAATTTAATTTGTAAGTAGTCATATGGTATCATGCTATAATTTTCGAGAACAATTCATTTTTCATACTGAAATGAAAATGCTTTATAAACTTGTTTGTTGACCTAATTCTTGGATTTTACATCTCTTGTTATTTGGTTGTACTGCAATTGTATTTTATTCTTTACTTCACCCTCAGTTAATCTTATCATAGATTCGCCACTCAATTCTAGAAGATTTTTATAGGTTACGTGAATCCCTTTACTTTCATATCGTTTTTCCATCATCTTTCTCACAACAATAACTTTTTGGTTGGGTTGAAGCCTTCGACCATAGATACTAGTAGACTGGCCTTGCTGTGCAGAAGCTATAGGGCTGGTGTGGCTCCAACATAAACCACGCTACTGTTGGCAAAACATGATGGGATTTCAAATCAGCTGTCTGCCATCCTATGTTTGTATCGTATTTTACCCAAATTTCTCAATTGACTACCAAACGCTTCCAACTAAAATTACTTTTTTATTTGCCAAGAATTATGCCAGAACTACATTTGACCTGGGTTTGTTCACAGTACCATTTATAAAATCCAACAAATACAATGAACACCACTCTGGTGGGCAGCGGGACGAAATTACTATAAACTATCAATTAAAGTAAAATGTCGTTAAAATTAAGAGTGGGCTCGTGTCGAAACTTTAAACATTGGATTCGCTACGTTTTGAGCTCTAGTCACTTATAATAGCAAATGGGATATGGGAATTATGTCAACTATAGGTGCCAAAATTGTCGACTTTAGGAGCAGGTCCATTTTAGAGTATCAATTTTAGGTGCACTTCAAAGGTTCAGTTCCCACGATTTTTACAAAAGTTTAAACTATCAGTTTAAAAAAATGATATTTTAGATGAAAAGTGAGACTTTGAAGTTTCAGAAAATAATTTTGGAGCGACATTTACTTAATATTATTAGAAGGTAGAAAAAAATTCTCTTCATGTGCTGACTACGGGTGCTCTTACCTTATTATAATCTCACTTGTATATACAAATCCTTGGTACCTGTGAGCTATTAAGTGCCTCAAAATGAATAATGCATATACCAAAGTGAATATTGTGCACTGTAGCAAAAACTGTCAATTATGATTCAAGAAACACCTATAAAATTTCAACTGAAACGGTCGTTACAGCTCTCAATTAAACTAGGGCAGGCCATAAATTAAAAGTTCCAAGAGACTATGCAATGATTTTAATTTTTTACAGGTATTTCTTCACAGTTGATGAAAACAATATCAAGGAAACTCTTTTCAAGGTTAAAACACTGTTGTCAACTTCTGTCTTAAGATAGTCATTCTGTAGGGAAACAAACTGCAAAATAATTCCCACAATGAACTGTGACAGTATATAGTTTTTTAAGAAAACTATCTAAGGGACACTTTCCACACCTAATATCGCAAAACTGTAGTGACCCTCATCCAGATTAAGAGCTATTTTCCAGGGCACAAACAGGTTAGAGCTCATCTGCCAAAACAAAAACGGTCTGCTTACATTTGGCAGTCTCTCAGTACAATAAGAATAGTTTAGAAAAATAATGCCTGTACAGTGATCTGCTTTTGACACTGTGTGGTATCATTAGAAAATTTTTCCTTGCCTCTGCATAATAATCATGTGAGCATAAATTAAATGAAACTCCCCTTTAATTACGTATTAATGTTTGTCATTGCAGTCTGTGAACAATTTGAATAGCTTATTACAAATGCAGCAGAAGACAATTAGTCAACCTAGATCTTAAAAACTCACTTTTTTAACAGAAATTTTAGGCTTACCTTTTAAGATAGGAAAAGTTTTTCTTACACTGAAAAGTGAGGTCTGTTTTCTGCAGAGTTCATAAACTGCCAATGTCATGCGCAATGTTACATTTTCATGAAGTTTTGTACCAAATTTTGTAAACTGTTGCATATGAATGAAATATACATATCTGTACGTGCTTCACTCAAACAGCATTCTGAATTTTTTAGTGCAAGCTCATGTGACAAATCCTTAGTACCTGGTGTCTGTAGTGGATGTATTTTGCCAGAGGTGAACACTATCCATTGCAGTAACAACTAAGGTAATAGAAATACTTTTGTGCTTGACACTCCAATGATATTTACAAACATGCACTGCCAACACCATGCACAATCTCACATTTTCACTAAGTTCTGTAGCAAATTTTGAAAGCTGTTGCATATGACTGAAATATATGTACCTGTACATGCTTCACTCAGAGCCTACTGAATTTTGTATTACAATCTCATCTGACAAATGCTTACTACCTGGTGGCTATTAAGTATCTATAGCAGACACATTTTACTGAAGTGAACACTATCCATTGCACCAACGACAGTTGACTAAGAATCAAGAAACTGGTTTAAACTTTTATGCAAAACAACTTTTGGGGGTTTGAGTATCTATAGATAACAAGAAAAGAAATACATGTTGATCTTTCAAGTGCTTTTCTCATTTTAAATTTATGAAACTTTTTTCTCAGTTGCTGCAAGTATTTAAAGAAAACTATCAGCTCTTGGGAAAAAATAGATATTCAGAAAAAATTAACTCAATAATTTATTTCACAACATTGTTCTATTTCTTACAAAATTTTATTTCACATTTCCTTTCTTACAACACAATATTTTCCAACAGATTTATTTCTTAAGCCCATATTTTAAGAGGGCAGAACAATTTTTAACAGATAAAAAGATATAGAAGACACTGACAAGAGAATAAATGTAGTAGAAATACAAGGGCCCGAGCAAATTAACAACACAACATACAGATCTAGAAGAAACAAAAAATAAAAAAAGACAGTACATAAATATATATTGTGTTTAGAGAAAAAGAATATCTAGGTTTACATAAAACAAATTAATCCAGTTGGTCTGAAAACAGAAGTAAAGTCCAAACATATATTGAAAAAGGCTTTGTGGATGCAGCATGGGCACTTAGAAAGGCTATGAACTCCAGATACCTCTGTCTGTACTTTGTGTAGACATTAAGGTTCAAACATTAATAATAATAAACATCATCATCCTGCCAATTATTACCTCTAATGTAATAGGGATCAGGTATAGTATATTTAATATCCCTTAAACAACACAGTTTTTGTGTATAAACTCCTCACACAACCTTTCTGGAATGTGTCTGTCACAGTCTTTGCAAAATGGTGATTTCTAATTTTAAATACTCAAATAAAATTTATTTAATTAGAGCATTTCTGTGATCTCAAAGTCCATAATATGTTCTTTGATGGATTGAAAAACACTACAATCAACATCTGCCATAGCACATGAAACAAGAACAAGCATAACATTTTGCTTTTGCAACATTCCCTTCGCCTGTTGCAACCGATAAGCTTGCTCTGCTGCTTTGCAAATTTTAATAATGTCAGCAGAAGGCGTAACTAAACCTCCCACATTCTTTCTTCTGATTAGTCCAATGTCACTGTCCACTGCCCCATGTAAGAAATTTGCACATTCTACACCTTATACTGTCTTAGTCAATTTACGCACAATGAATCCTGTTATGTATGCAACAATATTCCAAACATAACTTGACAGCTGTTCAAATGATACAGCATGAATGCTGTATGAGTGATCATGAGAGACTGATGCAACATCTAGGCCTAACTTTTCTGAATTACAATTGATAACTGATTTAAATGGGTTAGATTGCGCCACATCCAGTCCAGAAGATACACTGAGAATGGAACAATCTGCAGTATCCAAAGTAGATCCAAATTCTGACCCTCTTACCTGCTGATGGATAAGCAATCGTTTGTAGGCTGCTTTGAATTGAGCTGCTGTGGGATTGTTGTTATCACCACCATATCTTCTGATTGATCTGAAAAATGTCTCTATGTGGCCCTGTAGCAGTTTATATGTAAGCAAGAAATTTAGTTTTGGTTGAGAGCTGTTTATGAGAGAAACATATAATTTTCTTAGGCTCTGTATACATACAAGAAAGCCAAGGAAACCAATCTTTCTGTTAGTATACAAAATAGATGGCCCATTAGCCTCGAGTCTCAGCTCCTGAATATATTTTTCCACTTCATCAAGAAATGGTAAAATATGGCCAGCTGTCTGCATTGACAGAGGCGATTTATACCCTTTGGACAGGAGATTCCTACTATTGAAACAATCAAAAAGGTTGTTCATTGTCCTTATAAATTTAACTGTATATTCACAGCCTTTAAAGTCAGCTCGCTGCAAATCTTTGTCAAGGAATTCTAGAGCATTAGCTACACTACCACTAAATGTTAGCACAGCAATCCTTACATTCGTTTTATGACGATACCACTCAGCATGTTTTGTGTCTTACTTTTGTAGCAGCCAGAAGTTTCTCCACTTTTTGTAATTTTAATACATAATCCCATTTTATTGGATTTCTATTTCCATCAAAAATGACACCTTTACCAGCTAATGTATTGCATGTTAACTTGAATATGTGACATGGATCAAGGAATATGATTGAGAGAGGGTGTTTAAAAAAAGATGCCATTCTGCACGTTGAAAGAGAGGCCCCTAGTTTGTCTACCATTGCAGTGTTTATGTGAGCACCATCAAAAGTAACAGAAATTACTTCTACTCCATCATCATATGTAAATTTCAATGCCTCCTTAAGAAGGTTTGATTTTTCAACAGCACCTAGGCCATTGACTATAAACTAGCCAATTGGAATTTTCCATGAACTATTAACAGCAGTCAACATGAATGTTAATGCCTCATTTGCAACAGGGAGATTGTCATTGTCAAGATCTGTACCATAATCTATGTAACCAATAAACTTATTTCCACGAAATTCAACATGCTTCCTTATGGCAATCTCATCAAATGACATGGCACAAAGCAATTTCTTAGCTTTGCTAATGAGTTCCTGACTCTTTATTCTAAGCGCTATTGCTGCTTCTTTACTGAAACCAGGATCCCCACCAACAACGCTGTACCACTTTCTTGATGTTCGTGGATGTGGCAGTGATGTTTTAAATTTTTTCCTTACATAGCTGTATGCCTTGCTACCGTAAAAATTTAGTGTTAGAGCAAAGGTCCGAAGAGCTGCTGGATACATATTTGCTTCTTTACCTTTACTGCCACATGGAGAGCTGCATCAAACCAGTCTCAGGACTGAAGACCACAACAACAACAACCTTTACTGCCTTAACTGACTCGTTGGAGCAACTCTGAAGTACCAGGTGGCAGCATCTGATAGCAAAAAGCTAAAACCATTTAAGCATAAGTAGATCAACCTGCAATCAATCATACATTTTAAAAATGACAGGCATTGTAAATATACTTGCCTTTAGTAAATTAGCCAGGGATTCATTTATAACACGATTATTTTCAAGATTATTTATCAAATACTTCAAAGACAAGAATTTCTCCTTCATCCCACGAGATGACTGCTGCAAGTTCTTTAACTTTCTAGCTTTGATGCTAATCTGCCATCTTGTCACATCTACCACTTTTTCTGCTATGCCAGGAGTACACAATTCGCTATTCGAAAAGGCCTCAACATACCTGAAACTTTTGTTTTTCGGGGTGTTCGTTTCCATATCGCATAACTTCACTGAAAACAAAACAAAAATACATATTTTGAGGTATAATTTGTGGGCGAAGCATGTCCGAAATGGCACTTAACGTAACATGCTACAGTTCTGTTCTAATACAATATTTTACTGACTCACAGTTATCACACACATTCCAGAATGAGATTTTCACTCTGCAGCGGAGTGTGCGCTGATAAGACACTTCCTGGCAGATAAAAACTGTGTGCCGGACCGAGACTCGTACCCTGGACCTTCGCTTTTCGTGGGCAAATGCTCTATCGACTATTTTTTTTCATTTTGTGCGATGTAGTTCGTTGCGTTTCGTCTGGGCGGACGTCACAAGACATCCGCTCAAGTTGATCGTTGATTCCTTCACTCAGTTTTTTTATCACAGGGAGCACGCAGCCCTCTGACCGAACACGCTGGAGCTAACGTGCCGGCATTCCGATTGAGCACGACTCACGACCCGTCCTCACAGCTTTACTTCTGCCAGTACCTCGTCTCCTACCTTCCAAACTTTGCAGAAGCTCTCCTGCTTCTGCAAAGTTTGGAAGTTAGGAGACTAGGTACTGGCAGAAGTAAAGCTGCAAGGATGGGTCGTGAGTCGCGCTGGTAGAGCACTTGCCCGCGAAAGGCATAGGTCCCGAGTTCGAGTCTCGGTCCGGCACACAGTTTTAATCTGCCAGGAAGTTTCACCACACACATTCTAACAGCATTCAGACTTACAGGCATTGGAAGCACGGACTTCAGAAGACGAGGCATCATCTAACGAACGCCTTCTAGTGTGTGATTTACGGAGCTTAGTCCTCCCTGATTTCATATGCTCCGGAAAATCAAAAAGTGTCGGGATAGCATCACTACTTAGACAGTTCCCTCCAGTCTTAGCCCTATAAAAACATCAGGTTTAAAAATGACAGACACTGCAAATATAAATTATAAATATACATTGTAAATAATAACTAACCTATCAAAACACTTCCCCTCGAAGTGCTTTGAGCAAAGGCACGTATGTGCAGCTGGCTTAAAGTTTTTCCGTTTCAGGGCCTGTATACAAAACTGCCTTCGGTTTTCATCCTTAGGGAATTATGAGTAGGAACGAGAAACAGTTATACTTACTTCTGTAAACAAATTATCACAGATACTTTCCAAAATTTAATATGCATCGGAATTTACAGGCATCACTTTCAACACTTTAATTTACGTGTTACTCTATTTCAAGTGTAAAAAACATATAAAAGTCACTTCAGCAGATTTCAATAAACGCATCTGCACTATCATAGAAACACTTAAACGTGAAATGTAATACCATTTCCCCCGACAAAACGCTGAGTACAGCCATAAGCGCAACACGAAACAACCATGTTTTGCCAACATTCACGTGACTTCAGCCCAGAGATGTTGGAGCCACGAAAATGACGTCAGGATCAGTCTATTATATTTATGGTCGAAGGGACAATACAAATTACAGGCTTAATTTTTTGTGGGTATTGATTACTTTTTTAGCCGTCTGGTGCCAGCGAAAGGCGGTCCTATAGTCAGGACGCGATATTACAATCTCTTATTTTAAAAATATGAGAAATTGGAGCACAATGCAAAAATAGAGACACAAAACTAATGAATACAATTAATGATTCACTTGAATTTGTATCTCTGTTTGAAAGGACCAATGCGGAGCGAAGACACGGTAGTCGTGTTGCCCATGACGTCAGGCTACTTCGAGCAACCAATCAGGGTGCCTGACTGGTTGACGTCATAGAGGGTATAAGTACCGGCGCGTTCCAGCCAGCATTACTGGTTGTCGACAAGAGGCGCGTCTTTTTGTTGCCGCGTGCCGCGTCTTCGGCCGTTTCGAGCACTTCGGCTGCCGCGCAGAGATAGGCTCTGCCCCCCCCCCCCCTCCCCCAAGGTTAGGGAAAATGTGGGCCAGGATCTGGAAGCCGGCCGCGGAACCGCAGAGAAGGTTTCCGCCGCCGCCGATCAGACCTCCGCGTCCACCAGGAAAATAGGGCCAGCAATACAGCAGGGCCACCTAACGGTGTCAACGATGGCTGTAACTGGCACCCCCTTGGCAGCAGCCCCCCTTTCCGCTCCCGACATGGCGATAAATGTACCGAATGCAGTAATACACAATACGCCAACAACAAAATACATCATCAGTACCTGCGATCCCGCCCCTCCTCCCCTCGTCCTAAGTCCGCTCCTGCTTGCAACGCCACCGACACCCTTCCAGACTTTTGCATCCCTGAATAAAGGCAGGCAGACGACCCGTCTGCCGATCAAAGTCCTCCCCAAACCCACCCCCTCGTCTCAATCTTCCACCCATTCCCAATACCTTAAATCCCCCACACGCAAGTCCACCACATCCAAACAGCGACGTGCAGGGAAGGACAGAAAGGAGAAGCACTCCAAGGGAAAGATACACTCCACCACCCCCACCCCAACCACTCCATCACCCTGTGAGGAACCTGCCGACAGCACCTGTCGTCGCCCTGGGAGGGGACCAGGAAACAACTGCACTGGAAGGGAACTACATAACCGGGCGGGACTCGGATGGTTTCATGCTGGCGAAGAAAACCTTTCGCCAGTCGAGGCTTCCGGCAGCCCAGGGAGTGGAACCCACCCCGAACAGATATCAGGCGGTGGCTGATGAGCCAGAGACAGCACAAAACAACACAACAGAAGCACAAACACAGTAACAAGTCACCCACCACCTCCCCCCCCCCCCCCCCCGATTGTCGCTGAGGTTTCTCAGAATTATGAGGAGCTCTTCGAGTTACTGAAAACATAAATTGGGGGAGGCAGCTTCCAGGCAAAACTTGCCAGTGGGGACAAAATAAAAATTACAGTTCACACACTAGAAAACTACACCACAGTCAAGCCACTTTTCAATAACAAAAACATACCCCACTACACGTTCCCCACAACAAAAACATGCAACAAAAACATAGTAATAAGAGACCTCCCAAGAAGACTGTCCCCCCAGGTAGTCAAAACAGATTTGACTGCCCAGGGGTACGTCGTCAAGGTGGTCCAGCAGATGGGCAACATAAACAGCAAGTGACCACTACACCAGGTCACACTCCCTGACATCCCTCAATAGAAAAGGGAGAAAAAAACGGTCCTGGCTGTGCCTGTTACCACTGAGCCACTGCGCCGTAAAAACAAGACGGTGCAGTGCTTCAGGTGTCAGGGGCCAAACCTCATCACCGCACACTGCACCATGCCAGTAAGATGCGGAAAGTGCAAAGAGGCCCACGACACAAGGACATGTACACTCAAACACACAGACCCACAAATAAGGTGCGCGCTGTGTGGCAAAAACCACACAGCAGGTTACCAAGGTTGTGAGGTCCATAAACAACACACACAGCAGGCAAAGGGCGCAAAGGCCGCCCCTCACACACGCAACCAAAACACCACCAACCCAACCAGACACACAAGGAAACAAAACACAACAACACACACAGACAAGGCCTGGGTAAATCCAAGGCCGGACACACCAAGGGCAACATACACGGCAGTGGTTTTGTCCTCCGAGAAGCCATGAAAGTGTGGCCCTATCACCACAATACCAAACACATTCACTACAACAACACTGGGAAACACACAACAACCAGGTCCACCAAGACAGAGAAAGCTCTAGGGAACACAGTCCCCCCTGTGGATCAGTTGTTAGGCGTTATTGTGCAGACCATGAACCTCATCATGAAAGTGATGAAGGAATTCAGGGAAGCCCAGAAGCGGAACACACAGGTCCTCGTTGCCCGTCAGGCAACAGTCCAGCAGTCGCTCCCCTCTGCGACTTCCTCAGTAGTTTCAAAACCCCATCATGAATAGGCGACCAAATATCCAAGGCCTGACAATGTGCGTCTTTAACGCAGACGGCATTGTTAATCAAGAGGTCGAGTTCAGAGAACTCATGAAGGAGTTCCCCATCGACATATGCATGACGGGGGAAACCCACCTAAAACCTGGAATATAAGCGACAGTCCCAACTACGCTAGCTACCGCAAAGACAGGCCAACCCAAGGCGGGGGAGTGGCCCTATACATAAAAAGAGGGATCCCCCACCACCGGGTATTCTTACCAGCTACCAATAAAATCGAAGCAGAGGCGGTGGAAGTAACCACTGCCACCGGACCCCTAATAATTGTTGCAGTCTACCGACCCTCACATGACCAGATAGATGAGGGAGACATAGCTGCTCTAGGGGAAATTGAAGGCAAACTCGTAATAGGGGGAGACTTCAATGCCAAACACCCTGATTGGAATTCTAGAGTAACGTCCGGAGCAGGCGCCAAACTGCAACAACTAGCACGCAACCACTACTTCGAAACATGGGGTCCAGCCGAGCCCACACATTTTCAAAAAAATGGAGGCAGGCCTGACGTGTTAAACATAGCTCTCACTAGGAGAATCGCAGGGTTTGTGACCGCAAGGACAATCGACAGAATGTCCTCCGACCACAACCCAGTGATTCTAGATGTCGATGTGGGAGATTGGGTAGCACTCCCACGGTACCAGACGTCTTACAAACGTACAGACTGGGAGCGATACCGAGAAACTGTCGCCTCTGATATCTCTCGCACTCCGCCACCTACTACCGAAACAGTAGAACAAGTGCTACAAGACTTAAAAGGCACCATCTTGCAGGCAGCGGAAGAGGCCACCCCTCCACAAAGGGATGGCCCACCGCCGCAAATACAGCTCCCGGAACACTTGCTAGCTCAA
Organism: Schistocerca serialis cubense; assembly: GCF_023864345.2. NCBI lineage: Eukaryota > Metazoa > Arthropoda > Insecta > Orthoptera > Acrididae > Schistocerca > Schistocerca serialis. The sequence goes on along the minus strand of NC_064642.1, from coordinate 139,216,790 downwards.
ATTCGACATAAGAACAGAGTGGCAAAAGAGTGGAAGATCACCAGGAATCAGGCCACCAGGAGGCTACTCAATCGTCTACAGAGAGAACTGAAGGTAGCACTCAATGAGCATAGAAACCAGCAATGGTAAAACCGCCTCACAGCTCTCAAAGTAGACGATCATACACTATGGCAAGCAACCAAACAGTTCACAAAAAGACGCGCTAGGATGCCGCCACTGCACGGTGAGTGGGGTCTGGTCTACAGCCATGCTGAGAAGGCCAACGCCCTCGCCGACTCCTTCGAGAAGCAGTTTCAAGCGGCAGAACCCCAGGATGAAGAGCATGAAGAGGTAGTCAGTCGTCAACTGCCTGTCTTCCTCAATGCTGAGGAGGACCCAGAGGACGAACCCATACTTTTTGCCCCCGAGGACGTGGCAAGACTAATTAAGTCCCTCCCTACAAAAAAGGCGCCGGGACACGACAGTGTCACCAATCAGTTAGTCAAAGATCTCCTACCCACAGCGATCACACACCTCGCGAACGTCCTCAACGAGATTACTCGATCCCGCGAGTTCCCAGCTTCCTGGAAACATGTGGAAGTGGTCGCGATACACAAACCAGGGGAAGACCCTCTATTCCCACAGCACTACAGGCCGATTAGCCTCTTGCCAACTCTCAGCAAGATCTATGAGCGCCTCCTGCTAAGACCTATACAAGAATATATTACCAGAGAGCAACTTCTGCCGGATTTCCAATTCGGGTTCCAGTAGAACCACTCTGTCCCACAACAGGTCATGAGAGTGGTGGAAGCAGCCACAGAGGGCTTCAACCACAGAGGCTACTGTGGGATAGTGCTACTAGACATAGCCAAAGCCTTTGATTCAGTATGGCATAGAGGGCTATTCTACAAGTTGTACACACAAGGGTTTCCTGGGAGTATAGTTAAGCTGATCAAAAGCTATCTCACGAATAGAACTTTCTCCATCAAAGTAGAAATTTTCACCTCCACCAAAAGGCGTATTCGTGCTGGGATGCAACAGGGATCGGTCCTGGGGCCTGTTTTGTACAGTCTGTACACTGCGGACACACCAACGGCCCCCCTGGTGCACACTGCACAGTACGCAGACGATACAGCCTTCTACACGAGAAATGCGAACAAGGACCTGGTCATCCGTAGGCTACAAAAGGTTTTAGATGACACAGAACCTTGGGCCCATCGCTGGCGTATCACCATCAACTCTGAAATGACGCAGGCTATGCTGGTCACACACAGACTCGGAAGACGCGAGCCTCCTCAACGTCCCCCCCTCAAACTTCACCTAGACAGAACCCAACTCCCCTTGCACAGAACCGCCAAGTACCTTGGCGTAACCTTGGACTCTCGTCTTACGTGGAAACCACACATAGACGAGGTCCACACGAAAGTCTGCGCCAGAATGTCCTTCCTATACCCAATCCTGAACTCAACCAGCTCCCTTCCCTGCCCAGTAGGAGTAAACGTGTCCCAGGCCCTGATCCGGCCAGTAATGGAATATGCATGCCCTGTCTGGGGATATGCGGCAAAGCAGTACCTGGACAAACTCCAGACGCTGCAGAACCGCGCCCTCAGGAGGGCATTGCATTTACCCCTTGGATTCCCCATCGATGATCTGCAGCTGAAATCCCACTCCTGAGAGAGCGTTTCCAAGATCTGGCCAGGGCCTTCTATGAGGGTTCTTCCAGATCAGGAAACGCCCTCATCCACTCCCTAGGTCGTTATGACATGTCCCGCGACAAGCACAAGCGCCCCATGACTATCTTCGACGATTAAGTCGAAGAGAAAATCCCAATATCCAATCCCTAATCCTGCTCCTTCCCATATAACACCAATCATCTCGCCAACCTCAGGCAAGTACCAGACACAAACAGAACAATCATCACATTTCACAGACACCAAAAAACTACAGTAATAATCACACACAAACGTATACAGGGGAGTAAAAGCCGAAAGGCTACAAACTCCCCCTCACACTTCCATAAAGAGGGGAAAGTAACAGATGAGAGCAGTAGCAGCAGCATGACTGTCCGTTTAGGAAAAGCGTCGTGGTTGCTGCTCCTGAACGACTGGGTCGTTGTAACGGTTTTTTTGTGTGTGACTAGTGTGTTAAATATTTACCATGGTAAGTACTCTGAGTTAATTATTAGCGTTAAGGAAAACGTTAAAAGCGTGGTTTACTAATTTCTCTGTTTTTTGACAGAGTGAATGCATCTCCATTCATGTTGGCCAAGCCGGCGTACAGATCGGGAACACATGCTGGGAATTGTACTGCCTGGAACATGGAATTCAGCCTGATGGGCAGATGCCTTCAGACAAAACAATTGGCGGAGGAGACGATAGTTTCAATACATTCTTTAGCGAAACGGGCGCAGGAAAACATGTACCTAGGGCAGTTTTCGTAGACCTGGAACCCACGATTGTGGGTAAGTACGCATTTTAAGTAAGGACTTGTAAATCGACCAAGTGCAATGCACATTACATGAATGCTAGCAAGCTAATTTATGTGACTTCGTAAATATGCAAATAGTATACTGCGTGCATTAGCCCATTTGCTATGAATACGTATGTAAAGACGCGCAAGATTAATATATGCGCTGATGCCGTACGTAGTGGCTATCTGTGCATTTTCTATAGTTAATTTATGGCACACACGTGTCCACAGTATGCCTCCAAATAATCATCGGAGAGTTTTCTGTGTAATGTTTTCAGAACTTGTGCAGTTTTTATGAAAAGTAAAACGTTGACATAATCATTAGGCCATGCTGCAACAGGGCAATCTATTACAATATTTATTCAGCATTCACATTCGTTGGCTTCGCCAGCTCAAACCACACGATCACCTTTCATCTTAACCTAGACCTCGGTCTACACTCACTCATCTTAAATGGGGGGGGGGGGGGGGAGGGGGCAAGGAGGCGGCAGGGTATCGAATATGTCTTTCATAATAACTGCGTTCTAGGTGAAACGTAGTCATAGAAAGATCATGTACTATGGTGCTGTCTAAAACACGTGAAATATGATCACTGTTGTAAGAATGTAAATTCTAAACGGCTGATAGAAAATATTACTGCTAGATTTACTATATCTGCCGTTGCCTTCACCGTTATTAACATAAAGGTTCTATGTAGTACTTTTTCTACTGCACATAACGTCCCTGGGGAAAGAAATAACTTTACATTCTTTACATTATACTTTCCCTTGTCTGATCCAGTAGTAGGATCCACTAAAAATAATGTCTGGGATGGATTACCATTTGTACTCGGTATGGCCCTTCACATTTTTGGAAAAATTTGTAAGTCTCATCCTTTAGCGGCGACCTTTGAATATGTTGTTTTATGAGAACGAGGTATTGAACTTTGTATTGAGGTTCCACAGTCTTTTCATTATGTTACTTATATTTTGTTGTGCCTTTACAACTATGTTCTTGGAAACTATTTCCTGGTCCAGTTCGTAATCGAAGATAGGTTGCACCTGCCAATTAAAACATTTAATCAGAGGTTTTCCTACAAAGGGTTTGCCAATAACTTCCAATGGTGTCAACCCCGTCAATAAATGTGGTAATTTATTTAGAATAAGTTCATTGCCCATAAAGTACGTTTTTCATGGCAGTAGGTATGGCATAGTTTTCCAATTTACTTCATTACTCGTTCACACGGATTCGATGACAGGTTATAGCTGAATATTAGGACTTGACGAATACCTTCCCATGCTATAAATTCTTTAAACTCGTTACTAACGAATTGTGGGCCATTATCCATAAGAAACCGTTTTGGTTTCTCTACTTCCAGAAAGAGTTGTTGTAAACAGTGTATAACTGTCTGCGTATTGGCTCTTTTGATTGGATATAGGTTAAGATATTTTGACCATCACTCTATGATGACCAAAATGTTTGACACTCCTCCCTTTCCTTTCGGAACTGGTCCGAAAAAATATGCTGCTGTGAGATCATTCACCAACTTATGAATAATCAGATACATTTTGTGCTTCATGTGAGTATTATTCTCTTTTACTTTCTGCCACATTTCACAAGTCCTTATCAATGATGCTACTTTATGGCCTAGCTTCTTAAAATAATAAAACTTATTCATATGGGTTATACGCTTTTTTGTTCCAAAATGTCCATATCCTGTATGAACATACCACACAAGTGCGTCTTCTATTATCCTTATGAACGCATAAGCGCCAACGTTACGATGTTACACTGTCTCTCCAAAACAAAATATGACCTATAATTTTCCATATTCCTACTTGATTAGGAGGTAAGGAATTCTGTATATAAACAGAAAACATTTCTGTAAAATAGGGATCATGATGGATATTTTCTGCTATTCTTTGAGCCGTCTCTTGTACCCTGATGTTCGGATATTCTACTGACATAAAATTATTGCAAAAATAACGCTGGGTCCTTCTCTACGTATTAATTCTTTCATTCCTATCGGTAGCCTAGACAAAGCATCTGGTACAATATTCTTGGAACCTTTTACATATTGTATTCGAATATCATATTCCTGTAGGAGTAGCATCCATCACATTAACGTCCTTTGCAACAATCGACTACTCATTAGAAAAGTTATAGCTTGATGATCGGTATGAACATGAATTTCTGATCCCCATACCAGTATTTTAAATTTCTGAATACTCCATACAATTGCCAATAGTTTTTTTTGTAGCTGTATAATCTAATTCATGCTTATTTGACTATGGCAGCAAAAGCTATCGTTCGGAGTTCTAGATTATTTAGATCCCACCCTCCTTGGAATAGTTCTGCAGAAATACTGTAATCAGATGCATTTGTTGACAATTTAAATGGTTCGCCCATAACCGGATGGTGCAATATGCGTGATTCAACAAGTGCTCTTCTGACGTTTTCAAACGCATCATTTGCCTCTTGATCCCAAACCCACAGTATTCCCTTTCTTAATAAATGTAAAATCTTCGGTCATTTAGTTCTTGCCTTCGTATGTACTGTCTGTAAGATCCGTTCACACCTATAAATCCCTTTAACTGTCTTACATTTCTAGAGTGTGGACATTCTTTAATAGCTTTGATGCATTCAGGGTCTGGTCTAATTCCCTGCACCCTTATAATATTACCTAAAACTTAAGCTCTTGGCGTGCGAAATACGATTTAGATAGTTTTATCGTAATACCTTTTTCTTTAAATCTTTTCAAAGTCTTACTCAAGGTTTGACAATGTTCTTCCCAAGTAGCTGATATTATTAGGATATCATCTAAATATATTATCAGATCTTTTAGCAAATCTCTCCCTAGTGCTTCATCTAGTGCACATATAAAAACAGACACTGAGATATTTAGTCCAAATGGTAATACATTAGAATGGTATGATTTACCATCAAACAAAAATGCTGCACATTTTTTGGATTCATTTGCCAATATCCCATAGTCAATTCCATTGTGCTAAAGAACCTTGCCTTTTAAAATTTGGACGACAGTTCTTTGATGTTAATTGATCTGTCTCTTTCTGTCTCTATATATGTCTATTCAATGTACGAGTATCTAATACTAATCATACTCTGCCTGTAGGTTTCTTTTCCACGACCAAAGGACTATTCATTACACTAGAACTCCGCTCTATAATATTATTGTCAATCTTTTTGTTAATGTCATCCCTAACTGCTTCTTTCAAACTTACAGGTATTGGATACAGCTTACAAAAAACGGAGTGTCATCTTTGATTTTGAACTTACATATGTAGTCCCTGATATTACCTGGATGATTGGAAAACTCTGTTTCATATTCCATTATAATTTTATATAAATCTCGTCTTTCTTGGTCGGTTAATATTTGGGATTCATTGACTTTGTCTCATATATCAGTTCGATGTGTCCCTGGATCTACATTATCGATCTTTGGTGACAATTGTGCTGTAGCTGTTAATCGCAAACACTAACACTCAGCTGTGTGTTTTCCAATGTAGTTTTCTGTCACAAAGTGTACCCAATATCTACTGTCTCCTTTACCAAAACATAGAAGATTTTCGTCAAAGTTCAAGATAGCTTTAAACTCTAATAGCCAATCTAAACGAAACAGTACCTCTCTATTGATATTCTCTACTATTAACAGGTTTGACGAAGTAATATATTTCCAATACTGCAGCTCATTTGAGTTTCGTAACTTCACAACCTTACTTTTTGTTCCTGTTATTCCAACTATGTAAACTCCGGTCACTGGTAATAACGGTGAATAATGTTTAGTCTGTAATGAACTAAAGAATGTGTTGGAGATGAGTGATACTTCACTCTCTAAATTTGTAAATCCTTGGAATTTTCCACGGTCCCTGCTACTATATGTTGTGGATTGTTGGTAGTCAAGCTTGGTTCTTCCAGTAACAACCATTCCTTTGTAGACATTTTGTGGATAAAATTGACATACTGGTATGAACTGAGGCCTCCTAGTATGTTTCTACGACCTGGACCACAGCCCTGGATCCAGATTGCATTACGTTTTCCTCATTATCAGTAATCACAGGTTGGTTACCGAATCGAGATAGTACATTACCACTTTGTACTCTATTATTACTCGGTACGATTTTCTGCAAAGTTACTGGACCTAACTTCGAAGGTGGGTACTTTTTCTGATAATTGTCGTTACCATTTTTCCTGTTGCACTGGTGTAGCTTAGTTAGGCTAGCCTCATGCTTTTTAAAATTATTACCACTGTTCATTTTGTTGTTCGGATTTTCACTTCGGTGCATGTTTTCATTGCGGTCCTTATTTAAGGCATCAACTGCGTCTACAAAGGACAACAACTCTTCTACCCTTTTTGATCCACTATATAAGATATCTTTCCTTGCATATATTGGTAATCGTCTAATTAAAATCCGCACTAATCCTTATTCATCCATTGGCTTATCCAAGTACTTTGCATGTGTTAGACGCCAATCAAAATATGCGTGTGAGAGCTCTATACTCCCCACATCAGATCTTCTTAGTCGTTTCGTTCTAGGCATATCTCTTCTTAGTCTAATACGTCGAGATCTTCTCTCAGTTTTTCACGTTGTGACATTATTACACATTCTTTCTTATGTCTTCTCCCTTATTTGATACTCTAGCATAATCCAGTTTCTCTTAATGGTTCTCTTGTCCTGTTATGCTCGGTTACAGCACTTGATAGCTATTTCTCTCTTTTTTGTCTCAAAATTCCTGTCTTCTTCGGTCCTTTCACACCGGTTTTTGACGACTAAGGAGTGTGAAATGTATGTGCAAGCTTCCCACTTCTCTTAAAAGACTTACTTGGTGTATATAGAAGATCTTCTTAACTGGATAGCCGGCTTCTGGAATCGCTATAAACTTCTTGCAAAATAATTCGGTACTCGAAGAATACTTTTCAATAACTATTGGTATATTTGAGCTTCATAAGAACAAAATTCACACTTCGCACATAAACATTTAACTCCTTGTAAGTAACTCGTATTGTCTCACATTAGAAACAGACTTAAGTCCACTTAAAAAAGAGTTGGCTTAACAACCATGTCTCTACTACAAACATATCGTAAAATATGTCTTGCCTCCAGCAAGTGCAAGATAAGAGTTTTTTTCACAATTCAGAATCTCAATGGCTCTTTTGTCACTAACAATAGTCACAATTACAAACAGCACAGAATAACACAGAAGTTCGTTTGTTGTTCCGTGTGCTTTCACTGCAACTTCCATGGATCACCCAACAAGTAGTTGCCAGTGTCGTTCAACCGCCGCATCGACCTTTCACTTGAGTTGATTTCACATCTGCACACACAGACAGGTGATGCGCAGTAGATAGGTTTCCATTCTCCCACTCACATTTAAAACATCATGTGTTCAAGACAGTGAAAGGCCAAGTGGTTCTAGAATTTACGCGAAAATTCCCGAAGCACCACAAATATGCTTTAACCGATACTAATTCTTTTTATAAATATTGTTTATTGATAGTGTCATAACCACTATCTGGATCGCCCGTGTTTTCTAATCTTTTCTTGTAAAAATCAATATAAGCACCAGTTTGATAAAAAACAGCACCATATCAATCTTAAACTGATCAATTAATGTTGTTGTTGTTGTGGTCTTCAGTTCTGAGACTGGTTTGATGCACCTCTCCGTGATACTCTATCCTGTGCTAGTTTCTTCATTTCCCAGTACCTAATGCAGCCTACATCCTTCTGAATCTACTTAGTGTATTCATCTCTTGGTCTCCCTCTATGATTTTTACCCTCCGCATTGCCCTCCAATTAATTACTGTATAAATTATTTATTACATTTTCACTTTCTTCTAATTCTGACACAAATGATATTTTTTTCTAGTTGCAGACTTAGTTGCTTACTAGATTCAGTGATAGCCGACTATAACGCATTTTCTCAATATTGTTCAGTAAATGATTCATAACCGCCTAATTGGATCTTTTAAATCTACTATTCACCTGTCTTCAAAACTGATATAATTATCAGTTACTTTAAAAATGCTATATACTTCTTTATGAAACAGTTTTCTTTCTTTGGATCTATTTTTATTTCTGGTTCATTTCAATTTATTTTTCCATTATTCATGTCACCTTGAGGCTGCATCTAATTTCCAAAAATGTCCATTTATTAAATTTAAAAATTCATTAAATTTGTGACCCTCTCAATGTAGTTTTAAACCAAATAGACATAGATAACCACAAATAATTTTGTCAAAATTCTGTGTTCTTTCAGCATTTATATTTTAGACATTTTATCTAAATAATTTTCTTATTCTTTTGCTTTATCTCCACCAAAAATCAAAAACCAATTTGCTGTCTTTATTCTTATAACAACAAATTAGTGAGCACCGACATTATCAGAGATATCTAAATTAACCACATCCATACTGTCTGCAATGAGTAGCCAACTCATCAGTCATGAATACATAACGAAAGTATTTACTTTTCAATTGATTAACAAGTTTTCTACATCAAAATTACTTGATGCATTAAGACATATATGGATTATTTCTTACATGTTTTTTACTTCTTTAGTGCTGAGCCAGCTGCCTTTCTCATTGCTAAATTGTCTTTTTTGTGCTTCTTATTCTTTATTAGCTTTTTGTTTATTGTGAATACATGATGCATTACCAGGTACACCACTGGCTAATGAACCAATTACTCCCAACTCTGTTAGTAAAATTGGAACAGAATCGCCCTCATGCATTGTTAGCCCTTTACCTTCTTCCCTTCTCATTAGATATTCAATATTTTTTTCACAACAGGAACATATAATGTTATGAGTAAATTTCCAGTAATTTCTCTCTCTCTCTCTTTCTCAACTGAGATTCAGTTAAGAAATGACCAATACTGTTTAATTGTTGTTTGTTTTGTTTAATCTTGATTGCTTTTGGTTTTGTCTTGCTACTAAGTAGCAAAGTATAATCAGTGCTAACAGTTATTCATTTATTCAGATTAAAAATTAATAAAGAATTTATAAACCCCATGCATTTTCGTCATGTTAAATATCCATTCCTAATTTTCCATAGATTATTCCTCCAACTGCTGTTGCCATTAACTTTTCACTGAATGAAGTATCTTCGCCATACACACTTTATTTTGCAGCTAATGGAACTTCTTTATCTACTTCGTTTTTTTCCAAATCTTTGTTATCCGTGTAGACAGTATCATGTTTTTTTACAATTTTTGTCTACTTGAATAATTCCTTGATCACCATGTGCAAATCTTTCTTCTAATTTTATTCCTGGACCACAATAATTATATCCAAGAAGATATATTTTAAAAGGCAGAATATGATTAAAGTATTAACTAACTCTTTTCCATAGTTTACTGATTCCCAAAATGTATGAGGAAGATTACTCAAAAATCTAATGAAATACTGAATTCCTTTTGGATTGCAAATAATGAAATCGTTACATTTATTTCTTAACATTTGTTTCAACTTTTTCATTATGATAATTTTTCGTGACCGCTATTTCTTTTACTGCCAATCTACCGACTAAATGACAGATATCATTCATCCAAACATATTCCATTGCTTTTCTTAATTAATCCTGTACCTGTCTTTTATGTGCATTTTGATCACTTTTTGTATCACTCCACAAAGGAACCAATACATTAATCCATTTATATGCCTTACTTGATTTGACTCTATTACTATCACATTTGTCATAAAATAAATTTGTGTTGGTTGCTATTTCTTTATAGTTATTTAGATTGTCTTGTGTGTAATCAGTGTCATGCAATTTTTTTTGTTAAGAGCTTCAATAATCTTCTGTGCCAATGTATTTTTTATATTTAATTATGAAATCATCACAATCAAATATAACTTCTGTAGTTCCAACAAAATAATATCATTGGTGGGCGTGATTTCATAAACAATATGTATTTGAAATGGGCCTAGTATGTATAATACTTGATGAGTCCTTTAATTGCCCTTTTTCATCATTTTTTCCTTTGTCCTGTTGTTCAATATTTTCTAATTCCTTTTCTATATGCCCCTTTGGTGGTGATAGTATTGAATCATAAGCATCTATTGGAACAAACTCTTTTCAAATGATGAGTCAGATGATGTTGTTGGTATTGGAAAGATATAAACATAATTTTCATAGTGATAAGTATCTATTTTTCACCTCCTCTATTTTCTTCAATTGCTCTTAACACATTATCGTCTAGTTCTTCAGTTCTTAGTTTAACTTGTTCGATTGCACCAACAACTGGTCGATCTTCTTTTTTATTTTGTCACATTCTATCCTTGGTTGTTTTTACATTATTAAGCTCACCTTTTAATAGTTCTTTTACTCTTCTAATTTGTTTAGCTTTCTTAACAACCTCTGGGTTGTACAAAGAAGTTGTACTCAGTCCTTAAGGGAAATCATATTTTGCAGTCATTTATTAAAGATAAGAAACAATATATGTTTACATTTTATATTCATGTTTAATGTTCAAGTTTTTTGTTCATCATTTATGTTCAACATTCTTGTTCATAGTTTATGTTCGTCATTTATGTTCAACATTAAGGATTTAAAAAAATTAATCTGATCTCTGTATTTGCGAATTTTAATTTTTCTCGACATATCTGTAGTACTAAAACGAATGTCATCATTTTTTCAAGACTTACCACACAATTCTTTAAAATCATCAAATTTTAAATCACCTCCAGCAAACTAGTAATAAATATGACTTAAATCTGTGTCATGTCTAAATTATTTAGAAAATTGAGATTATCTCTTACTAATTTTTCTGTATTTTTTAACATGTTTGAGCTAAATAATAACAATCTATTCCTTTATGTCTTCCTCTAGTAAAATATTCTATGACTACTTCCCGATTTTCGAGAGTGAAATCATCAAATATAATAAAGGAATTATCTTCACGTTCATCTAAAGGGTAATTGCATCGCTGTTTTCAATAAAAGCAGCGTTCTTCTCATGATGTCTATCTTCAATTTTTCACACCTTTTAATAAATTCGTGGTATTTTGGTTGATCCAAACATGTAGAACACACATACAAATGATTTATCTTGTTCAGGTTCAGCAAACCAGGGGCTAAAATATAATTATCGATCGCTAATGTCGTTCTTCCACATTCACTTCATTCAATTATCACACATCAAATAGAATTTGGCAAAAGCTTACCATGTTTATTTTTTGGGCTCATCTCTGGAATTCTTATTTTTGGTTCCCAATCTGTCATTTATTTATGTAATTTTTTTATTGCTAGTAAATGAGTTGTATTTTTCAGGTGAGTGTTAAGTCTCCCATTCTCAAAAAAAGATTAACCATTCCTATGATCGCTGTAATAGTTTTTTACAACTTTTTAACTATAAATATTACATTGAGAAATATTAAATTGTATATCAATGGAGAAATAAAAGAAATTCCTAAAGGTCAATATACTTTAAGAGATTTAGAAACATTATTTCATTAGAAAAAGACAAATATTCACATTAAAGAAGATAAAATTTTAAATAGAGCTATTGAGAGTGATGTCAAATTATTTATGGATGAAAAACATAGCCTTGGAAGTGTACTTGGATTTAGTGTCCAAATTATTGAGCCCCATTTTAAAAAAAACGTTGCTAACAATGTTCCTAAACTTATTATGTTGAAATTAATCAATATAAATTTTCATGTGACCAACAGAATGTTTGTTAAACACATTGATCTTTTTCATTGAGAAACAAATATTATTGCTTCCTTGAATCAAAATGCAGTATTTGGAGGACCAATAATTTATGACCCACATCATACTATAAATGTTGCGATTTTTTATACTTTTTTTTGAGTCATCACTCCTCTGGCTAGTTTAATGCGGCCCACCACAAATTCCTTTCCTGTGTCAACCTCTTCACCTCAGAGTAGCACTTGCAATCTATACCCTCAATTATTTGCTGGATGTATTCCAATCTCTGTCTTACTTTACCGTTATTGCCCTCTACAGAGCCATCAAGTTCCACAGAAATCATTTCCTAATGTCTTAACAGATGTCCTATCATCCTCTTCCTCCTCCTTGACAGTGTTTTCCACCTATTCCTTTCTTCTCTGATTCTCCTCATTCGTTACCTTATCAGTCCACCTAATTTTCGACATTCATCTGTAGCACCACATCTCGAATGCTTTGATTCTCTTCTTTTCCGGTTTTCCCACAGTCCATGTGTCACTACCATATAATGCTGTGCTCCAAATATACATTACCAGGAAATTCTTCCTCAAATTAAGGCCTGTGTTTGATGCTAGTTGATTTCGTTTGTTCAGGAGTGCCCTTTTTGCCCGTCCTATTCTGCTTTTGATATCCTCCTTGCTCCAGCCATCATGGGTTCTTTTGCTGTCTAGGTAGTAGAGTTCCTTAACTTCATATACTTCATGCCCATCAATTCTGATGTTAAGTATCTCACTGTCTCATTTCAGCTACTTCCCATTACTTTAGTCTTTCTTCAATTTACTCTCAATCCATATTCTTTACTCATTAGACTATTAGACTGCTCATTACATTCAGCAGATCATGTAATTGTTCCTCACTTTCACTCGGGATAGCACTGTCTTGAGCTAATTGTATAATTGATATCCTTTCACCCCGAATTTTAGTTCCACTCCTGAACCTTTCTTTTATTTTTATCACTGCTTCTCTAATGTGCAGATTGAACAGTAGGTGTGTAAGGCTACATCCCTGTATTACACAATTTTTAATCCAAGCTCTACATTCTTGGTCGTCTACTCTTATTCTTCCTTCTTGGCTCTTATACATATTGTATATTACATGACTCTCCCTCTAGTTTACACTTATTTTTCTCATAATTTCAAACATCTTGCACCATTTTACTTTGCCGAACACTTTTTCCGGTGTGTCAGATCGTAGAAAAATGTCTTGATTTTTCTTTAGTCTTGCTTCCATTATCAACCACAACGTCAGAATTGCATCTCTGGTGCCTTTACCGTTTCTAATGCCAAACTGATTGTAATCTAGCATGTCCATAATTTTTTTCCATTCTTCTGTATATTATTCTTGTCAGCAATTTGGATGCAAGAGCTGTTAACCTGATTGCGCGATAATTCCCGCACTTGGTAGTTCGTGCGGTATTTGGAATTGTGTGGATGATATTTTTCCGGAAGCCAGATGGTATGTCGCCAGACTCATACATTCTACCACTGAAGTGAATAATCGTTTTGTTGCCATTTCCCCCAATTATTTTAGAAATTCTGATGGAATGTTACATATCCCTTCTGCCTTATTTGATCTTAAGTCCTTCAAAGCTCTCTTAAATTCTGTTCCAATACTGGATCCCCCATCTCTTTTAAATCGACTCCTGTTTCTTGTTCTATCACACCAGACAAATCGTCCCTCTCACAGAGGCCTTCAGTGTACTCTTTCCACCTATCCACTCTCTCCTCTGCATTCAACAGTGGAACTCCTATTGCATTCTTAATGTTACCACCCTTGCTTTTAATTTCACTGAAGGTTATTTTGACTTTCCTATATGCTGAGTCAGTCCTCCTGACAATCAATTATTTCTCGATTTCTTCAAATTATTCCTGCAGCCATTTCGGCTTAGCTTTCCTGCACTTCCTGTTCATTTCATTCCTCAGCGACTTGTGTTTCTGTATTCCTGAATTTCCCTGAACATGTTTGTACTTCCTTCTTTCATCGATCAACAGAAGTATATTATCTGTTATCCACAGTTTCTTCGCAATTACCTTCTTTGTACCTATGTTTTCCTTTCCAACTTCTGTGATCGCCCTTTTAGAGATTTTCTTTCTTCAACTGTACTGCCTACTGAGCTATTCCTTATTGCCGTACATATAGCCTTAGAGAACATCAAGCATATCTCGTCATTCCTTAGTACTTCCGTATCCCACTTCTTTGCGTATTGATTCTTCCTCACTAATCTCTCAAACTTTAGCCTACTTTTCATCACTGCTATATTGTGATCTGAGTCTATATCTGCTCCTGCGTATGCCTTACAATGCAGTATCTGATTTTGCAATCCCTGTCCGACCATGATGTAGACTAATTGAAATCTTTCTGTATCAGCTGTCCTTTTCCAAGTATACCTCTTCCTCTTTTGATTCTTGAACAGAGTATTTGCAATTACTAGCTGAAATTTATTACAGAACTCAATTAGTCTTTCTCCTCTCTCATTCCTTGTCCCAAGCCGTTATTCTCCTAGAACCTTTTCTTCTACTCCTTCCCCTGCATCTGCATTCCAGTCCCCCATGACTATTTCAGCTTTCTGTACATACTGTATTTCCCTTTCAATATCCCCACATACTTCCTCTTTATCTCTTCATCTCCAGCTTGTGATGTCAGTAAGTGATCTATTGTTGTCGATGTTAGTTTGTTGTCGATCCTGATAAGGACAACACTACCACTGAACTGTTCACAGTAACAGAGTCTCTGCCCTACCTTCCTATTCGTAATGAATCCTGCTCCCATTATACTTATTTTCTGCTCCATGCCCCGACTCATAGAATGTTATCCTTTTGTTGGTTATTCAATTTTTTTCTTGTGGTCAAATTCTCTTTGGCAGACCCCTCCTGGAGATCTGAATGTGGGCCTATTCCAGAATCTCTTGTCAATGGAGAGATCATCATGACACTTTTGCAATTACAGGCCACATGTCCTGTGGATACTCGTTATATGTCTTTAATGCAGTGGTTCCCATTGCCTTCTTCAGTCTCATGCCTTTGATCATTGCTGATACTTCCGCCTTTAGGGGCGGGTTTCCAACACAAGGACAAGAGAGTGCCCTGAACCTCTGTCCGCTGCTATGCCTCTTTGACAAGGTCATTGGCAGAATGAGGGTGATTTCTTCTGCCAGAAATCTTCAGCAGCCAATGTTGATTATTAATGAAGTGGTGGGAGGTTTCGAACCTGGGACCAAGAATGTTTCGATTACTAATAAAAGACGCTACCCCTAGACCATGGAGCCATTTGACACTATACGAGATTTAAAAATTCCTATAACTTATGGAAATAACAATTTGGTCAACTTCAAAGGTGAAATTGGAACAGTTATTTAAAACTTTCTTTATGATTTTTTTCCTTTACAAATGAATAAGGATGAAAGCTATCTGTTTTATGCATTCCTGCTGAATGGGAAAACTAAAAATAATTTAAATCTCATTAACAAAGAAACAGAGATTAATATAAATATTGGAGATGGATGGATTCATCCCAGTCATGCTCTGCGTTATATCAATTTCAGAATTACTGAAGCTGATGGTGCAGATTATCCAACATATGGAAAATACAATAAAAAATTAATGGATAATTATGTGGCAAAGCTGTTTCAGTTTATCGCCATAAAGAAAGGAAACAATATTTTATCTACAACGAAACATCCTTTTATCTCTTCATTGCCTCTTATTCAGCTAACATCATCTCTAGCCAACAAATTAACTAGGTAATGTTATATTCCTAATAATGGGAAATACAAAGTAAGAGAAAACAAAGTACTTTACAAATTAGAGCTGTTAATACATTTTAAAAATTTAAAGAAATAATTTGATAAGAAGATTTAACAGTAATTTTCACTTGGAATTCAAGTGGTGGAGATGCTCTTCTTAGGTGGCCTGATACAAATTATGCTGGTGTTGGGATGCACCTCCAAAAGAAGGTAAAATTGTTGTGGAGTTGATGGTAATCCATGTTGGCATGGTTAAATATGAAGCAGAATTTTCCCTTGAACTAGAACAAGAAGGGCTAAAATATTCGAAAATTCCCATATCTTTCTTTGAACCACAAACAATTGAGAATTAAGTGGAAGGAGAAATTATGAGTTAGATATCACTAATTACTATAATTCTGCAGAATTCGATATGCCATATTCCATCTTCGTTGTTTTCTAGACAAAAAGTAAAAATAATCTGTTAATCGATTCTCCTTTGTTTGGTCATGTTAAACTACAGAATATCTGTATACAGAATGGTAGAAATGACGTTTTTCCTCATGAATTATAGAATCTCGATCCACAAAATGAATTTTTAGAAGCTTATGACACATTTCGAGTTTTTAAAAGAGGAACACTATTAAATGCTATTGTTAATGAAAACACATTCAGTTTTATAGAAAATTATCCGGTCTGTGTTATAAATATGATTTGAAGAATGAATGTTCTGGCTACACAGAAAACAACAATGAAACTATGTGCCACTTTTCATGATAACATTCTGAATGACATATCTGCTTATATAATTATGTGTGATAAAAAGAACTTAACACACAATTTGCAAAGCAGAATATTAAATGAAAACTTATAATTATATTAATTTTCGAATTTTTAGAAGATATAAGCAAGCAGTTGGAGGGGTTCGACTTATCTCTCAAAATACTCAATATTTTGCAAAGGACATATCCTTTCTGGGATGGGTGTGATGTGTCTCCTAAAATATTGAATATTTTCAGGCAGACAATTTTTACCCTCCTGTAGATAAATAGTTGTTTTTTATGATGTCACAGCTGATTATAAATATTTGGTTATCTAGACTGCAAATATCCAAATATTTATTTTTGGTTAATTAACAAGCAAAAATCCAGATACGTGCATTCATTCTGAACATAAAAAAATCCTGAGAAAGTAGTATATGAGCAAATTGTCCGCAGTTGCAGCTGTTTTTTGACATTCCAAATGATTAAAGATATGGTTTATCTGACACTAGCGGACAGATGAAGTGGAATAGCAAAGCAGCGACTGCGAAGGTGCTCAAAGTGCAGTATACTACTTATGTGCGTATGTGTGAGTTTATCGTTGGTTTTGGCACCTAGTTTTGACATTTGGCGGAATTAATAGATACGCTGGCTGGATTGGTAGTCAGCATCAAAGTTGGATGGTATAAACAAAAAATAGCAAGCCACATCTTGTTGTGTAAGCAATAAAAACATGTATACACTCGTAGATATATAAATGAAAAAAAATGGTTTAATATCGAAAAAGCGGAAAAATGTGGAAAATATCAAAAAATTTAGTGAAATCTGGATGCATACTTATTGTAGTGTTGTACTACACTCAGTATCTTTAAGAATCACCTTTTCTCTATGACATCACACAATCTACTAATGTAACGGTGACTTAGCTGGTGTCTGTCTCTCAGTGTGGTATTTCTTATACATGCAGTATCTTTGTTTGGAAATTGGTAGTGTTTATAGAATTTTCTATAATGCTATTTATATGAGTGAGATTATTATTTCTACAAATGTGTTTGTTCCTAAAACTATAACATAACACACACTAGTAATGAAGTTGTGGTTTGCAGTGATAAATAAATTGGATCCATGCTGCATTGTGATTGGCTGAGATCAACATGACGCAACACTGTAACACAACATCGAGGCAGTGGGTCAGAACTCGTAGTTGGCTAAAATGTGTAAAATTGAGGAAAATAGGTGAAAAATGTGCACAATTTGGGAATAATGACACCGAGTACTTATGTATCTGCTTGTGGACCTCTGCTGGTGCATTGAATGACATACTAATAAATTTTCATTAACAAATAGAGCTTAGTTGACGTCAGTTAACATGTTTCGTTATTAACAAATAGGAACAGCCTACAACGTCTCTCCGTGGGGTTTAATCATGCATCCCAGTTATAAAAGCTGAATGTGGGGACTGGATGCTTCAGCAGTAAGGATAAATATTTCAGACTCATACTGCAGTGTGATAGGCTGAGAGCATCTTGACATCAATGCAACGTCTATAGCAGTTAGTCGGAACAGGTGTTACTGGATCAAATATGTAAAATTGTGGACAAAGCAGGAAATTGTGCAAAATATGGAAGAATTAGAGCACTACGTAACCGCCTGGTTGTGTCATCTGCTGGAACCTCGAATGACGATATATTAAATTTTTATTAACAAACAGAAATTGAGTGACATGACATATGAGGCAGTCAATAAGTAATGTAACACATTTTGTTTCTGAAAGCAGGTTGGTTTTATTCGAGGTTACAATACACTGTATTATTCACTATTCTTTTGGTTACAAAGCCCTGTTATTCAGCTTAATCTCCGTTTATTGCGACGGTCCTGAGGCCATCATTGTGAGGGCCTGTTTCCTCTCATGGCACCACCCTACTAGTCGACACTGAAGCCAACGTCTTCCTGCATCAAGAACCTCCCCATCATAAAAGTAGTGCTATCTGCAAAGAGTATGCTTCTATGGGTCAGATAGATGGAAGTCAGAAGATGAGAGATCTGGGCTGTAGGGTGGATGAGTAAGTTTTGTTAACTCTTCTCGGGTATATAGACTTGCGTGAGACCTTGTGTTGTCATGGAGAGGGAAAAATTCGAATGTATTTTTGTGGCAAGGAACATATCAAAGTCGTTTCTTTAGTTTTCTGTGGGTAGCATAATACACTTCCGAGTTGATCACCAAAAGGGAGGACATCAAATACAACAACCCCTTCAGAGTCCCAGAGGACCGTCGTCCTGAGTTTATCAGCTTAGTGTGCAGCTTTGAACCTTTTGTTTTCAGAACAGAGGTGGTGCAATGCCATTCTATGCATTGCTGTTTTGTTTCCATTTCGAAGCGATGAACCCATGTTTCATACCTGTGATGATGTACAACAAAAAATTGGCTTGATGACCCTTGTAAAGTGCAACCAGTTCTGAATAGATGGTCCTTCGTTGCTCTTCATGGAATTCTGTTAGGTAGCGAGGCACCCAGCGAGCACACACCTTTGAGTATCCCAACCAGCAGTGACGTCCAGTTGTTCAGCAAGGCGTTCGATTGTGATCCGTCAATATCCTCGAATGAAGTGCCAGCACATGAGAGATACGACAGGTTGCGTCTTGGCAGATACCTCGACCGATGACATGCCGTACTTTTCTTCATTATGAGGTCTCCACAGACCTTCTACAAGCGCCTATGAATATCTGTGATGGCTTGGTTTTCCACCAAAAGAAACCCAATGACACCTCTTTGCTTGGAATGCACCTCCATTACAGACGCCAGTTTGAAGGCTACTTATAGCGCCGCCAACGATCAGAAATTCTTGAACTGACAGGGGCCGAAGCGGGAATATTCCACAACGTCCCACAACAAATTCTGTATTTTTTCAACCGAAATTGACCGAAAAAATGCGTTAATTACTCACTGAACGCCTCCCATAATTTGTTATTAACAAATAGACGGAGACTACAACCTCCCCCTAAGCTGGATTTGCATCTTGAAAAATCAACAATAAATGTGAGAAAATAGACGCTCTTTCTGTTGGTTCACAAAAACCAGAATACACTAAGTCCAAGACACAATTTTTGAACGCTAGACATGATGTTTTCCCGTAACTTACAACTCAAACGGATCCTTGATCACATTACCTTCATTTAGACCATCTGAAACCCTTGCCAACTTTGGCATACTTTTACATTTCACGTGTCTTAGCCTGTGCTTCCATAGGAAACTACTACTTTTTGTACAGTAGCTTTGTTTCTTTTCATGTGTATTCAAACAATAGACGCTATTCTTAGGCGACGTTTTGGTAATTGCTTGACCTTCTACATCGTAGACGAATTCACCTATTTTGTTAAAAGTCACTTTATGCCCTTTGATTACGATTTAACCGAGAGCAAATTCAGTGCTCAATTTGGGATGTGAATGGCGTTCGGTGCTTCTGCTTTTACTGTTTTATCATCGATATACAAGTTCATACTAACACTTGCGGAGTTCTCTGCTAATAAACCAAAATCTGCCACACTGACAAGTGAGCTATTACATGGCTTGGCATTACGAAGCTTCCCTCCATCATTGGTGATGTGCGTTGAGACACGAGAATCTAAATACATCTCCCATTCGTAGACTTTACATGTTTGTTCTGAGAAAGGCCTTCTTGTGTTCTGACCTTTCATATAGTTATATTTGCTTTCTAGTTATTTTTTGACGAACATACTCCTTTTTCGTCCTTTGCTAGAATAGAATTTAGTACTATGATGCGGTCTGCGACACTTTTAGCATTACTAAGACTGCATCTGTGATACATTTTTGCACTCGTTTGTCGTGAGAACATCGATGCATAGCCTACATGCGAAACGTGTTGGAAAGCACTTTTGTTATTTTGGTGTAATCTGTAAGTTCAGTACTTCTTGTTGCCTTTCCTTTACCATACATTCTTGTAACCTTCGTTGATGAATTAAAAGTGAGTTCTGTGCGCTTAAAAATTCAGTACGATTATGAATATGGATCACCTATCGGGAAACACACCTGGCTTCCACGTTGTTTTTTCGTGTTTTCCCGTGAACTGTGCTCTAGGTAAATGGCTGAAATTCTCACAGAGACAATAGTTGAGAACCACAGGCTACTCTGCCCCATCATTGACCAGATTAACAACTTTGCAATGACGTACTGGTTTTGTGGCTTGCTCTCCTGTCAGATTTGGACACGAATCCTATGCAGTGTAACCAAGACAGCCCTAACTGTGCAACACCCACCCACCATAGTGCAGTGAACATTTTTGGCGAAGTGGAAGACGATGTTAAACCGAACTTACAAAACACTGTCAGCTCAGGTAAATTCTTCCATGTCGCAACATTATGCAACGACGAAATCTATAATATAACTGTGAATGTGACACAACCTGTTCAGTATCAGACTCAAGATCAGACTCAGGAATGTTAATGGCGTCAGTGAGCTCGTCCACAACGCGACCATAGTTCAAATCAATGAACTATTTGTCTACCAAATACAGCAGATCGTCAGTGCTGCACATGAAACTATGGGCTCCACCATTTATGCCCACCCAATCGCAAACATGGTTTGTGGCAATGGGAAACATATTTTGGAAACAAGAAGTGATCAATGACTGTGAA
This sequence comes from Schistocerca serialis cubense, assembly GCF_023864345.2. NCBI lineage: Eukaryota > Metazoa > Arthropoda > Insecta > Orthoptera > Acrididae > Schistocerca > Schistocerca serialis. The sequence goes on along the minus strand of NC_064642.1, from coordinate 139,195,520 downwards.
GAAATTACCTTGGTGAGAAATGTTTGGACCAACAAACCACGGCATTAGTTTTGGGTGTTATAGTGCTCCCATCTTCAGATATAGCTTACAACATACTAAAATACGAACTGATTTCTCACTATACAAAATCTGCAGACCTCAGGATCAGACAAGTCATAAATCAAGAGAAACGTGACAAGAGACCATCAGAGTTCTGGCGACATCTACACAATTTAATAGACAGCATCACAGTGTCTGAGGAATTGTTACCACACTCCTGGAAATTGAAATAAGAACACCGTGAATTCATTGTCCCAGGAAGGGGAAACTTTATTGACACATTCCTGGGGTCAGATACATCACATGATCACACTGGCAGAACCACAGGCACATAGACACAGGCAACAGAGCATGTACAATGTCGGCACTAGTACAGTGTATATCCACCTTTCGCAGCAATGCAGGCTGCTATTCTCCCATGGAGACGATCGTAGAGATGCTGGATGTAGTCCTGTGGAACGGCTTGCCATGCCATTTCCACCTGGCGCCTCAGTTGGACCAGCGTTCGTGCTGGACGTGCAGACCGCGTGAGACGACGCTTCATCCAGTCCCAAACATGCTCAATGGGGAACAGATCCGGAGATCTTGCTGGCCAGGGTAGTTGACTTACACCTTCTAGAGCACGTTGGGTGGCACGGGATACATGCGGACGTGCATTATCCTGTTGGAACAGCAAGTTCCCTTGCCGGTCTAGGAATGGTAGAACGATGGGTTCGATGACGGTTTGGATGTACCGTGCACTATTCAGTGTCCCCTCGACGATCACCAGTGGTGTACGGCCAGTGTAGGAGATCGCTCCCCACACCATGATGCCGGGTGTTGGCCCTGTGTGCCTCGGTCGTATGCAGTCCTGATTGTGGCGCTCACCTGCACGGCGCCAAACACGCATACGACCATCATTGGCACCAAGGCAGAAGCGACTCTCATCGCTGAAGACGACACGTCTCCATTCGTCCCTCCATTCACGCTTGTCGCGACACCACTGGAGGCGGGCTGCACGATGTTGGGGCGTGAGCGGAAGACGGCCTAACGGTGTGCGGGACCGTAGCCCAGCTTCATGGAGACGGTTGCAAATGGTTCTCGCCGATACCCCAGGAGCAACAGTGTCCCTAATTTGCTGGGAAGTGGCGGTGCGGTCCCCTACGGCACTGCGTAGGATCCTACGGTCTTGGCGTGCATCCGTGCGTCGCTGTGGTCCGGTCCCAGGTCGACGGGCACGTGCACCTTCCGCCGGCCACTGGCGACAACATCGATGTACTGTGGAGACCTCACGCCCCACGTGTTGAGCAATTCGGCGGTACGTCCACCCGGCCTCCCGCATGCCCACTATACGCCCTCGCTCAAAGTCCGTCAACTGCACATACGGTTCACGTCCACGCTGTCGCGGCATGCTACCAGTGTTAAAGACTGCGATGGAGCTCCGTATGCCACGGCAAACTGGCTGACACTGACGGCGGCGGTGCACAAATGCTGCGCAGCTAGCGCCATTCGACGGCCAACACCGCGGTTCCTGGTGTGTCCGCTGTGCCGTGCGTGTGATCATTGCTTGTACAGCCCTCTCGCAGTGTCCGGAGCAAGTATGGTGGGTCTGACACACCGGTATCAATGTGTTCTTTTTTCCATTTCCAGGAGTGTATATATCTGTCAGTAACAATGGCCAGCACAAGTATGGACACCACTGACAGTATATGTGGCTAATAGGATCTATGTAAAGGTAGAGTGTCCCACAACAGTTACAATGACAACATTGACGAACTTGGTTGGCTGTAAGCAACCTATGACTGCCAACCTTACCCAAGGCGACGAAATCCAAAGATTAAGAACCACAGTTGATGTGCTGTCAACACATTTGCATGCCCAGCACCAACAAAGGGGCGCCAATGGTCAAACCATAAGTAATTCAACCCAACGCCACCTCCATGGAAATTACGGTGACAGTGGGAGAATGCAGATGCGATATGCTGGTATCACAAACCTTTTGGCCAATGTGTTGTTGAGAAGTATAATTCACCATCCTGTTACTCAAGTGGTGTGCACAGTAGCAATGCATTGTGTACACACTATCCTAAACAGCCATTTCCATGTGGATATTCTGTTGCATCAAAAAGACTTTGTGTGTCAGACAGCCATATACTGGTATGCACGAAATTCCTCACAGACACTGGCTCTGACATCAGCACAGTGTCTACCAGCTACGCACCAGGCAGCAAAAGGATGTCCAAGCACAGCTGAAAGTGATTAATAACTCTGCAATCAACACTTATAGCAGCAAGGTATTCAGCTTCAGTGTCGATTTTCCAGTTCTTTCACTTGGACATTTATAGTTTCTAACATCTCTGAATCTATCTGAGGCACCTACTTCCTCACTCACATTGCGTTAACCCTTTCGGGGCACAGGTTTTGTAGCAACTCAGCGAAGATATATTTTTTGCTATTCCATCAGAATTGTGATAAATGGACAACATTTACTTTTTCATAATTTTATGTTAATGATTTAAGGCCAAAAGCTATGGCAGTATATATATCACCATGGCACTTTCGTGATATATTAAAACTATGGTGGTAAATGGATTTTCATTTCCCTTTTGTGACCTGTTTTGTGTTGGTGTTACACGTAGGAAATAATGAACATTTTTTCTGTTTTATTTTACTTTATTTAAAAAAATGTTTGTTACCAATATTAAAGTTTATTTACCACAGTGTGAAAAAAATCCTGAAAACTTTATAATGCAATGGAGGTATGGGCTGATACAGGTCACAATAATGTATATTGCAGATGCAAACCAATGTGTTCTGACGACAGCAGTGATCCAACGCAAAACACAAAGTGACTGTTGTAGACGTTTTCAGACACCTGGTGCAGTGTACTACCACAAGATGTATAGTCAGAGGTGTAAGATGTATCCCCAAAAGCTTTGGGATACCCCTAAGTTGGTGGTAAGTATGCTACCCAAGAGCCACAAATGACACATTAATTTTGTGGTAAGAATACTTCCCAAGCTCTTTACAGAAACTACCTTGGTGGTAACCACACTTCCCAAGAACCATTAAAACACCATTGATTAGTAGGATATATAGTTACTATGGTCCTGAAGGCTGTATTTCACAACGAACCGAAACTACAGCTGGTGCAGCAGACTGTCACTAGATGCCAGGAATGTACAGAAGTGGTAACACATATTCCCTCAAATGCTGTAAAGAAATATATTTAGTGGGAAGTGCATCCCCCTCAGCCCGCAAAAGGGTTAACAACTGTCATGCAGGGAACACGCTTACTTAACACAACTGACAACAGTGCAGTTTCAGGGACCAAATGCCACCCCACTGGTAGTGTATTACAGAGAATCAACACTGCATATTTGTCTATGGAAAACATCACAGCTCCAGCACAGAACCACACAATTACACCATTGAGTGAGTCATAGGTAGAGACTCACCACAATGGCTTAAATCGCAATATGGTGCATGACATCTGCACTACACCTGGATAACACGTTATATTAAGTGCATGCAGAATTGCACCTGAATGGCTGATGGAGACTAAGTCCATTTTTGAGGAGATGTTGTAGACTGGAATGATTTGTTGGTCCAACAGCCCATGGTCTTCACACCTACATCTAGTCCACAAAAAAGACAGCTTTTGGACGCTGTCTGGCGATTACCAAGCCTTAAAGGCACGAACAATCCCAGACAGGTATCTGGTGACAAACACACAGTAAGCTAAGCAGCATGAAGGTCTTTAGCATCTTTGACTCTCAACTGTAATATAACCAGGGTTCCAGCCAGTAGCGATGAGTGACATCCCGAAGACTGCAATGATTACACCATTCGGTTTACTTGAATTTTTATTGAAGACTTTTGGTCTGAAAAATGCAGTGCAGCTGTGGCAGTGTTTCGTGGCTGAAGTGTTTGTTTCGTTTCCTTGCATGACATTTTGGTGTTCTCTCCTAATGCTCAAATACATGAACAATATGTGTATAAATGAACAATACGTGTATTAGGTGCGCGAATTGTTGTTTCATCATAGAATAGCTCTAAACAAAAACAAATGCATTATTAGGAAGACTCAGGCCACTTTCCTTGGCCATACTGTTACATCGAGAGGCATTCGCCCATTGGCAGAGAAGATTACAACACTACAACACCTGTCAAAATCAGCAGATTACCAGCAGCTGAGAAGCTTTCTCGGTACAGTAAATCTGTACCACCATCACCTCCTAGCAATGACAATTGTACAGACACCTCTCACAGATGAACCTGTGGGCTGCTTGCCTCAGGATGGCAACATGTTAAGTGGCCACCAAAAACTGACAAGGCGTTTTGTGACCCCCAGGTGAACTTAAGTCGAGCAGTGCCACTTGCTCATCTGGTATCTCATACTCACTTGGCTATAGTCTTCAGCATGAGTCAGTGGCAGTCGATGCAGCATTTCACAAACGGGTAGATCAATACTGACTGCCAAACATATGTTTGTCTGAAAAGCTACAACCAGTCCAACAAAAGTGGCATGCTGTTGGTAATCTACGAGGCAGTCAGATACTTCAGACCTCAAATTGAAGTTTGACCAGTGGCTACTTTTACAGACCACGAGTCAGTTACTTCTGAATTGAAGAATCTACATCTACTCTAAATCTACATCCATACTCCGCAAGCCACCTGAAGGTGTGTGGCGGAGGGTACCTTGAGTACCTCCATCGGTTCTCCCTTCTATTCCAGTCTCGTATTGTTCGTGGAAAGACGGATTGTCGGTATGCCTCTGTGTGGGCTCTAATCACTCTGATTTTATCCTCATGGTCTCTTCGCGAGATATACGTAGGAGGGAGCAATATACTGCTTGACTCTTCGGTGAAGGTATGTTCTCGAAACTTTAACAAAAGCCCGTACCGAGCTACTGAGCGTCTCCCCTGCAGAGTATTCCACTCGAGTTTATCTATCATCTCTGTAACGCTTTCGCGATTACTAAATGATCCTGTAACGAAGTGCGCTGCTCTCATTTGGATCTTCTCTTTCTCTTCCATCAAACCTATCTGGTACGGATCCCACACCGATGAGCAGTATTCAAGCAGTGGGCGAACAAGCGTACTGTAACCTACTTCCTTTGTTTTCGGATTGCATTTCCTTAGGATTCTTCCAATGAATCTCACTCTGGCATCTGCGTTACCGACGATCAACTTTATATGATCATTCCATTTTAAATCACTCCTAATGCCTACTCCCAGATAATTTATGGAATTAACTGGTTCCAGTTGCTGACCCGCTATTTTGTAGCTGAATGATAAGGGATCTATCTTTCTATGAATTCGCAGCACATTACACTTGTCTACATGGAGATTCAATTGCCATTCCATGCACCATGCGTCAATTCACTGCAGATCCTCCTGCATTTCAGTAAAATTTCCATTGTTACAACCTCTCGATAGATCACAGCATCATCTGCAAAAAGCCTCAGTGAACTTCCAATGTCATCCACAAGGTCATGTATGTATATTGTGAATAGCAACGGTCCTATGACACTGAAATCACTCTTTCTTCGGAAGACTTCTCTCCATTGAGAATGACATGTTGCGTTCTGTTATCTAGGAACTCTTCAATTCAATCACACAATTGATCTGATAGTCCATATGCTCTTACTTTGTTCATCAAACGACTGTGGGGAACTGTATCGAACGCCTTGCGGATGTCAAGAAACATGGCATCTACCTGTGAACCCGTGTCTATGGCCTTCTGAGTCTTGTGAACGAATAGCGCGAGCTGGGTTTCACACGACCGTCTTTATCGAAACCCGTGCTGATTCCTACAGAGTAGATTTCTAGTCTCCAGAAAAGTCATTATACTCGAACATAATAAGTGTTCCAAAATTCTACAACTGATCAACGTTAGAGATATAGGTCTATAGTTCTGCACATCTGTTCGACGTCCCTTCTTGAAAACGGAGATGACCTGTGCCCTTTCCCAATCCTTTGGAACGCTACGCTCTTCTAGAGACCTACGGTACACCGCTGCAAGAAGGGGGGCAAGTTCCTTGGCGTACTCTGTGTAAAATCGAACTGGTATCCCATCAGGTCCGGCGGCCTTTCACCTTTCGAGCGATTTTAATTGTTTCTCTATCCCTCTGTCGTCTATTTTGATATCTACCATTTTGTTATCTGTGCGACAATCTAGAGAAGGAACTACAGTGCAGTATTCCTCTGTGAAACAGCTTTGGAAAAAGACATTTAGTATTTCGGCCTTTAGTCTGTCTCCTCTGTTTCAGTACCATTTTGGCCACAGAGTGTCTGGACATTTTGTTTTGATCCACCTACCGCTTTGACATAAGACCAAAATTTCTTAGGATTTTCTGCCAAGTCAGTACATAGAACTTTACTTTCGAATTCATTGAACGCCTCTCGCATAGCCCTCCTCCTACATTTCGCTTCGCGTAATTTTTGTTTGTCTGCAAGGCTTTGGCTATGTTTATGTTCGCTGTGAAGTTCCCTTTGCTTCCGCAGCAGTTTTCTAAGTCGGTTGTTGTACCACGGTGGCTCTTTTCCATCTCTTACGATCTTGCTTGGCACATACCCATCTAACGCATGTTGTACGATGGTTTTGAACTTTGTCCACTGATCCTCAACACTACCTGTACTTGAGACAAAACTTTTGTGTTGAGCCATCAGGTACTCTGTAATCTGCTTTTTGTCGCTTTTGCTAAACAGAAAAATCTTCCTACCTTTTTTTAATATTTCTATTTACAGCTGAAATCATCGATGCAGTAACCGCTTTATGATCGCTGATTCCCTGTTCTGCGTTAACTGTTTCAAATAGTTCGGGTCTGTTTGTTACCTGAAGGTCTAATACGTTATCGCCACGAGTCGGTTCTCTGTTTAACTGCTCAAGGTAGTTTTCAGATAAAGCACTTAAAAAAATTTCACTGGATACTTTGTCCCTGCCACCTGTCTCCCAGTTTATATCCGGCAAATTAAAATCTCCACCCAGAACTATAACATGGTGAGGAAATCTACTCGAAATATTTTCCAAATTATCCTTCAGGTGCCCAGCCACAACAGCTGCTGAGCCAGGGGGCCTATAGAGACATCCAATTACCATGTTTGAGCATGCTTTAACCGTGACCTTCACCCAAATTATTTCACGTTTCGGATCTCCGTCGATTTCCTTCGATACTATTGCACTTCTTATCGCTATAAACACGCCTCCCCCTTCACTGTCCAGCCTGTCTCTGCGGTATACATTCCAATCTGAGTTTAGGATTTCATTACTGTTTACGTCTGGTTTCAGCCAACTTTCTGTCCCTAGTACTATATGGGCATTGTCACTGTTTATTAATGAGAGCAGTTGTGGGACCTTTCTACAGACGCTCCTGCAGTTTACTACTAGCACATTAATATTGTTATTCCCTGTTGCATTTTGCCTATTCCTACCTTGCCGCGTCTCAGGAGGCGTCTTGTCGGGCCTAGGGAGGGAATTCTCTAACCTAAAAAACCCACATGTGCACTCCACACGTACTCCGCTACCCTTGTAGCCACTTTCGGCGTGTAGTACACGCCTGACCTATTCAGGGTAACCCTACATTTCTCCACCCAATAGTGGAGGTCGAGAAATTTGCACCCCAGATCTCCGCAGAATCGTCTGAGCCTCTGGTTTAAGCCTTCTACTCGGCTCCAAACCAGAGGACCGCGATCGGTTCTGGGAACGATACTACAAATAGTTAGCTCAGATTCCACCCTGCGAGCGAGGCTTTCCGCCTTCACCAATTCCGCCAACCGCCTGTACCAACTGAGGATGACCTCTGAACCCAGATGGCAGGAGTCATTGGTGCCGACATGAGCAACAATTTGCAGTCGGGTGCACCCAGTGCTCTCTATCGCCGCTGGCAGGGCCTCCTCCACATCACGGATGAGACCCTCCGGCAAGCAGACAGAGTGAACACTGGCCTTCTTCCCCAACCTTTCCGGTATTTCCCTAAGGGCCTCCATCACCCGCCTAACGTTGGAGCTCCCAATAACTAATAAACCCCTCCCTCCGTGTGCCTGCTCGGACCTTGCTGAAGGAGCGGCCACATGTCCACTCACAGGCAGAGCAGGTGATGTCACACGGCCAGCCTCCACATTGACTCTCCGCCTCGTGCGCCGCGAACGCCGCTGAACCCACCACTCCCCTTGGGGAGAGGGTGGCCCAACCGAGCCCAGTACCCACGAAGATGTTTCGACAGCAGGGACAGTGGGTGAAGCATGTAACACCTGGGGTGTACCATGCGACACACCAGACTCCCCACTACCACTACACTCCGAGGCAGCAGCCTGAAGACGGCTGACCGCGGCCATCAACACGTTCAGCTGTTCGCGAACAGTGGCCAGCTCCCCCTGCATCCGTACACAGCAGTCACACATCCTATCCATCCTAAGAAATCAATTTACTGTAGAGAGTTAATCAGCTTTTAACTAGACTGCTAATTCACCAAAGGCAGCTGATTGTTGACTAAACTGTGGTTGCTAGACACCTCTTGTAGAAAACAATGAAAATAGCACTACCTGTCTCTGGACTGTATTAAAAACAAACACTAGCACTACTGGCACTATGGTTGACTAAAGGGACTCTCTCTGACTGTATACAAAACAAACACGAAATCTATGGAACACTATTACTAGCACTCGACTGCGATCTTTTCCAGTCACTCGGGACTTTACGTTGGGCAAGAGATTCACAATAAATGCAAGCTAAGTAAGGAGCCAATGCAGTAGAGTGCTGTCTCCATTTGTTAATATTAAAATACGGAAAGTTACATTACCTGAGGTCTTTCTTTAATAAGAATTTCTTAGTATGTCATTCAGTGCACCAGCAGAGCTCCACCCAGGCAGATATGTAAGTCCTCTGTGTCATTCTTCCCAAATTCTCTACATTTTTCACCCATTTTCCCCACTTTTTAGCCAATTGGCAAGTTCCAACCGACTGCTCTAAGTCATTGTGTATCACGTTGCGCCCATGTCATGATGCTCTCAATCACAAGACAGCATGGACCAAAATTATTAATCATTGCTAAGCAACAACTACATTACTTAAGTGTGATGTCATAGTGCTAGAAACGAACACAGTGATAGAAATAATGATGTCACTCAAAAAGATAGCGCCATAGATAATTCTATAAACACTGCTGATTTCCACAGGCGTCTAAAACTAGCGAAATGAGTGATGCTGAACTACCGGACCTACCGATAGATGGCTCTAGCGTGTGCCGGTCAAGAGATCATATCCTTGAGTGTCCGCCATATCTTAATTTGGCGAAAAACGAAGTGCCAAAACACGGATGAATATGTTTTTCGTTCTGCGCCCTTACAAGTATTTTATATTGGGTGTCCTAGATATCTACACATCAACATAATGAAGTGTTTCTAATCTAGCGAGAAAAAACAGTGACAGTTCTGCTATGAAATTCCTAAATTCGGGTGTGTTTTGAAAGTTTGACAAGCTGACCTATAAATTGTTTACTATTAAGTTTATGAGTGCTTTACTTATTTGCCGATTCAATGGAGGTCAACAAATTACCTTACTTGCCAAAGCTTTTAACTACAGGTATATTTCGGAAAATCAAGTGTGGAAAACAGTGAAGACGTCTCGTGAAAAAAAGTTGTTTGACATCGTTTGCTTAGGGGTATCTTTACTGACAACAGAAATTACAACAGAACTATTAAAGTATTACTTACGTATAAACGGCAAAAATCGTTATTTTTTCTTTATCTGAAGTGATACATTACCGATCTGCATATATGCTGACACTGTAATTGCAACATGCACTTACAAATTTGGCCCTCACTTTGATCAGAAATTTAAATGCCATGATTTTATTAACGCCTGTACATGACACGGTGTATTTTAACTGAGAGTGATAAGGTAGAAGCACCAGTTTTTAACAGTGCTTCAGTCTTTGATACGAGACAAGAAATACATTTAAATGAGACAAACACAAAGGCCAACGTTAAGGCTCCTCTTAAATGCATGACTTGTATCATTTGGAAGTTAAGTCTAGTAATAATATTATATTGGACTGATCCATGATGATGTAGGAAGTGAAGGAACTTGTTGAAAATAACCTCGATCACAGCTATTAATTTTAAGGTTGGGGTGTCTTAAAACTGTAATTTTCCAGTCTGACACCCAAACAATGACTGGTACCATGGTTTTATTTTAAAATTGAATTCAAAACATGTCGGTGAGCAAAATTAATTACACTTTGAATTACAACCATGGAATTGTATTTCTGTGAATATTGGTTCCAGTCTTTGACATGGTGTCAATCACTGGAATGACTGGTTGTCAGTATACGGCCCAAGCAAAAAACAAACCTGAATGCGAAAGCTGCAGAAGCTGGCCAGACAGGCACCCCAATGGCTGCTATAATCTGTGTGAGACAAGGGAAACATTATATTGCAAATTTAGTGTAAAATGTTCCATAATGTCTGAATTTGTCCTATACTGACAGGACATTCTAGTCCAGTCGATTTTCTTATCTGCAAAAGTACACTAGCCAATACCAGTGGCACAAAGGTAGTGCCACATTACAAACTATCCGGTAACAACAGAAGTATTGGTGGACAATGTACAGTAAATAATATGTAATAACCTGAGAAATTCAAAATTGGTTTGAAGAAATAAAACAGTATTTGGAAAGAGAGTAACATTTTGAAAATAACAAATGACACAAGAAGAATTTTCAGTTTTTATGAAAGCTCGCTTAATTATATTTTTTTCCCCCCTCTCTCTTCTCCATTATCACGGGAAAAATGTGATAACATAAAAGTGCAAGAAAGTTGTGCACAGTGTTGGAAATGATGAAAAAGAAAATCTCACTAGGCTTCCTCCTCCATGTGAAGAGTATTCCTGTAATAATAGCTAATAGCATACCAATAACATGAGGGTGTCACAGTGGAGATTTGTTTTCTGTTACAGACATCTGATACAACTATTCCACAGCAAAACGTACTTTCAATAGGTGTGGTACCAGTGCACTCCCATAGGATAACAGAATATTATGTCCTCCAGGAATCACATTGGGTACACCACATACAGCATAAACTGTACAGCAACTACAGTGCTTTGTGAGCAAGTAATAACAGTCAGTATCTTTAATTTTAACATAAATCTTGACTCCCATAATTACCTGATTATACGTGTGCTTGTAACACAGGTTATTGGTAAAGCAAATACTAATTGAATAGGTCTTCACACTTTTAATACTTAGCAGAAATTCTGAAAAAAGTAAATTGTTTTATTACTGTATCACCTCTATGGTGATTTAAGAGGTACTGACTGCTTTCTTTGAACATTTAATAGAAGCCTTCTTTTTACCTGCTATTGATAAAGAGCCATTCCAAGTTCTGTACAGAACAATCTCTCGCATTTTTCATGAGGTTTGTTATTCTGTACACTAATATTTCTTCTTCTAAATGGTAAATAATGCATTCAGACAGTGTTGGTATTAAAGGTAATTCATGAAATAAATTATATTTAAACCAGAAAATTAAAAGTTCCACATGGCACATGAAAAGTACCTTGCTATACACATGTATGTACAAATTCCAAAATGTCTGTGAATTTGAGTTACAAACTTTTTTTAAATAGAAATATGAAAATCACAATACTTTGGGTCTGCAATAACTCAAACGTAAAATACTTTAGTTCCTTATGGGAAACTTTGTTCTTTACGTGACTCGTGCAACTGCTTTCACTCGTAATGGAAAACCAAATGGTTTATGTTAAAGTTAACAAGCAAAAAGTGTAACCATTGTCACACAATTTCTGTGAAGTGAGATTCCTTAATGTTATTTCCTTCCTTTCTCATCATAACTTGTGTTGTGTGCATAGTTCCGCGTAGTCAGCGCGTACACAACTTTCCCACTAGAGTGCGCCCTGCTAAGCACAACAGCGCAGGCGCAGTGCTCGTCCGTCTCCGCATGATGAGATGGCGCTGCCTTAGAGATGGACCAAATTCTGCTTCCACTGATCCGTGTATTAATATGTAACACAGCCAATGAGATTGCTGTCAACGTAGAACCTTTTCTCCTCGCGGATCACACTCGCGCAGTGATACCTGAACGTGCGAGGTATTATAACGAGTGTACAGACCTCTGATTAGTCAGTCTGCACCAGTCTATAGTCAAGTTTCAGTCTGCACGTAATAAGATTATCATATTCCTGTACATAGCCATGAAGATAAATGTATAGACACTTTGTCAAGTATCAGAGATATGTGGGAATAAGATTAATGTACCAAGACCAAAGGAACTTCAGATTCTCAATTGTAAATAGCATCCAGAATCAAGTTACATAATGTTTATGCTTGTTATTATTTTAATAATTGTGTGTGAAAATTAATCAAGTTCTGTTTAAAGTTGGTCACCGTCAATCTGCTACTCTAAGCGTGCAAGTGGCATTTCTGTCGTCTGACCTAACGGCATAAGATAAACACGCTACGATAAGACCACGAGACATATTGCTGACACTCGCGTACTTCGTTAGAGCGACAAGTCAAATAATCTGATGGTGTGTGTACCAAAGGTCTTACAGTACGCACACCACAACTTGATAATTTCAGTTCCGTATGGGACATATGAACTAACAAAATGAAATGCTTTTGTTACTATGACCAAACAAAATCTTTTTAACATGTAGTACACAGTTCAAATAAAGCAAAAAGTGTAACCGTATAATTAAGGTAAATGTTGATGAAAATTAGGCATGTAACATGAATACTGAAATTTCCTAGATTTCCAAGTGTACCAGTAATCACTGTATTCTGTACTTTGTAGTGCTAGAAAGATACCCCCCTCAACACAGGAAAATATAATAGAAAGACATCCTAACAAAATTCAGAAAATTCGTTTCTAAAGTAATAAGAATGCTTACGATCAATTGGAACATTGTGTTCATTCTAGGAAGTATTAAAACAAGAATTAACAGAGTAACAATTTTATTGCTCTTATGTTGCAGAGTATCCACAAACATCACTGTTTGAAACATAGGACCACTGCATACTCCATTAGATCACACCCATCCTGTGATTAAACTGTTTTCTTAAAGTGAAAAATTCAAGTTAACATAGTTATTGAGGGAAATATTTTCTCACACTTAAAGCCATCTGTCAAATAAGTCTCAGAACATTTTTTTTTCATTAATTTCACACAAATCGCCTGTTTTTAATTCAAGTGCATATTTTGTAACACCAAACATCTTAAAATAAGCTTATATAATAAACAATTATAATTTTTGTTACAATATCTACACAGGACGTAAAGAGTTAATTTTACTTCAATGTGATTCATCTTTTGAGGTTTCTCATTACACAACAACAAATCTATGGACAAAATAGTTTTAAAAAATCTGTCAAAATGTCACACCCATCTGCATGGCCTGTCCCATTACATAATCTTTTCCAATTTTTGCACTATACATGATTAAATAATGAGTTTATTTAACTTCTGCCTTATACTTGATTTGTTGTTTAAAATTTTCTCAGCAGGCTTTTTTTCCATATGTTTTTAAGTGTATGCAGGAGTATAGGGATGCAATCTTACAAACAAGTTGAGTCTGATGTAAGTCCTCAATACTAATTTCATAATGGTAATCATGACCAAGAGCAGGAAATGGGTAATCTACAAATTTATTTTTAACACAATGCAAAATCTTGGCCTGTATATATTTCTGTCACATATCCCCAGCAATCACAAACATCTGAAACAGTTTCTGAGTATTCTACAACAGAGTACATGCAGTCATGTGCTTTAACCAGTTTTCCCCGGTTAACAAAATTTACAAATGCATTTTTACTGGCCATATTGGGAAAAGCATAGAGAGAATCACATTCTAATGCAGATTTAACTACTGGTGGCTTCAGTATGTGAAGACAGTCTTTGCATGTGATCTGCCTTGAAAGGTGCAATGACAAAAACCCTGAAATATAATAGAGTATGTTTTGCTTGTAAAATGAGAACTTAATCTTATCATCAAGAAGTGCACACCACTTCTCTACTTCGTTTTCTGCAGCACTTTCATCACTTTCTACTTCATGCTTTCTTGCACAAATATCATAAACAGGTGGCAAACAACACACATTAAAATTTGAGCAATTCCCATTGATTGCAGTGACACTGTTACCCAAGAGCAACTTTCTCATGGCACATTTGAACTGGTATGCATTTGTATTGTTGTTCCAACCACCTCTGGACCGAACGCAGGAAAAAAAGCTCTATGTGGTCTTGTGACAGTTTATATGTTAGCAAATACCTCAGAGGAGATTCAACACGAAGCATACTTGCCAGAGCTATGTGCCTGACTGATTGCATATTGAAAATTATCCCAAAAGCAAAAGTATTTCTTGCATGGAGCAGCAACGGAACACCAATGATTTTTAAGGTTTTGATATAATTTTCAGTGCGTCTGAAAATACCAAGCCAATAAGATTTGTTGTAAAGTCTCAGGGGGCTCTTATACCCTTTACCTAATGGATTTCTGGAGTTCAGAATATCAAAAATCCTATCAATATTATACAAAAATTCTACTGTTGCTTCACTTCCTTTAAAATTTGGATCACCAACCCTCCCCAAAAACTCTTTACTATCTGCCACACTAGAACTCAAAGTCTGTGGAGCTAATGAAACATTCATTTTTCTATGTACATAACTTATATGTTGTCCTGATAGTTTGGTGGCAAATGTCATACCATCATCTTGTTGTACCTTGTTCAATTGCTCAATGAAATGCCATCTAATAATGCCAGTTGGAGACTCAATAGCAGATACTTCTGCTAGAGCATTTCTGGCAAACTTAATCATATGACGTATGTCCAAGATACAATAAACATCGTATTTTTCCACAGTATGAGGTAAGTAGCTTTTAAAATCACCCTTGGAAAAATTTAAAGTACAGCCAAGTGAACGTAAAGTGCTTGTATTTACCTTGCAGCCATCACGTGTAACGCACCAAACCCTAATGCCAGAACTATGCAGCCTCTCTAAAGCAGATTTTATTAGTGTGGCCTGATTATTTGCTTGTACACCTTTGATAAAGAAATATGCAATCGGACATTTAAATTTGCCTTTAATAGAGACAAGCATGAAAACCAGAGCCTCAGATGCCTCTATTACTTCTTTTGAGCGAGGCACTTCCCCACCAAAGTGTAAAAAACCTGTGTATTGCTTAGTTCCTTGGTCCCAAACTACTTGCTTCCTAAATTGCCATTCTGTCTACAATTAGACATGAATCGCTGAACTGGTCCCTTACAATTGGGTTCAAATCAATGTACTTAAAAACATCTTTTAATAAGCCAGGTTCACAGTCTACACTTGCCACCCATTTGGAAATCAATGATTTATGGGGCAGAGGCATTAATTTTTGCAGGTATTCATATGCTGCTGGTGAATAAAAGTACACAGTCATCGCAAACATTTTCACATTTGTTGTGTATCTATTACCCTTTGACGAGAGAGAGTTGTTCACTAAATTGGACACTAATTCCACTTGTGTTCCTTTCTGATGATTGAGAAGTTATGTAACTTCTCAGGAAGATGCCCCTTCTCCTTCAATGAACTTGTGATGTCATCCATGGAAAACACTTTCTTCTCTCTTCTTCGAAGTTTTTCACGGACGCACTTCAGTTTACGTTTTAATTCGTGCACAATGTCTGAGAAAAAATTGCAAGTTTCGGACGCCTTGTCTTCCATTTCTACTTTCGACTGTATACCACTAGCAATTACTTAAGAACCAACTGCTCTCTGAAATAAAGAAATAATTTCGTTATATATTATTGAAATAACTCAAGGCTTGATGAAAAAATATTAGAAGAAAACTTTGGGGGTGTGAAAACATCCTTATACTAACGTTTTCGACACAATTCGCAGCTTCTGCATTGTATAAATGGGACATGCTTTCCACAGAAGAATTCTCATTGACAACATTCTCCACGCAATCCGTAGCTTCTGCAGTGGGCAAATCGAGCACGGATTCCAGGGCAGAACGTTAAAAACAAAAAATATGGACCTGTATTACAACACTGCTTAGAAATATGTAGCCCATTTGTGTCCGTACAAAATAAATTCACAAAAGTCAAAAGCACACACATAGCAAGGAAATTAATTAGCTACCTCAAATGGAGAAGCATCGTTGTCACTCAAAATCCTAACAACATGTCGTCGTGGCTGTTTATTTGGTGGCATCAAATGTGTCGGAAACTCAAAAACTGATGGCACTGCTTCGGGTCTGAGACGTTTCTTCCACGTTCCAGGGCTCACTACGTAATCATCTTGTCGGAAAAGGTTTCCGCAAAGAAAACTGCAAGATGTAGGATTAAAATCTTTCCGCTTCACGGAAGTAATCCACTTCTTTAGCAGCTCTGGGTGCTTTAGAGGAAACCTGTTCAAATACACTCCTGGAAATGGAAAAAAGAACACATTGACACCAGTGTATCAGACCCACCATACTTGCTCCGGACACTGCGAGAGGGCTGTACAAGCAATGATCACACGCACGGCACAGCGGACACACCAGGAACCGCCGTGTTGGCCGTCGAATGGCGCTGGCTGCGCAGCATTTGTGCACCGCCGCCGTCAGTGTCAGCCAGTTTGCCGTGGCATACGGAGCTCCATCGCAGTCTTTAACACTGGTAGCATGCCGCGACAGCGTGGACGTGAACCGTATGTGCAGTTGACGGACTTTGAGCGAGGGCGTATAGTGGGCATGCGGGAGGCCGGGTGGACGTACCGCCGAATTGCTCAACACGTGGGGCGTGAGGTCTCCACAGTACATCGATGTTGTCGCCAGTGGTCGGCGGAAGGTGCACGTGCCCGTCGACCTGGGACCGGACCGCAGCGACGCACGGATGCACGCCAAGACCGTAGGATCCTACGCAGTGCCGTAGGGGACCGCACCGCCACTTCCCAGCAAATTAGGGACACTGTTGCTCCTGGGGTATCGGCGAGGACCATTCGCAACCGTCTCCATGAAGCTGGGCTACGGTCCCGCACACCGTTAGGCCGTCTTCCGCTCACGCCCCAACATCGTGCAGCCCGCCTCCAGTGGTGTCGCGACAGGCGTGAATGGAGGGACGAATGGAGACGTGTCGTCTTCAGCGATGAGAGTCGCTTCTGCCTTGGTGCCAATGATGGTCGTATGCGTGTTTGGCGCCGTGCAGGTGAGCGCCACAATCAGGACTGCATACGACCGAGGCACACAGGGCCAACACCCGGCATCATGGTGTGGGGAGCGATCTCCTACACTGGCCGTACACCACTGGTGATCGTCGAGGGGACACTGAATAGTGCACGGTACATCCAAACCGTCATCGAACCCATCGTTCTACCATTCCTAGACCGGCAAGGGAACTTGCTGTTCCAACAGGACAATGCACGTCCACATGTATCCCGTGCCACCCAACGTGCTCTAGTAGGTGTAAGTCAACTACCCTGGCCAGCAAGATCTCCGGATCTGTCCCCCATTGAGCATGTTTGGGACTGGATGAAGCGTCGTCTCACGCGGTCTGCACGTCCAGCACGAACGCTGGTCCAACTGAGGCGCCAGGTGGAAATGGCATGGCAAGCCGTTCCACAGGACTACATCCAGCATCTCTACGATCGTCTCCATGGGAGAATAGCAGCCTGCATTGCTGCGAAAGGTGGATATACACTGTACTAGTGCCGACATTGTGCATGCTCTGTTGCCTGTGTCTATGTGCCTGGGGTTCTGTCAGTGTGATCATGTGATGTATCTGACCCCAGGAATGTGTCAATAAAGTTTCCCCTTCCTGGGACAATGAATTCACGGTGTTCTTGTTTCAATTTCCAGGAGTGTACATCGAATTAGCAAACGCACTAAGTCTGTATTGTTATCGTATTGTATCGGTAGTCCTATTACCTGTGAAATGGTAAATCACTTTCCTTACTCCATCGCTTCGTACAATTGAAAGCGGAACAAGAAATCACTATTTCGATAATCCTTAATTCCTTATACACCGTACAGAACGAGAGAAACTTCTTGGCAAATTCGAATATGGCGGGCAATACAGACGACAGTAATCAGCTGGTAGAGCCATCTATCGGTAGGTCCGGTAGTTGAGCATCCCTCATTTCGCTAGCTTTAGACGCCTGTCTGATTTCCAGCCAAAGATATTGTGTGAATAAGAAATATCACCTCACGATAGACGAAAATACCTGCCAAGTCACCATTAAGCCCAGTCCACACGCAACGATCTGTCTGCGCAGACATCGGCGTAGATGTCTGTACATGCAAAAGATCGCTGCAAATGTGGTGTGTTCACACGACACAAACCCCAATCTACTACTCGCCCGCCATCTGTCGGTATAGAAAAGAAATATCAGTGGCAAGAGACTACGCTCCCCGTAAACGTCAAGAATTTAATTAAGTTATTTTGAAATATAGAAATGGAGGAAGTTCTGTTGTGGTCTGTGTTCTCAACTTGTGTTGCAAGAAACATTCAAACCAACCACAGGAAACAGAAAAAGCGGTCAAAACAGTATAGACAGTGGCTGCTAAAGCGAAAGCAGTTTTCTCACGTAGATTTACTGCGAGAGTTGCAGGGCGAACCTAAAACATGGACAAGTATATTCATGTTTCTTTTTATAACAGCAGTTAATTTTCTATTATGTTTGCATACAAATATATTATTTTGAATAAACCTTTGATAAACGTATGCGAAATATATTGTTTTACATTACCTCATGTTCCATTTCCTCGCATATTGACACTCCAATTTCATCTTTCAATTGTACTCCTGCTTGGTCTTGGGGTTTCTTGATCACTAAGAAAGCCAAGCAGATCAAAATACTATAACGTTGGCTGGTACACTTGATGTACTCCTAAACCAGACCTTCTAGATTCCTGAACTTTGGATAACTCTTTTCGGTAAACATTTCGCAACGAATTCTTTTTTATTACAGTTTCTCTGTTTGCCGAGGCGTCAACTGCCCACAATTTTTCAATTACAACATTGTATACTGCTGTCTTTTTGTCTCGGTCACTATATTCTTTACTCTTAATCTTCCACAAACATGGGTGGTTTCTATTTATTTCAATGAATTCACTTACAAACTCTCGAGAACACTGACGAGTATCAGCCATTTTAATGCCCTGTGCGCTCAAATACAAACACTAGATTGAGTTAACAGCTGTTTCGCGCCAGATTTGCGACGATCTCCTGTACACACGCTCCAACTTGTCTGCGCAGATGTAGTTTGAACCCACAGATTTGAGAGGTTTCGCTCAAACCTCCAGCTCCAACTTCCAGGTTTGCACACACCTCAGGTTGGTGCAAATCTTCTGTCCACACGCAACGATCTGTCTGCGCAGATGTGATGTGCGCAGACATTTGCGCAGAGAGATCGTTGCGTGTGGACGGGCCTTTACATGCTGTAGTTGATGCTTCTACCAAAGATACTGCGTGTAGCACAGCACCACAAGAAATATACACCCAGAGTCGACAGAAAATGGAATCACCACAGTGAAAAGCATGACACCTGCTGGAAAGCCCACCCCTTGAACTCCGATGTGTGGCGAACAGCCATGAACACTGCTCTCCCCAAACCACCAATGGTCTAGAAAGCTGCATTATAACAGATGTACTCCTTTGTGACTTCGTGGCTGACACAAAAGAGACTGGTGCTGTCAGTTCTGACCAAGGTATCTACCGCCAGCAGTAAAAACAGCGAACAGATCCCAGCATGTCGGTGGAAATATGAAAGACTGCTACAAATATACAACTAGATTACAAGGAACTCTTCCCCCCCCCCCCCCTTACATTCGCTGGATAAACGAGCCAAATGAGATGCTGGTAGGGTATGGAAACCTCAGAGTGCTGCGACTGCCACTGAATACATGGCTGTGAATGAGAGAGCGCCTAAGTTTTCCAGACACTATGATATTTCCATTATATGGACTCAGGGCCAGCATAGTACCCTCATTGCTTCGCAAATTCAACACCTTCTCTCTCATCCACTTCCCTTGGTCCCACGGAACTCCGTGTCTCACCAGTGTCACCATCCTGTCATTGGTATCCTCTTCTCTGATGGCTCCATCCACACCTCTGTCTATGGTAACCCACCAACCGCTAACAACACCTGATTTTCAACAACTGCCATCCATTCCACAACAAATAAATCCCTCCCCTATAACCTGTCCATCTGGGGATAGCATATCTGCAACTGCATCCTCTGTCTGGGTTTTGATTATGTATCATGCCCTGAAATGAGACATTTTATCCAAGGTTCTTCCTACCCCTCCAAACATCGTGCTCCGTCGTCCTGTGGAAGACGCAGGTGCAAGACTCATTCGATCCACCTATCTAGCACTTCCCATTGCAGTCCCATCACAGGCTTATTCCATCCCATCAGAAGCATTGCCACCTCGAAAGCAGCTGTGTGGTACACCATCTTCGCTGCAATCATTCCTCAGCTTTTTATATTGGCATGATTCCCAATCAGCTGTCCATCAGGATGAATGGCCACCATCAGTTTGCATCCAGCTGGAAAGCGGATCACCCTATTCCACCACATGCAGCTGTGCATAAAATGCTTGACTTCAATTCTGCCTCACAACCCAGGCCATCTTGATCCTCCCCTTCACCGCCAGTTTTTCTGAACTGCACAGACCTCCTGACAAATCATCTCCACTCATCCTCATTGTGCAGTCCTTTCTGCTGGTGATCCAACAGCCTTTTATCCTTCTCTGCTCCTCTCCTCTCCACTCCCCATTTCCCTCCACCACAGCTTGCAGACGCTCGCCTGACAGACCTGTCCTGCCACCTCCAGTCCCTACATTCTCTGCCAGACTGTGCTGTGTCTTATTATCCCACCAGTGCATTGTTATCCTTCCCCCTTCACCAACCCACTGTAAATTGTTGCTCCTGTTCAACATGTTTCTGTGGCACTCAGGTTGGAGCAGCCAGAGGTAGTGATCGTGTGTGTGTGTGTGTGTGTGTGTGTGTGTGTGTGACAGAGATAGAGAGAGAGAGAGAGAGAGAGAGAGAGAGAGAGAGAGAGAGAGTTGTGCTGGCTTATGCTCATTTTTCTTTTCTGTAGAAGGCTTTGACCGGAAGCTTATATGTAACAGTATTTTCGTTGTACCTGTTTGCATCACAATGTGTCATCCTTCATGGTGGGTAGCAATCTACACTTGTACACTTGTCATTGTGTTATCGTTATTGCAACCTGAACTTTCCAGTGCATAAAAGAAACATCGTGTGACTAGGTTCTCCCGTCAGGTAGACTGTTCGCCGAGTGCAAGTCTTTCGGTTTGAAGCCACTGTGGCGACTTGCGCGTCGATGGGGATGAAATGAGGATGATTAAGACAACACAAGACCCAGTCCCTGAGCGGAGAAAACATCCGAGCAAGCCGGGAATCGAACCCAGGCCCTTAGGATTGACATTCTGTCGCGCTGATCAGTCAGCTCCTGGGGACGGCCTTTCCAGCGCATGATTTTAACTAATTGGTTTTCTTCCATCCCATAATCCAATGATATTTTCCTTTGTTACTCTTCTCTAAAACGTTATTCTACTCAGTCTCTGCTCTTTCTCTTCTTTCCTGATTTTCTCACCACCTACCATATTGCACATACTCAAAGTGACATGGTATCAACAGTCTCATCCTCACATGACACACAGTTGTGTAACTATGAGGGTCACTCCAAAAGAAATGCACAGTATTTCTTTTTAAATCCATCTATTATTCTACATGTTTGAAAGTTTTACAGTGTGTAGATATATCCTTTAGGAACAATATTTTCATTTCTCCACATAATTTCCATCCCTCTCAACTGCCTTACGCTATCTTGGAACCAGCGCCTCTATACCCACACGGTAAAATTCTGGACCAACCTGTTGGAGCCACTGTTCAGCAGTGTGCCCAAGGGAGTCATCATCTTCAAATCTTGTTCCACGAAGAGAGTCTTCCAGTTCCCCAAAGAGAAGATAGTCACATGGAGCCAGGTCAGGACTGTAAGGCGGGTGTTTCAGTGTTGTCCACCCGAGTTTTGTGATCGCTTCCATCGTTTTTTGACTGACATGTGGTCGTGCATTGTCGTGCAACAGCAAAACATCCTGCTTTTGCTGATGTAGTCAAACACGACTCAGTCGAACTTGAAATTTCTTCAGTGTCGTCACATATGCATCTTAATTTATGGTGGTTCCACTTGGCATGATGTCCACAAGCAAGAGTCCTTCGTAATCGAAAAACACCATAGCCATAACTTTTCCAGCAGAGGGTGTGGTTTTGGGTTTTTTTCTTGGGGGAATTTGCATGACGCCACTCCATTGATTGCCTCTTCGTCTCTGGTGAAAAATGATGGAGCCATGTTTCCTCACCTGTCATAATTCTTCCAAGAAATTCATCTCCATCATTCTCGTACTGTTCAAAAGTTCGCTGCATACAGTTTTTCTTGTTTCTTTGTGAGCCACTGTCAACATCTGGGAACCCATCTGGCACAAAACTGTTTTAACGCCAACACTTTCAGTATTCTGCAAACACTTCCTTCCGCTATTCCAACGTAGCGTGACAATTCGTTCACTGTGATGTGTCTGTCAGCAGTCACCAATTCGTTAACTCTCTGCACATTGTCTGGAGTGTGTGCAGTACGAGGCCTGCCGCTGTGAGGACAATCCTCAATATTTCCGCACCCGTTTTCATCACGTAACCCGCTTGCTCACCAACTAACTGTACTGCATTCTACAGCAGCATCTCCATACACCTATTTCAACCTCTTGTGGATGTTTACCACTGTCTCAATTTCACAACACAGGAATTCTATGACAGCACGTTGCTTCTGACGAACGTTAAGTGTAGCGTCCATCTTGAAGACATGCTGTGATGGCACCACTCACGGGAACAGGTTGAACTAAGTTTGAAAACAAGTGGGAAGGATGTATCTACACACTTGAAAACTTTCACACATGCCGAATGAAAACTGTATTTTTACAAAAATATTGTGCATTTCTTTTGGAGTGACCCTCATACATTCAAAGTTGCTGCAGCATCACATGATCCAAATTCTTATCAGTCATATTATAATTATTACTACAGATCAAATTTGCTCCCTAATCCTCTTGTGTTTTCGCGTGCTATTTTCCACTCCTACCTGTGCCACATGAACTAATGGACATAACCAATCCCTCCTCTTCCCTTATTGCAACACATGCTTTCTCACATACTTCATCCATTCTATTTTCCCTATTTTTCTGTACGTATTTTATGTATTTGTGCGCCATTTTAAGTATTTATGCACATTTTTATGCTTTTTTTTTTTGGAAACTTTAGGTATTTTTGTGCATCCACTCCTGTTAGCTAGCTCCCCTTACAACCACCTAACGCTTTCATTTACCGATTTCCTAGGTCATTTCGCGTTTCCCAAATACATACCTGCCCCAATGAGACCCTGCACCATCTTTCTGAAACATTTCAGAAAAATATCCCTTTCCCTGCCTAAAATACAGTCCCTCAGCCTGTTGCTTAAATGCTGCTTAAGCTATGGCATCTCCCCAACTGCCTAACCATAATATATCCTTTCACTCGATACACCCCTCCATTCGGAATGACTTTCAACTTTTCAGGTGCAGCCGATCCCTGTCCCTCACGAATCTGGTATTGCAAAAACACATCTCCATGGCACAGGCATCCCGGAACCACCTCTGGTGCTTCTGCAAGATACTGTTACTGTGCAATCACTACTACAGACATTACATCTCTGAAATTGAATCATTGGCACTTCAGCATCTAGAAGAGCGTTCCAGACATCATCTCCACAAGCTATCCAACCTGCGGACATCCTACTGCCACCTTGAGACACCACTATCCAAATCCCATCCCACCCAGAGTGTTCCTCCATGTCAGCTCCTCATAGCGTCCTGACCCTGCCTAGCAGGCCTTTTCAACTTGTCTCTTCCAAAAAACCACTAAACCCAAAGCTGACACAACCATAAAACACTGTTGTTAATCTTTCCACCAAAATCCTCGGCCCTAAAGAAATTTCAGTCCCTTCTAAGTCCTATTCTCTAGCCATAATCATAAATTCAGCCATGCTGGATTTATCAATCATCTTCTCTGCAAAGGAAATGTTTGTTTGCCACCAATCCTTCCAACCAAAGCCAATCTAATCCCAAATTTGGAATGGTTCAAATGGCTCTGAGCACTATGGGACTTAACATCTATGGTCATCAGTTCCCTAGAACTTAGAACTACATAAACCTAACTAACCTAAGTACAGCACACACATCCATGCCCGAGGCAGGATTAGAACCTGCGACTGTAGCGATCATGCGATTCCAGACTGAAGCGCCTAGAACTACACGGCCACACCGGCCGGCCCAAATTTGGACCCTGCCTCTCCCACTTCATACTGCCATCCCTCTCACCTAACCACTCCTCCCTAATTGTCAACCTCCAGACATTCCTTACCTCCAACTTGACATCACCATCCTTCCCCAGGCCTCTTCGTAAGAACACAGACCTTTCAACAGAAGAAAGGACAGTCATACATAATGTCAAAATGGATCCTGACCTGATCATCCAATCTGCAGACAATGGTTCCTACATGGTCACTATGAAATACAGTGACTACCTACCTGGAAGAAGGCATCTGCCAACTGTCTGTCAACTCCACCTATAAACTCTGCCAGAGTGAACCCATCACAGGATTCTAACATAACCCCTAATCCTTACTTAAATCCTTAACCTCTACCAAGAACCTCTCCAATGAATCCATTTCCCTCCTCATTCCTATGGTGCCCAAATGCAAACCTTTTACATGCTTTCCAAAATCCACAAACCCGACAATCCTGGAAGTATTGAGCTCCCACTGAAAGGGTTTTGAATATTTATCATCATGCCCTGAATTGAGGGACATTTTTCCAAGATCCTTCCCACTCTTCAAAACATTGTACTCCATTGCCATGTGAAAGATCCAGGTGCAAGACCCAATCAATACACTCAGTCATCACTACATACTGCATCCCCATCACAGGCTTATCCTATCCAGTCAGGGGCCAGATTACTTTGAAAGCAGCCATGTCATATACCAGCTCAGTTGCAATCATTGCTCAGCTTTTTATATTGGTATGACTACTAATCAACTGTCCACCAGGATAAAACACCACTGCCGAACAGTATCCAACAAGAAAGCAGACCACCTTGTGGCACAACATGCACCTATACATAACATTCTTGATCTCAATGTCAGCCTCACAACACAGGCCATCTTGATCCTCAGCTTCAGCGCCAGATTTTCTGAATTACATAGAAGGGAGTTATCCTTACAACACAATCCCTTCTTTCGAAATCACTCCTGCCTCAACCTACCTATGGAATACTCCCAACTGTCTGACCATAAAATTTCTCTTCCCTGGATCCATTCCTTCTTTCAAAATGACCTTCACCTTTTCAGGTTCCATCACTCCCTGTCTCTCACAAACCTGGTACTGCAAAAACGTATCTCTATGGCAGAGGCATCCCAGAACCATCTCTGCAAGATACTTCTACTGATAAATCCCTACTACACACATCACATCTCTGAAACTGACTCCCTTGCATTACAGCACCTGGAGAAGCATTCCAGACAACATCTCCACAAGTTATCCAACCTGCTGACATACTACTGCCATCTTGGGGCATCACTATCCAACCCCCATGCTCCATAATGTTCTTCCATCTCAACCCCTCAGAGCATCCAAACCCTTCTGTAGCGGGGCTTTGAATTTCGCCGCGCTACACTCGTTCCCTCAGATAAAAAATATCTCGTCGCAGCGGTATGAGCGCTCGACGGCAGAGAAACTACCAAAATTGTTAACTTTTTTTGTTTTTTTATTCCGTTTCAATTGTCTCTTGATAGCCGTAGCTTAAGGCAGGCGTGATCGGATGCTGACGTAAAAACTTAATGGCTAATCTTGATCTGATTGTAATGTGTAGACATTGTGGAAATTATTAAGAAATTCGGTGGATGGAAGTAGCAAAGTGAATTAAATTGCATACAGTATCAAGATGATTTTAATTGGTATAAATTAGTGATCCCTGGACTATTACAAGATTTCGGAGCAGATTTTTTCACGCTGAAATGAATGAGATTTTTGAAGACGTGGACGCCGCCCTAAGAAGATAAGTTAATCTGGTAAAGGATGATCTCTCGTCTACGCCACTTCCCCCTGTCAGTTACATTCTGTTATTCTCTGTTTCTTTTCAATAACTTTTGTAGTGGAAATTGGTTTAACTTTTGCTCAAAAACGCCACAAGGACCACCCCAACAATAGCTTTTCCGAATAACGAAGTCCGATAGCTTTTCTGTAATACAAAGTCCGATTTGCTTTTCATTCTTTCCCTTTTTCACGGTCTCTCTTCTCCCATTTTTTTTTTATTAACCAATACAACTGATATCTTCATCTACACTAGCAAGCTTTAATAATAAAAATATAGATTTGGCCAAGACAATCTGTCCTGTCACGGTCGCCAGTTGTATTGGTTAATAAAAAAAAAAAAATGGGAGAAGAGAGACCGTGAAAAAGGGAAAGAATGAAAAGCAAATCGGACTTTGTATTACAGAAAAGCTATCGGACTTCGTTATTCGGAAAAGCTATTGTTGGGGTGGTCCTTGTGGCGTTTTTGAGCAAAAGTTAAACCAATTTCCACTACAAAAGTTATTGAAAAGAAACAGAGAATAACAGAATGTAACTGACAGGGGGAAGTGGCGTAGACGAGAGATCATCCTTTACCAGATTAACTTATCTTCTTAGGGCGGCGTCCACGTCTTCAAAAATCTCATTCATTTCAGCGTGAAAAAATCTGCTCCGAAATCTTGTAATAGTCCAGGGATCACTAATTTATACCAATTAAAATCATCTTGATACTGTATGCAATTTAATTCACTTTGCTACTTCCATCCACCGAATTTCTTAATAATTTCCACAATGTCTACACATTACAATCAGATCAAGATTAGCCATTAAGTTTTTACGTCAGCATCCGATCACGCCTGCCTTAAGCTACGGCTATCAAGAGACAATTGAAACGGAATAAAAAAACAAAAAAAGTTAACAATTTTGGTAGTTTCTCTGCCGTCGAGCGCTCATACCGCTGCGACGAGATATTTTTTATCTGAGGGAACGAGTGTAGCGCGGCGAAATTCAAAGCCCCGCTACATCGCCCCCTCGACTGTCACGCTAAAACATTTAGCGTGGCAGGCTAGCAAACCTAAAAGTCAATACATGTAATTTTCATTGGAAAGGCCACGTGCATCCATAGGGGATAATCTTAACCAACACTTACTTTCTAAACCTAAATACTAAATACAATTATTACAGTTTGGATCCTTTTTTACACAATTAATATATATATATATATATATATATATATATACATACAGTGTGTTTGAACAAGCTGTTCACCAGAGCAGTTAATGTTGTGTGCTCCCAGCGTTGGTTTCCCAATGCACATCTGGCAGCATGTAGTCTTTGCGCATGCGCAGTAGCATCACTGAATTTCGCGTGCGGCAGTTTCAAAATCGCTGTGTTATGACAGTCTTCAACAGTATTCACTCTCACATAGTGTTCATTACAAGTTGTTATTCCAGCATAAATGGCGTGTTAAGTTCGGTGACACCATAAGATTGAGCGTGTGCGTGATCTGAAGCAACGTCCATGTCTTCTGTTACGACACAACACTCCAGGTCCTTGTGCGTTTTCATGACTATTGTTCCCGGGGCATATATGGTCGATGTAGTTTTTAGCCTCCACATCGCCTACGACAGGTGCTGAGTTTATTGTCTCCAAGCATCTGAAGGCCGGCCAGGAACAACGGCGTCGATGTTCGCAAAGGTAGGTGTTTCACCACATTGTTTACACTTGCCAACAAACGTTCATTTGCAGTGTGAAAATCCTCATTATCGTCAAAGTAAACTGCAGTTTATATCGATTTATAAACAGTTATTTGGTTTATGCGCCATAAGTTTCACAAACAACACAAAATTCGTCGTTTATAACGTTCACTGTTTAACACAGTTTGCATCACTTTTTGCCACATTTACATTTTAACAGTTCACTTTGTCCAAGCATGTTTACATCGTTAATTATGAAAGCTTACATTTCGTGGTCACGTTTCAAAATGTTGACAATATGCAAAGTTTTAACACATATACAAATACAGGGCGTTTCAAAAAGAAAGAGCAGATTTCAAACATTTATTTCTCAAAAACTACAAATGATAGAAACACAATTCAAACGTTTCTTGTCAGAGAAAGGTTCAAAGTTTTTCAATGGTCCGCGCAGAAGTTCCATGCAAATCCGCAGTGGCGCTGGCGTTTGTTTGTAGGAAAATGGCGACGACACCACAGGAACGATCATTTTGTGTGCTGCAATTTGCAAAGTTAGAGTCCATTGTTGGTGTGCAACGTGCATTCCGCCGTCAATTCAACAAACAGCCGCCTCGTCATAAGCAAATTTATGAGTGGCATCACAGATTCGTAGAAGATGGTTGCATCTGCAAGCGAAAAAGCACGGGTCGTCCACGCACATCGGATGAAAATGTCGAGCGTGTCCGTGCAGCTTACGAAAGGAGCCCTAGAAAATCCACGGCACGGGCAAGTCACGAACTAAACATGTCTAAAACAACGGTATGGCGCGTTCTGAGTAACCGTCTGCACATGAAGCCGTACAAACTGCAGTTATTGCAAGCATTGCGTCCTGACGACCACAACAAAAGGTTCGAATTTTCAACTGCAATTCTACAGGACATGGAAGAGGACAATTTTGCCGAACGATTAATTTTTTCAGATGAATCAACGTTTCACATTTCTGGTAAAGTTAATCGGCATAACGTACGAATTTGGGCGAGTGAAACTCCGAGGGACGTTATTCAACATGAAAGAGACTCACCAAAGGTTAACGTCTTTTGTGCAATTTCGGTAAACAAAGTTTATGGACCTTTCTTTTTCATGGAGAAAACTATCACAGGAACCATTTACCTGGACATGTTAGAAAACTGGCTATTTCCTCAACTTCAGGAAGATTCAAATCACTTCATCTTCATGCAAGATGGCGCCCCACCACACTTCTCTGAACCTGTACGACGGTACCTAAATAACACCATTCCAGGACGGTGGATTGGAAGAGCAGGAGCACAAGATCAATGTCATCGTCTGTGGCCTCCCAGGTCACCAGACCTTACTCCCTGCGATTTTTATTTGTGGGGGTACATAAAGGACTGTGTTTATGTCCCACCTATGCCCGCTACTCTTCAAGAGGTACGACATCGAATTGTTGCGGCCGTGAATTCGGTAACTAAAGACCAGTTGCGTTGTGTGTGGCAAGAAATGAGATACCGGTTTGATATTTGTCGTGTAACAAATGGTGCTCATATTGAGGTACAGTTTTGATATTTGTTGTGTAACATTTGGTACTCATATTGAGTGAAGGACCGTTGGAATTGTGTTTCTATCATTTGTAGTTTTTGAGAAATAAATGTTTGAAATCTGCTCTTTCTTTTTGAAACGCCCTGTACATATAAATTTACAAGAATATACACGTGAAATATTTACGCTAAAAAAATTATACTAAGTCCCATTGGCTTTCTTTTATTGGGGTTTATGGTCATTTTGATTTTCTTTATTAAGGTTTTGACGTGCCAAGGGATATAAGACTTAATGTTTAAAAGCACGGGCTTTCCTTTATTTATTATTTCTCTTTTTTTTATATTCCATATCTTGGCTAGTGGTTGACCAGGCTTGTAATGCCATACTCAGTTTTCTTCATGTCTTTTTATTCATACCTGAAAGGTTACTGTCACACAATATATTCTTACATTCCATAAACAAACAATACCCAGCTGCAGTATGTGGTAGGATAATGGAGAAAGAAAGAAAGATAGACTGGAAGAAACTATTCACTACCTATAAACTACCAAATCCTACAGCTAATACATAAAAAAGAGTACACAATACGTTATAATGTTTGCATCACCTTCAAGGGGTGTGTGAAAGGGGGTGCTTACAATTTACCAAATCATGGGTAAATGTAAGTGTCCTTACGTCAAGTCTGTGTAGTGTAACATCTTGACAGATTCTCTGTTTGTGTTCTGACTGTTCATATGACTTAGTGTTTTATACCTTAACAAATCCTTGCATGAGTGAATCGCATGTCCCGTCAGTGCTTCCTCAATATCTCCACTTCTTGTGGATACCGTCTATACAAATGGAAAATGTATCTCAGAGATTGTCTCTCTCATAATGTGTATTACATGATAACATATCAAATTTCCTCTCAAGAGTTCAACCATGAACTTTCTTCTACTTTTTGGAAGGTTAAACATTATGTATGTTGTGTGTATATACATCATGTCTATCTATAAATCATAAATAAAGAACATATTATTATAATTGACAGTAAAATGTCTCTTTCTCACTGTCCGTTGCTCGACGTCGGCTGCACGGACGGTCACTGCTCCTTTGCACTTACCTTGCATAGCCTAAAAAGTCAAATGTCTTCAACGTAGATGTAATTTTGTCATCTGTTCGCTTAAGTGGAGGTGTTGTACGAGTCGCAAAACGGCCTTAATAACTCTCCTATCTTTTGCTTCCTCAGGGTTTTCTGTCATATGTAATTATAATAAAGGCTAATATGGCACTAAATTTCACTTTCGTATTTTTTTTTTTTTTAACAAATGCATTCACATGAGGGCTGTGTAAAAACTATGTTTCAACTTAAGTTCCTTAAAATATCATTCTCCTGTCTGAACACGAACTATAAATGTTTTCTTCCACACAATGGCGTAACAAAACTTAACGAAAGGTTACTAAGTTACACTTCTGAAATAAATTAAAGCTAATGTGTTTCCAAGTTACATTCTTATTACACTTCTTTCCACAGCTGTAATCATCGTTATGTTCACTCTGCTTTTCTTGCATTCATTCCTTTTCAAGGGCACTGAAAATAGATTCACATTTAACGTCTTGTACTCACGTGTTCTAACTCATCACAAATGTTTTCTTTCAAACTGAAATTCTTATGTAATCTTAAAGATATAAACTGTTTACTCACTTCTCCATGTAGCACAATATTACCAAAACATTCTCACTCATTCCTTACTCACATATTCATCATAATATATATATATATATATATATATATATATATATATATATATATATATATGTGTATCCTTATACATTAAACATATTCCTCATCAAACATTAATATATCACATACGTGGGGCCATTTGGCACTTCCATTCTCATAAAACTCCAATAATATTTTCCTCAAATAATCTCTTGTCTCCAACCACTTCACAGTAACTTACCTTCTTATATTAACTTAAATATTAACTCATTCATACTGATCATTCATTCTTACATCCTCATTCATTCTGCTACATACCTATGTCATTACTGATGTCAATAGCTATTATTTCCTCTCATTATAGTGCCTTGAAATAACTAACTAGTTGTTGATTCACCTTATAATTTACAATTAACAACCAATGTAACCTGCATAGACCTCATTCCTATATGAATATCTTTTCTCATTTAGTAAGTGTACTCGCCTGGGTTTACCTTCTCTTCATAATTATGTGTGCAAGTGTAACTGCAGTATATAATTTCCATAAATGAATGTTTGTGTTCTTAGGCTGTATAACTTAATGTTCGTGTATTCAATACAAATATTTATGATCTCGTTTTCACAGCAACTTGCTCATGTTCAACTTAGTTATCATTATATTATGTTGTTTTAGTGCACAAAGGGTTTCAAATGTCTGTGGGGATGCAGCCCCCTCGGCTTGTGAGATAACGGGTATTCTAGGGAGTAACAACCTGGGTGAGGTATGCTTGCTATTCTGAAAGGACCTGAATATAATAGCTGCCATTTTCTGTTCAATTGTTTTAATTTTGTAGACTTGGGATGTGAACGCAACAGAATAAGGTCATCAACCTGATAGATTTGTGTATTTGTAACACGTTTGTCATACTTCTCTTTCCTGTTCTTGGCTTTATTGCACAACGTAGTGTATGCCTGTCTTACTTTCTCTTCCAAAGGTATGTGTGTTGTGGATGGGGTTAGCTTTGGAATGGGCATAGCCCACTTGTTCTGTTCAGGTTTGTTTAATAATAATTCCTGTGGTGGGTATCCTGTTGAGGCATGAGGCAAGTTGTTTACTATCTGCTCAAAGGGTGCTAAAAATTCGATCCACTTGGTGTGTTTGCGAGGTGAATGTATTCTCATGAATTGACCAAATTCTCTAAAAATCCTTTCTACGGGGTTCCCTTCTGGGTGAAATGCTGATGTAAGAATATGTTTGATGTTATGTGTAGCAACAAAAGATTTCCATTTTCTTCCCGTAAAATAGGGTGCGTTATCCGTAATAATGCTGTGGGGCTTGCCAAACCTTGTAAAGTAACTGTTAGTCAAACGTCTAGCAATAGCAGATGCGTTGACAGTGCGGATAGCATACAATTTTAAGTATTTTGAGAAGACATCAAGTACATCAACGATGTATTTCACACCTCTACGAGCCCTGGGATAAGGTCCTGCGATATCCAACGATACTAACTCCAAAGGTCGGGTTGGTATAATAGGATGTAATTCATTCAAAGATGATCGGTTGGAAAATTTTGCTTTTTGGCAGATGATACATTTACGAACAATTTGCAACACTCTCCGACGCAGATTGGGAAAATAACAGTACTGTACTATTTTATCAGTGCATTTGGTGACTCCGTAGTGTCCCCAAGTTTTGTGTGTGAACAGAATAAAATCATCAACATGCGCGTCGGGTAGACAGACACACCAATGGTGCGAGTCTGGGGTACGCCTATGAAAAAGTACATTTTTGTGTATTGTGTAATATTTTTGTAAATGTGAAGAAGGATCTGTACGTAATTTCTTTTTGATATTTGACCACCTGGGGTCGCTGTCCTGAAGTGAAGCAAAGTTCTTGCACATATTGTGGTAGTATGGAGCGTATGTACCATCATACATAAGTAAGATGTTAAAGTCTGATATTTGCTCGGAAAGTTCCGAAAAATCCTGTATGCCTTGGGGCAAACGGGACAGGGCATCGGCTACTACGTTTGATTCACCTTTAATGTAAACAATTTCGAAGCTGTATTCTTGCAGTGAAAGGCACCACCGGGTGAGCCGTGAATGAAGCAATTTGCATGATAGCAAGAAAGAAAGGGCTTGGTGGTCTGTGTATATGCGAGTATGTTTACCCCAAAGAAAGTAGCGAAACTTACGGAATGCCCAAATAATGGCAAGAGCCTCCCACTCCATCACCAAGTACGACCCCTCACACTCAGTGAGCATTCGGCTCGCAAAAATGATCGGTTTGATGACAGATTGTCATGATTCGGATTGAATTTGAAATAGAAAAGCTCCAAGGCCGTATGATGACGAATCCGTGGATAGGCAAAAATCTGACGTCATGTCAGGGTGGCAGAGGAGGGGTGCGTTCACCAATGCATCTTTAATAGCCTGAAAATCAGCTTGGCAAAACTCTGTCCATCTCCAAATTGCGTTCTTTTTCAGTAAAGTTAGCAGATGAGAGCTGTTCAGAAGCTGTTTTGAAACAAACTTCCTAAAGAAAGAAGATAAACCTAAGAATGCTTTCAACTGTTTACGGTTTTGTGGAGGAGGGAAATTACGAATAGCATCAATCTTCTTAGAATCGGGACGAACGCCTTCCGGCGAGACAATATGGCCCAAAAACTTGATTTCACGCCTTCCTACTTTGGACTTCGAAAGATTTACTGTGACTCCAGCTTGTGAAAATTTAAATAAAATTTGCTGTAACAGATCAATATGTTCCTCCCACGTATTTGTTGCCACGACGATGTCATCGACGTACGCCGTGACGCGTGACAACAAACACGGGCCGGGAACGGCGTCAAGCGCCTCGATGAACACGCCCGCGCTTACGCGCAAGCCAAAAGGCAACACACAAAACTGATAACTGCGTCCTTCACAAAGGAAAGCAGTGTATTTACGACTGTCATTGTGAAGGGACACCTGCCAGTACGATGAGCGGAGGTCAATATTAGTTAGGTATTGTACATTATAAAATTTTAGCAACTTTTCATCCAAGTTGACGGGTCTTGTGTTAACGGGTATAATAATTTTGTTGATTTCACGTGCGTCTAGCACCAATCTGACATTTCCATCTTGCTTGCCTACCGCCAGGATAGGACTGCAATAAGGGGAATGTGATTTTTCTATAACACCCCAGATCAACATACGCTCGATTTCACGTAAAACTGCAGGTTTCTTCGCCCATGGAATATTATAATGTGTCCTACAATAAGTCTTATGTGGCTTAACATCCATTTTGTAGCTATAACCTCTGATTACACCAGGCCTCTCACTGAAAACTTGTGCATAATCACATAAAAATTTGTACAATTCTTCTTGCTGTGGTTTCGTTAAGTAGTCAGATTCGACACATTTCTGATACAATAAATCCTGCTCAATTTCCTGATAGTCTGAATCTTCAGGTGTTAAATTACATACACTAACTATGGAAGGATATACCAATTGAAATTGACTTACTTCGTAATATTTTTGTCGTGGTTCAATCGTCTTGTTAAGTT
Organism: Schistocerca serialis cubense; assembly: GCF_023864345.2. Lineage (NCBI taxonomy): Eukaryota > Metazoa > Arthropoda > Insecta > Orthoptera > Acrididae > Schistocerca > Schistocerca serialis. Next base: position 139,160,880 of record NC_064642.1, on the reverse strand, counting down.
CAACATTAATTAGTTGTTCTCCTACGGATAATTGACATATGCCATTACTTAAATCTATGATTGCTTTGTGTTCATTCAAAAAATCCATCCCTAGGATGCAGTGTACGATAAGCTTGTCTACAATCAGAAAATTACACTTGAACTGTGTATTGGAAAATGTGAAGTTAACAAGGGCTTGCATGCGTATGTTCTTAGATTTAGTACCTGTGGCACTAACCACATGACAATTCTGTACAGGTAATGTAGGTATGTTTATAATTTCTTTCAATTCATTTTGGAATGCGGTTGACATCACACTTGCAGCAGCACCAGTATCGAATAAAATTTGTACATCATAATCGTTAAACTTAACCCATGCCGTAGCTTGTATGAATTCTTCTACACAACTGCCTGATTTAATGTTTATTTCGTTGGTTAATTCCTGTTCTGCTGTCATTTTGTCATCGTACCTGAGGAAACAAACCGTCTCAGCCGTTGCGCTCTTACAACACCCCACGACCGTAGCACGAGCGCTTAGCTCGGTCGTCGACTGTTTTCCGTCGTCTGCTGTGTTTGGCCGGGTTCATTGACCAGCTCCACTATGTTTACATTCCGGCCGGTTGGCGCCCACGCGTCAGCTGATGGCGCGCCGCAATTGTTATTGCTACTTCGTGGCGGGGAGTGCATAACTGTACCGGGGAACGGCGGCGGTTTCCGTGTAGGGTTATGATTTGTCATGCGTGAATTTTGTGTGTTCCACATATTCTGTCGGTGATTGTTGGGATTGGTATTGTTTTGGTGGTAATTATGTCTGTTATATGTCATGTTCCTGTCAAAGTAGCCCGGGTTGTACCGGTTATTCTCACGTCTCCTATTGTTGTTGTTGTACTGTCTGTAATTTTCATTTTGCTTGTAGTTACCATTTTGATATGGGTGATAATTATTGTTATTATTCCACGAATTTCTGCGGTTGTTCCTACTGTCATACACGTTTCCATTTGAATATGTTTCGCGCGCAGGCATCGTATTGTGTCGCGGCGCGGACGGATGGTTCCACCAACCACCGTCACTACGGTTCCTTTGGGGTGGGTGCTGGTTTTGGTTACTAATATGAATAAAATTTGAATGGCGTGAATCGCCTCTGTAAACTACGTCCATTTGATCTAAGAAGTTTAAGAAAGTCTTAACGTCATTTTCCGGTACTCCTATTAATCTGTCTCGGTATGGAAACGGTAAGTGGCTCTTTAAAGTGTCGATTATCGCTGACAAGTCGGCTGGTTTGGACCAGTACAGTGTCTTGTCTAAGTACCTCTCAAAGTATTGTCTTAATGTCTCTTTTTTCGGGTCATAGGTCTCGGGGTTGCACACTTCTCTCCTTAGACTCTGTTGCTCATTCTCGGACCAGAATTCGTCCAAGAAGGCTTGTTCGAACTGTTCAAACGTAAGGCACCGCCGCTTCATAGCGGCACCCCACTTAGCTGCTCGTCCTCTCATGAGATTGGTGACGTATCTGATTTTATCGACTTCTGACCAACTACGTGGAAAAACACCGTCAAATGATCTAATAAACACAATAGGGTGGACTTTGTGCTTGTCCTCACTGGAAAATGTCTGGAAATACCCATGTCTTACAAACGTGTCATCGGCCATGCCGGTAACGTAATATTGCTCGTTCGGTGGAAAAGAAAGCGGCACATTGTAATTTTGATTTGAAATAGGTGATTCCACAATAGGTGGTGTTCTGTCTGTGTCATTAGCCATGGTTTTAGCTGTTTTGTCGTTTCCTGACGATGCGTTTGCACCTATCGCCAAACACGGCACAACATTGTCTCGTAATTTTGTCACTTCGTCTTCTATGTGTTTTGTCTCGTCTTTAACATGTGTCTTTGTTTTTGAAAGTATGTTCTGTGTAATTCTTTCAAGTTTTTTGTCCAGGTAGTCGTCACACAATTTACATTCATGTACAATTCTCTCGGTCATGTTTGTGTCGTTGTTTAGTGACGCGAGGTCCGCTCGATCTTCTAACTTTTCTATCTTTTCTTTGAGGTGGGTCTGTTCAAGAACTACCATTGTAAGTTGTTGGGTAATATTTCCCACTTCTTCAGTCAGCTTTTCTTGGGTGGAGCTAGCTGAAGTGTGGGCCTGAGCTAACTCTTCCACACGGGTGTTCACTTCCTGCTGCACATTAACTATTTGAGTTAACTGATTCTCACATCGGGTGATATTGTTTTTTGTTTCGTGTGTGAATGTAACCAAAGTTTCTTCCTGTTTAGTGACTCGGTCGGACAATGTCTCAAATCGCTGGCTGAGCTGTTGAGTGGTGTTATTTAATTCTGTCATCTGTTTTGTCGTCCGTTCAAAATTTTCGGTCATAGTATGGTTTAATATGTCAATTTTCTGACTAACGTCTCGTTTCATGTCTGCAAATAACTCTAATAGTCGGTCCAGTTTGTCAGTTTCCTGTGTCCGATTTGTGTCACATTGCTGAATTTGTCTCATATTCGGTTCTGACATTGATGTTAACAATGGCGCTGACGGTCTAGTCTCGCGTCCATTCCACATTTCGTCATTTAAAGTCGCCATCTGTGTATTATCACAAATGTTGCGAGTTTGAGGCAAAATCATTGCATTGATCTGTGAACTCGTCCATGGAGGGAAACGCGGACTTTCTTGTTGGTTGAAAGATGAATCTACTTCACTTAACTCATCTGCCGAAACTATCTCTACCTTACCACGTTCCATTGTAATAGGATGTATAATAGTAAGTCAAAAAGGGAATAATATAAGTCTGATTAATAAAGATTTGACTCAAATTTAGGTTGAAATATTTTCTCGTCAATGTAAATGATTGCTCTATTGCAAACAATGGTTGAGAAAGATGCAGCAGGGCGGACAAAATTTTTCGTAACAAATGACTGTTTGGCGGTCAAATTCACGATCTTCATATGCTACAACAATACTATAATTAAGACAAACTACAATAGAGATAGATAATTTTGTAATATCTAGAAGAAAACTACAGGATGTGTGGAAAAGGAAAAATGGATTCTGCAGTTGGCTATTGAATGTTTGAATGAAACATAATTGTGTGACTCACCATTAAATTTTCTGTCCTGCAACGGCTGGTCAATCACTTCTGCGTAAATCGTATTCGTCAAAATATGGATTTTCTTAATACATCTCCATCGGATAATCACCAAAAGGTCTCAAAATAACAGTTTTGCATCAATATATGCCATGAAAAGAAAAACAGATTGAATTAGTTACAAAAATTCTTTACAATATTGTGCTATCATTTGCTTAGGTACAATAAAGTTGGTGTTTTCGTTACCCTTTAAACTTCAGGATTTTATTCTCTGTTGGGAAAAATACAAATTAAAGTTTCAAATTTGCTCAAAAACGACACATCCGAAAATTGCGTCCTGTCGCGGGAGCCAGTTGTAGTTGTTAATAAAAAAAATGGGAGAAGAGAGACCGTGAAAAAGGGAAAGAATGAAAAGCAAATCGGACTTTGTATTACAGAAAAGCTATCGGACTTCGTTATTCGGAAAAGCTATTGTTGGGGTGGTCCTTGTGGCGTTTTTGAGCAAAAGTTAAACCAATTTCCACTACAAAAGTTATTGAAAAGAAACAGAGAATAACAGAATGTAACTGACAGGGGGAAGTGGCGTAGACGAGAGATCATCCTTTACCAGATTAACTTATCTTCTTAGGGCGGCGTCCACGTCTTCAAAAATCTCATTCATTTCAGCGTGAAAAAATCTGCTCCGAAATCTTGTAATAGTCCAGGGATCACTAATTTATACCAATTAAAATCATCTTGATACTGTATGCAATTTAATTCACTTTGCTACTTCCATCCACCGAATTTCTTAATAATTTCCACAATGTCTACACATTACAATCAGATCAAGATTAGCCATTAAGTTTTTACGTCAGCATCCGATCACGCCTGCCTTAAGCTACGGCTATCAAGAGACAATTGAAACGGAATAAAAAAACAAAAAAAGTTAACAATTTTGGTAGTTTCTCTGCCGTCGAGCGCTCATACCGCTGCGACGAGATATTTTTTATCTGAGGGAACGAGTGTAGCGCGGCGAAATTCAAAGCCCCGCTACACTTCCTAGCTGACCTTTCCAGCTTGCCATGACCCAAAACGCTTTTGTTGATCTATTCACCAAAATCCTCAGTCTCAGAGAAATTTAATTTCTATCCAAACGCCCCTTCCTCAGCTCTAAAAAATATAACCTTGTTGGATTTGTCAAAGGCCTATTCTCCTTCTCCTGATTTGTGCAATAGGAACATTTCTTTGTCACCAATCGTTTCAACCAAAGCTAACCTAGTCACAGCACTGAACCCTGTCTCTCCTAGTTCACACCACCATCCAACTGATATACTCTGTCCCTTCCCCCTAAGTACCTCACCCCTCCCCCAACTATCTAGTTGCCTAACAAGAATTCCTTACCTCTAACTTGATCTCACCATGCTTCTGCAGGTCCCTTAATAAGTACACAAACTTTTCAGTAGAACAAAGGACAGCCACATATAACCTCAAAAAAGATCCTGACCTAATGATTCTACCTTAGACTACAGCTCTAACGCCATTGTTATGAATCACAGTGACTACCTGGTAGAAGGCTTCTGCCAATTGCCTGACAACTCCACCTATAAATCCTGCCAGAGCGATCCCATCCCAGAAGTCTGACAATCCTCCAATTAAGCACTTCCCAAAACTGCTCCCCTGAATCCATTTCCCTCGTTGCTCCTATGGCACACCACGCACCCACCTTCTACATGCACCTCAAAATCCAAAAACCCACCATCCTGGATACCCAGCTACAGCTAGTTGTTGTGCTTCCAGTGAAAGAATTTTGATCCTTATTGACCAACACCTCCAATCCATTACCCATGATCTAACCTCCCACATTAGATGTACTAACCACTTCCCTCACCAAATTCTCACCCCTTTACCTACTTGATTCATAGTTGTCACTGATTAGATCACTTACCTATATACTAACAACCCCCATGCCCACTGTCTTGCTGATATTGAACACCGCCTCTCCCAATGCCCATCAGACTCCAAACTCACTGCTTCACATCTCATACACCTCAATGACTATATCCTAACACACAAATCTGCAGCATAGCCACAGGCACCTGCATGGCACCCTCCTGTGCTAACCTGTTTATAGGCCTCCTGGAAACCTAGGCTCCCAGAACCGCACACTCCTTGTCTAGTTCAGGTTCATTGGCCTCTTGGGCATCCTTACCACCCCCACCCACCGCGTCCAAGAGATTACATTCCTTTTATGCTTCATTAATTGTTACAATGCACCTATTCCAGTAATTAGTCTGTTTGAGGCAATGTACGTAAAACCTGAATTTGCTATTGCATTCTGCGCTCAGTAACAAATTTGTGAACATGCTAGAAATATTTTGTTTTTTGTTTTCAATAATTACTAAGTAATTGATCTAAACTTGCTACACCAATGAGACCAAAAACTGCAATGACCTACATAAGCAAAGTGTATTTTGCAGCTTACAAATTTATTTTCCACATATCGGTTTTCATTTCTGATAAACGCATTATTTGGAATTCGCACAGATGCAGGAATACTCTTCCTTCTTTCTTTCAACTGCAGTTCACTAAAACATAAACTGTATTGATATTTTCTGGAAACTTATAAATTACTTCACAATTATTAACGAAATTATGTCCATGTCCACACTAAATTGTAAAGTATTATTTTTGTTATTTTTCTATGTATGCGAATTAATATTCCTACACACTTTTAAATGTCATCTCTTAAAATCGGTAAATTCTGATTGTCAATGATTGTTGTAAATCATATAAAGAGCAGCGGTTTGTGTAAGCAGGTAGGCAGTCTATTACTACCCATCAGCAGCACAGCATGCTGGACTTTGTTTACATATTTTCTGCTGCCGAGTATCTTGTACGTGAATAAGGCAATTTTGTAGAAAATCTGTACCGGTAATTTATTTCGTACATTACATGATTAGTTATGCATATACAGTAGCAAAGCGAAAGAGCTCAGGAGTATTTGCAGTGGAGGTACACCTCAAGAATGAAGATCTACAATTTATGTAAATTTCACAAACATTTTTGGTAACATTTCATCTCTAAATTAATGAACAGTTCTGCATTTTTTCAGTTCAGTCAATCTGTTGAGATAGTTGCATCTCATATGGTGAAGGCCCATTTTTTTTTTAAATTCTTGCAATTCACATTGTTTTGTGGCCATGAAGCTTGGTATAAATTTTTACATAAACTTTCAACTTTTATAAGCCCCCAAATATTTTATGTATGAGCAATCCATATTATATACATCCTCCACCATGCAGACTTCTTTGCTATCAGCAGTTCCATTTTAATGTGATGGAGGAGCTGGGATATGTACAAGTCAGTCAAGTCTCTACAGAGTGCTAACGTGTGTTAAGTTTCAAGTATAGTAATTGACTGCAAAAAGTGCAGTGCTTGACTTTGTATGAGGATGGGGCCATGTGGCAAAAAAGTGTACTTGCGAAAGTGTGGGCCATTGCCAACACCATGGATTTTTGTCAGATGAGTATATTTATTGATTTTCCTTTATCTAGATTCAGTGTTAAAACAATTTGACAGTAGGTAGTGATTTCTTTGTTCACATCATATAGTCAGTTTAGAGAATATTGCATGTAACAATTTTTAAAGAATTTGTTAGGAGAAGTGTTTTCATGTGATTTGTTTGATAAAGATTTTCATAAGTCGGTATTGGCAATGGACCATGCTTTTGCAAGAACACTTTTTTGCCACGTGGGTTTGTCCACATACATAGTCAAGCATTGCACGTTTTGTACTTGGATCACCAAAAAGTACAGGGGTATGGAAATTAAGAAGCAATGAAGAAGTTTATCGCACCATAGAAAACATGAATGAAACACTACGAAAGAGTTGACTGCTATTTTTTGCACACATACACTCCTGGAAATTGAAATAAGAACACCGTGAATTCATTGTCCCAGGAAGGGGAAACTTTATTGACACATTCCTGGGGTCAGATACATCACATGATCACACTGACAGAACCCCAGGCACATAGACACAGGCAACAGAGCATGCACAATGTCGGCACTAGTACAGTGTATATCCACCTTTCGCAGCAATGCAGGCTGCTATTCTCCCACGGAGACGATCGTAGAGATGCTGGATGTAGTCCTGCGGAACGGCTTGCCATGCCATTTCCACCTGGCGCCTCAGTTGGACCAGCGTTTGTGCTGGACGTGCAGACCGCGTGAGACGACGATTCATCCAGTCCCAAACATTCAATGGGGGACAGATCCGGAGATCTTGCTGGCCAGGGTAGTTGACTTACACCTTCTAGAGCACGTTGGGTGGCACGGGATACATGCGGACATGCATTGTCCTGTTGGAACAGCAAGTTCCCTTGCCGGTCTAGGAATGGTAGAACGATGGGTTCGATGACGGTTTGGATGTACCGTGCACTATTCAGTGTCCCCTCGACGATCACCAGTGGTGTACGGCCAGTGTAGGAGATCGCTCCCCACACCATGATGCCGGGTGTTGGCCCTGTGTGCCTCGGTTGTATGCTGTCCTGATTGTGGCGCTCACCTGCACGGCGCCAAACACGCATACGACCATCATTGGCACCAAGGCAGAAGCGACTCTCATCACTGAAGACGACACGTCTCCATTCGTCCCTCCATTCACGCCTGTCGCGACACCACTGGAGGCGGATTGCACAATGTTGGAGCGTGAGCGGAAGACGGCCTAACGGTGTGCGGGACCGTAGCCCAGCTTCATGGAAATGGTTGCGAATGGTCCTCGCCGATACCCCAGGAGCAACAGTGTCCCTAATTTGCTGGGAAGTGGCGGTGCGGTCCCCTACGGCACTGCGTAGGGTCCTACGGTCTTGGCGTGCATCCGTGCGTCGCTGCGGTCCGGTCCCAGGTCGACGGGCACGTGCACCTTCCGCCGACCACTGGCGACAACATCGATGTACTGTGGAGACCTCACGCCCCACGTGTTGAGCAATTCGGCGGTACGTCCACCCGGCCTCCCGCATGCCCACTATACGCCCTCGCTCAAAGTCCGTCAACTGCACATACGGTTCACGTCCATGCTGTCGCGGCATGCTACCAGTGTTAAAGACTGCGATGGAGCTCCGTATGCCATGGCAAACTGGCTGACACTGACGGTGGCGGTGCACAAATGCTGCGCAGCTAGCGCCATTCGACGGCCAACACCGCGGTTCCTGGTGTGTCCGCTGTGCCGTGCGTGTGATCATTGCTTGTACAGTCCTCTCGCAGGGTCCGGAGCAAGTATGGTGGATCTGACACACTGGTGTCAATGTGTTCTTTTTTCCATTTCCAGGAGTGTATATAGAATAAACAGCAGCAGGTTAACAAAAGAGATTTTTAAATATCTTTGGGACAAGATGTCAACAATAGCCTGGATTCAAGAAGTTAGGGGAGATTTGTAAAGAAACAATATAAGTGAAAAAGATGCGACTGAAAAAGAGACATTCAAGAGTAAAAATGGAAGGATTCAGAGACAAGAGGGAGAAGAAGACAGGGACAAAATGGTCTGAGGAGAGAAAAAGGATACATAGTGAAAAGATGAAAGAATACTGGAGGAAAAAGAAAAAACAACAAAGAAGGAAGCATTGAAATTGTTGTGTGGTCCTTAGATGACCCAAACAAAGAATGAAAGAAGAAAGAAGAAGAGTGAGAGGAAAAACAATAATAGATCATATGAGAATAGGAATAACAGTCAGGAAAACAGGAACCAGCTCACTGGGAGCCTGTCAGTTTAAGTTGAGAAGAATTCCAGGCTAACAGATGAAGAGGTAGACATACGAGGGCAGTTCAATAAGTAATGCAACACATTTTTTTTCTCGGCCAATTTTGGTTGAAAAAACCGGAAATTTCTTGTGGAATATTTTCAAACATTCCCGCTTCGTCTCGTATAGTTTCATTGACTTCCGACAGGTGGCAGCGCTGTACGGAGCTGTTAAAATGGCGTCTGTAATGGATGTGCGTTGCAAACAACGGGCAGTGATCGAGTTTCTTTTGGCGGAAAACCAGGGCATCTCAGATATTCATAGGCGCTTGCAGAATGTCTACGATGATCTGGCAGTGGACAAAAGCACGGTGAGTCGTTGGGCAAAGCGTGTGTCATCATCGCTGCAAGGTCAAGCAAGACTGTCTGATCTCCCGTGTGCGGGCCGGCCATGCACAGCTGTGACTCCTGCAATAGCGGAGCGTGCGAACACACTCGTTCGAGATGATCGACGGATCACCATCAAACAACTCAGTGCTCAACTTGACATCTCTGTTGCTAGTGCTGTCACAATTGTTCACCAGTTGGGATATTCAAAGGTTTGTTCCTGCTGGGTCCCTCGTTGTCTAACCGAACACCATAAAGAGCAAAGGAGAACCATCTGTGCGGAATTGCTTGCTCGTCATGTGGCTGAGGGTGACAATTTCTTGTCAAAGATTGTTACAGGCGATGAAACATGGGTTCATCACTTCGAACCTGAAACAAAATGGCAATCAATGGAGTGGCGCCACACCCACTCCCCTACCAAGAAAAAGTTTAAAGCCATACCCTCAGCCGGTAAAGTCATGGTTACAGACTTCTGGGACGCTGAAGGGGTTATTCTGTTCGATGTCCTTCCCCATGGTCAAACGATCAACTTTGAAGTGTATTGTGCTACTCTTCAGAAATTGAAGAAACGACTTCAGCGTGTTCGTAGGCACAAAAATCTGAACGAACTTCTCCTTCTTCATGACAACGCAAGACCTCACACAAGTCTTCGCACCCGAGAGGAGCTCACAAAACTTCAGTGGACTGTTCTTCCTCATGCACCCTACAGCCCCGATCTCGCACCGTCGGATTTCCATATGTTTGGCCCAATGAAGGACGCAATCCGTGGGAGGCACTACACGGATGATGAAGAAGTTATTGATGCAGTACGACGTTGGCTCCGACATCGACCAGTGGAATGGTACCGTGCAGGCATACAAGCCCTCATTTCAAGGTGGCGTAAGGCCGTAGCATTGAATGGAGATTACGTTGAAAAATAGTGTTGTGTAGCTAAAAGATTGGGGAATAACCTGGTATATTTCAATGCTGAATAAAACAACCCCTGTTTCAGAAAAAGAATGTGTTGCATTATTTATTGAACTGCCCTCGTAGTTCAGATTACAGATACCACACCAGACAGAGTAGTCATTACCAGGTAAACACAGGTAATTTTGGAATTTTACACTACAGGAGATGAGCAAAGATGATAGAAAGACAGAAAATCAGTTTGAAATTTGTGGTGATGAGCTGACTAGACTTTTTGATGATCAGTGTGTGTTTAATAATGATGGTATGTGTAATGATTTTAATAAATAGGGTTTCGCCAGTTTGTTGTGTTATGGTGTAGCGTCAGTCTTATCGGAGGCAGATGTGGCAGAAGGTGATAGTCTTAAGCCCGTTTCACACTGGGACACTGGTGACGGTCGCCAGTGATGGTCACCGGTAACTGTGGTGAACACTATCAAGTCACTGGTGTCCAACACTGCAGGAATTGCCAACTGATTAGTTGGTTAAATGGACTCATACAGAGGCAGCAAATAAATTTCGCTAGCCTTTTATGGTCCAAAAAATATGGTGTTAAATTTGAAAAAAGAACATACAACTTACCAATTTTGTTTTTCTTATCCATGCTCTTTTCATAGAAATCAGGCACAAACTTCGTTATAATTTCTTGCCACACATTCGTTTTCAACACTTTGTTGCTTTAGTCATCGCTTTTCACATCCCAAATAGCAGGACAGCTTTCTACTTCACTTACAAAATCTTCCATGTTAATCAAATCTAAACTCATGGCTACAGTCTGTATGTACAATGAATATTTTGCGTCACTGTCTCAGAAATGACTGCCCGTCGGTTAGTAAATCTGCAGTGCTGTGTCTGTGATCAGTGTTCTAGTGTGAACATTCCAATTCAAACTAATGCATGTAAACACAGTGACCGTGTCTGTCACATGGCGAGGGTGAGTCACTGCCGGGTGACAGTGGCTCCCTGAGGCAGTGTAGTGGCCCAGTGTGAACACTCCAGTTGAAACAAATGTATCTCTGTCGGTGACCATCGCTAGTGACCATCACCAGTGTCCCTGTGTGAAAGAGGCCTTATACCTAAGGAGAATGATGATTTAGTAATTGAGTCTGTTTGTTTGCCTGCTGGCACAAAAACAAGTGTTACTGATGATGATTTAGTTGCAGAGAGTTTTGAAGCAGAAGCGGATGTTCATATTGATGCTGATGATGTCTGTTAATTTTGATGCTGACACATTGTTCTGTGACGAAGTTAATGGTATGAGTTGTGTAGAAGTGTTGGATGGTGAAGCAAGTAGTAAGATCAAATGATTTAATGATAGTGCTTTTAGTGGAGAAGGTACATGAGAGTCAACTAATCCCCACTGGCATCAGTGAGATCTTGTCCAGATGTAGTAATATAGATGAACAATCTAGGCAGATTAGTAACAAGAAACTTGAAGTTTTGAACAGATCAAATAAGGTTGAAGTTAACTGTAATACAGTTCAATATACAGATTTCAATTTCGATGCTAATATTGAATAATCACAAACGCCTTGTGATACTTTGGCTACACACAGAATCTTTCACTTAGTCAACACACACACACACACACACACACACACACATACACACACACACACACACACACACATACATACATATATATATATATATATATATTCGAGAGTGATTTGTAAAGTTTTAGAAGACAGTCTTGTTGTAAGTTGCCACTGAGCGTGTTACAACCTACAGCAGCTGGTGATCTACAGTTGACCATTGATTTAAATGTTAAGTAGATGACGATTTACCAGCAGAAGACGAAAATATTGATAAGCATGAAATACCTAGTAGCCCATACATTGAGATTTCTGTTGGTACTCAGAAAGAAATTTGTTTAGTAGACACTGGTAGTCTACCACTATGGAGTGAGAGAGAATGCTCTGTGCCTAATTAAGTCTTACTTGGACAATAGAAAACAGTTAGTTAAGATAAATAATCAAATGTCAGTCAGAATGTCTCCCAGTTGTAAAGGGTGTACCTCAAGGATCTGTTCTTGGACCTTTCCTTTTCATTATTTATATAAATGATTTACTTGCAGTGCTATATGTTGAAGACACAACACTCATCACATGTGATACCAACCTTGAAAATGTGCATCACAGCACGGCAGCGGCAGTGGAGAGATGCACTACTTGGTTTGAGACAAATGTACTGCAGATGAATGATAGTAGTAGTTGTTGTTCTAGGTTTATTCATTCGTAGATCTATTTTTACAAGGATATAGGACATGTCAAAGTATTTACAAGTTTATACCAATTTAAAATAAGCTAATTCGTATACACATATTTTTACAGACTTCTAGTTAGAGACAATCATTAGATATACTCCTGGTATACAATACTTTTTTTTTACAAATAACTTATTAAATAACGTAATGCCACACTGTTCACTCTATCTCACTATCAGTCACTGCAACACTGTTCACTCATATCTCACTATCAGTTACTGCACACACTATACACACATTGTTTCATAACACTTCACTCACTACACATACACACACACACGAACACACACACACACACACACTCACTGGTAATCTCTGTGCCATTTTCTGTACTGCAACTTCCCATTTGCTATATTGAAAAATTGAGTCAGCATCCCTCCATAATGAGTGAGACGTTGAGCTCAGAAAGAGGAAGAGGTGTATTATTGAGCTATGCATAGCTTGTGGGTAAGTGTCTCTAGAAAAGAAAAAAGAAGGAAAAAAATATAAAGTGCAGGTGTTATGCGGAATGTTGGATGTTTTATAATCATCATTATTTTTTTATTATTATTATTTATCTATAAAACATTTTTTTATCAAACCCCTTCTCTTTTTTGTCTAAGTAACCCTTCAATGTATACAATGTTTTGCACAACAGGTACTTTTTAGCTGACTTTTTAAACAAGTGTATTTTTGCAATTTCTTTAATCTCTTTTGATAATTTATTGTACAGTTTTATTCCTTGGTAGAAAATGCTGTTTTGAGTTTTATGTTTATTTTTTCTTGGTAAATGTAAGTTGAGTCTCTATCTCTTGTCACATGGTCATGGACAGAGCTGTTTGTGCAAGAATTACCAATGTTATTTTTGATGTGTACAACTGACTGGTAAATTTATTCACATGGAGCAGTTAAAATCCCCAGTGATTTGAACTGATCTTTACAATGAGCTTGACTAGTATTTTTGGTTATTATAATTATGGCTCTTTTCTGGAGTTTGAAAACTGTGTTCATATTTTGAACGTTTGATCCCCAAAAAAGGATGCCATAGCTAAGAACTGAGTGTACATACGAATAATATGTAACTAAAAGACACTGCATGTTACACACTGATGATAGGATTCTAAGAGCATAACATGCCGATGACATTCTGTTTGCAAGTACCTTCGTGTGTTCACACCACTTCAGCTGAGAATCATTATTCATTCCTAGAAATTTTGCATTTGTTACACAATCTATAGAGGTGCCATCTACATTTAATTTAACATTCTCATTTTTCCTCTGCAAACTGAAATTCATGGCATTAGTTTTCTTTATGTTAAATGTCACTTTATTGCTTACTGACCAATCATAAACTTCCTTGAGAGTTTCATTTGCTTTCTTCGCAAGGAATTCTCTTGTTTTCTCAGTGACTATAATACTGTTGTCATCAGCGAAGAGAATTTTTTCACCGAGAGTAACACTAGTGGGAAAGTCTTTCATGTATATCAGAAATAGTATTGGTCCCAATATGCTACCTTGCAGCATAATAGATCATATGAGGCTATTTTGGTTCTGATAAGTGTTTTACAAAATGTTTGGATCTTTTTTAAGTATGTGTTATCTCTACTCTTTGTACCCTATCTGTTAGGTATGATCGAAACCAGTCATTAGCTACCCCTCTTGTTCCTAATGCTTCTAATTTATTTAAGGAATGTTGTGGTCGACTGTATCAAACGCCTTAGAAAGATCTAAATATATGCCTGTGGCACACATCTTTATCAAGAGCATCAAGTACAACTTTTGTGAATTCTACTATGGCTGACTCCATATTATCGCCACTTCGGAAACCAAACTGTGATTCGCTTAAAAGATTGTATTTATTCAGATAATTCATTAATCTGTCTTTCATAATTGCTTCTATTGTTTTTGAGAATGCTGACAGCAGGGAAATGGGCCGGTAATTTCCTATGTCATCTGCATTACCTTTCTTGAGCAAAGGTACAACTCTTGCCTGTTTTAACTCTTCTGGAAATGACCCTGATGTAAGTGATTCATATATTATATTTGTTAAGAGGCATTTATGTTTTTTTTCAGTACACACATTGGTACTTCATCTAAGCCTACTGACAGTTTTATTGACTTCATTCTCTGTGGTTGGAAGTAACATCGTTGTATTTAGTGCAACATTATTTAAAGGTGTTATATTTGTTTTGGGGAATTTTTGCTGTAACTTCTCTGCAATACTTGAAAAATGCTCATTTACATAGTTTACTAAGTGTTGTGGATCATTTATTACCACATCCCCATCCCTCAGCAGTATGTTATTCTGCATTTGTTTGTCTCTCCCCATTTCCTTTTTTATAACATCCCAGACTGCTTTGCTTTTATTCTCAGCATTATATATTATTTTGTCATTAAATGACTTTTTTGCAGCAATCAGCACCTTCCTATAGATTTCTTTGTATCTATGATAGAAATTTAAGAATTTCGGATCATTGCTAATTTTTTTCGTGGAACTGAGGTGTTTAAGTGTTTGGGAGGACTTCTTAATACCTGCTGTTATCAATCTGTTTTTGTGAGATGTTGATACAGACATGCATACTTTTGGAAATGCCTTTTCAAAGTTCAGTGTAAACAATCTGGTGAAATTAGAGAATTTCTTATTCACATTGGTTTCCTTATACACTTCATCCCAGTTTCATTATTCTAGTTCTTTTGAAAAATCTTTTCTATTGATTTCTGATAGATGTCATTTGTAGGCTTGTAGTTTAGGGAATGATTCGATGCGTGATTTTACTGTTGTTATTTGACAGAGATGGTCTGATACTCCGAGATCTTTTACAGTTACATCACATTTTTCCCTGTCCATATTTATGGACATGGTCAATTACTGATGCAGTCACTGTAGTAACCGTTGTTGCACTATTGACCAATTGGGATATGCCAAAACTTTGAAGGATGTTTATGAAGGTGCTGCTGGATTCATTTATGATGTTAGTGTTGATGTTAATGTCCCCACACATAATTATGCTGACCTTTGTACTTGAGATTTTGTTTAGAACTTCTGTTAATTTATTGACAAAAGTGTCCACATTACCTCTCGGAAATCTATACATACAGAAAAAGATTAATTTCTTGGTGATATCAATCCCTGTTAATTCAATAGCTGATATTTCAAAGTGTTTGTCTTCACTTACAATACTGAGGTCACGTCTTGATTTGAACTGTTTTGCTTTTCTGATATAAATGCATGATCCTCCTCCCCTTGAAGTAATTCTGCAGTAAACGTTTGCCCTTTCATACAGTGGTAATACTACATGCTGGATTTCTGTGTCTCTACACCAGTGTTCAGTAACACGAACTACTGTGCAGTTCAAAAATTGGAGCTCAACTTCTAATAGTTGTAATTTATTTTTTTTATTGATTGTATGTTTTGATGGAGGATTGTTGAGTCTGTGAAATGCCCCATGTTACTCTTTCCAATGGGCTACAAGATTCTTTGTGACATCTGGTATGTGTGATATTTGAAGTGTTAAAATCGATCTAGTGAGTGATTGTTTCATTATTTTTTAAACTGTGGAGATTGTCTTTAGGCAGGGGAACCTGTTGTCTGGATTTATCCTAAAAAGACCTGTTTTTCCTACCTATGACAACAGGTATTTGACCATGCATGACCCGAGATCCACCCCCCTATACTTTTATGAATCAACTGTACCAATCTTCCCTTCCCAGTCCTGTTTAGGTGTAGGCCATGCCTAGTGAAACCCCATCTGTTGGTAGTCCCGACAGGCACCAGAGAAACATGAGCAAAGTTGGCTGTTCTTAGAGCCATCCCTAACCCCACATTAATTTGCCCCACAGCTTCATCAAGGTGTGGTCGATCATGAGATCCGAACAGCTCAACAAAGTGTACATTGGTGCCATGAGTCAGGGAAGCTATCTTGTCCTATGTCATATGCCCCATCCCTGTCCAAACTGTTTCCCGCCCCACCCACTATTACTACATGGTCCTCTATCAAATGACTTAGCCCTGCATTTGGCTTGAATATACTGGTGGCCTGGTATGCTGCCCCTAAACTTTCCTGTAACTGAGGGCCTACACCTCGCCCATGACTACTACCTAGCAGCAGCACGTTCTTCTTCCTAACACTTTGTACATTCCTACGCTTCTTGGCCTTGGTTGAAGTGTGCTGCACATTTCCTGCTCCTCGTTCTACCTGAGGCTCTTGTCCACTTAATTCTGGCAGTGGTAGATACCTGCTTTTGTTGTTGATGATAAAACTGTCACATTGTGTTCTCTTTCTTTCTATCTCCTACCAGCTGCCAGTTCCCAACACCCTCCCCCCCCCCCCCCAATCCCCCTTGATCCTTATGAGTTCCTTCCTTGCTTCCTCAAACTGTGCCTGAAGGGCACAGATTTTCCTTCCCTGTTCCCCAATCAAAATGTTCCTGCTACATATTCTGCAGTTTCAGGAGGGAGCCTCTTCTGTCCTCCCAACATTCTCCCCACTGCAAGCCCCCCCCCCCCCCAAGTGAAAATATTTCCTGTAGGACTGGCAACAAATCCCTCTACTCACTACCCTACAACAGCTCCCACATTTCTCACTCATGGTCAGTTTCGAAAGAATAATTGTGTTTAAAGAATGTTTTAAATTGCCGAGTGGCCCTAGGCGGTTCAGTCTGGCGGCCAAGTGGTTCTAGGCGCTTCAGTCGCTACGGTCGCAGGTTCGAATCCTGCCTCGGGCATGGATGTGTGTGATGTCCTTAGGTTAGTTAGATTTAAGTAGTTCTAAGTTCTAAGGGAGTTATGACCTCAGATGTTAAGCCCCATAGTGCTCAGAGCCATTTGAACCATTTGTTTTAAATTCGTCAAGGACGCGAGATTGGCTGTGTGTAAACAAAAAACGACACAAAGGTCTTATGTGAGATAGTTTTTGTTTTTGTGCTGATTTAGAGATACAGTGACAGAATTACTTTGCTTTTAGAGAATTTACATTATTAGGTGTGTTTGTTCAGGTTTTAAACGCTTATAACTCGGAAAATTTAGGCCTAGATCGCGTTTAACTAGTAAACAATACGAAATATGTCAGTTAAAGACGATTTAGAAACGTTTAATTACACTTTTATTGCGACAATAGACACTGATGAAACTAGTAGCTACGAAATTTTCACTATCAAGAAAACTTGGATAGAATTTGTGTGTTTATGTCACGCAAAATTTCGAGTTATGTCGCGATTATTGGGACTTCAGCTAAAGAACAAGTTTTTTCACGAACAAGCTCTTCTTGGACGCTAATACTCAGTTTAGTGACAAGAACTGACACTACAGCAAGTATGCAAAACAAAGAAAATTTAAATTTGACACTATTTCCTCTTAAATAAGTTCTTTTAGCGAACGTAGAAAATACCTGTGATCTCACTCGGCGGCCATCTTGTATTGCAAAGGGAAGTTATGTGGAAAGGGAAGTTATGTGGCAAATTGGCACATGTCATCTATCTGCTGTACAAGCTGAGGAGCAGAGCCAGTAAAGAACTTCTGTTACGTGCATATTTTGCATTCTTCCATCCCATCCTGAGTTATGGAATACTATTATGGGACAATTCTGTAGGCTCAAAATTAGTCTTTAAATGGCAAAAGAAAGACATAAGGTGCATAGCAGGACTTAGCCCATATGAATCATGTCGAGATTATTTTAAGAAACTAAATATGACAGCGCTTGGTCTGTAAATTTACAACTGCCTTGGCTTCATTAAAGAGAATCTGAGTAAATTTGACTTAAATAGGACATTTCATGACCATAACATAAGAAGTAGACATGCAGTTAATATTCCATAATAATAATAATAATAAGGTTTTATTGTCGTTAAGCTTACAGAAGCAATAGACAACATCAAATTACAAAATATAAACAAAATTATATGCAGGAGTGATAAGTACAATATTACAATAGTTTTATAAATAGTCAATAGACAGGATATACAATAGATAAAGTAAGGTAGTGCAATCAAATCAATCAGAATGTACCAATTTAGAATACAGGAAAAAGTCAGAATACCAAAAGAGGAAAACATATCATATACAAAGCAATATTACATCAGATTATAATAACTGCCCTTTGCAACTGTGCAGAGAAAAACAGATTAGTGCTTATTACTAGCTACTAACAAACAGGTAACTAGAACTGCTAATGAAATAATTAATATTATTACTAGCTACTAACAAAGAGGTAACTAGAACTGCTGATGAAATAATTGATATAGTATGTCGGGAGCAGCCAAAGTTTATAATATTATTTGATTTGACTGCAATCAAGAAATTCATCAAGGGAATAAAAAGGATGCTCGACCTGCCACTCATACAGTTTTGGCTTGATCTTCGAATTTACAAAGAGAAAATTTATTGGGAACCTATTACATGATAGCATTTTAAAGACTTAGTTAAACGTTGAAAAGGTACATCAATGTGTTTCCTGTTTCTCGTATTATACAAATGTATATTTTCTGTTAATTGCTGGTTTGGTAAATTATTCATGGTATGTAGAACAACAGTATATATATATATATAAGGACGGGTATACACTCGCGCACACACACACATATCCATCCACACATATACAGACACAAGCAGACATATTTAAATATGTCTGCTTTAAATATGTCTGCTTGTGTCTGTATATGTGTGGATGGATATGTGTGTGTGATAATAATAATAATAATAATAATTTTATTGTCATTCGGCCATTACAGCAATAGATAACGTCATATACATACTAAAATACAATTAATAGCTTGAAAGAAACAACAGGTTTCTTGTTAACATTATAGTATTATATTACAGTTGATAAATTCTCTTATGTCATAGAATGTGTGGAGGACTAGCCAGTCATGAATTGTTTGTTTGAATAATTGTTCAGGTAATTCTTGAACAGATTGAGGAAGTTTATTAAATAATTTGTACCCCATGATTTCGTAGCTGTTGAGTGACTTCGACAACCTGTGGTAAGGAATATAGAGGCACCTATTCCTTCTTGTATTGTGGCTGTGTACATTTTCTCTGGTTTTTGTTTCTGGTAATTTCTGCTTCGTATAAATTAGAACATAGTATATGTACAAGTTTATAACAGTCATGATTTTCTGTTCACAGAACAATGGTTTACAGTGTGCCTTATATGCAGAACCTGTAATTATCCTAATAGCTTTTTTTTGCAGTATTAATATGTCATGTACACAGCTAGAGTTCCCCCACAAAATAATTCCATATGTTATTATACTCTGAAAGAATGAAAAATAGGATGTTCTAACATATTTCTCAGGAACACGATCCATAAGTCGCCTTAACAGGTAAATAACTCTAGACAATTTACCACTAATATATTGTACATGTTGACCCCAACATAACTTATCATCAATGTATACCCCCAAAAATTTGACATAACTTGGATCGTCTGAAAGAAGCTTGTCTCTAAGACTACAGACCATCTGCTGTGTTTTGTTTTCATTCAGCAGGAATCCATTTGGCTTGAACCAATAGGATGCTTGGTCAATTGTCTTTGCTGCACAAATTTTAAGGCTATTGAAATCCTCACTAGCATGAAGAAATGTTGTATCATCTGTGTACATCACAGTGGTGGACTTGATAAATGACGGCAGATCATTTATCATTATCAGGAACAAAAAGGGGCCCAGCACAGATCCCTGCGGAACACCTACCTTGACTTGCTCTATACTCGACATTTCTCTCCCTACACAAACAACTTGCTTACGATTCTGAAGATATGATTTTATTAATTTAAGGCTGTTATGTCTAATGCCATAGAATTCCAGTTTTTCTAGGAGTGGCTTATGCTTTACACAGTCAAAAGCTTTGCTTAGATCACAAAATGTGAGTTGAGCATAGCCCTTATCCTCAAACACTTGATGTAAGTATTTGACTACAAAGTCTATAGCATCCACAGTAGACAACTTTTTCCTAAAACCATACTGAGATTCACTAATTATTCCTAATTTTTCAAAATAGACAGATAGCTGTTGGTAAATTACACATTCCAGTATTTTAGAAAAAGCTGGGACTATGGAGATTGGTCTGTAACTGCAAGGTGAGTCCATATCTCCCTTTTTATATATTGGAATTACCCTAGCCACTTTGAGTTCTTCGGGAAAATATCCTTCAGATATGCATTTATTTATACAGAATGTTAAGGGGTACACAATATAGTCTATTACTTTCTTTAGTAAATTACAGGATATGTCGTATATATCTACACTGTCTGTTGATTTCATCCATTTTACAATGCTTAGGACATGACTAGGTGAGACCTCGGAGAACATAAACGTACCTGTGTCTGTTGGTGTTCTGCAAACATTTTTAGAAAGTAACTCTGATGAATTGATATCAGGTTTGATTATAGTATTTCCTACATTTTCAACAGATTTAATAAAGAAATCATTGAATTTTTGGGGACTTATATTAATTTTTTTGCTTCTTACATCTTTAGCAACACCATTTATTAATTTCCATGCAGCTTTGCACTTATTTGTAGAATTATCAATGCTATTGAAATTATGTGCTTTTTTGGCTTCCACGATCGCTTTTTTATACTCATTCCTGCATTTTATATAGGCTAATCTGGCATGTTCTGTTTTCTGATTGCTACATATATTGTGCAACACCATAACTTGGTTTTTCATACTTGATAATTGTTTAGTGAACCATGAATTTTGTCTGTTTGTAGCCCTGTTTGTAAAGCCTTTGTCAGTTAATTTGCATTTCTTTATGGGGATATTGTCATTAAATTGTGTCAGAAATGTTTTAAAAAATCTCTCAAATAATAGTTTCCCTGACAAATCAGCACTAAGACTATAACTTGTGTCACCATGACATTGGTTGAACCAGTCTCTCTCAGCAAGGGACTTACAGAGCTGAACAATTTTGTCATCTGTGACAGGCCTGGTGATTATAACTTTTGGGACAGGCTTAGGAATATTACTATTATCAATACAAAACCTACTTGTGTAGTTTAAAGATACAGAGTCATGATCTGAAAATGGAAACGCTGTAATAGCACATGATTCTTCTGTAGTTTTAAAGTTGACAAAAATATTGTCAAGACATGCTTTATCTCTTGTGGGCCTGTTATTGATTGAGTGCAAATTGCACTGTCTTAAAAGGTTTTTCAACTCAGTCACAGTACGTTTATGTGTTGTTATATCAAAATCTGCATTCAGATCTCCACCAATTACTATGTCATAATGCAACCATCTGGTCCCTCTTAGTACATCTAACAGCATGTCCAATTTTTCTAGAAATACATTGATGATACCCTTAGGTGACCTGTAAAGGGATACTATTACTAACTTAAGACTGTCCATAACTACACCAGTGGCTTCAAAGTTCTGTTCCTCACATAAATAATCTAGGTCCAACTTAACAATGGAGCAGCTGAATGACTGATTAATATATATTGCCACACCACCTCTTATATGCAGTTTTCTACAGTAACTATTTGCTACATTATAGTTATCAAGTTTGACAACTGTAAGTACACTCTCAGTAACCCAATGTTCACTCAGACAGAAAATATCAAATTTGTTATCTAGTCCAAAACTGTTTACAATAAATTCTTTATCTATTAGTCCTTGAACATTCAGATAGCAAATTTTAAGATCATAATTGTTGTTTATTTTATATTGAACGTTTTGGTGAGGTGTTGTGAAATTTGTTACACTACTTATCTCCTGGGCTGCTTCATCCTGCTGCCTTCCACTAAAAAATCATTTAGACGGACAGGAGGTGCTGTTTTCCGTCTACACGTAACACTTGATGCTGCTTCTCCTGCTGCAATTCTCATTTCTCCTTTTAGAGGCACTATAGTTACTGTTGCTGGTGAAACTTCTGCTGTTGATGCTACTGTTACTTCCTTTTCCACTGCTGCTACTGATAATGCCACTGGTGACTGTGACGCTTTACATGTTTGCACAGTTGTAATTTTTTCATCATAGGGTGTATCTGCAGATGTTTCTTCCTCATATGCTGTTGGTGCACTTTTCTTTTCTGTTGTCATTGGCAGAAAACCTGTTGCAGGTAGTGCTATTTTTACATAGGCACCCACTCCTGCTGTCTTTATCACCTGGAGAATTTCTTTCGCCAGCACTTTCTTGCCTAGGTTGTTTCTGTGCAGTCCATGTCTAGTAAAATGCTCTCTTACTGAACTCGTTGCTTCAATGAAAGTTGTGTGCACAAAACCGCTACAAATCTTCCTGAATTTCCGATTTGTCGCGATGATTTCTTTGTTTACACACGAGTCTTCTGTTAAGTCGTGTATGTAGGGAATGTTTACAACAAATACCTTCGCCTGTGAAATTTTTCCTAGCGATTCTTTCAGTGTTCTTACAGCAAGGCTGCTTTCATTTTTATAGACATCGTTTCCCCCTCCGATTATGACACAGTTGACGTCGCTTTTCACGGAACTTTCACAGTTTTTCAGCACTTCTCGTAGAGGAGCACCAGGTTTCGAAATTCCAATCACTTTATATTCGGACTGCATATCAGACATGATTGTAGCCAGTTCCTTGCCATGACTCGTCGATAATATGTATATTTCTTCCTTCTTCTTCTCTGTTTCCTTTTTTGTCTCGTGTTCAGTTTTATTACAAGTTGCTCTCACACGATTTTTTCGTTTAATAGTATTTGATGGTAACGTGTTTCTGCTGGCACTTTTTTGTTCAACAGATCTTTCCGAGCAGTTACCTGTTACACTGAGATTTTTTGTCCGTGATTCTGAGCTGTCTGCACTTAGAACATCGTATTTATTCATTAGTGGAACACGAAAAACATTGGTATTTAAGACAGGTCCAGAGATTTTCTTAGGCCTAGTATATACACACTCTCGTTTGCCTGTTTGCGTATCTGTGGCAAGGTCCATATAGTCGATCAAACTTTTCAGCATTTCTGCATATTGTCTAGCTTTACTTAAGTCACTTTGAAGTTCTTCCCTCACACTTATTTCGAGTCCAGCGTTGCACATTTCAAATGCAGTTTCAAGACCGTTGCACTCAGTTCCACAGTCAAATGTAGGCCTATGTTGACCGAGATTTGCTTCTACGAAACAACATGAATGATACCATTTATGCGCCACTACACATATTTTAACACCTTTTATCACTTTTTTTGCACGTAGCATACAATTCACTGACGGTAATTTACCGATATTCACGGAGCGATTTGCCACTACATTCATATACGCCGCCATGCTTGCCTTTTTTTTTTTTTTTTTTTTTTTTTTTTTTTGTATACCCGTCCTTTTTCCCTAAGGTAAGTCTTTCCGCTCCCGGGATTGGAATGACTCCTTACCCTCTCCCTTAAAACCCACATCCTTTCGTCTTTCCCTCTCCTTCTCTCTTTCCTGATGAGGCAACAGTTTGTTGCGAAAGCTTGAATTTTGTGTGTATGTTTGTGTTTGTTTGTGTGTCTATCGACCTGCCAGCGCTTTCGTTCGGTAAGTCACCTCATCTTATATATATATATATATATAGATTAAGAACAGTCACAAATTTAAGTTTCACAAACAATGGCTTGCAGGAATCTGGTCTACCAGAATCAGTGATAATTCTTACCACTTTTTTTGCAGTAGAAGAATATCATGCTAGGCTTGTAGGCTTGTAGAGACACAAAACAGTTACAAATGTCTTGGTCCTGTCCACTTCAACAAATGACCTGAATATGATTGATTGATTTTTATTGCCCAAAAACAAAACATTTACAGTGATATAAAGCCTGTATAAGCAATTTCAATAAATGTACAAACAACAATGACAATAAATACACAAATAATTAATCTATGTTAGAAATTATGCTCGAAATCTTCCATTGTATAAAAACAATTTTGAATTAATAAAGTTCTTACAAATATCTTAAATTTTTTCAGCTCCAGACTCTTAACTGACTGTTGTAGTTTATTAAATAGCTTTACAGATGCGTGTTTGAAGCTGTTTAGAGTTTTGGTATATGACCAGTAATCTTTTCTTACATCATTACAGTGTCGTGTGTTATAACTATGTACATCAGAATTCAGATCAGAACTAGACAAGTTCTTTTTAATGTACAAGAGACATTGAAATATGTATATACATGGCAAGGTCATAATACCAAGTTTAATAAATAATTCTCTACAGTGAGTTCTAGGGAGTTGATGATAGCAAAGGCGAAAACTCACTAAAATTGGCATGAAGTCATAAAGAGTTCAAAGAAAATATATAAATAAAAAATATGTATTTAAATAGATCTATATATATTTTACCGTGTGTAGCAGGTCTCCGTTCTGTCCCAGTTTGCACCCACTAATTCCACCCCATTCCAGAAATCTAGCAGGATCTCCAGTCACTCCTCAAATCCTTAGGCTCACCCCACAACCTCTCCCTTGAATCCACCTCTCTGCTTACCCATACCACTCCCCCCACTCATGCTTCCTAAAGTCCATAAACCCAACTGTCCAGGATGCCCCATTGTGGCCAGTTACTGTACCCCCACTGAGAGAATCTCTGTTCTTGTAGACCAACACCTTCCACGTATAACCCGGAACCTACCCTCCTATATAAAAGATACCAACTATTTCCTGCACTGACTCTCCACAATTTCTGTCCCTTTACCACATGGTGTCCAGTTCGTCACTATTGATGCTACCTCCTTTTACACTAACATCCCTAATGCCCATAGCCTTGCTGTTATTGAACACTATGTTTCCCAATGCCCAATGGATTCCAAACCAACAACCTCCTTCCTAGTTGCCATGGCCACTATATCCTCACCCATTACCTACAAATAAATCCAGGGTTCTGCTAAGAGCCTTGAGCAGCTGCTGGTGAAATATCAGTGCAGCAGCAGTGCAGTAGCGATTCGCATATTTAGCTTTCATATTTGTTTTGTAGTTTGATTCTTAATTTCTTTCCGAGTGTTTGTGCGCTTGCATATTTAATTACATAAAATCCTTGCGTATTCTCGTATTTGAGAGGAGTAATATTGCTTATTGATAGCCGTAGAGTATAAATTCACGGAGTCATTAGATATTAGCAGTTGGATGGATAGGGTGTGTGTGTGCTGTGTGCGGGCGCAGGAGGAAGTGGACGCAGTTCGTGAGCAGCTGAGCGTGCTGTTGACCATGGTCAGCCGCCTTCAGGCTGCTGCCTCAAGGTGCAGCGATGGCAGAGGGTCTGGCGAATCGCTGCTGCGTTCGCTGACTCAGCCGCCGAGGCACCTCCTAGTGTAACTGGCGCATTGGAGCCGCCCTCACCTCAGGGTGAGTGGTGGACTGCAACACGTTCGCGTCGCTCGAGGTGGAGGGCAAATGTGGAGGCTGACCGGCTGGCCTCACTCGTTCATCCTGTCAGTGGACAGGTGGCCGCTCCTTCAGCAGGGCCCGAGCAGGCACACGGGGGCAAAGGCTTGCGGGTTATTGGGAGCTCCAACGTTAGGCGGGTGATGGAGCCCCTTAAGGAAGTAGCATACAGGGCTGGAAAGGAATCCAACGTGCACTCGGTTTGTCTGCCGGGGGACCTCATCCAAGATGTGGAGGTGGCCTTGCCTGTGGCTATCGAGCATATGGGATGCAGTTGTCTGCAAGTAGTAGCTCACATTGCCACCAATGATGTCTGTTGCTTGGGTTCTTAGGCAATCCTCAGTTCATACAGATTGCTGGTGGATTTGGTGAAGACCGCTGGCCACGCACGCGTGGTGCAAGCAGAGCTCTCTATTTGCAGCATCGTTCCCAGAGTAGATCGGGGTCCTTTGGTTTGGAGCCGAGTGGAGGGTCTCAACTGGAGGCTTCGTTGACTCTGTGATGGTCTTGGTTGCAGATTTCTAGACTTGCGCTATTGGGTGGGGAATTGTAGGACGCCCCTAGATAGGTCAGGGGTGCACTACACAAAGGAAGCGGCTACTAGTGTAGCATAGTACTTGTAGCGTGCACATGGGACTTTTTTAGGCTAGGCAGTAGTGCGAGGTGTCCTGATGAACACTCACCAGTCGGTTCAGCTATCAAGATATTAGCAGTAAATTTTCATAGTGTTCAGAATAAAGTTCCTGAATTTACTGCCCTCCAGGAAGTGTGTGGCGCGCAAATTATTCTTGGGGCGGAGACCTGGCTGAATCTTCAGATTGGAAGTTCTGAAATATTTAGTGAGGGTTGGAACGTGTATCAGAAAGACAGATAACAGAGCTAGGGGAAATAAAGTTAATTGTGGGGTGTTATTACCGGCCACCAGGTTCCACCGTGACAGTTCTAGAATCATTCAAAAGGAGTCTACATTTTGTATCGCAGAAGTACCCAGATCATGCTATATTAGTTGGAGGCGACTTCAACCTAGCTAGTATAGACTGGGATGCCTATGGATTCATTACAGGTGGTACAGACAAGCTGTCATGTGAGTTACTTTTAACACATTATCCAAAAACCGTCATACCTTAGCAAAAGATCTTGCTGAAAACCCAAGGAAATTCTGGTCTTACGTAAAATCGGTAAGCAGGTTGAAGGCTTCCATCCAGCCACTCACTGATCAGTCTGGCCTGGCAATGGAAGACAGCAAAACGAAAGCAGAAATTTTAAATTTAGCATTTGAGAAATCTTTCACGCAGGAGGATCGTACAAACATACCGCCGTTTGAGTCTCGTACAGTTTCCCGTATGGAGGACATAGTGATAGACATCCCTGGGGTTGTGAAGCAGCTGAATGGGTTGAAAATAAATAAATCGCCAGGTCCTGATGGGATTCCAATTCGGTTTTACAGAGAGTACTCTACTGCATTGGCTCCTTACTTAGCTTGCATTTATTGTGAATCTCTTGCCCAACGTAAAGTCCGAGTGACTGGAAAAGAGCACAGGTGACACCTGTATATAAGAAGGGTGGAAGGACGGATCCTCAAAATTACAGTCCAATATCCTTAACATCGGTTTGTTGCAGGATTCTCGAACATATTCTCAGTTCGAATATAATGAATTTCCTTGAGACAGAGAAGTTGCTGTCCATGCATCAGCACAGCTTTAGAAAGCATCGCTCCTGCGAAACGCAACTTGCCCATTTTTCACGATATCTTGCGAATCATGGATGAAAGGTATCAGACAGGTGCCATATTCCTTGACTTCCGGAAAGCGTTTGACTCAGTGCTCCACTGCAGACTCCTAACTAAGGTACGAGCATATGGGATTGGTTCCCAAGTATGTGAGTGGCTCGAAGACTTCTTAAGTAATAGAACCCAGTACATTATCCTCGATAGTGAGTGTTCATCGGAGGTGAGGGTATCATCTGGAGTGCCCCAGCGAAGTGTGGTAGGTCTGCTGTTGTTTTCTATCTACATAAATGATCTTTTGGACAGGGTGGATAGCAATGTGCGGCTGTTTGCTGATGATGCTGTGGTGTACGGGAAGGTTTCGTCGTTGAGTGACTGTAGGAGGATACAAGATGACTTGGACAGGATTTGTGATTGGTGTAAAGAATGGCAGCTAACTCAAAAAATAGATAAATGTAAATTAATGCAGATGAATAGGAAAAAGAATCCTGTAATGTTTGAATACTCCATTAGTAGTGTAGCACTTGACACAGTCATGTCGATTAAATATTTGGGCATAACATTGCAGAGCGATATGAAGTGGGATAAGCATGTAATTGCAGTTGTCGGGAAGGCGGATAGTCATCTTCGGTTCATTGGTAGAATTTTGGGAAGATGTGGTTCATCTGTAAAGGAGACCGCTTATAAAACACTAATACGACCTATTCTTGAGTACTGCTTGAGCGTTTGGGATCCCTATCAGGTCGGATTGAGGGAGGACATACAAGCAATTCAGAGGCGGGCTGCTAGATTTGTTAGTTGTAGGTTTGATCATCATGCAAGTGTTACGGAAATGTTTCAGGAACTTGGGCGAGAGTCTCTAAAGGAAAGGAGGCGTTCTTTTGGTGAATCACTACTGAGGAAATTTAGAGAACAGCATTTGAGGCTGACTGCAGTACAATTTTACTGCCGCCAACTTATATTTTGCGAAAAGACCACAAAGATGAGATAAGAGAGATTAGGGCTTGTACAGAGGCATATAGGCAGTCATTTTTCCCTCGTTCTGTTTGGGAGTGGAACAGGGAGAGAAGATGCTAGTTGTGGTACGAGGTACCCTCCGCCACGTACCCTATGGTGGATTGTGGAGTAAGTATGTAGATGGAGATGTAGATGAAGGGCACCCACATGGCACCGTTTTATGCCAATCCATTCATGGCCATCTAGAGGAATCCTTCTTAAACACCCAGAATCCTAAACCACTCACTTGGTTCAGATCCACTGATGACATCCTAACCACATTCCTCCAGAACCTCAACAACTTCTCCCCCATTTGCTTCATCTGGTCCTACACAACTCAACAAACCACCTTCCTAGATGTTGACCTCCACCTCAAAGATGGCTACATCAGTACCTCTGTCCATGTCAAACCTACTAACCACCAGCAATACCTCCACTTAGACAGCTTCTACCTGTTACATACCAAGAAGTCCCTTTCATACAGCCTAGCCACCCATGGTTGTCGCATCTGCAGTGATGAGTGGTCCCTCTCTCAAAATATACTGAGGGTCTCACTGAAGCCTACACATATTGTAGTTACCCTCCCAACCTTGTACAAAATCAAATCTCCCATGCCTTGTCTTTCCAGTCTCTCACCACCTCCCAAAATCCCATTGTCCAGCCACAGAGGATCATTCCTCTCGCAACTCAGAACCACTAAGGACTGGAGCAACTGAATTACACTCTCTACCAGTGTTTCAACTACTTCTCATCATGCCCTGAAATGAGAAATGTCCTGGCCACTACCCTTCCCACCCCGCAAACAGTGTTATTTCACCATCCACCGAATCTAAACAATATACACTCCTGGAAATTGAAATAAGAACACCGTGAATTCATTGTCCCAGGAAGGGGAAACTTTATTGACACATTCCTGGGGTCAGATACATCACATGATCACACTGACAGAACCACAGACACATAGACACAGGCAACAGAGCATGCACAGTGTCGGCACTAGTACAGTGTATATCCACCTTTCGCAGCAATGCAGGCTGCTATTCTCCCATGGAGACGATCGTAGAGATGCTGGATGTAGTCCTGTGGAACGGCTTGCCATGCCATTTCCACCTGGCACCTCAGTTGGACCAGCGTTCGTGCTGGACGTGCAGACCGCGTGAGACGACGCTTCATCCAGTCCCAAACATTCTCAATGGGGGACAGATCCGGAGATCTTGCTGGCCAGGGTAGTTGACTTACACCTTCTAGAGCACGTTGGCTGGCACGGGATACATGCGGACGTGCGTTGTCCTGTTGGAACAGCAAGTTCCCTTGCCGGTCTAGGAATGGTAGAACGATGGGTTCGATGACGGTTTGGATGTACCGTGCACTATTCAGTGTCCCCTCGACGATCACCAGTGGTGTACGGCCAGTGTAGGAGATCGCTCCCAACACCATGATGCCGGGTGTTGGCCCTGTGTGCCTCGGTCGTATGCAGTCCTGATTGTGGCGCTCACCTGCACGGCGCCAAACACGCATACGACCATCATTGGCACCAAGGCAGAAGCGACTCTCATCGCTGAAGACGACACGTCTCCATTCGTCCCTCCATTCACGCCTGTCGCGACACCACTGGAGGCGGGCTGCACGATGTTGGGGCGTGAGCGGAAGACGGCCTAACGGTGTGCGGGACCATAGCCCAGCTTCATGGAGACGGTTGCGAATGGTCCTCGCCGATACCCCAGGAGCAACAGTGTCCCTAATTTGCTGGGAAGTGGCGGTGCGGTCCCCTACGGCACTGCGTAGGATCCTACGGTCTTGGCGTGCATCCGTGCGTCGCTGCGGTCCGGTCCCAGGTCGACGGGCACGTGCACCTTCCGCCGACCACTGGCGATAACATCGATGTACTGTGGAGACCTCACGCCCCACGTGTTGAGCAATTCGGCGGTACGTCCACCCGGCCTCCCGCATGCCCACTATACGCCCTCGCTCAAAGTCCGTCAACTGCACATACGGTTCACGTCCACGCTGTCGCGGCATGCTACCAGTGTTAAAGACTGCGATGGAGCTCCGTACGCCACGGCAAACTGGCTGACACTGACGGCGGCGGTGCACAAATGCTGCGCAGCTAGCGCCATTCGACGGCCAACACCGCGGTTCCTGGTGTGTCCGCTGTGCCGTGCGTGTGATCATTGCTTGTACAGCCCTCTCGCAGTGTCCGGAGCAAGTATGGTGGGTCTGACACACCGGTGTCAATGTGTTCTTTTTTCCATTTCCAGGAGTGTACTTGTCCATCCTTGCACAAACCCTGCTCCCAATCCCTTACGTCATGGCCTATACCCCCGTAATAGACCTAGATGCAAGACCTGTCTCCCCCTGCAGGTTCGGGGGGTAAGAATAGGCCCGCGGTACTCCTGCCTGTCGTAAGAGGCGACTAAAAGGAGTCTCAACTGTCTCGGCCTTTAATGTGATGGTCCCCTAAGGGGTTTGACCACTCCATTTCCAAATTTTTCAGTTAGTGCATACCATTTAGGGAAGGATGCCTTACGTGGTGCATTCTATATCCATCTTGCCCTAAGATCTGGCATATTCGTTTTTCTCATGGAGTTGGACTTACACTGAGCTTCCGGCCACATTGGCTACAGCGTGTTCCGGGTAGCCTACATTCCCTCCATTGTGCACTTCCATCTTCGCTCCCTTTATTAATGGATATTCGACACCCGACAACCAGCACGGTAGCCAGTCCATTGTGGTGGGGTCGTCATGTACCCTCTTGGTGGTAGCCCCCTGACTACACAGGGATCGCACTGCTGATGCCTGAGCTGCTCCCTCCCCACGTATGCCGAGGAGTAGATGCCTATCTCTCTGGGGCATCGGGACTCCCGGAAAGGCCATCCTGCCAGGTGGTCTTTGCTGTGGCTGGGTGGCGCCCGTGGAAGAGCCCCTGGTCGGAGTGGGTGGCATCAGGGCAGATGACCCGCAATGAAGCGTGATACATCACCTCTCGTTGGTGGGCCTCCACCAGCAGTCTCCAAGCGATCGAGGTCTAACCTCAACGGGAAGAAATTTGATCCAAGATCATTTCCCTCCCTGGCCACTCCATGGGAGGAAAGTATGGCTAAAGAAGGCGGTGCAGATTATTCACCACGGTACCTCGTTTGTACCTGTGTTGATGGTGAATCATTTATGTCAACCAAGCCCCAGTTTTTTGTGGAGCATATAGAGGACAAGTTTGGGGAGGTGGAGGGCTTGTCCAAAATGCGCTCTGGTTCAGTTCTAATGCAGACAGCATCCTCTGCCCAGTTATGGAGGTTGCTCGCTTGCGATAAGTTAGGGGTCGTTTCTGATAGTATCACGCCCCATAAGAGTTTAAACATGGTCCAGGGTATTATATTCCACAGGGATCTCCTTCTGCAGTCGGACGATGAACTATGTGCCAGCCTAGAACGACGAGGTGTTCACTTCGCCCGGCGCATACATCGGGGTCCGAGGGATAATCAGGTGGCCACCGGTGCCTTCATCTTGGCCTTCGAGGGTGACGTCTTACCCGAAAAGGTCAAGGTGATGGTTTACCACTGTGATGTGAAACCATATATCCCTCCTCCGATGCGGTGTTTTAAATGCTGGAAGTTCGGGCACATATCATCCTGCTGTACTTCCGGCATCACATGTCAAGATTGTGGACATCCTTTGCATCCCAATACTCCATGTGTTCCGCCTCCCATCTGTGTTAACTGTGGAGAACACCATTCCCCCTGCTCGCCGGACTGTAGGATATTCCATAAAGAACGGAAGATAATGGAATATAAGACCATGGACCACCTGACCTACTCCAAGGCGAGGCAGAAATATGAGAAGCTCCATCCTGTGCCAATGATGTCGACCTACGCCACTGCTGCAACGACAGTTCTCCCATCTCCTGTGTTGTCCCGTCCAGTTGGATCTATGATTGGTCAAAATCCACCACAGCCCCCTTGATTGTGGGGGGCACTTCACACCCTGTTGCTCCTGCTCCTACTACTTCAGGAGCAACACCCCCCAACCATCGGGGACATCATTTCCCCCTTCCCAGCTGGAGAAGAGTAAGACTTCTTCGGCTACTCTCGCCAGGAAGGGGCCCCTTGGGGACCTCCATTCGCAAGTTCTGACCAGCGGAAAAGCGGACACCCGCAAGTGACTGAAACAACCACCAGTCCCTGGTCGTAGGGCCTCACGGTCGTCGTCCGTCCCTGAGACTGATCCTGTGAAGCCCTCCAAGCCTGAACCACCAAAGGCACAGCGAGAGAAGCAGAAAAAGAAGAAAGTCCCGAAGAATAACGACATTACGGTGGCACCCGTCCCACCGCTTCCTACAAGCTCTACGTCTGAAGATGAGGTGGAGATCTCGCTGGTCCCTCAGACACCATGGATAGCACTAACACAGGTGCTCAATTGGAGGCAGCAGGTGACCCAGCGGCGTAATCTGCCTTCCCAGTCCATTCACGCCTTTCTCAGCAATGGACAATATCATCCTCCAGTGGAACTGCAGCGATTTCTTCCACCATCTAGCTGAGCTCCGACAACTTATCAGCCCTCACCTTTTTCGTCTGCATTGCTCTTCAGGAAACTTGGGTTTCCAGCAATGCGAACCCCCGCCCTCCATGGCTATTGGGGTTATTATAAGAACCGAGCAGCTTATGAAAGGGTGTCTGGTGGCATCTGCATCTATGTCCTTAACTCTCTTCACAGCGAGTCTGTCCCTCTACAAACAGCTTTAGAGGCTGTCGCTGTTCGGGTGTGGACGCCACATACTGTTACCGTCTGCAGTCTTCACCTTCCACCAGATAGTGATGTCGCGCAGCATGTCTTGGCTGTGCTGATAGCCCAATTGCCGCCACCTTTCTTGTTACTGGGCGACTTCAACGCCCATAACCCTCTGTGGGGTGGGTCAGTGGCAACAGGTCGAGGTGCCACCGTTGAGCATTTATTGGCGCAGCTCGATCTTTCAATTTTAAATGATGGTGCCTTCACACACTTCAGTATGGCGCATGGCACATACTCCGCCATTGACCTTTACCGTCTGTCCAATGGAGTGTGCATGACGACCTGTGTGGTAGTGACCACTTTCTGATCTTTCTGTCACTGCCACTGCGTCACTCTTCTGGGCGCCCTAGCAGATGGGCTATGAATAAGGCTGACTGGGACTTGTTCTTCTCCACTGCCGCTATTGAGCCTCTCTCTAATGCCGCCATTGCTGTGGTGGTTCACTCAGTCACCACCGTCATCGTTACTGCTGCGGAATCTGCAATTCCCCGTTCTTCTGGATCTCCTCGGCGGAGGGCTGTGCCTTGGTGGTCGCCTGAGATCGCTGAAGCGAGTAAAGATCGCCGGCGGTGCTCCAGCGTCACGAGCGACATCCATCATTAGAACACCTCATCGTTTTCAAACGGCTGCGTGTGCGAGCCCGCCGCCTTATCTGCCAATGCAAGCAGAAGTGCTGGGAGCGGTATGTGTCCACCATTGGCCTCCATGTCACTCCATCGCAGGTCCGGGCTAAGATTCGACGCCTCTATGGCTACCGGACCCCTGTCAGCATCCCTGCGCTCTCACTGAATGGAGCAGTTTGTACTGACTCCGACGTAATTGCCAACCGCTTGGCAGAGCATTTTGCTCTGTGTTCCGCTTCTTCGAATTACCCACTGGCCTTCCGCTCCATTAAAGAGCGGATGGAATGTCGGAGCCTTTCATTTCGCACCCACCATCCTGAATCCTACAATGTTCCATTCAGTGAGTGGGAATTTCACAGTGCCCTCGCCGCTTGCCCTGATACCGCTCCTGGGCCAGATCGCATCCACTG
The DNA here is from genome assembly GCF_023864345.2 of Schistocerca serialis cubense. Classification (NCBI taxonomy): domain Eukaryota; kingdom Metazoa; phylum Arthropoda; class Insecta; order Orthoptera; family Acrididae; genus Schistocerca; species Schistocerca serialis. The sequence continues at coordinate 139,126,677 of NC_064642.1, read as the reverse complement.
TCAGATGCTGAAACATCTTTCAGTGGACTGCCAGCGACGCCTCCTCGACCTTTACAACCGTATTTGGGTCGAGAGTGAGTTTCTGTCGCAATGGCGGGAAAGTATTGTTATCCCCATTTTGAAACATGGCAAGAATCCTTTGGAGGTGGACAGCTACCGTCCTATTAGCCTCACCAACGTTCTTTGCAAGTTGCTTGAACGGATGGTGAGCTGGCGGTTGAATTGGGTACTGGAGTCTCAGGGCCTTCTGGCTCCGTCTCAGGGTGGGTTCCGTAAAGGCCGCTCCGCCGCCAACAATCTGGCGAGCCTGGAGTCAGCCATATGTATGGCCTTTGCCCGCCGTCAGCACCTGATCGCTGTCTTTTTCGACATGCGGAAGGCGTACGACACTTCATGGCGTCATCACATCCTTTGTACACTTCATGATTGGGGTCTTCGGGGCCCTCTGCCGATCTTAATCCGAAATTTTCTGTCGTATCGTACCTTCCGCGTGCAAGTCGCGGCCTCCCATAGTTCCTCCCGAGTCCAGGAGAACGGGGTACCACAGGGATCTGTCCTCAGTACCTGCCTGTTTTTAATTGCAATAAATGGGCTCGCTGCAGCGGTGGGAAATTCTGTCTCCGCTTCCCTGTATGCTGATGACTGCTGCCTCTACTATAGCTCCATTGGCATTGCAGCTGCTGAACGTCAGCTGTAGAGCGTTATCCACAAGGCGCAGTCTTGGGCTGTAGCGCATGGTTTCCAGTTTTCGGCTGCCAAGACCTGCGTTATGCATTTCTGCCGGCGCCGAACAGTCCACCCTGAGCTGCGGCTTTATCCTGCCAGCGAACTTCTTGCTGTGGTGGAGACACATAGGTTTTTGTGAGTTGTTTTTGATGCCCGGTTGACTTGGCTGCCTCATATTCGGCAGCTTAAACAGACGTGTTGGTGGCATCTAAATGCTCTGCAATGCTTGAGCCACACCAGCTGGGACGCCGACCTATCTACCCTATTACAGCTCTACCAGGCATTAATCCAGTCCCGTCTGGATTATGGGAGTCTGGCTTATGGTTCAGCATCCCCATCTGCATTGCGGGTGCTGGACCCAATACAACACAGTGGGATACGACTTGCCACTGGTGCCTTCCGGACCAGCCCTGTGGACAGCATCCTTGTGGAGGCAGGTGTCCCTCCACTGCGGTTGCGACGCCAACATTTACTGGCCACACATGCTACCCATGTTTTTAGCTTGCCCGGGCATCCAAATTATCGTTTTTTGTTCCCGCAATCGGTCGTCCATCAGCCAGAACGTTGGCCCCGGTCAGGTCGTATGATTGCGGTCCGTGTCAAAGAGCTTCTCTCCGGGCTTGGGGTTTTCCCTGTTCCACCTCCTTTTCAGGCCCCTTTGCGTACACCCCCATGGTGTGTCCCTCGCCCTTGCCATCAGCTTGACTTGACACAGGGCCTGAAGGACTCAGTCCCTCCGGAGGCCTTCCGCCGCCGCTTTTATTCCATCCTAGCCACGTATCAGGGCTCTGGCGTTGTATACACTGACAGTTCGATGGTTGCTGGTCGGGTCGGTTATGCTCTAACTCTAGGGGACCATTCCGAACAACGATCCTTGCCGGCTGGCTGCAGTGTTTTCACTGCTGAGCTGGTCGCCATCTTTCGTGCCCTAGAGTATATCTGCTCCTGCTCAGGTGAGTCCTTTGTGATCTGTAGCAATTGCCTGAGCAGTTTACGAGCTCTCGACCAGTGTTTCCCTCATTCTCGTCTCGTGATGGCTATCCAGGAGTCCCTGCATACTCTTGCCTGTTGCGGCCACTCTGTGGTGTTCGTGTGGACCCCCGGTCATGTCGGTATCCCGGGCAATGAACATGTTGACCGCCTGGCCAAACAGGCCATCAGTGAACCAAACCTCGACATTGGCCTCCTGGAGACTGATTTACGAGCAGTCTTACGCCGCAAAGTTTTCGCGCTATGGGACGCTGAATGGAGCAGTCTGACCACCCCTAACAAACTCCGTGCCATCAAGGAGACGACGACTGTGTGGCGGTCATCCCTGTGAGCCACTCGCAGGGAATCGGTAGTCCTTTGCTGGCTCCACATTGGCCACACCCGCTTGACACACTGCCATTTATTGTGGCATGAGGACCCGCCTCTCTGTCGATGCGGGTCAGCTTTGATGGTGGTCCACATTTTGTTGGCCTGTGTACTTTTAACTATGCTCAGCCAGACGTTTGTGCTGCCTGATATGCTCCCTGCCCTTTTAAGAGATGACTCTGCCATGGTGGACTTAGTTTTGCGTTTCATTCGGGCAGAGGGTTTTTATCATTTAGTCTGAGTGTTTGTTATGTTCTTTTTGTTATGATTCTGGCCTTTGGCCTATGATTTTAGACCGAGTTTTTAATGTGTCTCGGTGGTTGGCTTCTCCTTTTTTTGTTTCTATGGTCGGCCGACCACTGTCACACTCTGTGTGATCTTAATTCGTTTTGTCTGGTTTCTCTTGTACTGTGTCGTCTGTCATCTTTTCTGTTGGTCGTTTTTTGTAATTCTCTGTGGGTGTTTTTAGTATTAGGAAAAAGGGACCGATGACAGTAGCAGTCTGGTCCCTTTAATCCCCTAAACCAACCAACCAACCAAGACCTATCCCATACATCCTCACCACCAACTACTCCAGTCTGGTCACTAACATCACCTATCCCATCAAAGGCAGGGCTACCTGTGAAACCAGTCATGTGATCTACAAGCACATCCACTGTGCTGCATTCTATGTGGGCATGACAAACAACAAGCTGTCTGTCTGCATGAATGGTGACCGGCCAAGAAACAAGTGGATCACCCTGTTGCTGAGTACGCTGTCAAACATGATATCCTTAATTTCAATGACTGCTTCATAGCCTATGCCATAACGATCCTTCCCATCAACATCAGCTTTTCTGAATTGCACAGGTGGGAACTTTCCCTGCAATACATTCTATTTACCCACAAACCCTCCTGGCCTCAGCCTTCATTAGTCACTGTCCTCACCCATCCAGCCCCTTCCCTGTTCCCATTCCAGCACTACACAGCCATCATTCCACCATCACACCCAGTCTTTTTACTTCTCTCCTTTTCCACTACTCCCCCCCCCCCCCCCCCAATTCTCTCCTACCCTCCATCTAACCTGCAGCACTTCACTATTTGCCACACTACCATACTATCCCTCCCCCTTTCCACCTCAGCCTCCTCTTTACCCCCACACAGTCGCCACTCCAATCATGCACTGGTGCTGTCGCTCATAGTGTGGTTTCAGTTGCTTGAGTCTGCTGTGTTGTGTGACAGTTGCATTTGTGTGTGTGTGTGTGTGTGTGTGTGTGTGTGTGTTTGTGCCGTTAAAATTGCTACACCATGAAGATGACATGCTACAGATGAGAAATTTAAGCGACAGGAAGAAGATGCTGTGATATGCAAATGATTAGCTTTTCAGAGCATTCACACTAGGTTGGTGCCGGCGGTGACAACTACAATGTGCTGACATAAGGAAAGTTTCCAACCGATTTCTCATACACAAACAGCAGTTGACCGGCGTTGCCTGGTGAAATGTTATTGTGATGCCTTGTGTAAGGAGGAGAAATGCGTACCATCACATTTCCAACTTTGATAAAGGTCGGATTGTAGCCTATGATGATTGCGGTTTACCGTATTGCGATAATGCTGCTCGTGTTGGTCGAGATCGAATGACTGTTAGCAGAGTATGGAATCGTTAGGTTCAGGAGGGTAATATGGAACGCCGTGCCAGATCCCAACGGCCTCATATCACTAGCAGTTGAGATGACAGGCATCTTATCCACATGGCTGTAACGGATCGTGCAGCCACGTCTCGATCCTTGAGTTAACAGATGGGGACGTTTGCAAGACAACAACCATGTGCATGAACAGTTCGACAAATTTTGCAGCAGCATGGACTGTCAGCTCAGAGACCATGGCTGCGTTTACCCTTGATGCTGCATCACAGACAGGAGTGCCTGCGATGGTGTACTCAACGATGAACCTGGGTGCACGAATGGCAAAACGTCATTTTTTTGGATGAATCCAGGTTCTGTTTACAGCATTGTGATGGTCACATCTGTGTTTGGCGACGTCGCGGTGAATGCACATTGAAAGTGTGTATTCATCATCACCATACTGGTTTATCACCCGGTGTGATGGTATGGGGTGCCATTGGTTACACGTCTCGGTCACTTCTTGTCCACATTGATGGCACCTTGAACAGTGGATGTTACATTTCAGATGTGTTACGACCCGTGGCTCTACCCTTCATTCGATCCCTGCGAAACCCTACATTTCAGCAGGATAATGCATGACCGCATGTTGCAAGTCCTGTACAGGCCTTTCTGGATACAGAAAATATTCGACTGCTGCCCTGGCCAGCACATTCTCCAGACCTCTCCCTAATTGAAAACGTCTGGTTAATGGTGGTTGAGCAACTGGCTCGTCACAATACACCAGTCACTACTCTTGATGAACTTTGGTATTGTGTTGAAGCTGCATGGGCAGCTGTACCTGTACACGCCATCCCACCCTTGTTTGACTCAATGCTCAGGTGTATCAAGGCCATTATTACGGCCAGAGGTGGTTGTTCTGGGTACTGTTTTCTCAGGATGTATGCACCCAAATTGCGTGAAAAGGTAATCACACGTCAGTTCTAGTATAATATATTTGTCCAATGAATACCTGTTTATCATCTGCATTTCATCTTGGTATAGCAATTTTAATGGCCAGTAGTGTACATTTTTTAAAATTCTTCAATTTTGATTTAATTAAAGAAGTTTGGAAGCGCCTCTCCCTCTTAGGAGGCCAAGCCTCTTTGGGGGATATCGTAATAAAACAGGCCCTTGGGCATCCTTTACCACCCCCCAAGAGACTACTTTTAATATATGTTTAATTAACTGTTTAATACTCAGTGTTACAATGCACCTATACCAGTAATTAGTCTGTTTGAGGCAACTTAAGTAAAATTCAAGTTGCATTCTGCACTCAATAACAAGTTTGTTAACATGCTAGGGATATTCTGTTTTCAATAATTACTACATAATTTATCCAAACTTGCTACACAAATGAGTCTGTTGATTAATATTTATCAAAAACTGTAATGACCCACATAAACAAAGTATATTTTGCAGCTTACACACAAGCTTTTCCACAAGTTGGCCAACCATTTTTGACCGACATATTATTTGCAATTTTTACACATAGTAGAAATACATTTCCTTCTTTCTTTCAACTGTAATTAAGTAAAATTTAATTTGTATTTTTGTTTTCGTGAAACTTACAAATTACTTCGCAATTCTTAATGAAACTATGTCCACGCCCACACAAAATTGTGAAGCATTATTTTTGTTATTTTTCAGTGTTTGTGAGTTAATTTTGTTAAACACCTTTAAATGTCATTTCTTAAAATTTGTAAATTGTGATTGTCAGTGATTGTTGTAAATCAAATAAACACCAGCAGTTTGTGTACAGCAGGCAGGCAGCTTGTCATGAACCATCAACAACACAGCATGTTATGTATTTTTTGCTGCCGAACATCTTGCATGCGAATAACGCAATTTTGTGGAAGATCTGTACCTGGAATTTATCTAGTAAATTACATGATTAATTTTGCATGTACAGCAGCACAGAAAAGAGCTCAGGAGTATTTGCAGTAAAGCTACACCTCAAGAATGAAGATCTACAAGTTATGTAAATTTCACGAACATTTTTGGTAATAACACTTCATCTCTACATTAATGAACAGTTTTCATTTCCACCCCCCCCCCCCCCCCCCCCCCCCCAGTTCGATCAGTCTCTTGAGAAAGTTGCATCTCAGCTGATAGAGGCCCATTTTTTTAATTCTTGCAGTTCACATTGCTATCGTGGGCATGAAACTTCTATAACTTTTGCCATAAACTTTCAATTTTTATAAGTCTGCAAATATTTTATTTATCAGCAATCCATATTATACACATCCCACACAACACCAAGTTCTTTGCTGTCACTGTTGACCCCCTCCTCTCTGATAGCTCCATCCACACATCTGTTCACATTAAACCCACCCACCAGTAACAGTACCTGCATTTTGACAGCAGTCATCGCTTCCACACCAAAAAATCCCTCCCATACAGCCTGGTCCCCCAGGGACGGCATATCTGAAGTGAGTGGAGCTCCCTTGCCCATTATGCTGAAGGCTCTCACAAAGATCTTCACAGATAGGCACTATCTTCCGGTCCTAGTCCTCAAACAGATTTCCTGTACATATCCCTGCACACCACAGGAACCAACTACAAGGAAATGAGATTTTTGTCATTCAGTACCACTGTGGACTGGAACAACTGAACCCCATCCTTTGTCTGGGCACCGAGTAAGTACCATCATGCCCTGAATTGGGGGACATGCTAAGCTAGATCTTGAACAACCCCCCTAAGGTTACCCAACTGCTAAGACATTGTAGTCCATTTCTGTGTCACTCCCAAACCCAACCAGTTGCCACGGGGATCCTGCTTCTATGGAAGTCCCATGTGCAAGACCTGTCCAGTCCACCCACCCAGCACTTACCAATACAGTCTTGTCACAGTCTTATCCTCCCTCATCAGAGGCCAGACCACTTTTGAAGGCAGCCATGTTGCATACCAGCTTTGCTGCAATCATTTCTCAGGTTTTTATGTTGGTGTGACTACCAACCAGCTGATCACCAGGATGAATGTCCAGCTTGAAAGCAGACCACCCTGTGGCATAGCATGCAACTGTACATCATGTGCTCAATTTCAATGTCTACCTCATAACCCAGGTCATCTGGACCCTTCCATTCACAATCAACTTTTCTCAACTCTGCAAATGGGAGCTATCCTTAAAACACATTCTCCTCTCCTTAAATCATCCTGACCTCAATCTATAGTAACCTACTGTCTCCACACCCTCCACCAACTGTTTCCACTCCCTCTGTCCTCTCACCTCCTCATAATTCACCTCCACTTATCCTCTCTGCCAGTGTACCCACCTTTCTTTTCACTTCTTTGCTCCCTGTTTTTGCCCCTCTCTCTCTCCCACAGCCTACAGAGATTGTGCCTGGCAGGTGGCAGACCTGTCCTGCAATCTATAGTCCCTGAGTGCTCCATCGGGCAGTGCTGATTCATCTTCCCCCACCTGTAAGTAAGTAAGCAAACAAGTTATTTACGTGTTCCATTGATAAATAGCACGGAAAAACCGTTATGATGTGGAATGTGTCAAATGCACAAGAAATGCACACAGGAAACAAGTTTTTTTTTTTTTTTTTACATTATAGTGTTATACCTAAATATTCCCCCCATGAACCATGGACCTTGCCGTTGGTGGGGAGGCTTGTGTGCCTCAGCGATACAGATGGCCGTACCGTAGGTGCAACCACAACGGAGGGGTATCTGTTGAGAGGCCAGACAAACGTGGTTCCTGAAGAGGGGCAGCAGCCTTTTCAGTAGTTGCAGGGGCAACAGTCTGGATGATTGACTGATCTGGCCTTGTAACATTAACCAAAACGGCCTTGCTGTGATGGGTACTGCGAACGGCTGAAAGCAAGGGGAAACTACAGCCGTAATTTTTCCCGAGGACATGCAGCTTTACTGTATGATTAAATGATGATGGCGTCCTCTTGGGTAAAATAGTCCCCCATTCGGATCTCCGGGCGGGACTACTCAAGAGGACGTCGTTATCAGGAGAAAGAAAACTGGCATTCTACGGATCGGAGCGTGGAATGTCAGATCCCTTAATCGGGCAGGTAGGTTAGAAAATTTAAAAAGGGAAATGGATAGGTTAAAGGTTAGATATAGTGGGAATTAGTGAAGTTCGGTGGCAGGAGGAACAAGACTTTTGGTCAGGTGATTACAGGGTTATAAATACAAAAATCAAATAGGGGTAATGCAGGAGTAGGTTTAATAATGAATAAAAAAATAGGAGTGCGGGTTAGCTACTACAAACAGCATAGTGAACGCATTATTGTGGCCAAGATAGACACAAAGCCCATGCCTACTACAGTAGTACAAGTTTATATGCCAACTAGCTCTGCAGATGATGAAGAAATTGATGAAATGTATGACGAGATAAAAGAAATTATTCAGGTAGTGAAGGGAGACGAAAATTTAATAATCATGGGTGACTGGAATTCGTCAGTAGGAAAAGGGAGAGAAGGAAACATAGTAGGTGAATATGGATTGGGGGGAAGAAATGAAAGAGGAAGCCGCCTTGTAGAATTTTGCACAGAGCATAACTTAATCATAACTAACACTTGGTTCAAGAATCATGAAAGAAGGTTGTATACCTGGAAGAATCCTGGAGATACTAAAAGGTATCAGATAGATTATATAATGGTAAGACAGAGATTTAGGAACCAGGTTTTAAATTGTAAGACATTTCCAGGGGCAGATGTGGATTCTGACCACAATCTATTGGTTATGAACAGCAGATTGAAACTGAAGAAACTGCAAAAAGGCGGGAATTTAAGGAGATGGGACCTGGATAAACTGAAAGCACCAGAGGTTGTACAGAGTTTCAGGGAGAGCATAAGGGAACAATTGACAGGAATGGGGGAAAGAAATACAGTAGAAGAAGAATGGGTAGCTCTGAGGGATGAAGTAGTGAAGGCAGCAGAGGATCAAGTAGGTAAAAAGACGAGGGCTAATAGAAATCCTTGGGTAACAGAAGAAATATTGAATTTAATTGATGAAAGGAGAAAATATAAAAATGCAGTAAATGAAGCAGGCAAAAAGGAGTACAAACGTCTCAAAAATGAGATCGACAGGAAGTGCAAAATGGCTAAGCAGGGATGGCTAGAGGACAAATGTAAGGATGTAGAGGCTTGTCTCACTAGGGGTAAGATAGATACTGCCTACAGGAAAATTAAAGAGACCTTTGGAGAGAAGAGAACCACTTGTATGAATATCAAGAGCTCAGATGGCAACCCAGTTCTAAGCAGAGAAGGGAAGGCAGAAAGGTGGAAGGAGTATATAGAGGGTTTATACAAGGGCGATGTACTTGAGGACAATATTATGGAAATGGAAGAGGATGTAGATGAAGATGAAATGGGAGATACGATACTGCGTGAAGAGTTTGATAGAGCACTGAAAGACCTGAGTCGAAACAAGGCCCCGGGAGTAGACAACATTCCATTAGAACTACTGATGGCCTTGGGAGAGCCAGTCATGACAAAACTCTACCATCTGGTGAGCAAGATGTATGAGACAGGCGAAATACCCACAGACTACAAGAAGAATATAATAATTCCAATCCCAAAGAAAGCAGGTGTTGACAGATGTGAAAATTACCGAACTATCAGTTTAATAAGTCACAGCTGCAAAATACTAACGCGAATTCTTTACAGACGAATGGAAAAACTGGTAGAAGCCGGGCGCGGGGAAGATCAGTTTGGATTCCGTAGAAATGTTGGAACACGTGAGGCAATACTAACCTTACGACTTATCTTAGAAGAAAGATTAAGAAAAGGCAAACCTCCGTTTCTAGCATTTGTAGACTTAGAGAAAGCTTTTGACAACGTTAACTGGAATACTCTCTTTCAAATTCTGAAGGTGGCAGGGGCAAAATACAAGGAGCGAAAGGCTATTTACAATTTGTACAGAAACCAGATGGCAGTTATAAGAGTCGAGGGGTATGAAAGGGAAGCAGTGGTTGGGAAAGGAGTGAGACAGGGTTGTAGCCTCTCCCCGATGTTATTCAATCTGTATATTGAGCAAGCAGTAAAGGAAACAAAAGAAAAATTCGGAGTAGGTATTAAAATTCATGGAGAAGAAGTAAAAACTTTGAGGTTTGCCGATGACATTGTAATTCTGTCAGAGACAGCAAAGGACTTGGAAGAGCAGTTGAACGGAATGGTCAGTGTCTTGAAAGGAGGATATAAGATGAACATCAACAAAAGCAAAACGAGGATAATGGAATGTGTCAAATTAAATCAGGTGATGCTGAGGGGATTAGATTAGGAAATGAGACACTTAAAGTAGTAAAGGAGTTTTGCTATTTAGGGAGTACAATAACGGATGATGGTCGATGTAGAGAGGATATAAAATGTAGACTGGCAATGGCAAGGAAATCGTTTCTGAAGAAGAGAAATTTGCTAACATCGAATATAGATTTAATTGTCAGGAAGTCGTTTCTGAAAGTATTTGTATGGAGTGTAGCCATGTATGGAAGTGAAACATGGACGATAACCAGTTTGGACAAGAAGAGAATAGAAGCTTTCGAAATGTGGTGCTACAGAAGAATGCTGAAGATAAGGTGGGTAGATCACGTAACTAATGAGGAGGTATTGAATAGGATTGGGGAGAAGAGGAGCTTGTGGCACAACTTGACTAGAAGAAGGGATCGGTTGGTAGGACATGTTTTGAGGCATCAAGGGATCACAAATTTAGCATTGGACGGCAGCGTGGAGGGTAAAAATCGTAGAGGGAGACCAAGAGATCAATACACTAAGCAGATTCAGAAGGATGTAGGTTGCAGTAGGTACTGGGAGATGAAGAAGCTTGCACAGGATAGAGTAGCATGGAGAGCTGCATCAAACCAGTCTCAGGACTGAAGACCACAACAACAACAACAACCTAAATATTTCTATTATCTATCCCATTCCCTTAAATGGCACAAAATGCATATATTATATCTCCAGATTTATTTACTCATATTCAAGAATTCATCTATGGTATAGGAGGAGTTGTCAAGTAGGTATGATTTCAATTTGTTTTTAAAACCATTACTGCTGTCTGTCAGACATTTTATTTCATCTGGTAATTTATCAAAAAGTTTTATAGCAGCATATTTTACCCCTTTCTGTGCCAAAGATAGGTTAAGTAAAGGATAGTGTAGATCTTTCTTTTTTTCTAGTATTGTAATCATGAATGTCACTGTTGATTTTAAACTGGTCCATGTTGTTGAGAAATAATTTCATTACTGAGTAAATGTACTGTGAAGCAGTTATAAGAATTCCTAACCTTTTAAACAGATGCCTACAAGATGTGCGACTATGAACCCCCACATTATTCTAACTACTTTCTTTTGAGCGGTGAATACCCTGTTGTTGAGTTGCCCCCGAATATTATTCCGTATGACATCAGAGAGTGGAAGTATGCAAAGTATGTTAGCTTACTAATTTCTACATCCTCAAAATTGGCAATTATTCTGATTGCAAAAGTTGCTGAACCTACTCGCTTTAGGAGATCCAAAATATGACTTTTCCAATTAAGATTCTCATCTACATGTACACCCAAAAACTTTGTAAGCTCTACCCTGCCTACTGACTTCTTTTGATATGTTATGTTTATTGAAGGAATTGTACTTTTTGCAGCAGCAAATTGGATGTACTGTGTTTTTTCAAAGTTCAGAGCAAGCCCATTCACAGAAAACCAATTAATAACTTTTCCAAAGACCGTATTTGTATCATTTTCTATCGAACTTTCTTTTACTGGATTCATAATTATGCTTGTATCATCAGCAAACAGTGTCAGTTCAGCATCTTGTTTCACATAAGAATGGAGGTCATTCACATATATCAAGAAGAGTATCCTGCTATGCCTCCCCCTTCACCACCCACTCCAGATTGTGGCTCCTGTTCGATGATTTCTGTTGCATTCTGGCTGGAGTGGTTGGAGGTAGTGGTCATGTGTGTGTGAGGTGTGCTTTTTTCTTTTCAAAAGAAGACATTGGCAGAAAGTTTTTTGTAACATTATTTTCATCATCCATGTCTGCAACTCAATGGAGCATCTTTATCTTGAGTTAATAGTCTACCTTCTTCATAGAATTACTGTTGAAGTATGTACATGTATTTAGAACCAAAATTGGTAAAATTCATACGTATCATTACCAATGACATATTCAATCAGAATACATATCCCATTCCTCGGAGCAAGAGAGTGGCCATCACTGAGAAGATAAGGCAAAAAAAGTATGTTAGACTATATCTACAAAGTCTAATGCAGTGGATCTTCTTATTAAAAAAATAGTACATGATTAGAGGCCTACAGCTGGCAAGGCCGCCTCACTGCTGTCAGTCAGTGCATCAATTTTCAGCTGTTGAATGCAGGAAACATTTCTACATGAGTACGAAATTAAACAGATAATAATCTCATGATTTCACCCAGAAAGCAATCCTATCACATATATTTTTCTTGAATTTAACTGTTTCATCTGAAGATATTACACAGTCATCATGCACAATGGATAGAGAATTTAGAATTATTTGAAGAGATCGTAAACAATTTGCACTGTACACCACACAATTCACTGCAGATGAACCAGTTTGCAAGATGAAGGGGAAGAAAGAATGGGTGGACCTGTTTCCATGACTTCAGAGAGAAGAATAATAATCATGGGAGGAAAAGGTACGATCACTATTAGTTGCACTCACTGAGAAAAACACCATGATAAAAGATCATGACAAATGCAAAGTTATCAGGCAGAAGAAAGTATTCTGTTACAAACAAACTTGAAACCTCTTCTTATTCACAATATAAAATGTAAATGGCAGCTTTTATACATAGGTCTTTATAAAATAGTCAGGATTCAGCATGGATGAAGTTACCTCCTGGCCTATTATAACACAAATAAAATTACGGGATTATATGCCCATCAGAATCTTAAAAGATACCTATATTTATACTATGTGAGATATTTGTACTTAAAATAATTTTTAAATGCAATACAGAAACTGGTTTGAACAATGTTAGCAGAAAAATTTTAGAGTTACATGCAAGCAAGTATCTATATGGACTGGAAGAATACTATGAAATCACTACTATTGGTACATGGATATTAATTACAATGGGAAAATGTAGGCAACTAGTATCCAGGTGAAGTTAATACTCACTAACTAGTTATGTATGTCAAATGAATGGATTGCTAGAGATTGCATTGCACTGCCCAGGTTATTCAAATACATCAAACGACGAGTTGTTGTACTTGGTGATAGCCACGCCAAGAAAATTGCCGAAAAAATAAATGAGTACAGTACGTTATTCACGGCAACAGGTATGACGAAACCTTGTGCACCTTTGACTGAGATAATTAAGAGCAGCAACTCACTTAATGAGCTATCTAAGAATGATGCCGTCATAATCATGGGTGGAAGTAATGATGTATACAGAAATGGGAGTAAACATGCGACCCAGTGTTTAAAAACTACATTACTTGATCTGAAAGTTCCGAACATCATAGTTACTAGTTTGCCTCACAGATACGACCTGCAAGACAATTCCATCGTAAAACTGGAGCTTGCAAAAGTAAACAGACAATTCTACAAAATATGCAAGTCCCAACAAAATGTAACATTTCTTGATCTTCCAGATGCAAGAGATTTGTTTACGAAACATGGACTACATTATAATAACGCTGGCAAGTCATACGTTGGCAAAATGCTAGCGAAATTAATACAAAAAGACGACGACATTGCAAGAAAACCAATTGCTGTGCAACCAGTTTCGACCAAGGAAATGGATAAACGAGAAAGCAATTTCAAAATCACAGCCACAGCGCCAGCTCAAACAGGAACATCACGTCCAGAAGATGAGAAGGTGCCAGAACCAGCCTCAGACTGAAATTATCGTCAAGAAAACTGTACCTACTCGTCATCCAGATGCTCACACACGGGGAAACTGATGAAGGGGGCCAGTTCTATCCGAATTTGGCCCAATACAACGAATCCAGAACAAGTAGTCAACACTCTGGTGGACGTTCCGTTACTTTATAGTCAAATTAGTTTTAAAGACCCTCTACCTAATAATATATGCAGTAGTAATTTCGTTATGCACTTGAACATAAGAGGTCTGTCTGAAGGAATGATCAGGAAGCTTTATGATATAGAAATTTTGCTAGAAAGTGTGAAACAATCTGTGAAAGTAATATGCCTTAATGAACATTGGCTAAAATCTGAAAATATCAGTCTCCTAAATAAACTTACAGGTTATAAACTGGCTACCAGCTTTTGTAGGACCAATGGGTATGGAGGCTCTTGCATATTAGTTCATTCCACAGTAGACTATGATATCAGACAGAATTTTAGCCATCTGAATGAAGAAGGCACATTTGAAAGTTGTTGTATAGAACTTAAAGAGTATAACACACTAATTATCAGCATATATCACACCCCTGGGTACCATATAAGCTCTGTATTTTTAGATAAGTTTGATACATTGCTACATAAACTAAAATGTGAGAAACTGTACAAGAAAGTGGTTATATGTGCTGACTTCAACATAGATGTAAGGACTGATGACCAATTTTCTTCACACTTAAAGAACCTGGTAGCCACAAATGGGCTAAATCTCAATTTCGATCAGTATACAAGAATTACAGCAAGCTCTGCAACATGTATTGACAATATTGTAAGTAGTTATAATTATTATGTAAAAGAAAAATTTCTTCTAGATTTAGGAGTATCAGACCATAAAGCACTATTTGTATCACTACCGAAGCAAAATTCAGTCTGCACAACAAAAAGATGTAGGAATTTCAGTCAAGAAAATGTGGAAGTATTTTGCAAAAAACTAAGCCAAACCAAGTGGACAGTCAGCAAACACACTTCCACAAGTGACAATTACAATAACTTTTTAACTGAATTCTTGGGTATATTCAATGAATGCTTCCCTTTTGTAACAGTGAGGACCAGGTCCCAAAAAAGTAGATCCTGGGTAACAAAGGGAATTAGAGTGTCTAGTGCTACTAAGAGGAAACTGCATATGGAGGCAAAAGTAAATCGAAGCCCTCAATTTCTTAAGTATGTAAGCACATACAAAAAAACATTTGACAAAATAGTTAAACTAGCAAAACGTACTGCAAATAACGACTTCATTTCAAATGTAAAAAACAAATCAAAAGCTGTTTGGTCTGTTATAAGAAGTGAAGTTGGCAGTGAGGCAGAGAGAAAATGCCCTTCTAAAATAATGATAAATGGTAGAGCTGTTACAGAACCCAGTGCCATTTGTGAATCATTCAATGACTTTTTCATAAACTGTAACAAATTTGGTGACTGTTCACCACCAAATACAAAGCCCAATATGACAGATAGCAATTGCACATGTTTTAAGTTTTCTCATGTTTCCATCTCAGATGTCATCAAAATCATAATGTCCCTAAAAAATTCAAAATCTGCGGGGTGGGATGAGGTCCCCACTGAAATAATAAAAATAGTCCGTCACAGTATTGCATATCCACTCTCTTTCATAATCAACCAATCATTTGATGAGGGATGTTTTCCAGATCGATTAAAATATGCAGAAGTTCGGCCCATACACAAAAAAGGCAAACAAGATGAATTGGGCAACTATAGGCCAATCTCACTGTTACCAATTTTCTCAAAAATATTTGAAAGAGCTGCATGTGATCAGACTGAAAATCACAATTCATCTAACAGCATTATCTTAGGCAATCAATATGGTTTCAGAAAAGGCCGCAGCACAATCCATGCAATAAATGAATTAGTCACAAAAGTCAGCAGATGTCTTGATGATAGAATGCGTGTGTCAGGCATCTTTTGTGACCTGTCCAAAGCCTTCGACACAGTAAATCATGACCTGCTTCTCCAAAAATTGGCACGCTATGGTTTTCAAGGCAAATCTCTTAGCTGGATGTCATCATACTTGGCAAACAGAAAACAAAGAGTACTTATTAACATCAACGGCAAGAAATTTCTCTCTGGCTGGAAAAACACTCAATTAGGTGTTCCACAAGGCTCAATATTAGGGCCACTGCTTTTTCTATATTATATTAATGATATGCCATGTCAGGTCCAGTCTGATACTATCCTCTATGCAGATGACTCAACAGCTGTAGTCTGTTGTAAAAATGAGGTAGAACTAATTCGTCATATTGAACAAACACTTGGGGAAGTGGAGGCATGGGTCAAAAACAATAACTTGACATTAAATTTTACAAAAACAGAAATTGTTCATTTTACCACAAAACAATCTGCACAGTCTATAAGTGAAATAAGGTATATGGACAAAAAATTAGAGACTGCAGACTGTGTCAAATTCCTTGGCGTGTTAGTCAATAAAAACCTGTTATGGAGTTGCCATGTGGACAACATACTGGGTCGACTAAATAGCCTTGTATATATTATGAATATCTTGTATAGTATTACTGATTTAGCTGTAAGAAAAACTGTATATAATGCATATTTTGTTTCAGTCATTAGGTATAGTATAATTTTCTGGGGGTCTGAAAAAACAAATTTACTTAGAGCTTTTAGACTACAAAAAAGAATCATCCGAGCAATGGTGGGAGCAAAACCAAAGCAACACTGCAAACCTTTATTTGTAAAACTGGATCTAATGAGCATTCCAAGCATATACATCTATGAAACTCTCACTTTCACGAAAAGAAACCCACAACTTTCTGAGGGCAACTTCTTCTTGCATCAATATGATACAAGACATAGAACGAGCTACATGTTACCTACCCACCGTTTAAAATCATATGAAAAAACCCCATACTATATGGGCATGAAATTTGTAAATAAAATATGGAAAGATATGGATGACCCAAATATAAAAGGCACCAAAAGAGACGTGGAAAAATATCTGAAAGATAAATGTTACTATAGTGTAGAAGATTTCATGAATGGTAACAATGCATTATAATTGTAATTAAAATACCTCTTTGAAGATGTTACAACATGTATATTTTCTGCTCTCTATCAAACAACCTTCAAGAACTTCCTTTTTGGATGAAAATGTGCTCTGAACATGGCTCAACGAATTCTTCACCTCAGAACCACATGGTTTCTTCAGTCACGGAACTGAAAAGTTACCTCAACTTTGACAGACTGATGTAAATAGTGGAGGAAACTATATTGTTGATGACTAAAAGTCTCTGTTATGTTTATCTATTGTATCGAACATTTGGAAAAATGCTGGGATACACCAACCCAATAATATTTGCCATTGAAGCCAGCTGTGAATGAGTATAGACATCCTAGCTCTATACAAGCTCAGCTTTGAGCATGTTTATCCCAATAATTTTATCGTATTTTATTTTATCTTTTTTTATGTTCTGCATGTGGTTTTGCTTAAACTCTCTACAAAAAAGTTAATTTTTTCTCCTAGAAATAGGCAGTGTTGTACTGGAATGCACGAAATGTGATCCTTTCAAATTGCAGGATTATATATAGTCAAGCTAGAGTCATAAAAAGAAAACTAATTGTAAACTTATTTCTGTAATGAAGTATGGACATGATTCCTACAAAAGGATATACATGTTTGTTCTGTTATAAACATGTTAAGTATCTTTTCTTGACGAAAAACATTTAAGATTCATGGCAGTGACGTGAATGCACAAACTAAAAATGATTACTATAAATGACTAAAACTGTGGAAGAGGGAACACAACTTTTGAACAGTTACTGTGTTAGAACGTACGCAATGAAGATATCAGACAATGATGAATCCACCATGTAAATAGTTATTGCAGAGTAAGACTGTCAATGTGTTAGGGTGTGTTGATATGGACAACAAAAACTAAAATACCAAAGCAAGCTCTATGAAAAATTTCTGCACTTACATAGTATGAACTCTGAAATCTACTATCCTCTTGTGATGTACTTATCCTTGTTCATGATGAGACAAAAGGTTGTACACATTTGTTCTATAAACATGTTACCTATATTTTTTTGATGAAAAACACATGTTAAAAAAGTATTTGGACATTTTCAAACTCGAAGAACTTGAGTGCTCAACATGCTAGAAGCATACACAGTGGCATAGCCAACTGTTCTGTGGGACAGGCGGCAGACCTGATTGTTGCTGCAACTACCGGTCATCTTTGTTATTTTAACCATATATTTTGAAACAATACAAAGTTGACCAACAGATGCACTCGATTTTGACTCTATCAATTCACTCATCACAAAATTAAGTACTTTAAAATACCATGTATTGGACAATAAAAGAGGTTTTGTACATGACAGACGCAAAGATGGTTTTATGAAACCGGGTAATGCTGAACCTCAGAGGCACCCCTGAGATGCAGCTGGAACCAAACAGACACTTGGTTCACCTACTGTTCCAGCCTATGATCTTTCTATCCAGAACCTAGTTAGTTAGTTACATATTCCATGGATCATTATGCACAATAGATCATAATGATGTCAAACAAATCATTTTACATTCACATCACAAATTAATTTGTACATACAGTTATATTCTGAACATTTAAAAGCTTTTTTTTTCACAAAAAGAAAAAAAGCTATAAAGATGTGAGTTAGTAATTCGTACCCACCAGCTTTTATACATTACAGTAGCAGAAATTCCTCTATGGAATATAAGGAGTTGTCAAGGAGAAACCTTCTCTCTGTTATCAAATTTTACTTTGCTGTCCATCAGAAATTTTATGTCACTGGATAACTTATCAAAAATTATTGTGGCAGCACTGCACACACTGTTTTGTGCGAAAGACAACCTTAATGTGAAGTAATGAATGTCATTTTTCTTTCTGGTATTATAATTATGTACTTCATTGTTCTGTTCTAATTGTAGTGGATTATGTACAGCAAACTTGATGAGGAAATAAATACACTGTGAAGCAGCAGTCAGAAACCCCAACTTCTAACAGATATCTACAAGTTGATCATGGGTGAGCACCACATATTATTCTTACAGCATGTTTTTGCACAATAAACACTTTCTTTCTTAAAGATGAATTACTGCAGAACATTATTCCATATGATATTATTGAATTAAAACATGAAAAATGTCAATTTACTGATTTGTCTCTCCCCAAGTTTTGCAATGATCCTCACATGTGCTGAATTAAGTTGTTTTAGAAGATCCAAAAAGGGTTTTTTCCCTATTTAAATTCTCATCAATATGGACCTCTAAGAATTTTGAAGTTTTCATCCTATTTATTATTTCCTCACCATGTCTTACACTTATCATAGGTGTAGTACCTCTAGATGTGCAGAACTGAATATGTTATGTACTTTCAAAATTGAGGGTGAGACCATTCACAGAAAACCGGTCAATTATACTTCTAAGAAATTTGTTTACCATTTATTCTGTTTCTGTACATTTGCTAGGATTGATTACAATAGTAGTAGTATCTGCAAAAATACCTAATTCTGCTTGTATACTAGACGGAAGATCGTTTATGTATATGAGGAACAGTAATGAACCTCAGATTGAACCTTGGAGAACCCCATACATGATTGCTCCGCAGTCAGAATTATGTCCATGGACTATATTGCTTGAATTACGAAGTACAACATTTTGCAGCCTTTTGGTTAGATATTACATTATCCATTGGTTGGCTACAAAATCAATCCTATAAAATGTTAATTTATCAACATAGTGACATGCCTTAGAGAGGTCGCAGCAAATACCAACTGGCAATGTTTTATTATTTAATGTTTGTAAAATCTGATGAGTGAATGTGGAAATGGCATTCTCAGTAGAGGAACCCTTCTGAAACCCAAACTGTGATTTGCTAAGGCTTCTATTGTTGCTAAGATGAGAATGATGTCAACACTGAAACAGGTTGGTAGTTATTGACATCTTGCTTATCACATTTCTTAAAGAGAGGAAAAATGCATAGAGTTTGTGATGCTTTAGATATTTTGGATAAGACTGGGCATATTACATGGGAACAAGTTTTTAGTACTCTATTGGAAACACCATCAAGACCAGATAAGCTTTTGTTTATGAGAGAATGTATAATTTTCTTAGTTTCAAAAGGAGAAGTTGGTGATACATTAATATGATTGAATTTTGTGAAAGCTACATTTTCAGCATACTGCTGTGATTTTGCTCTTGAACTGCTTGTCCCTAAGCTTCCTACTATATCTAAGAAATGATTATTACAATATAATAGAAGGAAACATTCCACGTGGGAAAAATTATATATAAAAACAAAGATGAGGTGACTTACCGAACGAAAGCGCTGGCAGGTCGATAGACACACAAAAAAACACAAACATACACACAAAATTCAAGCTTTCGCAACAAACTGTTGCCTCATCAGGAAAGAGGGAAGGAGAGGGGAAGACGAAAGGAAGTGGGTTTTAAGGGAGAGGGTAAGGAGTCATTCCAATCCCGGGAGCGGAAAGACTTACCTTAGGGGGAAAAAAGGACAGGTATACACTCGCACATATCCATCCACACATACAGACACAAGCAGACATATTTAAAGACCATGGTCTTTAAATATGTCTGCTTGTGTCTGTATGTGTGGATGGATATGTGCGTGTGTGCAAAATTCAAGCTTTCGCAACAAACTGTTGCCTCATCAGGAAAGAGGGAAGGAGAGGGGAAGACGAAAGGAAGTGGGTTTTAAGGGAGAGGGTAAGGAGTCATTCCAATCCCGGGAGCGGAAAGACTTACCTTAGGGGGAAAAAAGGACAGGTATACACTCGCACATATCCATCCACACATACAGACACAAGCAGACATATTTAAAGACCATGGTCTTTAAATATGTCTGCTTGTGTCTGTATGTGTGGATGGATATGTGCGTGTGTGCGAGTGTATACCTGTCCTTTTTTCCCCCTAAGGTAAGTCTTTCCGCTCCCGGGATTGGAATGACTCCTTACCCTCTCCCTTAAAACCCACTTCCTTTCGTCTTCCCCTCTCCTTCCCTCTTTCCTGATGAGGCAACAGTTTGTTGCGAAAGCTTGAATTTTGTGTGTATGTTTGTGTTTGTTTGTGTGTCTATCGACCTGCCAGCGCTTTCGTTCGGTAAGTCACCTCATCTTTGTTTTTATATATAAATGATTATTACATGTATTTGGTACCTGTGATTCATCATTTATAGCCTTTCCATTCAATTCAATAGTGATGTTGTCTTGTTCTGTGGCTGATTGCCCTATCTCTCATTTCATATAGCCTTAAGTCTGTTATTGCGAGTACTGATTTCTGACATGATGTGCATGTTCTTTAATTTTTTACAAGTAATAACCTTCCTCAGCAATTCTGAGTAGTTTTTGTAGTGTGCAACTACAGCAGGGCCCCTACTTGTTCTTGCTAAGAGATACATTTCGTTTTCCTTCCGCAAGATACTTGGATCCCTCAAGTGATGTATGGTTTTTCACATGGATGTTGAGTGCCCTTTTCTTATTATTTTATGCAGAGAGCTATTTTCAAATAATGATATGAAATCATCATGGGATAGATTAAATTTTATATTAACATTTGGTTCATTATATATTATGTCCCACATCATCTCCTGTAAAGTATTCCTAAAAACATTTGTCCTAGAGTCATTAATTATTTTAACTGATTTCCACTAAGAAGTATCCATCCCTGTAAGATGCCACATTACTTATCCTAACAGTGCAGCATGAGCAGAGAAAGCATTTGTCACTGGGTGAACTGTTATTTTCTTGCTTTGCAACTCATCAAAGAAAACCATCAATTAGTATCCTACTGTCTTTATCCACCCGTGTGCGAAAGTTAATTAATTCACTCAATGGCTAGTTTCAAGCTGGGACCCATTTTCAAATCATCCTAACATAGCCAAAAATAGTGTGATAGTGTGTCTAGTGGTGTAAATTTTTATTATTTTCCTTGTTTGAAATTGACATTTTCATTTGTTGCTGGTTAAATTTATGTTTATCTTGTAAAATGGTAAGTCTCATTTTAGAGTGGAAGTATGATGAGTTCCATCAGTCACTTTGCTCATCCAAGTGCCATCTTGGACAGGTCAAATTTTCCAGTGTAACCTACTCCCCGTCAGGAATATTGTAATTTGGGTGTGCAGAAATGGACTTTCCAAAAATGATGAGTTATCACAGTGTGAAAAATCTAGAAACTAAAAAATTGTGTGTCGAGCAACACACAGACACATGTGCCCATGAGCTTAAAGTAAATAATGGTCATTTTATAATTGTGTATAGGTCCCTACTATTTCTGAAAAATTTGGATTCTTGTTGTGCTGTTTATCAGACAGTGGGAAGTAAATTATTATTTGTAGGGATTTTCTGATAGGGAGAATGATCTTGAAGTGCTACTAGGTTTTTTCAGTTTGACATCAGTTATTGATTTTCCTACTTGGGTAGTACAGGAAAGCAGCAAACTGATTGAAAATATTTTCATAGACCAAGATAAATTTTATCAAATAAACATTTAACTTGTAAAGAATGGTCTTTCTGACGAAGATTCACAGCTAGTTACATTATATGACATGAAATGGCCGTATGACATTGCTGGCTGGCAGGCCGTATCCAGGGAAGTTCGGCAGATGAGTGCAACTCTTATTTCAGTTGACACCACATTGGGTGACTCGCATGCCAGTGATGAGGATGAAGTGATGATGAGGACAACACAACACCCAGTCCACAAGCGGAGAGAATCTCCAACCCGGCTGGGAATCGAACCCGAGCCTGCTTGCATGGGAGGCAAGTAAGTTACCATTCAGCTAAGCAGGCAGACAACAGTATACAACATAGCTTCATACAGTAATGCAAAACAATCCTCCAAAATAGGGCAGTCAATTAATGATTTAATGATCACAAATTTTAGGGAAAGCTTGCAGCAGTTAAGACTCAGATGAGGTATACCGGGAACCTGATGCTAATTTAAAATGTAACTTATTTCATGATATGTTTGCAAGTAATTTTGAACACGGTTTCCCTAAGAAAACAGCTAGTTGTAGGTTGTGTTACAAAAATGAACAGCATAGAGAAAGAAGTGATGACACTTTCTGCAGGACCTGGCCATCATTTTGCAGGACAATGCTCAAGCACGTACAGTGCAAGCTGTTACTCATTTGCTTGATGGGGCTGCTAAGTGCTATACTACCTACTGCATTCCCCTGAGTTAAGCCGTTGTGAGTTCAACTCAATTTCTAAACTGAAGGAAACACTTCACGGATTTCACTTCAGAACTGCTACAAATTAGTCAGACAATAGACCGCGCCGCTCGAACTGTCAACACAACTGGCACTGCTTTGAGTATCCTACGACTTCCACATTACTCGCAATGGGTTATACACAATGCTGGTGACTACTTTGTAGGTCAGTAAAACTTTGAAACAAGTATCTATTTTGTATGAGCTGTAAATAAATACTCGTCACTATTAAAGTTCCAACCCTCATATTAATAACTGTGTAACTGCCAGAATCTTGGACCCAAGCATGCAAACGTGCATACATTGTGCTGTACAGATGCCGGAAGTCAGTTTGTGAGATGGTTTCCCATGCCTGGTGGGTCGATACAGGGAAGGTTAATGCTGTTTGTGGATGACACTGGAGTTGTCATCTGATGACGTTTCATATGTGCTCAATTGGAGACAGATCTGGTGATTCAGCAGACTGAGGCAACATGTCAACACACTGTACAGCACGTTGGGTTCATGTTGACACACTGTACAGCAGTATGTGGGCGAACGTTATCTTGTTGGGAAACACCCCTGCAATGCTGTACAGGAATGGCAGCACAACAGGTCAAGTCACCAGACTGACAAACGAAACTTGCAGTCATAGTGCATGGGATAACCATGTGAGTGCTCCTACTGTCATATGAAATCACACTCCAGATCATAACTGCAGGCGTAGGTCCAATGTGTCCAGCACGCAGACGGCCTGGTTGCACGCCCTCAACTGGCCTCCTCCTAACCAACACAAGGCCACCACTGGCACCAAGGCAGAACCAGGTTTCATCAGAAAACATAACAGACCTCCATCGTACTCCAATGAGCTCTCACTTGACACCACCCAAGTCACAGATGGTGGCAGTTTGGAGGTCAGTAAAATGCATGCTACAGGGTGTCTGGTTCGGAGCTGTCGTGGATGTTCGTTGCATCACTGTGATGCAAACTGCTGCTGTAAAAATCCAGTATGATGCACGATGGTCATACACTATGGTAGGGCCACCTTGCTGTCCGGAACCTGGTTTCTTGCAACCGTACGTTCTTCTGACCACTACTACCATCAATCATTTTCAGTGGCTACATTCCTGCAGAGTCTTTCTGCAATATCACAGAAAGAGTATTCAGCTTCTCACAGCTGTATTACACGACTTCTTTCCAACTCGGTCAGGTGTCGATAATAGCATCTTTGTTGCCTTAAAGGCATTCTTGACTAACATCAACACACCTACCAAATTTTATGTAGTGCAACTTCCTACTTCCTCTTGGTTTGCAACCCCCCCCCCCCCCCCTTTCACTGTAGATAATCATTTTTCCTTCGCTCTATTTGAGAGTGGCACAGTACAGGAAATTACTAGTAGTGGAACACAGTACCGTCAGCATGCACTATGCTTGTGGACTATCTATGTAGATACAGACGTAAACGTAGCCCAATTCTGTGATTTCAAAGATGTCAACAAATGACAGAAACCATGTACAGTACACTAGATGCTTTTCTTTATCCATGCTTTCAATCCTTGGACACTAAGAACAAGATATGAAAGAAATGTTTAACTCTGCATCAGTTTCTGAGCACTACAAACAAAATTTGAGACTCTCAATACAGTCTCCTCACACTTTTTGAAGGTGAAAGCAGTGACACATTCCTCACCTCAGCCAGATTAGCGTCCATCAAAATAGCCGGTCCCCTAGCTCTCTTCTTGTCTCGAAATGATCTACATTCCTGGAAACCGTTGATTGCTTGTTATTGTGAATTGTTCGGCACTGCAGCATTTTGTTATTTTCCAAGAAATGCATCTACAACCTGTGCCTAGGAACCTCCAGCAAAATGTTGTTCAACAAAACCCAACGGTCTTGGAAAAGACACATTTACCAAGCAATGAGCTGCACAATACTACAGATGAATTCATAACACTGGTGCCTTCATTTGTTGTTGGTAACACCTCACCTGTTGTGATATTTTGCAGTGGCAAGCCTTATTTGTCAATACATTTATTTGTGTGTGCAACTTCTTGATCACGCTGTAGTTTGTGGGAGAATTTAATCAACTTCACTGTGGTGTTTCTTTTTTTCCATTCAGTTCTATAAAACATATGAAATACTGAGGGGTACGTAATGAACCTGTAGATCACATACAGTGAAATTAAAACACTTTATAAGATTAATCAATGAGGAGCCTTTAGTACTGAAATTGTAATGGGGAAGTTATGCTACTAAATCTATATTGGGGGTAATTGAAATTGTTAATTTTAAAGACAGTGGATGAACCTACTTTTTTAAAAATTATGTTTCTCTCCAAAAGTGTTGCTTCCTACTGTCGTTTCTTCTGATTTGTGGCTTGACAACTGGTTAGTGCTGTTTCCATTTTGTATGTTTGTGAGTGTTCATGCACCATATGGTAAGTAGCCAGTTTTTATAGCTTATTTGTATTGCAGAGAACACAAGGTTTCAATGATATTAAAAATATTCCAGATAATCTCATACTGCTTTGCAAAATGAATTTAAAATAAATCTCAAGGAAAGTATTACACCCTGTAGACACTGTGAGATACATACTCATTTACATAAAACAAAATCACTGTGAGGTACGACAACTATCTAGAACTGTACGGTTGATATTTTAAAATTTTCAAAAAGCACTTTAGAGCTTAAAATAACCAGGAAAAACTTCTCAGTTAAGTTTTTAATGGATATTTGGCCTGTTTAGTTGTAATAGCATTCAAATGTGTTTTTCCATAGTGACTGAATATTAGAGTCACTCACACAGATCTTAATGTTCGTACTTTTAACACAGTTCATTAAAATTGCTGCTGATGTCCAATATGGTGAAAACACATTTCACTTGCGATTTACAAGATATAAGGCCCATCTATTATTGCTTTGTATAGTTCAAATTATACTGTTCCTTTCTGAAATGTTTGAATTTCAAAACTGTGTTTTATAACACTGGTCAAAGTTTAACACTCACTACTGTTCAATCCAAAGAAATAAATGCTGAGATGAATGAAAAGAAGTAACACTCTGAATTGACTGATTAACAAAAATTTGAGAATTATAATGTGGCCTAGATTTTGAGTTTAGTGAATGTGCCTAATGGCTAAGGAAGATTAGTTTTGGTACATGAGATATTAAAATGAAACTTTGGCTGCATAATAATATTGGATTAAAAAAATATAGGTATGGTATTAATCCAGGTCATTGTTAGGTTTGCACCATGTAAATCAATCATTCTTTTTTAAACACAATGAGAGATAGAAACCCTTCATCTCACATATTATCCATGTCTAATTTCAACACAGATCAAATAAATTGAAATATTGTTACGGTCTGTACTGATACAGCCGCGTAGTCAACACCATGCTTCAGTGGACAGTGTAGTTGATGAAAACTGGTAATTTACACTTGATATTCTGATATTTGCTTTTAAAAACAAAACAAATATTTGTATTTTTCTTATGAATTAGAACAATAATGTTAGTCAACTGAGTATCCACATCTATGATGGCGACACACGCAACTACTATTTTGTCCCTTACTACTCCCTCGACTATCTAATTTCAGCAATGATGACTCTACTAATTGAACAAAAATATCACTGACCCAGCACTCATGGTGCTCTGACCTCAATAATAAATCTTGGTACCTAGACGTGAGGTGTGCGAGTGCACAATGAATAACTCTGAGCAAAACATTGTGGATTCCTTACACGGTGCACCAGTTTTATGCTCTTCTTCATTGCTGGTGGTTCAAACAGGAGCGCAGAAAAGCTTACAACTGGGTTTTCAACTCTCAACTTTGGAAAAACCTGTGGAATAGTCAGTTCCTAGGATAGGGATATAGCTTCATTTAATAACTGACATTTGTATAACATGTCTTCTAATATTATTTACTGTATATTCTTCATGACATTACAGGAAATCAAGTTCAGTTAAAAGAACATCTTTGTACAATAGGTACTATGGAAAAAAAGGAGTGAGATAACAGTTACATCTGACAAAACTTAGTTACAGCACGTAAGCCATGACAATGGCAAATTGTAATGACAGAAAAAGCATTATATAACTGTTATAATATACTATGTTAACAGCTATGTATAAAAGTACAATACGTTGTTTTTATAGCAATTACTTACTTCTGTTATAGTGAAACTCAACAAAAAGGTACACAAAAACAATAGTTGTACTTTATCGATTTATCAGTAGACAAGGATAGTAACAATATGTTCTTCCATAACAGTAACAAGTGAGTTGGCACATACTGAAATGACATGCATTACTATTGTCTTGGCTGTTATCATAAGAATATAGCTCATGTGTCTGTACACAATATGCCACATGTAAGCTAGTTTTTAAAACATAATTTCTTTCTTACCCCTAGCTCTTTAAATAAGTTAATTTTTTATTTACAAACAGTTGGAAATAATATTTAAGCAATAATAAGAAGCCAAGACTGTGCACAGATTAATGCAGTTGTCATTCTCCACTTTTTCAATACAAAAAGTAAGAAACTGAAAGATGCTTGCCTAAAAAATACAGTGCTATAGAAAACTGCACTGAAGTACACAAGTTACTGATTCTTTTAAATAATCAATGTACACAGTGAAACCTTAATGCATCACTTCCTGTGTCAATCTTTTTTGTTCTCTATTTTGTAACTTATCTGCGCAGTTTTAAGTTGTGCCACTTTAGCATTTAGGTCATTCCCGACAAAAAGTTTTTATGTATGTCATAAAAAATTACAACATTGATAGTTATTAGTATGGTTGATATAATCTATTATGATGTTATAGTTATATGCTAAGTGGCACTAACCAGACATTACCAGATTGAATGAAGCAAATACAATTGCTGGTACACTCCTGTGTATACAAATCAGTCATTTTACACCTGCATTATTTTGTAATTTTGTCACTTCTCTGTCAACATTTTCAGGTTCTTTTCTTGTTCAGTTGTTACAGTCTCCTTTTTTTGTACACACTGGAGTAATTATATGCAAATATATCAGACAGACTCAAAGTGTGAAAGACAGTTCCAAGAAAAAAGGCAGATATTAAGTAAATGACAATAAGTTGAATTTTAGAGAAGTTGAATACGTACCTCTTTGGTAGTAAACCGAGAAAGTAACAAGTCACTTCCTCATCTCAGTATAAAAAAAACCGTGTGTGTGTGTGTGTGTGTGTGTGTGTGTGTGTGTGTGTGTGTGTGTGTACAGGTGGTGGTGGTGGTGGTGGGGGGGGGGGGGGCATTGCAACAAGAAATAAAGTAATTTATTAAGTGTGACTTTTCTGGTAGACTTGTTCCATTCTATTCCTGGAATTTATCAGTTTAATTTGACACAAGCAGTCAAAATGATAGGCTGAAGCTTCACAGTGCTAAAAATTGGATCACAATACCTTGCAAGAGACCTGAATTGCAGCACACTTGCAAATCTTTACACTGTTACAGACACTTCTCCTAAAATGTCAGATAAGCGTTTAAGGTGAAGGTTAACAGCACCATAATCAGAATCAGATTGACTGCGATGTATTAACTGGAAGGCATTCATGTATTCCAGTTCTGAGAAACTCGGTCCTTTCTCCATCACTCTGCTTAGTATATCCTTGAAGAAAACAAATCAAGTTAGTCAATGAGTACAGGTCATTGGTGATGAACTGTGTTAATTTTTATTTACGACACAAATTTTTCATTTTATGTACAACACCACTTTGACAATTAGCATAAAAAATCCAATCTCAGCATGCAAACAATTAATCTAAAAACTGAACACATTCAACAAATCAATTAAAATTATTAATTTAAAACTTCACTACTTGTTTACCATGAAAAAATTAGTTCCATAGTTAAGACAGCCTGAAACAGTCAGCTCATGAATACACTGTGCAGTTTATGCAGACTTTCTTCAAGAAGTAAATTGTGAAAAGAGAGGAAAATGTTACCAATGATCTACTGACATCAACATCCTGCATTTTTCTTAACAATTCACAGAAAGAAACTGAGGTTCAAAAGCACTATACTTTTTTTTGCAACTGAGTTGAAGAGAGAGAGAGTGTGTGTGTGTGTGTGTGTGTGTGTGTGTGTGTGTGTGTGTGTGTGTGTTGTGCTGAACTGTCAAGCAGCAGGTTAGCATTTAAGTGGAAGAAGCACAGTATCCACAAGGGATATGATGTAAAACTTTTGACATTGTTTGTTTGTGTTGCTTACTCAACTGACCTGCATGAGATTCTGCATAACAGAACTCTCAAAATTGAAACTTCCTGGCACATTAAAACTCTGTGCCAGACTATGATTCAATCTCTGGACCTTTGCCTTTCACAGGCAAGTGCTCTACCAGTTCAGCTACCCAAGCATGACTCACAATTTGTCCTCGCAGCTTTGTTTCCACCAATACCTCGTCTCCTACCTGTTCTCATAATTGTTAAGTTTCCAAACCATGAATAATTTGTGCATAACAAGCATCACATTTTAGTCATTATGTAATTAAAATGGGCTTTAAAATTGAAACTATTTCCCAAACTGCCTCGTATGCAAATACTTATATGTTAGAACTGAAATCACTGTTTTTAGTCACAGACTTTTGACAACTACTAATAATGGAAAAATAAAATTACAAAGGAATGCCAGTTTCAAATGAGGCAATCAATGAGGTGTAAGTGATAAAACAGAATATTTGGAGACGTGCACCATACTGTTGTGTAAGAACCAATCTACTTGGTGGCAAAGGGATATACATGTATTGGTTGATTTGAACTGCTTCCTAATAATCATTTGAAGAACTACTAAACAAGAACTGCGTGTATACATGGACAAGGAAAAAAATTCCTGGATTTCCCGGTTAAAAATACACATTCTCCCGGATGAAAACACACTTTTTCCGTGTTAAGTGACAGTATACTCTTCCTCGGCACTGTAAAAGTCATCAATCCTTTGAATGTTTATGGTTTTATATACCGACATATAATTTCCCGGCACTTTAGAAAACGAAACTCAGGAGGAAAAACACGTTCTGAAAGACCTTTGATGTGCAGCAACATGTACGCTGCATATTTTCGTAATTACGACGTTATAAATTTGAATTCCACCAAATAACGCACGTCACTTTCCGAAGCATTGAAACTGAGACTGCGATGCGCTTTTGTAAGCGTCATAGCTCATTCACGTGATCCCGCTAGCTGATGACAGCAATAGAGCCGCGTGGAGGGTCTGAATCAGAGGCTGAGACGGTTCTGCGACCGTGTGGGCTGCAGATTCCTCGACTTGGGCCATAGGGTGGTGGGGTTTTGGGTTCCGCTGGATAGGTCAGGAGTCCACTACACGCAACAAGCGGCTACACGGGTAGCAGGGGTTGTGTGGCGTGGTCTGGGCGGTTTTTTAGGTTATATGGCCTTGGGCAAGTACAGAAAGGGCAACAGCCTCAACGGGTGCGGGGCAAAGTCAGGACATGCGGCGACCAAGCAGCAATCGGTATTGTAATTGTCAACTGTCGAAGCTGCATTGGTAAAGTACCAGAACTTCAAGCGCTGATAGAAAGCACCGAAGCTGAAATCGTTATAGGTACAGAAAGCTGGCTTAAGCCAGAGATAAATTCTGCCGAAATTTTTACAAAGGTACAGACGGTGTTTAGAAAGGATAGATTGCATGCAACCGGTGGTGGAGTGTTCGTCGCTGTTAGTAGTAGTTTATCCTGTAGAGAAGTAGAAGTGGGTAGTTCCTGTGAATTATTATGGGTGGAGGTTACACTCGACAACCGAACTAGGTTAATAATTGACTCCTTTTACCGACCTCCCAACTCAGCAGCATTAGTGGCAGAACAACTGAGAGAAAATTTGGAATACATTTCACATAAATTTTCTCAGCATGTTATAGTCTTAGGTGGAGATTTCAATTTACCAGATATAGACTGGGACACTCAGATGTTTAGGACGGGTGGTAGGGACCGAGCATCGAGTGACATTATACTGAATGCACTATCCGAAAATTACCTCGAGCAATTAAACAGAGAACCGACTCGTGGAGATAACATCTTGGACCTACTGATAACAAACAGACCCGAACTTTTCGACTCTGTATGTACAGAACAGGGAATCAGTGATCATAAGGCCGTTGCAGCATCCCTGAATATGGAAGTTAATAGGAATATAAAAAAAGGGAGGAAGGTTTATCTGTTTAGCAAGAGTAATAGAAGGCAGATTTCAGACTACCTAACAGATCAAAACGAAAATTTCTGTTCCGACACTGACAATGTTGAGTGTTTATGGAAAAAGTTCAAGGCAATCGTAAAATGCGTTTTAGACAGGTACGTACCGAGTAAAACTGTGAGGGACGGGAAAAACCCACCGTGGTACAACAACAAAGTTAGGAAACTACTGCGAAAGCAAAGAGAGCTCCACTCCAAGTTTAAACACAGCCAAAACCTCTCAGACAAACAGAAGCTAAAAGATGTCAAAGTTAGCGTAAGGAGGGCTATCCTTGAAGCGTTCAGTGAATTCGAAAGTAAAATTCTATGTACCGACTTGACAGAAAATCCTAGGAAGTTCTGGTCTTACGTTAAATCAGTAAGTGGCTCGAAACAGCATATCCAGACACTACGGGATGATGATGGCATTGAAACAGAGGATGACACGCGTAAAGCTGAAATACTAAACACCTTTTTTCAAAGCTGTTTCACAGAGGAAGACCGCACTGCAGTTCCTTCTCTAAATCCTCGCACAAACGAAAAAATGGCTGACATCGAAATAAGTGTCCAAGGAATAGAAAAGCAACTGGAATCACTCAATAGAGGAAAGTCCACTGGACCTGACGGGATACCAATTTGATTCTACACAGAGTACGCGAAAGAACTTGCCCCCCTTCTAACAGCCGTGTACCGCAAGTCTCTAGAGGAACTGAGGGTTCCAAATGATTGGAAAAGAGCACAGATAGTCCCAGTCTTCAAGAAGGGTCGTCGAGCAGATGCGCAAAACTATAGACCTATATCTCTGACGTCTATCTGTTGTAGAATTTTAGAACATGTTTTTTGCTTGAGTATCATGTCATTTTTGGAAACCCAGAATCTACTATGTAGGAATCAACATGGATTCCGGAAACAGCGATCGTGTGAGACCCAACTCGCTTTATTTGTTCATGAGACCCAGAAAATATTAGATACAGGCTCCCAGGTAGATGCTATTTTTCTTGACTTCCGGAAGGCGTTCGATACAGTTCCGCACTGTCGCCTGATAAACAAAGTAAGAGCCTACGGAATATCAGACCAGCTGTGTGGCTGGATTGAAAAGTTTTTAGCAAGCAGAACACAGCATGTTGTTATCAATGGAGAGACGTCTACAGACGTTAAAGTAACCTCTGGTGTGCCACAGGGGAGTGTTATGGGACCATTGCTTTTCACAATATATATATATAATGACCTAGTAGATAGTGTCGGAAGTTCCATGCGGCTTTTCGCGGATGATGCTGTGGTATACAGAGAAGTTGCAGCATTAGAAAATTGTAGCGAAATGCAGGAAGATCTGCAGCGGATAGGCACTTGGTGCAGGGAGTGGCAACTGACCCTTAACATAGACAAATGTAATGTATTGCGAATACATAGAAAGAAGGATCCTCTATTGTATGATTATATGATAGCGGAACAAACACTGGTAGCAGTTACTTCTGTAAAATATCTGGGAGTATGCGTGCGGAACGATTTGAAGTGGAATGATCATACAAAATTAATTGTTGGTAAGGCGGGTACCAGGTTGAGATTCATTGGGAGAGTGCTTAGAAAATGTAGTCCATCAACAAAGGAGGTGGCTTACAAAACACTCGTTCGACCTATACTTGAGTATTGCTCATCAGTGTGGGATCCGTACCAGATCGGTCTGACGGAGGAGATAGAGAAGATCCAAAGAAGAGCGGCGCGTTTCGTCACAGGGTTATTTGGTAACCGTGATAGCGTTACGGGGATGTTTAATAAACTCAAGTGGCAGACTCTGCAAGAGAGGCGCTCTGCATCGCGGTGTAGCTTGCTCGCCAGGTTTCGAGAGGGTGCGTTTCTGGATGAGGTATCGAATATATTGCTTCCCCCTACTTATACCTCCCGAGGAGATCACGAATGTAAAATTAGAGAGATTAGAGCGCGCACGGAGGCTTTCAGACAGTCATTCTTCCCGCGAACCATACGTGACTGGAACAGGAAAGGGAGGTAATGACAGTGGCACGTAAAGTGCCCTCCGCCACACACCGTTGGGTGGCTTGCGAAGTATAAATGTAGATGTAGATGAATAGGACACGTGATGTAGTCAGCCAATAGCAAGATCATTCTTAAGTAGCGCGAATACACAAATAAGAAAAGTTAATGGCTTAAATTAATATACTTAGCATTAATATACTTAGCATTAATATACTTAGCATATAACATTGGTCTCGAAGATTAATAAGTTGGAAGAGAAGCTAAGCTTCCACATATAATGTTGATCTTTTTTGCGCTTGTTGCACTTTAAGATAACACACAAATGCGCCAGTAAAATTTTTAATAACGACGCAAATGTCTCATCTTCTGGGCTCGAAATACTTCTAAATGGTCGTCCTCAAAGAGTTGATTTTTAATTGAGAGTCAAATGCTTTGTGATTTAAGAAATTCATTGTACATTCTTGCACATAATTCATCTTGCGTAAAAGGAAATCTGCTTTGAATGTAACGCTTTTCAAACCACCATTCGCAATATTTTCCCGCCACCTGTTAGAAATAGGTTCGCTTCAGCAGTTGCGAGAAAGCGCCAGATAACTAGCGTCACCGCGCTTGCGCAGCTACAATGACGCAGGAAGCCCATATGTTCGTACGTGTAAAACATTAAAAGATCTTATATATGTCATAAAAGAAACAAGACATCAAAGGATACTTCAAGAGCGTCGGGATTTCACGAACCATACTAAAGTGCATAATTCAGCTTAAAATGCACATCCGTATGTAAATTTTCTTGGAGTACCAGTACTCAAGTTTGGTTCTTCATTATAGCATAATGCCATACGTGCACTTGAAATGAAGTGAACGGTTGAAACTAGCCAATAGTGTGAAATTAAACACTTCATTTCAAATAAATTGACTGCCTCAGTAGAAAGGATTAATAAAAGCCAAATCTCTGTAGCAAACCAGCAAAAATAACTTCATTGTTCTGTAAGGCGATTAATGCTTGACTGTCAAAGGTGGAAATAAAATCTGAAATTATTAACATATTTTAGCCTGCCGTAATTATGCGAACGTATTTTAAATCATCTGATAGCTCCCGGCCACATAAATCCGTTTTGTTATCATTTAACATGAGAGCAATAAATGAAGAGGAAACAACAAAATCACTGAACGTAAACACAGGTCACGTGGAGACAACCCTCCCCACCACAACTCTGACTGTTCTGTGCATCAGCCCCGGATCTATGATATTTCCGAACCGGGGCAATATTAAGTAGTGGCGCCCAGCCACACTTCCGTAACCAGAAGCGGGAGAAGGTACTACTCATACGCGACTCAACTGCGCATGCGCAAGAGCCCGCCCGCAACTGCTCAAACGAATCTAATTTAAACAGTTGTCACGTCACGCTCATCGGTGGCAATTTGTTGTTATAAAGCATTGCTTAGTGTTCCTAAAGCCTTTGACACACTTTACTGTTGGCAGACGCTTGTACGAGCACTGTTTTGTTGTTGTATATGGCGCATTTCCTTTGCAACTTAAGTTTTATTTTCGTTTTTTTCCCCTCCCGTTCATTGTTTTGTTGCTGCAGTATCATTCTGCAGTAGCAGGATACAATAATTCCTTTGTTAAGAGTATTGGTTCTTACCAGTCAAAATCACAAAAATTTAATTGAAAACTAAAACAATGAAAAACTCCCGGAATTCTAAACAATTCCCGGGTTTTTCCCGGATCTCCCGGGTCGTATACACCCTGAAGAAGTGTTTTCTCTTTGGATATGAAGAGATGCAAGTGTACATACATATTTTTAGTTCCAAATATTTTGTAAACTGCTGTATTCAGGTGGTTCACTGCATTAGAAATTGGCAGATTAGATGGCACTTTTGCAGTCAAAACATTAAAATAGAAGAATGGAAGAAGGTGATCATACTTAGAAGAATGGAAGAAGGTGATCACACTAAGAAGAATGGAGATACAGAACAGGGCAAGGACTGAAAATGCTAATAATGATGATGCTGAGATATTTGCAATAACTTTCTCAGTCTGTAATGACCCACTGGAAAGACCTTTAGTGACAATGCAGAGGTCAGAAGAAAAACAAAAACATCACCAAGTTTCAGATGTATGTCATACAGTACAACTCACTCAAGATCCTGGACCACAATTTCCTGATTTCAGGCCACTTCTACATGAAATATTTTATAAGACTAGCCTCAATGACGACATGAATTTTGACTCCATTGATTTAAGACAATGAAACCTCTCTTGTCAAAGCTCAGTGATAATACAGTTGAATGTACAGTCACCACCTGCCACGACAACAGAGAAATGTCAGAATCTGCAACAGCTACTTCGATCTGTGCCTCCGATATACCACGCATTCTATATAAATCTAAAGCGCAGGCCAAAAACATCTGTTTCTAAAACATAGAAGATATCACCAGCAAAGTAAATTAAAATATTATGGCATCACTTGTAGTGCTGCAAAGTGGTTTCAGTCATATCTAACTAATAGAAAACAAAGGGTGTCATTACATAACACTTCAGCAGTAGGCAATCAGACAACATCTGACTGGGAAGAAATTACATGTGGTGTTCCCCAAGGTTCCATACTAGGTCCACTACTGTTTCTTGTGTGTATTAATGACCTGTCATCTGTTACATTACCAGATGCCAAGTTTGCCTTATTTGCAGATGATACAAATATTGCAATAAATAGTAAATCAAATATGAATTTACAACGGGCAGCTAATCAAAATTTTACTGACATTAATAAGTGGTTCATAGCCAATTCGCTGCCATTAAACTTTGAAAAGACCCACTATATGCAGTTCAGAACTTCCAAGAGATTTCCTTCTGGTGTGTATATAAAATATGATGACATGGGAATAGGAGAAGTTGAGAGTGTAAAATTCTTGGGATTACAACTTGATATTAAATTCAGTTGGGAGCAACATACTAACGAAATGCTAAAGCACCTAAACAAGTCTGTTTTTGCAATGTGAATGATGTCAGACATAAGAGATATAAATATAAAAAAACTGACATATTTTGCTTATTTTCACTCCATTATGTCATATGGTATCATATTTTGGGGTAACTCCACAAACAGAGAAAAATTTTTTAGAGTACAGAAGCGTATAATAAGAGTAATGAGTAGTGTAAATCCAAGAACATCATGTCGAAACCTATTCAAAGAATTGGGCATATTAACCACAGCTTCTCAGTATATTTATTCCTTAATGGAGTTTGTTGTAAATAATACATCTCTTTTTCCAAATAACTACTTAGTGCACAGTATCAATACTAGGAATAAGAACAATATACATAAAGATTTAAAATCACTTACTCTTGCCCAGAAAGGAGTCCAGTATTCAGCAACGAATATTTTCAGTAACTTACCAGCAACCATTAAGAGTTTAGTTTGAGACAAGGCACAATTTAAACATTATTTAAAAGAATTGTTGGTGGCCAACTCCTTCTATTCCATCCATGAGTTTCTCAACAAGTGCAGTAGATCATTTTAATGAAAATTTATTATACTTTAAATTTTGACAATACTTGGTTGTAACAGCCAAGTAACTACCTACTGTGTGAATGATGGATGTATGGAAAACAGATGTAAGTCTTAAATCTGTAAATAGTGGAAGTTTAATTTTAAATCTTGTACATAAATCTTGTTCTTAACTGAGGATCACTGAAATGAATAATTTACTTTAATTTTTGACAATACTTGGTTGTAATAGCCAAGAAATAGCAAATGTCTGAAGGATGGATTTAATGAAAGCAGATGTAAGTGTTAAACCTGTAAATATTAAAAGTTTAAATTTAATTCATGTACATAATTTTACTGTTTTGACTGAGGATCATTAAAATTAATGAAACTCAAGTTTTTCTAATTACATTTTTGTAATGTGTTTATCTGACATGTTCCACACCCAGGAGGATTCCATCTTTTGTGGGTCTATGGAATAAACAATTTATCTAATCTAATCTAAAATGGAGGTGAAGCACGCAACCTGCTCGTCATGTGGAGCCTTCTGATGATGCTATATGGGGCTTGAAATAGACATTTCCCATAATAAAAAAAATTGGGGGAGGTGTATTTGGATGTGTATGTACTAAGAGCTTGCTCGGAATTTATGTTCCTGTATGTAAAATTGTTTATTCATTTGCCTTATGCACTTCATTATATGCATAACCAATAAGTCACATGCATGTATTACATTAATGCATGAAAATAGAACAAAATACTGTATTACATTGTTGTGAGTCATTCCAAATCTGATGTTAATGAAAGTCAAAGGGATGTAAGTGATATCCTTGGGAGCAAAGGAGTGTAAATGCCAACTAGATTACTGGTAAAAGCATTACTGAGCACAACATCCTGAGTTTTATTCGCTGATTTTTTATACATAGCTTCATTGCCAACCACTGCAAATGATAGTTACTGCATGCAATACACAAATGAACACAGAATTTTAAATTTTATACAAGTTTTGAAGCTCATTTTCTCAGAATTGTTATTTTGCCACATACACCACTTTGCCTTTAACCGGATCAAATAACAGACTTTCAGGCAGTGTACGAATCCCGCGGCAAAAAAGTTGTTCATCTTTTGAAGAGATCCACGAATCAATCCAATTTGTGACTTCTTCATGAGATCGGAAGTGCTGGTCAGAGCCAGGCCATGCGCCGTTGATCTAAACAGGTGATACTCAGAGGGAGCAATGACTGGAGAATACGGCAGGTGAGGTAGGACTTCCCATTTTAATGTTTCCTAGTGTGTTTTAATCTCTTTTGCAACGTGGGGTCAAGCATTGTCATGCTGCAAAATCACTTTATCATGCCTCACACCTCATAGTACATGATGCCGAGCTGGTCCCACCAAATGCAGAGCATGATTTTGGACCCGTGAATATTAGGTTTGGCCGTTGACGTGAAAGCATGTTCGGGATATCCACATGATTTTTTGCGTTTAGGGTTATTGTAATGAACCCATTTTTTGTTCCAAGTCACAATGCGATGCAGAAATCTCTTCCGTTTGTGCCTCTGAAGCAACTGTTCACAAAAACACAAATGCCGTTCAATGTCTCTTGGTTTCAGCTCACTCAGGATCCAAGTTCCTTCTTTCTGATTCATGCCCATAGCCTTGAGACATTTTGAAATGGCTTGCTGTGTCACTCCCACTAATCGTGCCAGTTCTTCTTGAGTTTGACACGAGTCTTCACTCAACAATATCTCCAATTCTGCACCTTTGAAAACATTCTCTTTTCCATCATTATTCCGGTCTACGACGTTAAAATCACCGTTCTTTAAGTGTTGAAACCACTTACAACACATTCTTTCACTAACAGTGCCCTTACCATATGTTCTTGAGAGCATTTGATGAGACTCAGCTGCTATTTTCTTCATATTGAAACAAAACAGTAACGCCTCCTGCAAATGGCGAGAATTAGGCTCGTAAACTGTCATTTTCAATCGAGAACAACTTCATGATGCAGACACAAATAGAATAATGTTTGAATGAGGTTATGTCGACCAAGGTCCAAGCTAACTGCCTGGCGTCTGTGATCTGTTTCTTTCGATCGCTACTTGCCGTTGTCGCCACCTATCGGCAAATGGCAGAAGCAAAGTTATACACCTTGTATATAAACATAGGCAGAAGGCTGCCAATGTCAATAAGATTTAAATGACAATCTTAGCAAGCAATGCAACTTTACACGTTATCAAATCCAAGAGATGATTGTTCTCCTTTCTTCAAATTAACATTAAAAGTCAGAGGAACTACGAACTGGCATCAATCAGTGTAAAATGATATAATTCATCAGTGAAAAAGAATTTCCAATTTGTTTAGTATGAAGGATGTAATGTAGTAGCATGACAAACATTTGGCTGTAATAGTCAAACATTGGCATAATACAGCTCCCTCTCATCCAGGGGTCTGTCCTGCCCTTCCTTTTTAACCTTCCTAAAACTATTTCTATTTCCTCCTTGAGAATGGGAGCTAGTAGTTCCAAAAGATAGGAATAAAGGAGACCACTCACTGAATAATAGTAGCATTTGGTCTTCTGCTATTTGGTGAGTGGCCTCCTTCACTCCTAAATTATTTGGATTCTACCAGAACTTTCCTATTATATTTGTTCAAAAAGATAATACTTTTATGTTTTTTATATTCTGTTGGCAGTACTAAGAATGTTGCCTTGTGAACTGTAAGCACTGGGCACCAATTCTGTTCCATAATTTTACAGCAATGAGTATTTTTCTATTTCTTATGGTAATTTGGAAAATGTTAGCTATTTGATTATTTCGTAGGCAGCCGTTCGTTACATTTGCACGGTTCTCCACTAATGCGTGCCTCACAAAGAACTATTAAAAACTTCTTTTTTTTTTTTTTTTTTAATTTCTGCAAATCTACAATTCATAATGTTTTGTAACACATGAGAGCCCAAGGCCATACATTTCCTTCTCAGATTTAATGTTCATAAAATGATTATGAACAAAGTACATCAACAATACTGTTCATAGTTTGCATTTTATTGAGTGTAACGAGTTTCATCTATGTAGGCCTATAAGACTTGCCAGTTACACGACAGTCAATTCTTTTAAAGTACATGCAGTGTATGACTTGATGTTATCATTTTAAATATTGTATTATGATATTCTTTGACATGACTTGTCTATTTAGTAACAAAAAAGTTGCATTATAATAAGGAAATTTTACACCTGTTGTATTATATTAAGGTCTGCTCCCAACACAATATGTCAGACAGGCACAGAACACAACTAATGAATGGGTATGGATGTCTAGTCTGTCTCAAAACACTACAGAACGCAACTTTTACCTTAGAAGTTGGCATGGGAGTGATTTCCATAGGATGCCAGTTTATGTAGGTGCCAACTGAATTTTTAGGATATTTGGCAAGACTATTAAAGATATGATAACGTTTTTCTTTTTATCTCGATCTTTATTTCTTTCATAGGTGGAGTTGATTTTTGCAAGAATGTGTGCTCTTTTTGAGATCTGAGTTCTGATTACTTAGAAAAAAATTTAATAGGTGCATTAATTACACAGCAAGGCTGTTTCCTTGTTAGACAAGATCTGAGAAAACATCTAACCTTTGTTCATCTCATTTTTTATGTAACTTGAAAAAGCATCATTTATCTTTGCTCACTGTGTTACATGGAAAAAGCTGTTTTATTTAACTTTTTTTTATTTTTTTGGGGTGGTGAGGGGGGGGGGGGGGGGGGGGGGGAGGTGGGAAGTTCACACATACTGACTGTTATCATATAAGAAAAGTATCATGAGAGAGTTACAACATTTACAAAAGTTTTTCCCAATAAATGTGAACCACCGGTCGATAAAGTGAGGAGGTATTTTGGCGACAGTA
This sequence comes from Schistocerca serialis cubense, assembly GCF_023864345.2. Lineage (NCBI taxonomy): Eukaryota > Metazoa > Arthropoda > Insecta > Orthoptera > Acrididae > Schistocerca > Schistocerca serialis. Next base: position 139,086,309 of record NC_064642.1, on the reverse strand, counting down.
AAAAATACATTTATGAAAGGGATCCCACTAAAGTGTTAACTACGTATTAGTTCAACATCCACAAAACTTGTAGACTCCTAAACCACAACAATTGACTCTGATTTTTAAAATAACGGCCTCCAAAAGCCACAATACGAGGTCTGTTCAAAAAATTCCAGAACTTTATCCACAAAATTTTTGTATGCTTACCTTTTACTTATTGCGCACAGTCTAATTCAAAATACTCTCCTCCACAATTGATACACTGCTGTCAATGCCATTTCCATTTTCGGAAGCAGTCTTGGTACGCCTCTTGCTGGATCATGCGAAGTGCCGTCTGCAAATTTTCTTTTATTTCATCTGCCATTGCAAATCTTTGTCCTTTCTCAATTTTGGAAATAATAAAAAAAAAAGTTTGCAGGAGAAATATAGGCCTTAGGGAACACCTCATTTTGATACGTGTGATCCTAGTGCTCTTCACAGATTGTGAGGCAAAGGTCTTTCCGGTCTTGACTCACGAGCTGAGACACAAACTTGGCAGCAACACAATGCACTCCACGAGGCTGTGTCAGGATTTCATGACGTGGTCCAACTGAAATGTTACATTCTTCTGTAATCTCACGGACATTCAGTCTTCAATTGGCATGCACAATTTTGTTGATGTTCCTGACATCAGCATCATTGGGAGACATCGAAGGGTGTCCTGAACGAGGGTCATCTTTATCTTCCATCAGGCCATTTTTAAACTATGTGAATCATTCTTAATACTGAGTACGGCTTAAGCACCTATCACTGTAGGCTTCCTGCATCATTTGGTGTGTCTCTACAAAGATTTTCTTGAGATTAACACAAAATTTAATACAGATGCATTGCTCCTCTTATTCTGCCATTTCGAAATTTGCAAACTGTGTGACACAACATACTACTAAATACAGCACTGAACAATAACTGACAGACATACAATAATTAAGCTTCTGGCAGTTGCACATTAAACACAGACATGTGCCAGGATGCCAACTGCATTTCGCTCCAACACACCATTGGTGTCAAATTACAAATTTTTTGAACAGAGCTCATATTGCACAGTATTTTCAGTAATGTTTAACTAAATTTCAGTTTCAAATTATGTGATACATATTTTCCAAACCTTTACACTGTACACTTTCTAAATTTTAATTCTTTCCTAAGTGGTAGGCAACATAATAATATTGTATATTTCTATTAATTAATCTTGTATTCCACTTTACGTGAATTATCAAAATGGCCACACATTTCAGATAGTTGCCAACAGATTGCTAATGTAATTGTTTAGGGAAGTTATTTATTCAGTAAATAGAATTGTCATATAAATAACTGTACAACCGAGACTTTCCCTTTATACAAAAGGAAAATCATTACTGTCTATCAAAATCAGACCTAATTTTTCATAAATAGAATCACACAGTAGAACATGCCAAATATTAATTGCCTCAAGCATGTTAACATATAGAAGAATCTTAAAACTTAAATTTTTCAGTTACTTAAGCAAACAATGCTACTTAATTTATACTTGCATTTTTGTAAACTTTAAAAAATTGTAACTTTGCTTGAATTATTCGCTATTGAAAAACTGTAATTCAAGTCATTACTGTTTTTGGAACATTCTGGACAGTTATGTTCCAACATATAGAACAAACTGAGCATCACAGTAGGTGTCGATGTACAGCTGTTGCTAAGACAACATCTACTATGTGAACTGTGCGTGAGCTGTTTGTGTTTTGTCTCAAATAACAATTGGGAGCAAGTATGAGAAAATATTGTGTCTCAAGTTTATGTGCATGCACTGTGAATTTAGTTAATATGAAAAAGCAGCAATTATAAAGCAGCTCTCTTTAGTACGGGGTGGAATTTTCTTTGTGAAGTGTTAATATGCTACTGAGAATCACAAATGTGAAATAAATCAGTAGATACTGAAATCGAAGAAAAACTTCTGTACTACAAACCAGAAACCTTGACTTCTTTTTCTTCCATAGACAATGGAAGAAAAGAGTCTCTAATCTGGAACTCTTATACAGATGAATCCAGCATCATACTCCCATAATTACTATTTTGAGTATTATGCAATGTCTACTTTTTCCATAGTATTAGAAATGAACTACAGTAACAGTATCCACGGTTAGAAAAGTGCATACTTTAATTCCAAATCTGCAAAAGTGTTTATCTCATATAAGGTGCAGGAAAGGGAGACATACACACCACTCTATAAGTGCAATGTTTATCCCTACATGTCTTACTGATGAAACACACTTGTGAACAAAAAACTATAAAACAAGTTATTATATAGGAGAATAAAACTACCATGCACATTTATTGTTTTATATTGACGTGGAAAATCATGTCTAGGGATGATGCATGTCTTCAAGGTGGGATGGCAATCACAGTAACTTAGTGACAGTACGTACCTGCGTGGATGTGAATATATGAGGTCCCTGCATCACAAGCCTACCAGGAGAAGTACAATGTCCTCTGAGCATATAAATGTAACACTAACAACAGTTATCATAAAATTTAAACAAATGAACTATTGTGACTACATAGACTTCACAAGCATACTAACTGGTGATAGTCTTGTTGGGTCTGTAACTGGATCATGTCATCACCTAGACACAATATACATAGAGTTACACAAACATACACACAAAATTCAAGCTTTCCCAACCAATGGTTGCTTCATCAGGAAAGAGGGAAGGAGAGGGAAAGACAAAAGGATGTGGGTTTTAAGGGAGAGGGTAAGGAGTCATTCCAATCCTGGGAGCGGAAAGACTTACCTTAGGGGGAAAAAAGGACAGGTATACACTCGCACACACAAACGCATATCCATCTGTACATACACATTTTCAATGTCTGCTTGTGTCTGTGTATGTGCGGATGGGTGTGTGTGTGTGTGTGTGTGTGTGTGTGTGTGTGTGTGTGTGTGTGTGTATACCTGTCCTTTTTTCCCCCCAAGGTAAGTCTTTCCGCTCCCAGGATTGGAATGACTCCTTACCCTCTCCCTTAAAACTCACATCCTTTCGTGTTTCCCTCTCCTTCCCTCTTTCCTTATGAAGCAACCGTTGGTTGCGAAAGCTTGAATTTTGTGTGTATGTTTGTGTGTCTATCAACCTGCCAGCGCTTTCGTTTGGTAAGTCACATCATCATTGTTTTTAGATATACTTGTATGTAGAAGTTTCAAGATGGACACACTGATTTGGATGTTTGATGTTAGCAGAAAGTTATTGTACACAATTATCAACAACATATATGTGAAAGATGTTATTCAAGAAATATGGAGGTTGTTGCATTACAGTCCCTTCCAGCAAAAAGAACAATGAGGAGATGAAGTCCATTATTGCCACTTCCAAGGTAATGGTCAAATAAAATATGAAGAAAAGCAGAACTATATTATAACTAATTATTGCTGGAGGAAAGTCAGAAACTAAAACAGTGACAAGAACAATTAGTAAATAGAACTATTAGAGAAATACAATCCATTCTGAATGAAGAATTATGCTTGACAACCAAATCAACAATTGATTGACCAAAGTGGTTCACAAATAAATACATGCACTAAAAGCCAGTTATTAAAAAAGGAGTATATTGACAATGAACTACAATTAAAATTAATGGCGTTATATATGACACAAAATATTATTAAGACTGCAAGTCGGAAGATTTGCAGCTGGCAGCTTTTAAGGGTACTGACTGTTTTCGACGGGTGATTGATGAACTTACCGCAGTTGGCAGTACATGCTGCAATGTTCTACAACATCATAACATCATCAAGTTGTGGTGGTATAGCATCTTTTATATAAAATGCTTTGTGCTGAACAACATAGCCCGTTGATTCCATAGAAAAAACTGATGTCAGCGATATAGGTCTAAAAATTATACACAGGAGTTCAATGAACCTTCTCAAAAATGGGAATGACTTGTGCTTTTTCCAATTACTTGGTATCCTTCATTGCTCCAATGTCACGGATAAACTACAACTAGAAGAGGAGAAAGATTGCATAATCTCTGTAGAATCTTACAGGTATCTGAGCTGGTGCAGAATACTTTCTGCTGTTAAGTGATTTTAGTTCATTTTCTATGCCACAATCACTTGTCTCAATACCTGCCACCGCATCATTCATGCAATTGTTGTACAGAAGAATGATATTACAATCTTCCACAGAGAAACAATTTTGGAAGACCAAATTCAGTATTCCAGTTTTTTTTTCATCTTCAGTTTCAGTGCCAGTGAATCACTGAATAAATAGTTCTATCTATTTACTAACTTCATATATGAACAAAACTTCTTGGGATTTTTGGTCAGATTAGCTGTCAAAATCTTCTTTTCAAATTCAATGAACACTTCTTCCATTAGTTAGATAGTTTCATGTTCCAGCGATCATTTGCATGGTAAATCACAATTATGTGGAATTTTACATTCACACTTCAAATTAATTTGTAAATATGGCTATGTACTGAATATTTACAAGTTATTTGATTTTATTATTATTATTATTATTAAATATACATATGTGAGTTAGTGATTACTAGCCACCACCTTTTCCACATTACAACAACAGAAGTTCTATGAAATAGGCAGAGTTTCCAAAGAGAAACTTCTCAGTTTGTTTTCAAATTTTACTTCGTTGTCTGTCAGACATTCTATATTACTGAGCAAGCTATCAAAAATTTTAGTTGTGGCATTATGCATTTCTTTTTATGCTAAATACAATCTTAAAGTGAAGTAATCATCTCATTTTTTCTTCTGGTATTGTAATTATGTACATCATGGTTCCTTCTGAACCACAGTGTATTATTTACAATAAACTACAAGAGGGAATAAATATACTATGAAGCAGTAGTCAGAGTGCCTAATTCATGAAACATGTGTCTAAAAGATGATCTGGGGTGAGCACCACATAGTCTTACAGCACATTTTCGCGCAATGGCGACTTCCTTTAAGAAATATGTGTTACCTCAGAATATTATTCCTTGTGACATCACTGAATAAAAATATGCAAAATATGTTAACTTACTGATTTGTCACTCTCTCTCCAAGATATGCAATAATTCTAAGTGCAAATATGGCCAAACTAAGTTGTGTTATATGTTCCAAAATGTGATTTTTCCAGTTAAAATTGACATCAATATGGACACCTAAGAATTTTTAAGTTTCCATCCTATTTATTGTTTCCCCATCATGTGTTACACTTACCACTGGGGTAGTACCTTGACATGTGCAGATCTGAGTATGTTGTAGCTTTTAAAAATTGAGGGTGAGACCATTCGCAGAAAACCAGTCAATGGCACTTTTAAGAACGCCAATATTATGAAAAGGATTTACTGCTACTCACAATACAGTGGAGCTATTGAGTCACACACAGACCCAACAAAAAGACTGCTAAACAAGTAAGCTCATGGCCAAAAAGCCTTACTCTGGAGTAAACAAAACAAACAAACACAAACACACACACACACACACACACACACACACACACACACACACACACACACACACACATTCACATAAACACAACTGTAACACACATGACCACTGTGTCTGGTTGCCGATGCCAGACTGGGAGCAATTGAGCATGATGGGAAAAGCAATTTGGGCAGTGGGGATAAGGAGGAGACTGGGGTGGGGAGGGGTAGGTATAGCAGAGTAGGGGTGAGGGGTTGTAAATTGCTGTCGTGAGAGCTTACAGGGACATGGTGAGAACAAGGCAGGGCAGATATGTGCAGTAGGCAGGTTAAACGGAGGGGAGGTATGGAGGGGAGGAGCAGAGGGGGAGAAGAGGGGAGGGTGGGGCAGGACAGAAAAGGAGAGAAGTAGAGGATGGGAAAGATGACTGTGGGTTTGTTGATGTGATAGAAGGCTGTGTAGTGCTGGAATGGGAGCAGGGAAGGGGACAGGTGGGTGAAGGACAGGAACAAACAGAACAAACAAAAGTTGAGGCCACAGACTGTTCCCACTGCAGCACTTTATGTCCCCCACCCCTACCCTGCTATTCTTCCCCTTCTCTCCTCACAGTTGCTTGCAGTCTGGCCTCAGCACCCAGAGACAGTGGAAAGGGGTGTGTGTGTGTGTGTGTGTGTGTGTGTGTGTGTGTGTGTGTGTGTGTGTGTGTTGTTTAATCCAGAAGGAGCCCCTTTGTCTGAAAAATTACTTGTTTAGCAGTCTTTTTGTTGCGCCTGTCGGTCTCCACTATACGGTGAGTAGCGATCTATCCTTTTCATAATATTGTCAATACTCCATCTCTGATTTTCCATTGTTCGATGCTTTTAAGAACATTGTTTACCATTTCTTCTGTTGGTATAGGTATGCTTAAATTGATTACAATACTAGTTTCATATGCAAAAAGAACTAATTCTGCTTGTTGTATGCTAGATCCATATCATTTCTATATAGAGGAAAAATAGCAAGCATAAGATTGGGTCTTGGGGAACCCCACACATGATTTCACTCCACTCAGAATAACATCCCCTGATTATAGTGCTTGAATTATACCCAGTACTACTTTCTTTTGGTTAGATACGACTTTAACCACAGGCTGGCTATACCCTCAGTCCCATAACTTGGGAGAATATTGTGATTCACAGAATCAAATGCCTTAGAGAGGTCACAAAAAATACCATTTGGCATTATTCAGTTACACTCATTTTGCTTCATTCGGCTTCTGTCAATAAAATTTCAGACCCCCCTTAAAATTGAGACTTCAAGGTTAATAGTGAATACAAGTCTGCAGCCTATGGTTACATGAGCATGTTAATGAAATGAGAGAAATGCTGTTTATTTTAGTCTTTTTGCCTAAGATCAGGAAGTCTTTATCTACCTTTTTCATACAGGATCCCTTTCCCTGTCTGTCTTGCCTTACGGAAGTTTGATGCTTGTTGGTTCTACCTGTGAATCCAAGAACCATGTTGGATTCATCACTGGCAGGAGGTATGGTCAGCCTGTTAATGGATACCTTTACCTAGAAGGAATGTGCTCTGCAGGAAATTGAAAATTATCCCAAGTTAAACATAGTTTGTAATTTATTAGCATTATTTGGCATTTTTGAGATTGTTAGTTTTCTTGCATAAATGGATTTACTGAGGCTTGTATGCACAAATGGATGCTCACTACCACTTGTCTCACAAATGTTTCTAGATCTGCGTTAGGTTTTATTCCAGTCACAAAAGATGATAATGGCTGGGAGAGCGGTGTACTGACCATGCGCCCCTCCATATCAGCATCCAGTGATGCCTATTGGCTGAGGATGACATGATGGTCGATTGGTATTGCTGGGCCTTCCAAGGCCTGTTTGGACAGTGTTTGTGTACCTTAGATAGGTTTTATAATACTTGAAAATTTGTTGTACAGTTTTATCCCGAAGCTATATATTTTATTATGACATCTGTTAGTGTTTGTAGACATGACATGAATATTATCTTCCTGCCTTGTCTTGGGCAATGATTGTGAGTGTGTGTCTATATATATATATAAACAAAGATGATGTGACTTACCAAATGACAGTGTGGCAGGTCGACAGACACACAAACAAACACAAACATACACACAAAATTCAAGCTTTCGCAACAAACTGTTGCCTCATCAGGAAAGAGGGAGGGACAGGGAAAGACGAAAGGATGTGGGTTTTAAGGGACAGGGTAAGGAGTCATTCCAATCCCGGGAGCGGAAAGACTTACCTTAGGGGGAAAAAAGGATGGGTATACACTCGCACACACACACACACACACACACACACACACACACATATCCATCCACACATATACAGACACAAGCAGACTGTCGACCTGCCAGCACTTTCATTTGGTAAGTCACATCATCTTTGTTTTTAGATATATATTTCCTACGTGGAATGTTTCCCTCTATTATAACTAATATATATATATATATATATATATATATATATATATATATATATATATATATATATATATATATATATATATATATGTGTGTGTGTGTTTTTTTTCTCCATTTATTAATCTTATATTTCTTGACAAACAGTTATGTTCCCAAGATGTACTTGAAAGGTAATGAAGGTATGTTCAGCTTTTTCACGTGAGGTCTCCATGAACAAAATTACTGCAACAATTACATTTTTCACGTATTTGTTACCATTTTGATGTGTTTTAGAAGTTAGCTGATTTTACATATAGTATCTGGGTGTGTGTTACTTTACATTTCTTACTTCTGTTAATTTTCTGTATTTACACTGCAGAAGCAGAAATTTGCAAACAATATCCCATGGATGTATAAACTGCTACATAAATGATCAACACATAAAATCATACATTCCAATACATATTGAACACACATTCAAAAGTTTAATAGAATATATTAAATTCTCTATAATTGTGAAAAAGATTAATATAATAAAGGTATTAGAAATTTTTATAAATCATAAGAAATCACAACAAAAAAGTCTTGAAGATGAAAGTTAACAGTTACCCATCTATTTCTTCAAGTCACCTTTAATTTATGAACTATACTACAGAGAGAGAGAGAGAGAGAGAGAGAGAGAGAGAGAGGAAAAAAAAACTAATACAATAGAAGAAAAACTTAAGGTGAAGTCTTACTGTTCGTAAATTTTTTTTTTTATATTTAAGAACTGCAGTTATAAGGGGAATTTTTAGTGCAAATTAAAATGCATTTAACAGATTACTTTCTGAATCACAGGACTCTGCGATAAGCAATACTGTCCCAATATCTATTTAATCTGATATTAAAAAAAGCAGTGTGTGTGTGTGTGTGTGTGTGTGTGTGTGTGTGAGGGCGCGCACATGCGAGAAGGGAGGCAGTACCTATAAGTAGATCAGTGATACGTATATCTATGCCCAGCAATTTTCTGAAATATCAAAATTTTCATAAATTATTCAATTAGCGTGCAAATCAAATCTCCAAAGATGATTGCAGTGAAACTATGCATAACAACAACAACAACACACACACACACACACACACACACACACACACACACACACACACACACACACCATATTTAAGGTCATAACGTATTATTGTGCAAGAATGATTTTCATAGTCTGCTTTTGTCAAGAACAAGGGTGAGTATTATATTTATTTATTTGTTTTTATTTACACACCAAGTTCTGCAGGACCAAATTGAGGAACAAATCCCCAAGGTCATGGAACGTGTCAGTACATGAAATTACAACATAAAAGTAATAACAGATAAAAATAAATTTTTATAAACCCGAAAAAGTCAGTCCATAAGTTTAAGTAAACGCAATCAACAATACAACAAGAATCAGCTTAATTTTTCAAGGAACTCCTCGACAGAATAGAAGTGACCCATGAGGAAACTCTAAAGTTTCGATTTGAAAGTGCATGGATTACAGCTAAGATTTTCGAATTTGAAAGGTAGCTTATTGAAAATGGATGCAGCAGTATACTGAATGAGATATTCACTCTGCAGCGGAGTGTGCGCTGATATGAAACTTCCTGGCAGATTAAAACTGTGTGCCCGACCGAGACTCGAACTCGGGACCTTTGCCTTTCGCGGGCAAGTGCTCTACCAACTGAGCTACCGAAGCACGGCTCACGTCCGGTACTCAAAGCTTTACTTCTGCCAGTACCTCGTCTCCTACCTTCCAAACTTTACAGAAGCTCTCCTGCGAACCTAGCAGAACTAGCACTCCTGAAAGAAAGGATATTGCGGAGACATGGCTTAGCCACAGCCTGGGGGATGTTTCCAGAATGAGATATTCACTCTGCAGCGGAGTGTGCGCTGATATGAAACTTCCTAGCAAATTAAAACTGTGTGCCCGACCGAGACTCGAACTCGGGACCTTTGCCTTTCGTGGGCAAGTGCTCTACCAACTGAGCTACCGAAGCACGACTCACGTCCGGTACTCACAGCTTTACTTCTGCCAGTACCTCGTCTCCTACCTTCCAAACTTTACAGAAGCTCTCCTGCGAACCTAGCAGAACTAGCACTCCTGAAAGAAAGGATATTGCGGAGACATGGCTTAGCCACAGCCTGGGGGATGTTTCCAGAATGAGATATTCACTCTGCAGCGGAGTGTGCGCTGATATGAAACTTCCTGGCAGATTAAAACTGTGTGCCCGACCGAGACTCGAACTCGGGACCTTTGCCTAGGTCCCGAGTTCAAGTCTCGGTCGGGCACACAGTTTTAATCTGCCAGGAAGTTTCAGCAGAATACTGCACACCTACCTGCACAAGAGTTAAGGAAGTCTGATCCAAATGCAGGTTTGATTTCTGTCGAGTATTAACCGAGTGAAAGCTGCATATTCTTGGGAATAAGATAATATTGTTAATAAGAAATGACAGTAAGGAATATACATATTGAGAGGCCAATGTCAAAATACCGAGACTCGTGAACAGGGGTCGACAAGAGGTTTGTGAACTTACACCACTTACTGCCCAAACCTCCAGTTTCTGAGCCAAAAATACCCTTTTAGAATGGGAAGAGTTACCCCAAAATATAATACCATATGACATAAGCGAATGAAAATAAGCAAAGTAGACTAATTTTCGTGTCGAATGATCACTCACTTCAGATACTGTTTGAATAGTAAAAATGGCAGTAATAGGTCTGTGAACAAGATCCTGAACATGGGCTTTCCACGACAGCTTACTATCTATCCGAACACCTAGAAATTTGAACTGTTCAGTTTCACTAATCACATGCCCGTTCTGTGAATTTAAAATGTCAGGTTTTGTTAAATTGTGTGCTGTCATTGCGGTCTTCAGTCCAGAGACTGGTTTGATGCAGCTCTCGCTGCTACTCTATCCTGTGCAAGGTTCTTCATCTTCCAGTACCTATTGCAACTTACATCCTTCTGAATCCGTTTAGTGTATTCATCTCTTAGTCTCCCTCTGCGATTTTTACCCTCCACGCTGCCCTCTAATACTAAATTGGTGATCCCTTGATGGCTCAGAATATGTCTTACCAACCGATTTCTTCTTCTACCCAAGTTGTGCCACAAATCTCTCTTCTCTCCAATTCTATTCAACACCTCATTAGTTATGTGATCTACCCATCTAATCTTCAGCATTCTTCTGTAGCACCACATTTCGAAAGCTTCTATTATCTTCTTGTCTAAACTATTTATCGTCCATGTTTCACTTCCATAAATGGCTACACTCCATACAAATACTTTCAGGAACGACTTCCTGACAATTAAATCTATACTCGATGTTAACAAATTTCTCTTCTTCAGAAATGATTTCCTTGCCATTGCCAGTCTACATTTTATATCCTCTCTACTTCGACCATCATCAGTTATTTTGCTCCCCAAATAGCAATACTCCTTTACTACTTTAAGTGTCTCATTTCCTCATCTAATTCCTGCAGCATCACCCGATTTAATTCGACTACATTCCATTATCCTCGTTTTGCTTTTGTTGATGTTCATCTTATATCCTCCTTTCAAGACCATGTCCATTGGGATCAGCTGCTCTTCCAGGTCCTTTGCTGTCTCCGACAGAATTACAACGTCACTGGTGAACCTCAAAGTTTTTATTTCTTCTCCATGGATTTTAATTCCTACTCCAAATTTTTCTTTTGTTTCCTTTACTGCTTGCTCGATATACAGACTGAATACATCGGGGAGAGGCTACAACCCTGTCTCACTCCCTTCCCAACCACTGCTTCCCTTTCATGACCCTCGACTCTTATAACTGTCATTTGGTTTCTGTACAAATTGTACATAGCCTTTTGCTCCCTGTATTTTATCCCTGCCACCTTCAGAATTTGAAAGAGAGTATTCCAGTCAACATTGTCAAAAGCTTTCTATAAGTCTACAAATGCTAGAAACATAGGTTTGCCTTTCCTTAATCTATTTTCTAAGATAAGTCATAGGGTCAGTATTGCCTCACGTGTTTCAACATTTCTAAGCAATCCAAACTGATCTTCCCCGCGCCCGGCTTCTACCAGTTTTCCCATTCATCTGTAAAGAATTAATGTTAGTATTTTGCGGCAGTGGCTTATTAAACTGATAGTTCGGTAATTTTCACATCTGTCAACACCTGCTTTCTTTGGGATTGGAATCATCATATTCTTCTTGACGTCTGAGGGTATTTCGCCTGTCTCACACATCTTGCTCACCAGATGGTAGAGTTTTGTCAGGACTGGCTCTCCCAAGGCTGTCAGTAGTTCTAATGGAATGTTGTCTACTCCCGGGGCCTTGTTTCGACTCAGGTCTTTCAGGAACTCTTCACGCAGTATCATATCTCCCATTTCATCTTCATCTACATTCTCTTCCATTTCTATAATATTGTCCTTAAGAACATCGCCCTTGTATAGACGCCCTATCTACTCCTTCCACCTTTCTGCTTTTCCTTCTTTGCTTAGAACTGGGTTTCCATCTGAGCTCTTGATATTCATGCAAGTGGTTCTCTTTTCTCCAAAGGTCTCTTTAATTTTCCTGTGGGCAGTATCTATCTTACCCCTAGTGAGATAAGCCTCTACATCCTTACATTTGATCTCTAGCCATCCCTGCTTAGCCATTTTGTACTTCTTGTCATCTCATTTTTGAGACGTTTGTATTCATTTTTGCCTGCTTCATTTACTGCATTTTTATATTTTCTCCTTTCATCAATTAAATTCAACATCTCTACTGTTACCCAAGGATTTCTATTAGTCCTCGTCTTTTTACCTACTTGATCCTCTGCTTCACTATTTCATCTCTCAAAGCTACCCATTCTTCTTCTACTGTATTTCTTTCCCCCATTCTTGTCAATCATTCCCTAATGCTCTCCCTGATGCTCTCTATAACCTCTGGTTCCTTCAGTTTATCCAGGTCCCATCTCCTCAAATTCCTACCTTTTTGCAGTTTCTTCAGTTTTAATCTACAGTTCATAGCCAATAGATTGTGGTCAGAGTCCACATCTGCCCCTGGAAAAGTCTTACAATTTAAAATCTGGCTCCTGAATCTCTGTCTTACCATTATATAATCAATCTGAAACCTGTCAGTATCTCCAGGCTTCTTCCATGTATACAACCTTGTTTCATGATTCTTGAAGCAAGTGTTAGCTATGATTAAGTTATGCTCTGTGCAAAATTCTACCAGGTGGGTTCCTCTTTCATTTTTTCATAATGGTCCAACTTCTGGAGCAATATTTTGTCATCAACACAATCAAATGCCTTAGTTAAATCAAAAAATATGCCAAGTGTTCAAAACATTTTGTTTAACCCATCCAGTGCCTCACAGAGAAAAGAGAATATAGCATTTTCAGTTGTTAAACAACATCTAAAGCCAAACTGTACATTTGATAGCAAATCGTATGATATAAAATGATCAATTATCCTTACATACACAGCCTTTTAAATACCCTTTGCAAACACTGATGGCATAGAAATAGGTCTAAAATTATCTACATTATCCCTTTCTCCCATTTTATAAAGCGGCTTTACTACTGAGTACTTTAGTTGCTCAGGAGACTGACCATTCCTAAAGGAAAAATTAGAAATATGGCTAAACACAGGGCTAACATGTGCAGCACAGTACTTTAATAATCTGCTAGACACTCCATCATAACCATGAGAGTCCTTAGTCTTCAGTGATTTAATTATTGACTCAATCTCCTTCTTGTCTGTATCACGAACGAGTATTTCAGACATCAATCTCGGAAAAGCATTTGCCAAGAAAGTTATATGATTCACTGTAGAAACTAATTTTTTTTAAATTCACCAACAATGCTCAGAAAATGATTGTTAAATACTGTACATATATCTGATTTATCAGTGACAGAAATATTTTTACTGTGAACTGACTTTATATCGTTGACCGTGTGCTGCTGACCAAACACTTCCTTCATGACTGACATTATGGTTTTAATTTTATCCTGTGAATTAGCTATTCTATTTGCATACCACATACTCTTTGCCTTCCTAATAACATTTTTAAGCACCTTACAATACTGTTTGTAATGGGCTACTGTAGCTTGATTGTGACTACTTCTAACATTTTGATATAATTCCCGCTTTGTTCTACAAGATATCCTTATCCCACTAGTCAGCCACCCAGGCTGCCTATTACTGCTAGTACCCCATTTAGAATGTTCTAATGGAAAGCAACTTTCAAAGAGCAAGAGAAATGTGTTAAGGAAAGCATTGTATTTATCATCTATGTTATCGGCACTATAAACATCCTGCCACTCTTGTTCCTTGAAAAGTTTTAAAAAACTCTCTACTGCTGTTGGGTAACTTTCCCATGTAGAGTGTAATTAAATATGACATTTGTTTGAGTATAAAAGCCTTTTAGTGTTAAAATTTGTGCATCATAGTCTGAAAGGCCATTCACGCTTTTACTAACAGAATGCCCATCTAATAATAAAGAATGAATAAAAATATTGTCTACAGCTGTGCTACTGTTCCCTGCACCCTAGTTGCAAAACACACAGTTTGCATCAGATCATATGAATTTAGGAGATCTACCACCATCCTTTTGCTTGCACTATCATATACAAAATTAATATTGAAGTCACCACAGATAATTAATTTCTGGTACTTCCTACAAAGTGAATCAAGAACCTTCTCTAGTTCACATCATCATACAATTATTCACTTTCTTATATATATGAATCCAATGTGATTCGAGCATTTTAGTACCACTCTTATTTGATATACATTTGTAACATTTGAACTCATAAGGATATTATTCTCACAAGTAAACTAGTAAAGTAATAACACAATCAAAAGCAAAGATAAAAATAAATATTTGTAAGCTAAAACAGATTTGTTTACCTCTGGAGTGAGATAGAAGAGCTCAAAGTAATGTCTTGCATGATCCAATGCTATCTCTCTGGCCATTGTAATGTTGGTGAGAGTCTGTTGCAAAGCAAAAATATTGCGACACATTTTTCGAATTCCGCCTTCGTCAATCTGTCTGATGTACTGTGCAGAGCTGATCAAGATTTTTGCAATCAGGTGTCCCAAACCTTCAAATATATACTGAAAAACATACTCAATTATAAGAAGTGAACTTTCAGCAAAATTCATCAAAACTTAAGAATTAATTTTCACTTATTGCTGGAACATTATACTTTTATTTTCTCAGATGTTCTATGGTGCCATCAGAGCCCATACTCATCAGTCATTGATAAGTACCCAAATTAACAATTCACAGCGTGCAGACTTAGAAAAGGAATACGTAATGCAAAACAGTAAAGGATCTGTAGTACTGCAGAAACTCCTTATGGGAGTCAGCCACATGGAAGCCTTTCACTGTAAATGTGAAAAGTCTAGAGTTAACAACTAGTATTTTTCAATTTTTCTGGGAATCTATGGACAATACAGTGGAATAACCATGCACATTTCACTGTACAAATGTTAAGGAAATGCACATCATTTTCTGTCTCATTCAATTTGTGCATGGTGTATTTTCATTTAAATGAGTACATATTATTAACAAATCACACGTACACAGAAGCCACTATTAAAA
Source organism: Schistocerca serialis cubense (assembly GCF_023864345.2). NCBI lineage: Eukaryota > Metazoa > Arthropoda > Insecta > Orthoptera > Acrididae > Schistocerca > Schistocerca serialis. The sequence goes on along the minus strand of NC_064642.1, from coordinate 139,070,882 downwards.
CTACAAGATTTTTTAAGCAAAAGCCTGCATGAAAGAAAGGATAGTAGGATGGAAGATGTGGGTTTAGTGTCCCATCTACACCAAGGACATTAGAGATCAAACACAAGCTGGGATTGGAGGAAGAATTCAGCTGTGTGCTTTTCAAAAGGACAATCCGACCATTTGCTTTTGACAATTTAGGAAAATCACTAACCTAATTTTGAATATCTGGACAAGGACATGCATAGTCATCATCTCGAAGAGAAGACAAGTGCATTAACTACTCTGTCACTTGCCCAGACAAACTGCATGTCAGTGGTTTCATACACCTATTTTATTGAAAACTTCGGGATGATTTTAAACTTCATACATGATGAATACTCCATACATGTTGTTTACTGTGTGCTCCACAGCTAATACTTTTTTCTTTGTATTCTCTCTACAAATACTTTGACACATTACAGGTTCAGTCACTTACAGGGAGACCTATAGTAAATGTATGGTTTCCAAATAAATATTATTAGGCTGATTTTTTAAAGAGAAGAATAACTTTAATTTATACCAAATTGAAAGTTAATTGCCTTATATACAAACAATAGAAAATCCAGGATGGAATGTAACAATATTATGAAGAGGAAATTTGCTATTCACCATATAGTGGAGTTGCTAAGTTGCAGACAGGCACAACAAAACGGCTCACAATCAAAGTTTTTGGCGATTACGGCCTTTGCCAGCAATAGAGAACACACGCACACGCACACACACACACACACACAGGCACACATGCAAACGCAACTCAACACATGACTACTGTCTCAGGCAACTGAAACCACACTGCAAGCAGCAGCACCAGTGCATGATGGGAGTGGTGACTGGGTGGGGGTAAGGAGGGGCTGGTGTGGGGTGGGAAGGGGAAGTGACAGTATGCTGGGGATGGCAGACAGTGAAGTGCTGCAGATTAGATGGAGGGCAGGCAGGAGGGGGGGGGGGGGTAGTGGAAAAGGAGAGAAATAGAAAGAGAGGGTGTGATGGTGGAATGATGGCTGCGTAGTGCTGGAATGTGAACAGGAAAGGTGTTGGATGGGTGAGGACAGTGACTAATGAAGGCTGAGGCCAGGAGGGTTATGGGAACGTATGATGTACTGCAGGGAAAGTTCCCACATGTGCAATTCAGATAAACTGGTGTTGGTGGGAAGGATCCATATGGCATAGGCTTTGAAGCAGTCATTGAAATGAAGGATATCATGTTTGGCAGCGTGTTCAGCAACAGGATGGTCCACTTGTTTCTTGGCCACAGTTTTATGGTGGCCGTTCATGTGGATAGTCAGATTGTTGGTTGCCATGCCCACATAGATTGAAGCACAGTGGTTGCTGCTTAGCTTGTAGATCACATGACTGGTTTCACAGGTAGTCCTACCTTTGATGGGATATGTGACGTTAGTGGCCGGACTGGCGTAGTTGGTGGTGGAAGGATGTATGGGACAGGTCTTGCATCTAGGTCATTACAGAGGTATGAGCCATGAGCCATGAGGTAAGAGATTGGGAGCAGGGGTTGTGTAAGGATGGACAAGTATATTGTGTAGGTTCGGTGGACAGTGGAATACCACTGTGGGAGGGATGCAAAGCATAGTGGGCAGAACATCTCTCATTTCAGGGCACGACAAGACGTAATCTAAACCCTGGCGGAGAATGTAATTCAGTTGCTCCAGTCCTGGGTGGTACTAAGTTACAAGGGGAGTGCTCCTCTTTGGGTGGACAGTGGGTCCTTGGGGGGTGATGGGAGACTGGAAAGATAAGGCACGGGAGATTTGTTTTTGTACGAAGTTGCGAGGATAATTATGGTTTGCCAAGGCTTCAGTGAGACCCCTGGTATATTTTGAGAGGGACTGCTCGTCACTACAGATGCGACAACTATGGCAGCTAGGCGAACACAAGGGCCACTTCTTTTCAGGGAATGGGTGGCAGCTGTAGAAGTGGAGGTATTGCTTGTGGTTAGTGTGATGTGGATGGAGGTACTGATGTAGCCATCTTTGGGATGGAAGTCAAACATCCAAGAAGGTGGCTTGTCGAGTTGAGTAGGACCAGGCGAAGCAAATGGAGGAGAAGTTGTTGAGGTTCTGGAGGAATGTGGATAGGGTGTCCTCACCTTCAATCCAGAGAGCAAAGATTTCATCAATGAATCTGAACCAGGTGAGGGGTTTAGGATTCTGGGTTTTTAGGAAGGATTCCTTTAGATGGCCCATGAATAGGCTGGCATAGGATGGTGCCATGCGGGCGCATGGTCTTTGGTAGAGTCTGACTGGTAGGGTTGAACTGAATATTGAACCTTGCCTAACTCAGTTAACTCCACTTCCAACCATGATCCACACACACTGCCCCAAAATTACCCCCTGTTGACTTTCCAGAATTTCTTAACCTTGAACCTTGCCACACGATCATTCCCCAAATCCCTCAACATGCAAACTAACCTTACATTCGCAGCAAGAACCGCAGTCCACTATTTAAAAACTGATCCCAAACTTATAATCCTACCTGCGGACAAGCCAGCTGTCAGATACTCCCACCTACAAAACTTGCCACAGCAATCCCATTCCAGAAATCCAGCAGGATCTCCGGTCACTCCTCAAATCCTTAGGACCATCCCAGAACCTCACTCCCTAATCCCTCTCTCTACTCACCCCTATCACTCTCCAAACTACGACATTCTACATGCTTCCTTAAGTCCATAAACCTAACCAACCAGGGCGCCCCATTGTCGCCAGTTACTGTGCTGCCACCAACAGAATCTCTGCTCTTGTAGACCAACACCTTCAACCTATTACCCACACCCTACCCTCCTATATAAAACATAACAACCATTTCCTCCACCGCCTCTCCACAGTTCCTGTCCCTTTACCACAAGTCACTATTGATGCCACCAACCTGTACACTAACATTCCTAATGCCCATGACCTTACCGCTATTGAACACTATGCCTGACGGATTCCAAACGAACAACTTCCTTCCTAGTCACCATGACCAACTATATCCTCACCCATAATTACTTCTCCTTTGAAGGCATAATCTACAAACAAATCTGGGGAACTGCTATGGGCACCCACATAGCACCATCTTATGCCATCCCATTCATTTGCCATCTTGAAGAACCCTCCTTGTAAACACAGAATCCTATACCCATCACCAGGTCAGATTCATTGATGAAATCTTTGCTCTCTGGATTGAAGGTGAGGACACCCTATCCACATTCCTCCAGAACCTCAACAACTTCTCCTCCATTTGCTTCGCCTGGTCCTACTCAACTCGACAAGCCACCTTCTTGGATGTTTGACTTCCATCCCAAAGATGGCTACATCAGTACCTCCATCCACATCACACTAACCACAAGCAATACCTCCACTTCTACAGCTGCCACCCATTCCCTGAAAAGAAGTGGCCCTTGTGTTCGCCTAGCTGCCATAGTTGTCGCATCTGTAGTGACGAGCAGTCCCTCTCAAAATATACCAGGGGTCTCACTGAAGCCTTGGCAAACCATAATTATCCTCGCAACTTCGTACAAAAACAAATCTCCCGTGCCTTATCTTTCCAGTCTCCCATCACCCCCCAAGGACCCACTGTCCACCCAAAGAGGAGCACTCCCCTTGTAACTTAGTACCACCCAGGACTGGAGCAACTGAATTACATTCTCCGCCAGGGTTTAGATTACGTCTTGTCGTGCCCTGAAATGAGAGATGTTCTGCCCACTATGCTTTGCATCCCTCCCACAGTGGTATTCCACTGTCCACCGAACCTACACAATATACTTGTCCATCCTTACACAACCCCTGCTCCCAATCTCTTACCTCATGGCTCATGGCTCATACCTCTGTAATGACCTAGATGCAAGACCTGTCCCATACATCCTTCCACCACCAACTACGCCAGTCCGGCCACTAACGTCACATATCCCATCAAAGGTAGGACTACCTGTGAAACCAGTCATGTGATCTACAAGCTAAGCAGCAACCACTGTGCTTCAATCTATGTGGGCATGGCAACCAACAATCTGACTATCCACATGAACGGCCACCATAAAACTGTGGCCAAGAAACAAGTGGACCATCCTGTTGCTGAACACGCTGCCAAACATGATATCCTTCATTTCAATGACTGCTTCAAAGCCTATGCCATATGGATCCTTCCCACCAACACCAGTTTATCTGAATTGCACATGTGGGAACTTTCCCTGCAGTACATCATACGTTCCCATAACCCTCCTCATCTTCACTATCTGGATAGGAGGTAAGGACACCCTACCCACAATCCTCCAGAACCTCAACTTCTCCTTCATTTGCTTCATCTGGTCCTACACAACCCAACAAGCCACCTTCCTGGATGCTGACTCCCAACCTCAAAGATAGCTACTTCAGTACCTCCATCCATATCAAACCTGCTAACAACTAGCAATACCTACACTTTGACAGCTGCCACCTGTTCCCTACCAAGAAGTCCCTTCCACACAGCCTAGCCACCCTGGTCGTCGCATCTGCAGTGATGAGTGGTCCCTCTCAAAATATACCAAGGGTCTCGCTGAAGCCTTGACAACCGTAATAATCCTCGCAACCTCGTACAAAAACAAATCTCCCTTGCCTTATCTTTCCAGTCTCCCATAACCTCCCAAACTCCCACTGTCCAGCCACAGAGGAGCATTCCCCTTGTAACTCAGTACCATCCAGGACTGGAGCAGCTGAATTACATTCTCTGTCAGGGTTTCGATTACCTCTTGTCATGCCCCGAAATGAGAAATGTCCTGCCCACTATCCATTCCAACCATTCGACAGTGGCATTCCACTGTCCACTGAACTTACACAATATACTTGTCCATCCTTAAACAACCCCTGCTCCCAATCCCTTACCTCATGGCCCATACCCCTGCAATAGACCTAGATGCAAGACCTGTCCCATACACCCTCCTAACACCACTTACTTCACTCACTAACATCACCTATCCCATCAAAGGCAGGGCAATCTCTGAAACCAGTCATGTGATCTACAAGCTAAGCTGCAACCACTGTGCTGCAGTCTATGTAGGCATGACAGCCAACAAACTGACTGTCCACAAGAATGGCCACTGACAAACTGTAGCCAATAAACAAGTGGACCATCCTGTCGCTGAACATGCAAAACATGATATCCTTCATTTCAGTGACTGCTTCACAGCCTGTGCCATATGGATCCTTCCCACCAACACCAGATTTTCTGAATTCCGCCAGTGGGAACTTTACCTGCAATTCATCCTATGTTCCTGTAACCCTCGTGGTCTCATCCTTCATTAGTCACTGTCCTCACCCATCCAGCCCCTTCCCTGTTCCCATTTCAGCACTACAAAGCCATCATTCCACCATCACACCCAGTCTTTTTATTGCTCTTCTTTTCTGCTACCTTCCTCCCTCCCCACTTCTTACATCTACATCTACATATATACTCCACTAACCATCAAGTGCTGTGTGGCGGAGTGCACAATTTGCGCCAAAGTCATATTTACCCCGCTCTGTTCCAATCGTGGATCGCACGAGGGAAAAACGATTGTCTGAAAGCCTCAGTACAAGCTCTAATTTCCCTTATATCTGAGTGGTGATCACTATGCGATTTGAAAGTTGGTGGTAATAATATATGCTCTACATACTCGGTGAAGATCGGATTTCAGAATTCAGTGAGCAGCCCTTTCTGTTTAGTGTGGCGTCTATCTGAAATTGTGTCCCACTTCAAACTTTCTATGAGATTTGAAATGCTCTAGTGATGGCTAAATGTACCAGTCACGAATCTTGCCACTCTTCTTTGTACCTTCTCAATCTCTAAGACTGGATGAACTAACATACTGTAACCTATTTCTGATGTTTAAGGACTGCATCGCTTCAGGATTCTACAAATAAACTGCAATCTAGAGTTCGCCTTACCCGTTACTTGTGTAATCTGATCATTCCATTTGAGATAATTGCGATTAGTCACACCCAGATACTTGACGGATGTTACCGCTTCCAAAGATTGGGCATTTATTTTGTACTCGTACATTAATGGGGATGGTTGGTTGGTTGTTTTTGGGGAAGGAGACCAGACAGCGAGGTCATCGGTCTCATCGGATTAGGGAAGGACGGGGAAGGAAGTCGGCCGTGCCCTTTGAAAGGAACCATCCCGGCATTTGCCTGGAGTGATTTAGGGAAATCACGGAAAACCTAAATCAGGATGGCCAGACGCGGGATTGAACCGTCGTCCTCCCGAATGCGAGTCCAGTGTCTAACCACTGCGCCACCTCGCTCGGTTAATGGGGATGTTTTGCCTTATTATACAGCAGTAGGTTACACCTACTAATATTGAGAGATAACTGCCAGTCATTACACCACATATTTATTTTCTGCAAATCCTCATTGATTTGTTCACAACTTTCGTGTTATACTACTTTCCTGTAGACTACAGCATCATCGGCAAATAGTCTAATGCCGCTGTCAATACCATCAATCAGATTGTTTATGTAAATCGTAAAAAGCAGCGGACCTATTACGCTGCCCTGGGGCACACCTTAAGTTATGCTTGTTTCTGTTGAAGTCATCCCATTCAGGACGATGTACTGCTCCCTGTATGTCAGAAAACTTTCTATCCAACTGCATGTGTCATCAGATAGACAGTAAGCGCGCACTTTTTGGAGCAAGTGACAGTGTGGAACTGAGTCGAAGGCCTTTCAAAAGTCGTGAAATATGGCATCAACCTGGGAGCCGGTATATAGAGCCTGTTGTATATCATGCACAAAGATGGTCAGCTGTGTCTCGCATGACCGCTGTTTCCTAAAACAGTGCTGGTTTCTGCAGATGAGCTTCTCAGAGTCTAGAAAGGTCATTATGTCTGAACACAAAATGTGTTCCATGATTCTACAACAAATCAATGTCAGTGAAATTGGCCGGTAATTATGAGCATCCGATTTTCTACCCTTTTTATAGATTGCTATGACCAGGGCCTTCTTCCAGTCCCGTGGAACTTTCTGCTGTTCCAGTGATCTCTGATAGACGATGGATAAGAATGGTGCTATATTTGTAGCATAGTCAACATATAATCTTACAGGGATACCGTCTGGGCCAGATGCCTTCCTGGCATCTAACAATCTTAACTGTTTTACAATCCCAGATACACTAAACACTAAGTCAGCCATCCTTGCATTTGTTCAATAATTGAAAGGGGGAATGGTGCTGCAGTCCTCTACCATGAACGAGTTCTTGAAAACTAGGTTTAGAATTTTTGCCTTCTGTTTATCATCATCAGTTACGTTACCCATACTGTCAGCAAGAGAAGGTATTGAACTATTTGTATTGTTCATAGATTTTACGTATGACAAAAATTTTTTGGGGTTATTTTTAGAATCTGCATATAAAATATTGCTTTCATATTTGTTAAAAGAATCTCTCATTGTCCTTCTGACAGCTGCTTTCATTTCGCATAATTTCTGTTTGTCAGCGGGGCAGTGCCTACGTTTAAAACGACTGTGCAAAATTCTCTGCTTTCTCAGCAACTTCATAATATGTTTGTTGTAGCAAGGTGGATCCTGTCCCTCCCCTATATTTTTGCTAGGCACATACTTCTCTAGTACATGGTGGACAATACCTTTAAATTCTGACCAAAGATGCTCAATATCTTTGTGTCCCATGATGAATTCTTGGAGCTGACTATGAAGATATTCATTAATGACACTTTTATTTGCTTTCCCAAACGTAAAACTCTACACTGTTTCTTTGGTTTTTTTGCAACTTCCACTGACATTGAAGACACAACGACCTTATGGTTGCTAATACCTTCATCTAGATTAACTAACCTCAAAAAGAACAGGTCTGTTTGTCGCCAAGATATCTAATATGTTCCCATCTTGAGTTGGTTTTCTAACCAATTGCTCAAGGTTGTATGTTGAGAGCGATTGTAGAATAACTTCACACGAATCTTTGCTTCTGCCCCCTGTGATAAACGTGTAATTTTCCCAGTCAATGGATGCCAGATTAAAGTCGCTACCTATAACTAATGAATGATTTGGATATTTACTTCCTATGTACTCAAGACCTTTCCTGAAATGTCCTGCGACGTTTGCTGCGGATGCTGGTGATCTATAAAAACATCCTAATACTATGGTCAATCCTCGTCTGATTGACAGCTTTATCCAGACTATTTCACGTCCGACCCAATATCGATCTCAAATGTGTTTAAACAGCATCTATCCTGCAACACTTCACTGTTTGCCACCCCCACCATAGTATCCCTTCCCCTCCCCGCCCCTCCTTACCCCCACAAAGTCACCACTCCCCATCATGAACAGGTACTGCTGCTTTCAGCGTGATTTCAGTTGCCTGAGACTGCAGTTGTGTGTGAGAGTAGCGTTTGAGTTTGAGTGTTTGAGTGTGTGTGTGTGTGTGTGTGTGTGTGTGTGTGTGTGTGTCCATTGTTGACGAAGGCTTTAATGTCCAAAAGCTTTAATCGTGTTTGTTGTGCCTATCTGTGACTCAGCATATTGTGAGTTGCAACTTTCATTTTCATAATATTTATACCTTATATTCGGTTTACACGCCACTTACAAAAAAACATGTCATCCAAATGGCAGCCATTCCCATTAACACAACCTGAAACTCTCTGCCAGATGTTTCTCTTAACTCGGTCAAACAGGTATTGGTCAACCAAACCAACCTCCTCCGCAGTGGAAGCTTTCAACTCCATTACAGCTTGAGGTTTGTTAACAATGAGTCGTCTTCAAAAATCACTTGCATTTACACAGTGAATTCTTCTCATTATTGTAAGTTCTCATCTTTGATCTGCTCAACCACCAGAATTTTACATGGATGGAATTTTAAATATGAACATAACGTTTTTCTCTCACAATGATGGGCCATCTGCAGACACCGTGCTTTCTGATGTGCGGATCATCTCAGACTCCTGATGTCTGCATCTCTTACAACTACCATTTTTTCAGCTGTCCTCATTTCTTTTCACAAACCGACAGCTTCATCTTAAGGATATGTTCCATAGTTCAGAGACTTGTAACCTATCGTATTGCAACTTGAAGGTAATTAAAATGACACTGAAAGGTCTACTGTGTTGGGCAAAGGTACTATACACAAGCGTGCAACGCCACATCATTCATTGTTCTCCTGCTACCAAATTAGTGGATGTCTTGGAAGTGAATGATGCACCATCACCCTTCCACCACTGACAGTGGTGTACAGTCAACCTAAAAACATCCATTTTCCCCGGGTCACCCATCATTTGGCATCCATGATAAGACAAGATTTTTTACAGTAAAACTATTTTCAGCTACAGTACAGAATATGTACAAAGTAGCTCATAAAAACTGGCTATTTTGAAGAAAAATCGGATAGGATCACATGTAGATACAAAATCAAGTGCTTGAGAGACAGGCTGGACAGTGAAGGGGGAGGTGTGTTTATAGTGATAAAAAGTGCAATAGTATCAAAGGAAATTGACGGAGATCCGAAATGTGAAATAATTTGAGTGAAGGTCACGGTTAAAGCAGGCTCAAACATGGTAATTGGATGTCTCTATAGGCACCCTGGCTCAGCAGCTGTTGTGGCAGAACGCCTGAAGGAAAATTTGGAAAATATTTCGAGTAGATTTCCCGACCATGTTATAGTTTTGGGTGGAGATTTTAATTTACCAGATATAGACTGGGAGACAGGTGGCAGGGACAAAGAATCCAGTGAAATTTTTTTAAGTATATTATCTGAAAACTACCTTGAGCAGTTAAACAGAGAACCGACTCGTCATGGTAACATATTAGACCTTCTGGTGACAAACAGACCCAAACTATTTGAAACAGTTAACGCAGAACAGGGAATCAGTGATCATAAAGCTGTTACAGCATCAGTGATTAAATAGCCGTAAAATATTGAAAAAGGTAGGAAGATTTTTCTGTTAAGCAAAAGTGACAAAAAGCAGATTTCAAAGTACTTCACAGCTCAACACAAAAGTTTTATCTCAAGTACAGATAGTGCTGAGGATCAGTGGACAAAGTTCAAAACTATTGCACAATATGCATTAGATGAGTATGTGCCAAGCAAGATTGTAAGAGATGGAAAAGAGCCACTGTGGTACAACAACAGAGTTAGAAAACTGCTACGGAAGCAAAGCGAACTTCACAGCAAACATAAACAAAGCCAAAGCCTTGCAGACAAACAAAAGGTACAAGAAGCGAAATGTTGTGTGAGGAGAGCTATGCGAGAGGCGTTCAACGAATTCAAAAGTAGAGTTCTATGTACTGACTTGGCAGAAAATCCTAAGAAATTTTGGTCTTATGTCAAAGTGGTAGGTGGATCAAAACAAAATGTCCAGACACTCCATGACGAAAATGGTACTGAAACAGAGGATGACAGACTAAAGGCCAAAATACTAAATGTTTTTTCCCAAAGCTGTTTCACAGAGAAAGACTGCACTGTAGTTCCTTCTCTAGACTGTCGCACAGATGACAAAATGGTAGATATCGAAATAGATGATAGAGGGAAGGAAAAACAATTAAAATCACTCAAAAGAGGAAAGGCCGCTGGACCTGATGGGATACCAGCTCGATTTTACATAGAATACGCTAAGGAACTTGGTCCTCTTCTTGCAGTGGTGTACTGTAGGTCTCTAGAAGAGTATAGCATTCCAAAAGATTGGAAAAGGGCACAGGTCATCCACGTTTTCAAGAAGGGATGTCGAACAGATGTGCAGAACTATAGACCTATATCTTTAACGTCGATCAGTTGTAGAATCTTGGAACACGTATCATGTTCGAATATAATGACTTTTCTGGAGACTAGAAATCTACTCTGTAGGAATCAGCACGGGTTTCGAAAAAGACGGTCGTGTGAAACCCAGCTCGTGCTATTCGCCCACGAGACTCAGAGGGCCATAGACACGGGTTCCCAGGTAGATGCCATGTTTCTTGACTTCCACAAGGCATTTGATACAGTTCCCCATAGTCGTTTAATGAACAAAGTAAGAGCATATGGACTATCAGACAAATTGTGAGATTGGATTGAAGAGTTCCTAGATAACAGAACGTAGCATGTCATTCTCAATGGAGAGAAGTATTCCGAAGTAAGAGTGGTTTCAGGTGTGCCGAAGGGGAGTGTCGTAGGACCGTTGCTATTCACAATATATATAAATGACCTTGTGGATAACATCTGAAGTTCACTGAGGCTTTTTGTGGATGATGCTGTAGTATATCGAGAGGTTGCAACAATGGAAAATTGTACTGAAATGCAGGAGGATCTGCGATGAATTGACGTGTTGTGCAGGGAATGGCAATTGGATCTCAATGTAGACAAGTGTAATGTTCTGCGAATACATAGAAAGTAAGATCTTTTATTATTTAGCTACAATATAGCAGGTCAGCAACTGGAAGCAGTTAATTCCATAAATTATCTGGGGGTAGGCATTAGGAGTGATTTAAAATGGAATGACCATATAAAATTAATCGTTGGTATAGCAGATGCCAGACAGAGATTCCTTAGGAAGAATCCTAAGGAAATGCAGTCCAAAAACAAAGGAAGTAGGTTACAGTACACTTGTTCGCTCACTGCTTGACTACTGCTCACCGGTGTGGGATCTGTACCAGTTAGGGTTGATAGAAGAGAGAGAGAAGACCCAATGGAGAGCAGCGCGCTTCATTACAGGATCATTTAGTAATCGTAAAAGCATTAGCGAGATGATGGATAAACACCAGTGGAAGACTCTGCAAGAGAGACTCTCAGTAGCTCGGTAAGGTCTTTTGTAGTAGTTTCGAGAACATAACTTCACCGAGGAGTCAAGCAGTATATTGCTCCCTCTTACATATATCTCGCGAAGAGACCACGAGGATAAAATCAGAGAGACTAGAGCGCACATAGAGGCATACCGACAATCTTTCTTGCCATGAACAATATGAGATTGGAATAGAAGGGAGAACCGATGGAGGTACTCAAGGTAACCCCCGCTACACACCGTCAGGTGGCTTGTGGAGTATGGATGTGGATGTAGATGTACAGCAATTTCAGGAGCTTTAATGACTTGGAAGGTTATTGTATTTGGTGAGTAGTTACTTATTTACTTGCCTGTCCTATGGATCATCACTGCCACCTTTTGTTGTGGTGTGGAATAAATAAGATTTACAATTATTCTTATCAGCAGAAAAAATGACAACAATGCTGACCATTTACATAAACGATCTCACAAGGATAAAGTGATTTACACTTAACTATGTTCAAAGAATCTCTCTCTCTCTCTCTCTCTCTCTCTCTCTCTCTCTCTCTCTCACACACACACACACACACACACACACACACACACACACACACAAAATACTGCTACATATTTCTTCTATGGAATAGGAAGAGTTGTCAAGCAAGTGATTTCAGTTTGCATTTGAAGTTACTGTTGTTATTCATTAAATTCTTCGTATCACTGCGTAGATGGGCAAAGATTTTGATGCCTAAATACCTCTGTTATGGCACAGAGTAGGAAAGGGGTAGAAATCAGAAAATTTTTATTAAAACTCTCACACACTGCCACAGGCGAATTCAAATCACGCCAGAGACAGAGGCAGAAGCATGAAGTGAGCCAATATGTCACAAGTGGATCAGGTCGACAACACATTACGACACTGTCTGCTGAATAAGGATACACATTCATCTGAAAGCAGAGTGCGGCAAAAAACCAAAGTGAGACAAACATATTGATTAGCTCATGAGACATGTTGCAAGAGACTGTCTTTTCGTAAGAGTACATAGCGAGGGACCGACACAGCAGTTAACAGCCTGTTAAATGAAAATAGCAGAATAAGGAGAACGCATTCTGTCATTACGAACTGAGCCTTCCATCGCAGCCTCAGGCAAGCTCCCTTTAAATACTCCAGCTCTCCAGTAATAGCACTTGTTTACATGATTACGATACTGCAGTAACTCTATGTCCTAAATGTTCAAGCACAGTCTATGAACTGGCTGAAGATGTATTCAAGGTGGTGCTTTCACCTGATGAACTTCATGCTGCTTGCCGCCTACCATTTGCTGATGGAGAAACTGATTGTCTTCTGACTATACCACATCACAGAGTGCTGCCAGCACAATACTTCAACATGGAAGCCAGCAACAGGGCCTATTGGGTTCAACGTTCCTGTTCAACGCAGGCACCTCCAGGTGGTGACACTTGCCAGACGACTACTGACACCAGGTACATCATAAAGGGTCACCGTAGAACTCAGAATGGGGGCGAGTAGACTCCAGCAGTAGACTCAAGCTGTCAGAATAAGAACCACTTTGGGTTGGGCAATGGCCGCCTCGCTGGCCAGCAGTCTGCTGCCATGTCAAGGTTGCTAACATCTCTTCCTGGGCATGCAATCAATGAGCTGACTCGATGGATGTCAGCTGGAATCTGACATGCAGCCGAATGAACAACAGTCGAGGCTGCTGTGAAAGAATGATAACTTGTAAAGACTGTGAATAAAAGATTGAACTCTAATAACGTTTTACTAGTGTGTTGAAACTTAATATGTTCCTAACAACTATCCTGACTTCAAGCACAGGTGTCTCCACTTGGCCCTCTGTACCTCACTCTTTTCTGTATCACACTAAGTCTGAACGATGGGTAGTATAAATCATTTATTCTTCTACTATTGTATTTATGAATGTTACTGTTGTTTTCAAACTTTGTAAGGCAGAAAAAGTACTGTGAAGCTGTTGTCAGTATGCCCAACTGTTTAAAGAGCTGTCTACAAGAGGTTCTGGAGTGAATAACATACATCATCAGTATTATACACTTCTGTGCCACATACACTTTTTCCCTCAGTGTCAAGTTATCCCAGAATACGATGCCCTAAGACATCATGTTGTTGTTGTGTCTTTGCTCAAACACTGGTTTGATGCAGTTCTCTGTCTGTCTATCATGTACAAGCCACTTCATCTCTGCGTAACTAATGTAACATACATCCATTTGAATCTGCTTACTGTATTCATGCCTTGGTCTCCCTCTACAAATTTTATCCTCACACTTCCTTTCATTACCAAACTGCTGATGCCTTCACGCCCCGCAACATGCTCTATCAACTGATTCCTTCTTCTACTCAAGTTGTGCCATATATGTCTTTTTCCCCCAGTTCAACTCTGTACTTCCTCATTTGTTATTTGATCTTCTTATCTGATCTTCAGCATTCTTTACAGCACCACCTTTCGAAAGTTTCTATTGCCTTGTAATTGCTTAGGCTTTATTCTCTTCTTGTCTGAAGTGCTTATTGTCCACATTTTATTTCTGTACAGGGCTACAATCCAGAAAAATATCTTCAGAAAAGACTTCCTAACATACAAATTGATAATGAATATTAAGAAATTCCTCTTTTTTAAGAAATGTTTTTTTTTTGTGTTTTATATCCTCTTTACTTCAGCCACCATCAGTTACTTTATTGCCCAAATAGCAAAACATATATATTACCTTTAGAGTTTCATTTCAAATCTAATTCACTGGGCATACCCTAATTTAATTCGAATGCATTCCATTAACCTTGTTTTACCTTTGTTGATGTACATCTTATAACCTCTTTCAAAAACACTATCCATTCCATTTAAGTGTTCCTCCGAGTCCCTGGCCGTTTCTGAGAGCATTACAACATTACAATGTTACTGGTAAACTTCCATCCCCCCCCCCCCCCCCCCCCCCAACTTTCCCTTCCAAGCTTCTCCTTGACTTCCATGATAGGTTGTTCAGTGTACAGATTGAACAACATTTGGCATAAGGTACAATCCTATCTCACTTTCTTCTCAGCTTCAGCTTCCTTTTCATGTCCTCTAACTTCTATAAATGTAGCTTGGTTTCTGTAAGTAGCGTTTCCCTTTCTGCTACCTTCAAAATTTTAGTGTGACATCCAGTCAACACTCAAAAGTTTTCTCTAAATCCACAAATCCTATAAACATAGATTTGCCTTTGATCAAACCCTTTTTATGGTAAGTTATAGGATGAGTACTGCTTCCTACATTTCTCTGGAACACAACCTGATCTCCCCTTGAGGTCAGCTTCTAGCAGATTTTTCATTATTCTGCAAATAATTTGTGGCAATATTCTGCAACCATGAGTTATTAAACTGATGATTCAGTAACATTCACACCTGTCAACGTCTTCCCATTGAGGAATTGGAATTATTACATTCTACCTTAAATATTATGCTATTTTGTCTGTTTCATATAACTCGTACACAAGGCATAACATTTCTGTCAAGGATGGCTCTCCCGAGAATATCAATAATTCCGAGGGAGTTTAGTCTACTCCACAAGCCTTGTTTCCACTTAGTTGTTATAGCGATTTGTCAAATTCTTCTCACAATATATTTCCTGTCACGCTGTCATCTACTTGCACTTATCTAATATTGTCTTCAAGTTTGTTTCTCTTGATTTTCTATATATTTGTTCCACCTTTCAACTTTGACTTCTTTGCTTAGTATCAGCCTGCCCTCTGAGCTCCTGGTATTCAAGCAGCTGGTTCTCTTGTCTTCAAAGGTATCTATAATTTTCCTATAGGCAGCATCTATCTTACCCACAGTTGTGGATGCTTTTACAGCTTTACATTTCTTCTCTAACCATTCCTCTTTAGCCATTTTGCACTTTGTCAGTCTCATTCTTTAGACACCTGTGATCCTCCTCATCTGTGTTATTTTTATACTTTTTCCTTTTGTCAATTAAATTCAGTATCTCCTTTGTTGCCATCACTATTTAATCTCTTAAAGCTAATGCTCTCTCTGACACTCTCAACAACCTCCGGTTCCTTCATTTTATCCACATCTCAGTTTCTTAATTTCTACCTTTTTAAAGTTTCTTCAGTTTTAGTCTGCAGTTCATAAGCAAAAAATTACGGTTAGAGTCCACATTCACTCCTGGAAAGTCTTATAGTTTAAAATCTGGTTTCAGATGCACTGTCTTACCAGTATACAATCAATCTGAAATCTGAAAACTTCCCCAGTGTCCCAGATTTCTTCCACATACATAGCTTCCTTTCATGATTTTCAAACCAAGTGTTAACATTGATTAAATTATTGTCTGTGTAAAATTGTATCAGGCAGCTTCCTCTTTCATTCCTTTCCCCAATCTCCACATTCTTCTATCATTTTTCTTTGTCTACTTTTCCTACTGTCTAATTCCTGAGACCCAACACTATTAAATTTTCATCTCCATTAACTATCTGGGTAGTTCCTTTGTTTCATCATACATTAATTCAATCTCTTCATCATCTGCAGAACTAGTTGGCCTAAATATTTGTTTGTTTTTTCCAAATATATTGTGATTTTCAAGGTGGTGATTAGGGAGGGACCTAATGCCACTACTTAAATTGCTGTTAGTGAAGCAACAGAAATGAATTTTACAACATTGGTTGTCATAAATAATTGGATGTTCCCCCCTCACCCCCCTTTTCCCAAAGAACATCACGCTTTCCAAGGTGTTGGTTAGGGTGGGGCCTCATAGCCACATTTCAATTGCTGCGAATGAAACAAAGTAGCTACTAACTTAACTTGCGAAGCGTAGGAAATTATAAATGCACAATGTCATTGGCTTCCCACATCCAACTGATGATTTGTCATGTTCATTCCCCATGTGAACCATTACCAACAGCAGGATACAATGGAAAGGCTGCAGGCACTGTAAGTGCATTTGTACTGATCATTCTTTTACATTAACTCAGAAACTACATCCAACGTGTTTTCTTGTAAGTTAAGTGAGAACAGTTGGAGGTAAGCCACAATCTGATATTACCCACCACCTGATTTGCCACGCCATTTGCCTTTTTACCTCAGCAGAATCCGTTAAAAGCTTTTTTCTGAACAAGAGTGCACATTACTAAGAAAGAAAGAGAGAGAGAAGATTAAAATACTAAATAGATGAGCCAGCCATTCTATAACATTCTAAGACTACCAACCTAAGAATTTATGCTAGAGTTGGACCAATTCATAAAATTTTAAAATACATACCATACCACACTTGTCTTGTTGTAAGTTAAAATGGTGTGCAGGTCTCCACCTAAATTTATCACTGCACTCTCACTGGATTATAAAACACACTGATTTAAAATGTGGTGAATTGAAATTTATGCAATGAAAACCGGCAAGATGTGTCAAGAAAGCTGTTAAGTCAGAGAAAAATGACCGATATAGAGATGGAAAAATGTCTTTTATTTGCATCATTTTCCTATGACTATAAGAATGAGCACAATAACTGCTATGTATTTTCTGCCACTTCCAGCCATTTTTCCTACTGACATCTTACAACTTTCTGGCATAATTGCCATGAAACTGATCAGAGGGTTTAGCATCTCCCCCCTCCTCTGTCATCTCTCTGGATTGTAACTTGCCACAGTACTGTAGTGAATTAGTCTGTGAGAGGGGGATGCCAACAGAAATTACCTAGCAATTTAATGCCAATGTGTCGATTCTACTCAGTTCAACTTAGAACAGTTTTTGCCTGCCTGTCTGTGTGTGTGTGTGTGTGTGTGTGTGTGTGTGTGTGTGTGTGTGTTCATTACACAAAGAGACTCTGTGATGATGTTACAAACTTTCTGGGATGATGGAAAAGTATAAAGTATCAATTTGAGGTAAGGGAGCCTGGTGCGGAAACCACTGAGTTTAAAGTTACCTCTGACGTGAGGATACATATACTGGTACTGTTGTTGCTAAGATTGATTGGCAGGCAACTTTTAGAGATGGTTCTATGGGCCAAACAAGGGAAAAAAATCTAGCATACATG
The DNA here is from genome assembly GCF_023864345.2 of Schistocerca serialis cubense. Taxonomy (NCBI): domain Eukaryota; kingdom Metazoa; phylum Arthropoda; class Insecta; order Orthoptera; family Acrididae; genus Schistocerca; species Schistocerca serialis. The sequence goes on along the minus strand of NC_064642.1, from coordinate 139,053,150 downwards.
GGCCCTAAAATGTGTACCTTAAGAGCTATTAGTATATGTTCATCTTCAATACTCTGAAATACATCTCTTCCATTGTAAGATCTTTGGCTTCTATGTCTTGGGAGGAGGCAGTATGGACCAAAACAAGAAAAAATATCCAGTGGATATGGGCTCTATGGACATGGCTTCTAAAGTGCATACCTCAAGAGCCATGGTAGCTTGTTCAGTAGGAGAGATGTGTGTCACAGCTGCACAGATGAACAACTGTGATACTTCGTAAGGTATGCATTTTAGAGCTTATGTTTACCAGACACTTTTTGCTTATTTTTATTCACACTACCACTTCTGACAGCTGCCTAGCCAACAATCCTAGCAACAGTAGTACCAGTACATGTATTCCACTGTCAGCGGTTATCAGAATAATTTTGTTTATAGCTTTCGACTCACTCGTTTCCGAATCGGGGTCCCTTACCTCAAAGTGATACATTTACTCTTCCCCATTATACCTTGTAACACCATCACAAAATCACCCTGTATTAGTACATCCTCTTCTGTTTTGTATGTTGATGAAAACTTCTGGAAGAAAACACAAAATCATTATTACATTCATCAGTAATTTTACTACAAATTTATGGTATATTTAAAATATTCAGTCATTACTAATGCATTTTTCTTTCTTTTTTTCAATACTGCTTATTGCAGAAGATGTGCTGCCCTGAGTGACACCCGACAACGAAAAACATGAACTACAAGGTGATTACAATTAAAGTTCTAGTTCCAAAATTGCTGTAAGAAAGAAACACTGCTCAGAATGATAAATTTGAACAGAATACTATCACAGAAGGGGGAAACAGTAAATATATATGGAAAATTGAGGAGGGAATGTAATAATATTATGAAAAGAATAGCTGCTACTCAAAGACAGGCAAAACAAAGAGACTGCTAAAAAGTGTGCTTTCAGCTAACAAATCCTTCATTGGAAGTACACACACACACACACACACACAAACACACACACACACACACACACAGTGTGTGTGAGTTCCATTTGTGCCCACACACGTGTTGTCTATTTCCAACGAAGGCCTTGTTGCCTGAAAGCTCACTTTCTGACAGTCTATTTGTTGTGCCTACCTGCGACTAAGCAGCTCTGCTAAATGGTGAGTAGCAACTATTCTTTTCATAAAATATATACACATGAAAATATTCCCCTAGATGGCACTATAAGTGTCACAAAGTACACGTGTTCAGCTACAAATGACAGATGAATCGCAATATGATGGCTACTGTACAAAAGCCCATCCACCACATCAACATTGTACTGCACTTGATGGGAAAAACCAGTTTTTAACTGTCCTGAGACCAAAAACCATATGTATCACTTTTTAATAGTTACGTGAGTGGCACACTGTTTTCTACCTCAATCTGAAATTGAGAAACAGCATGTTTTACACAGATCAGAGTGCCTCAGGGGTCACATTCAAAATGAGTTGTGCAAAACATGCCTTCAATTCTGCTATGTTTGTAATCAGAAAACTGAACATAGGATTTTTCGGATACAACCCGCACCACCCCCCTTCCCGCCCCCACTCCCTCAGGCCACATGTCACATATATTAAGACCATGTGATCTGGACAACTAGGCTGTAGGGAAGTGATGGCTGATAATTACAGCATTTCCAAAATGCTTCTGCAGCAGTTGCTTTATTGGCTGTATAATAGACACAGTAGTGCCATCTTACATAAAAATGATCCCATCCAAATATGCTGTTGAAGGATTGGAACAGCATTGATGTGCAAAAGACTCTCAAAGCATTTACTAGTGATGATACAGGTAACAGGCCTCACAAGAAGCATCTCCTCAAAAAAATATGGCCCTATGATAAATGATGCTCTCAATCTGCAACACACAATACCTTTGCAGACTGAGATAGTAGTACCAGTTGATATGCAAGTAAATTTTCCATTGCCCACATTCTGCCATTCTGTGTATTTACATATCTTTGGAGATGGAAATGCAATCTGTCAATCCTCACAATGTTCCATGGCCATTCACTGTCCACTTCTTTGCAAGCAAGAAATTGTCATACTGGCAGGTCAGCACCAAGCAATTCCTCAAGATGAGTAATTTTATCAACACAGAAGTAGTACAAAGATGGTTCGGAAGGTCAAATGGGAATCATGGAGGGAATGCAATGTCCTTTTCGAGGAATGCTATTGAGAAAATTTAAAAAACTGGCATTTGAAACTGACAGTAGAATGATCCTACTGGTGTGAACATACATTTTGCATAAGGACCACGAACATCATACTCATTCGGAGGCATATAGACGGTCATTTTTCCCTCACTCTATTTGCAGGTGGAGCAGGAAGGAAAATGACTTGTAGTGGTACAGTGTACCATCCCCGCCATGCACCGTATGGTGGTTTGCAGACTGTGTATGTGTGTGTAGATGTGGATGTAGATGTAGACTGCATGTTTGCACACCACCGCTTGATCCCTCCTGAAATGCTGTTGTCACATCATCTACTGACAATGTATCGATTGTTTCCCTCCCTCTACCACATTGCGCTTCAAAACAACCTGTCTCTTTGAATTTCACTGTCATTTTCTCCAGACCCTTGTCAGGCATCAGACCAACACCTTTTTACATTCACTCAGTGTCCGGAACTTCTGCAGAGCCACTGGCACAGTCACTGCTCTTGTAAAAGAGTTTTACCAGCAGCATGTGATCCTGCATTGAGACAATCAAGCCAAGCACCTCAGATGAAAACTGGGGAACAGCCGTGAACCCCGCATTTTTATTTTGCACATTCTGCTGATTGCAGCAGCTTTCAGTGGTAGAATTTTCTTTAATTTATTTTTCTTTTTTTCTTTTTTTGCATGTTTCTCCTTCTTTTGTTTAAATTTGACATCATTCTGAGCAGAGGTTTGAAACTAGAACTTTAATCCCCCTGAATCTGCACCACTTTTAATACCAGATTTATTGGTAGTTGCTCTACACCATACAAAGCAAGGAGTTTACATCATATCAACAAAAATTTATTGATATCTAAGAAGAAAAGTAAGATAATGTAATTCAACAGCTGAGAGCTATTTGTCTTAGAGGTGACAGTCTCCATTGTTAGTAACAGTGCCAACATTAAAATTTTGAAGAAAACTGCATTATTTAGTCATTCCTTTTTCTTGTCTTGTACATGACCAATTAAAGTAACACGTAGCTCATCAAATGTAATGATTTATATGCTTTTGAGCGCAGAGTCTTTATTTTTTCTTGTAAAGAATGTTATAAATATTTTATTTTTGTAGTTCTCCTGAGTAGAATTACAGTAATTAGCATTTTATTATGAAAATGATAGTTTGGCATATCATAATATACAGGGTGTCCCAGTTATCTTGACCACCCTAAATAACTGTTTGTCCAGATGCAAATTACAAAATGTTTCAAGTAAATGCTCTTTAGCCATCAGGGGGACATCAATCAGCATGATTCCTTTCATTGTAGCTTTGTTTTTTACAAAGATATGAACAGCGGTGTGACTTTTATAAATGGCACCCTGTATTTTTTATTCAGTAATTCATTTTCTTTCCTAAAGACCTATTCAAAAATGTATCACAGTGTACCATTCACTGAAACACAATGTTATTAATTACATAACACAACATTAACTTTGAGCCCGGGATCACAAACTCGTCCACTTGCTGGAGTTGTCAGAAAACAAATGAAAACCAAATAAAAACATAACACAAAATTGACTTTGACTCTCCTGTACCATTGCCCAGGAGCACAACATACAAAGGTGCTCACAAAGTGGTGACCCTGGCCACCGATACACTGGTGCACTCGTTTAATGAAAGAATTTACTGCTTCCAGTGTTGCCTGCTGAAGAGAGTTACAAACAAACATGATACGTTCCTGCTTGTCTTCTGGAGTTGTTAGAATATCGCGACAGACAATGTCTTTAATGAAAAAAGTCTAGAGGATTTAAATCAGGAGATCTAACAGGCCAAGTAACTGTTCCTCCTCGACCAATCCATCTGGCAGGATACCTTCGGTTCAGAACACAATGTGCACGCGAGGCATTTTGTGCTCGACATCCGTCGTGTTGATACCACGTAAGCATTTTTGTTCTTAGCGGCACTTCATCCAGAAGAGGAGAAAGAATTCATCTGAGGAAGTTAGTATATGCTGTGCCGTTTAGACTGCCATTGATGAAATAAGAGCCAATAATTGCAGTACCAAGCACCCCACACCAGACGTTAATTCTCCGCTGACGCTGATGTTCCACCTGTCTAAGCCATCGTGGGTTGTCGCTGGACCAGTAATGCATGTTCCTTGTATTTACCTGTCCTTTGTTTGAGAAGGAACATTCATCGGTAAATAGAACATTGGAGAAGAAGTTCAGGCTGGCAAGGAGTTGCTGCTGTGCCCACTGAGAGAACTGTACACGATACTGGAAATCATTCCCCAGCAGTTCTTGATGTAGGTGTACATGGTAAGGATGGAACCGGTGACGTGTAAGAATACGATGTACACTGGTTTTAGGAATGCCAATCTCATGTTCAAGCTGTCATGTGCTCACATGTGGATTCATAGCTGCAGAAGTGAGAACAGTAACTTCAGCAGCTTTGTCTGTGCAAGTGCTAGGATGATTGCATTGCCGTGGGTTGAAACTTCACGTTTCCTGAAGCATCACACCAAGACGAGAAAATATCTTTTGGGAAGGTGGATTCTTGTTAGGATATCGCTCTCTGTACAGTTATGCTGCCTGCGTAGCATTTCGTATACCTTCAACAACAACAATAAAAGAAACGTTATGTCGATGCAGTTTGTAGGAAGGACAGCCTTTACTGTATGTCTACTCTACACAACAGTATTTAAAAGGAATAAACTACTGTACTAAATGTACCTGTACATAAGAAAACAGTACTGCAATTACTTTTCTGCTAACTTACATTCCCAATAGGTGAGTAGCATTTCTAACTTATCTTCCTTGGTGTACATTCTACATTCTACTCGCACAACTCTTCAACTGACGATGGTTGATGGAATGACAGGTGTGCATTCTACTTATGTGTACATTTGACCTCTGTGAACGTCAGCACATGGATGTGTTCCATTACCCTGAGTACCTGCACTAAGTGCCGGGAGCGTCAACATCAATGTTGTGTTATGTAACTAATAACGTTGTGTTTCAGTAAATGGTTCAATGTGATACATTTTTGAATAGGTCTTTAGGAGAGGAAATGAATTACCGAATAAAAAATACAGGGTGCCATTTAAAAAAGTCATACCACTGTTCACATCTTTGTAAAAAACAAAGCTACAATGAAGGCAATCATGATGTCTGATGTCCCCCTGATGGCTAAGGAACATTTGCTTGAAACATTTTGTAATTTGCATCTGGACAAACAGTTATTTAGGGTGGACAAGATAAATGAGACACCCTGTACACGAGACAGTGAGTCACAGACAGGCACAACGAAAAGAAAGTTATACTATTTAGACTTTTATTGAAGTTGAAAAGACATGCTCATTCATACAACCCAGTCACACATGACCACTGTCTCTGTCTGCTATGGCCAGACTAAGTTGTAATTGCACCTCACTGAAGCAGTAATCCGGTGGTGGAGGTAAGGAGGAGGCATGGGTGGGGGGCGGTGGGCGACAGCAGAGTGGGGTTAAGGAATGTGTGGTGCTGCTTGTGGGAAAGTGCAGGGACTTGGTGAGGATGGGGTAGGGCTGCTAGATGCAACAGTCAGGTCTGAGGTGGGACAGTGGGGAGAAGTAGAAAAGAGAAAAAGGGGAAAGGGACTAATTGATGCATTCATGGAATGGAAGGCTGCATTGTGCTGGAGTGGGAGCAGGGATGGGGTACATAAATGGAGGGCAAGGACCAGTGAAGGCTGAGGCCAGGGTAATTATGGGAAAGTAGGATATAATGCAAGGAGAGTTCCCACCTGTGCAATTCAGAAAAGCTGGTGTTGGTAGGAAGGACCCAGATGGTGCAGGCTGTGAAGCACATGGTGTTGGGCAGCACGTTCAGCAACTGGGTGGTCCAGCTGGCTCACGGCCACAGTTTGTTGGCAGCCATTCATGTGGGTAGACAGCTTGTTAGTTGTCATGTCCATGTAGAAAGTAGCACAGTAGTTGCAGCTTAGTTTATAGATCACATGATAGCTTTCAAAAGTTACTTCCCTCCCCCCACCCCCTCTTCTCCTCCACACACATGCATACAGAGGTGTGCACACACACCCAGACACAAAACAGAACTGTGCTATCTCAATGACTGCTAAGTTGATTTTCTTTTTCAAGAGAGAGTGAATAAATTAGAAAACAAGACGATCACGCGCATATGAGATTTTTTTGGAAAGTAAGATCCAATTTTTTATAAAACATACATCACAACAGATGTTTTCATTTAATTCCTTGAATGTTTATCTATTTTTACATAGTCTCCATATTTGTTTAAAATTTGTCATGATGTTCTACAAGCTTTTGTATCCCCCTTTGAGTATAACCAGAGAGGATGTTGTGAATCCACATTCAGAAATCCAAAGCTTAAGTTGAAATTGAGAATCACTGGTCTTCAAGAATTTTTTCATACACATCCATGGCTTTGACCAAATCTTCTGAGATCAGTGATGATTGTCCTGACTGCGGTTCGTCATGACATTTATCCATCTGTCCTTGAAGGCTCTCACCCACCTACACACTCTGCTGTCACTCATATTTTGGAGCCACACACCTGACTTATCTGTTGATGAATTTCTGTTGTTGCGACATTTCTTACTATCAAAAACCAAATCAGTGACCGTATTTCACACTCGGTGGGTTTGTCAACTGATCTAAGCATCTTGTACTGACACTGTTAACAGCATATTGTGACAATACCAATGCAAATTGGATTGTTTTATGAGCAAGGTGTACTGGGAGTCGGTACATACGTGCATTTCAATGTTCATGTGTCATTTGATTAGCTATGGCGATTCGGACCTTACCTTCCGAATAACCCTCATATGCGGTGTAATAATATTGGTTACTTTACCTTGATTTTTCGTGGCTGAAGGCTGGATGTCATTGCCTCATCAATGTTGATAAGGACTTGGCTGAGTTTAAAAACTTGTGGGTCTGGCTCTTGCGAGTCCATTCCACCCCCTGCAAATCTATTGAATGTGTCAGCCTGTGGTAACAAGTAGTGGAAGCATTGTACACGGACCTATAACATATAAATTATTAAAATCAATCACACAGTTCCTAGTGAAAAATATTTTTTTATGGAATACAATCACTTTTAAAATATTCTAAGTGTGGTTTGTTTCACATACGTAATTGTGTTGTAAGATAAAAACATTAAATAATGATTTACTCATGTACTCAAAGCTACTCAAAGATTTTCATCTGTGATGGAACAAAAATTGCATAGGCTAATTGCTATGTGAGCAGCAATTAAGCCAGAACTACTACATTTCATGTCGCATTCATGAGTCTGTTGCTAGACATGTCCAATTCCTGTTTTGTCCTACTGAAATGCAGATTTTACTTGGCTTCAATGGCTATTTTTGAAGCCAAGTAAAATCTTCCTATTAAGGCAAAACAGGAATTGGACATAGTTAGGAACAGACTCATGAATGCAACATGACATGAAGAAAATCTGGTTCAATTGCCACTCACATAGCAATTAGCTTATGCAATTTTTATGTAGCTGTGAGTACATGATTATTTAATGTTATATGTAGAACATTTTCATTAATTTCCTATTCATCATTTCGTGAAGTGCTGGAGTTCTGCACTACAGCATATGCAGGATCTAAGCTACAGGCAACTTGTATTAATTTTGGGAAACGAAGCACAATTTCTTACAAAATAAAATGCAAAACTATGGAAAACTTCCTAATGCTACCACTAGTACCTAAAATGCAGTAGGCAGAGAATCCATATAACAATGAATATAATGTAATCGGATAGCTAAAAAAATCTACTCACCAAGTGCCGTCAGAACACACACATAAAAGCAGGTTATTCTTACGCAAGCTTCCTGAGCCAGTGGCTCCTTTTTCCAGCAGAAGGATTGAAGGGGAGGGGTAAATTTTGGAAAAATCACCCAAAACTGTGGGTCAGGGGAGGCTTACCGAACAGGATCAGAAGGAAAGACTGATTATTGGGGACTGTGCGTCTTTCTTCTCGTCCTGTCCAGTAAGTCTCCCCAACCTGCAGTTCTCAGTGACTTTTCCAAAATCTACCCCTTTTCCTAAACCTGTCCAGTCCTTTTCCTTTACCCCTCCTCCCTCCCCTTCAACCCTTCTGCCAGAAGATGGAGCCACTGGCGCCGAAAACATGCAGAAATATGACCTCCTTTTATGTGTGTATTCTGCCACCAGTTGGTGAGTAGAAAGGGAATACAGTTAAACCACAAGAAAAACTCACTTGAGAAAACTACAAAATTATAGACACAATGTCTGGCTAGTGCTAAGAATTTCACTGCCTGAAGGCAAGCATTGGCCACAGAATATAATTTCTGAGAGATTTATACATATTATTCTGCTGTCGGACACACAATTCTCAGATACATGTAATTACTTTCTTTCAATAACCAATTTTTAGCAGTTCTTGACACTGGCTGATAACACAAGGGAAAAAATGACAAGCTGCAGAGCAGGACATGAGTTTGGTTTGAGGAGACATTCTTTTAATGAAGTGGCTGTGGGGGTCAAATGCCCTCTCCTGCTCCCTTCCAGAACCATCCTCACATAGTTAGCTACATGAACACTTACTGCATGCTCTGTGTAATAGATGTGGTACTTTGTTATTGGTGTCCAACTACACTCACATTTCAGACATTACACTATCAATGGATCTTTGAAGGAGTCCAGTACGCATTTTATTTTTCATTCTGGGAGGAACGGTGTCATTATGTTACATTTGTCTGTGTCCTTGAAATCTTAACAGAAAATGGCACTGTGTACTGGACAAAAGCCAAGCAATTGTTCTCTTGTAATATCTTTTCTTTTATCTGCAGAGCATAGTTTAGTTGTGTCTCTGAGAGTATCTGTTCTTCCGTGACATTTTGTGAGTATGACATAGTTCAGAATATGGACTCTCTGTGTTACAAATGACCTGAGCTCTGCCCTTGAGGGCAGTAAGCACAAATTGCCAAGTCCTGTATTACTGGGTGCTTCCTGGTACTTACACAAAGCTCCCTACTGACACAGAACCAAAATATACCAACTGACTTACTTCCTTTGAAAATAACAATATTGTGAAAAGGAAAGTTGCTAATCACCATATAGTGGATATGCTAAGCCCAAGACGTCCCTTAGACACCTGTGGTCATTGCATCTGTTGTGATGAGCGGTCCTTCTCAAAATATACTGAGGGTCTCACTGAAGCCTTCACAAACTGTAATTATCCTTCCAATCCTTGTACAAAAACAAATCTCCCGTGCCTTATCTTTCCAGTCTCCCACGACCTCCCAAAGCCCCACCATCTGGCCACAAAGGAGCATTCCCCTCGTAACTCAGTACCACCCAGAACAGGAGAAACTGAATTACATTCTCCGCCAGGGTTCTGACTACCTCTTGTCGTGCCCTGAAATGAGAAATGTCCTGTCCATTATCCTTTCCACAGTTGTCTTCCACTGTCCACCGAACCTATACAATATACTCATCCATCCCTACACAACCCCCGCTCCCAACCCCTTACCTCATGGCTCATACCTCTCTAACACACCTAGATGCAAGACCTGTCCCATACATCCTCCCACCACCACCACCACCACCTGCTTCAGTCTGGTCACAAACATCACCTATCCCATCAAAGGCAGGGCTACCTGTGAAACCAGTCATGTGATCTACACACTAAGCTGCAACCACTGTGGTGCATTGTATTTAACCAACCAGCTGTCTGTACGCATTAATGGCCACTGACAAACTTTGGACAAACAAGTGGACCACCCTGTCACTGAGCACTGCCAAGCATGACATCCTTCATTTTAATGACTGCTTCACAGCCTGTGCCATATGGATCCTTCCCACCAACACCAACTTTTCTGAATTGCACAAGTGGGAACTTTCCTTGCAATATATCCTACACTCCCATAACTCTCCTGGCCTCAATCTTCGTTAGTCATTGTCCTCTCCTATCCAACCCGTTCTCTGTTCTTATTCCAGCACTACACAGCCATCATGCCTCCACTGCACCCAGTCTTTTTAATTCTCTCCTTTTCCGCTACCCCCCCCCCCTCCCCCCCGTCTAACCTTCTGACTGCACATGTCTGGCCTACCCTCTTTCAGCCATGTCCCTCCACACTCCCCAACATCCCGTTACTGTCCACCACCCCTACCCTACTAATCCTCCCCTTCCCCACCCCAGCCCCCTCCTTACCCCCACCCAGTCGACACTCCCATCATGCACTGGTACTGCTGCTCAGTTGCTTGTTACTGCAGTCATGTGTGTGTGAGTTGTGTTTGCATGTGTGTGTATGTCGTCTAATTTTGATGGAGGCCTTACTGGCTGAAAACTATATATATTTGTGACACACTTTTTGTTGTGACCATCAGCAACTCAGGATCTCCGCTATACGGTGAGTATCAACTTTCTGTTTCATAGTATTGTTACATTCCATCCTAGATTTTCCACTGTTGTGTTTTTTTAAATATGTAGGAAATATTTCACTATGTTGACAAACCGACTGTGCTCACTGTCAGAAGGCCTAAAATTTGTCAGCTGAATTAAAAATTATGGAACAGTAGAAAAGGCATCCTTATGAGAAAAAGAAAGTATATGCACATTTTGAATTTCTATTGGCTATATCAAACTTTTTACTCTTCACTATCTAACACGTTCTATTTAATGATATACATTTTGTGACTTGCTGATGCATTTGACAAAATTCTTCTCCACGTATTGCATATTCGTGTAAGCTACAGAGGTTGGTATTTTAACTTCATTAAAGGAAAGGCAATCTAATCAACTGGAACTAAAAATGGAAACAAACACTGGCATTTATTATGGCTGCATGCTCAAGGAGCTTCCAGTTCTGCCTCAATAGCATACTGATGTAGATGTCTTCTCAATGTAAATTTAAATATTGAAATTTATAATAAACATGAAGTTTTCACCAACTTTTGATATTCAGTAAATAGAACATTGGCTTGTGTCATAATTATTCCTCTCATCCACTTCATTCATATCACTGCGACTGCAGCCCACCACTGGTGTAACAACTCTACTCATTCAGCTCTCATTATCACAGAATGAAAATAACATTAATAAATTACTCTTACCTCAAGATGAAGAACTAAAAGGCACGTGTTGGCCAATTCTTCAAATTCTTTAGCCAATTGCAGAAGACACTGTACAGATGATTCAGGTAATGGCGGTAGCTGGTCCAAGGTAGTTGCAGAGTGGTTTGAGACAGAGCTACTATGGAGCAATTCTTCAGCAAAAGACATCACTGATGATGAAAACCACTCCTGTAAAGTGAGTAATTTCTTTACCTTTGTTCTTTTCTCAATAGTAAATATTAAACCTATAACTGCGCACAAGACTAAGGTCTTCACAAAGAAAAAAAGGCATATGTATTTTTAATGAGACTGAAGGATCACAAACATTATTACAAAACTAACGTGGCCATTCACTGTCTTGTTCTATAACAGTGAAAAATCTGCAGGGTAACAAAAGAAATACATGTAACAGGGAACTGTGTAGAACCAAATGAATTTTTCAAACACACAATGATTTTTTCTAATTTTTCAGTAACAACAGAGATATTAAATCATGTGGTTAAGCAAGAAACAGAGTTTTTATACCTACATCTACACCTGTGTCTAAATCTACAACTGTACACCACAAACCACTGTGATGTACATGGCACAGGGTACGTCCCATTGCATCAGTTATTAGGGTTTCTCCCCGTACCATTCATGTATGGAGCATACGAAGAATAATTGTTTGAATGCCTCTATGCGTGCTGTAATTATTTCAATCGTTTCCTCACAACACCTATGTGAGAAATATGTAGAGGGTTATAGTTATTCCTAGAGTCATCATTTGAAGTCTATTCTTGAAACTTTGTTAGTAGATTTTCTTGGGATAGTTTACATCTTTCTTCAAGAGTCTGCTGGTTCAGATTCTTCGGTATCTCTGGGACACTTTGCCATAGATCAAACAAACCTGTGACCATTCTTGCTTCCCTTCTCCGTATATGTTCAATATTCCCTTTTAGTCCTATTTGGCATGGGTTCCACATAGTTGAGCAATATTCTAGAACCAGTTGCATGTGTTATTTATACACAACCTCCTTTGCAGACTGATTGCATTTCCCCAGTATTCCACCAATAAACAGAAGTCTATGACCTGCTTTACTCATGACTGAGCCTTTGTGATCTTTCCATTTCATATTCCTACACATTGTTACACCCAGGTATTTGTACGAGTTGGCCAATTCCAACAGTGACTCACGGATATTAGGGTCATAGGATACTATGTTTTTTTGTTTTGGAAAGTGTAAAATTTTACATTCCTGGACAGTTAAAGCAAGTTGCCCATATCTGCACTTTGAAATTGTATCAAGATCTGACAAAATGTTTATGCAGATTCTTTCTGACAATATTTCATGATAGATAACTGCATTACCTGTAAAAGTTGGAGGTTACTACTGACATTGTCTGCATGGTCATTAGCATACACCATGGACAGCAAGGATCCTAACACACTTCCTGAGAGCACACATGAAGTTACTTCTACATCTGAAAATGTCTCTCCATCTAAGATAACATGCTGCGTCCTCCCTACCAAAAAGTCCTCAATCCCGTCACAAATTTCAGTTGATATTTTATACGATCATACTTTTGATAATAAGTATAGATGCGGTACTGAGCCAAATGCTTTTCGGAAATCAAGAAATATTGCATCTATCTGACTGCCTTGATTCAAAGCTTTCAGTATGTCATGTGAGAAAAGTGCACTGATCGATGTTTCTGGAACCCATGCTGGATGGCATGAAGGTCATTCTGTTTGAGATACTTCATAATATTTGAGGTCAGAATACGTCCTAGGATTCTACAACAAATCGATGCCAACGACATGGGGACCACTTTTAATACCCTTCTTACAGACAGGTGTGATCTGTGGGAGCTATCTCAGCTGCAAATTCAGTATACGATCTGATAGGGATTCCATCAGTTTTGGAGTTTTGTTCGATTTTAATGATTTCAGCTGTTTCTCAACGCCACTGACAATAATACTTATTTCATTCATCTTTTTAGTGGTATGAGCATCAAACTGGGGCAGTTCTCCTGGGTGTTCCTTTGTAAAGGAACATTTGAGAATGGAGTTAAGCATTTCAGCTTTTACTTTTTTACCCTCAATTTCAGTTCCTATTTCATTCACAAGTGACTGTACACTAACTTTGGTGCCACTAACAGTCTTTATATACGACCAGAATTTCTTTGGGTTTTGCGAAAGATCATTTTGCAGTATTCTAATATGGTAATCACTAAAGGCTTTATGCATTACTCTCTTAACAGCAAAACATGTTTCATTCAGCATCTCTCTAACTACAGCACTATTCTTTGTTTTACACCAATAATGCAGTAATTTCTGTTTCTTTACAAGTTTCCTTACAGTGACTATATACCATGGAGGGTCCCTCCCATCAAGAACTGTTCTGCTGGGTATGTATCTATCCAGTGGCTCGTCAACAATTGTTTTAAACTTGAGCCATAGTTCCTCTAGATGCTCCTGCTCTGTGCTGAGAGTTTCAAGTTCCTCATTGAGATATGACACTATTAATTTGTCTTTAGTTTACTGAGAATATACACTGAAGTGTCAAAGAACACTGTGCTGTAGTCGGCAACACATATATAACACAACAAGTGTCTGGTGCAGTTGTTAGATCGATTACTCTGCTAAAATGGCAGGTTATCAAGATTTAAGTGAGGTTGAACATGGTGTTATAGTCGACACATGAGCGATGGGACACAGCATCTCCGAGGTAGCGATGAAGCGGGGATTTCCCCATACAACCACTGCACAAGTATACCATGAATATCAGGAATCCAGTAAAACATCAAATCTCTGACATTGCTGCGGTTGGAAAAAGATCCTGCAAGAATGGGACCAACGACGACTGGAGAGAATCGTTCAATGTGACAGAAGTGCAAGCTTTCCGCAAATTGCTGCAGACTTCAATGCTGGTCCATCAACAAGTGTCAGCCTGCAAACCATTCAACAAAACATCATCAATATGGGCTTTCGGAGCCAAATGCCCACTAGTGTACCCTTGACGACTTGAGCCAAAGCTTTACGCCTCGCCTGGGCCTATCCACACCGACATTGGACTGTGGATGACTAGAAGCATTGCCTGGTCGGACGAGTCTTGTTTCAAATTGTATCAAGCAGATGGACGTGTACAGGTATGGAGACAACCTCATGAATCCATAGACCCTGCATGTCAGCAGCAGACTGTTCAAGCTGGTGGAGGCTCTGGGATGGTGTAGGGCATGTGCAGTTGGAGGGATATGGGACTCTGATAGTCATACCTAGACTCTGACAGGTGACACATATGTAAGCATCATGTGTCACCACCTGCATCCATTCATTTCCATTGTGCATTCTGACAGAGTTGGGCAATTCCAGCAGGAAAATGCGACACCCCACACATCCAGAATTGCTAGAGTGACTCCAGAAACACTCTTCTGAGTTTAAACACTTCTGCTGGCCTCCAAACTCCGCAGATGTGAGCATTATTGAGCATATCTGGGATGCCTTGCAACATGCTGTTCAGAAGAGATTCCAATATATTTCCATCATGAGTGGGGTTCTGGGGTACCTGTTCTAGGTAGTCTTCAGAGAAGGCATTTAGTATTTTCCCCAGGATGTCTTCTTACCTCCAGCAATAACAAAATATATGTTGTGACACCTGCTTCTGTCATCGACTTGTCCAGAGGTCAGCGAACTATGGAGCACAGGCCAGATCTGACCAATGATGGCAGTTCACAATATACACTACTGGCCATTAAAATTGCTACACAAAGAAGAAATGCAGGTGATAAACGGGTATTCATTGTTGTTGTTGTGGTCTTCAGTCCTGAGACTGGTTTGATGCAGCTCTCCATGCTACTCTATCCTGTGCAAGCTTCTTCATCTCCCAGTACCTACTGCAACCTACATCCTTCTGAATCTGCTTAGTGTATTGATCTCTTGGTCTCCCTCTACGATTTTTACCCTCCACACTGCCCTCCAATGCTAAATTTGTGATCCCTTGATGCCTCAAAACATGCCCTACCAACCGATCCCTTCTTCTAGTCAAGTTGTGCCACAAACTTCTCTTCTCCCCAATCCTATTCAATACCTCCTCATTAGTTACGTGATCTACCCACCTTATCTTCAGCATTCTTCTGTAGCACCACATTTCGAAAGCTTCTATTCTCTTCTTGTCCAAACCGGTTATCGTCCACGTTTCACTTCCATACATGGCTACACTCCATACAAATACTTTCAGAAACGACTTCCTGACACTTAAATCTATACTCGATGTTAACAAATTTCTCTTCTTCAGAAACGATTTCCTTGCCATTGCCAGTCTACATTTTATATCCTCTCTACTTCGACCATCATCAGTTATCTTACTCCCTAAATAGTAAAACTCCTTTACTACTTTAAGTGTCTCATTTCCTAATCTAATCCCCTCAGCATCGCCCGATTTAATTTGAGGACATTCCATTATCCTCGTTTTGCTTTTGTTGATGTTCATCTTATATCCTCCTTTCAAGAGACTGTCCATTCCGTTCAACTGCTCTTCCAAGTCCTTTGCTGTCTCTGACAGAATTACAATGTCATCGGCGAACCTCAAAGTTTTTATTTCTTCTCCATGGATTTTAATACCTACTCCGAATTTTTCTTTTGTTTCCTTTACTGCTTGGTCAATATACAGATTGAATAACATCGGGGAGAGGCTACAACCCTGTCTCACTCCTTTCCGAACCACTGCTTCCCTTTCATGCCCCTCCACTCTTATAACTGCCATCTGGTTTCTGTACAAAATGTAAATAGCCTTTCGCTCCCTGTATTTTACCCCTGCCATCTTCAGAATTTGAAAGAGAGTATTCTAGTTAACGTTGTCAAAAGCTTTCTCTAAGTCTACAAATGCTAGAAACGTAGGTTTGCCTTTTCTTAATCTTTCTTCTAAGATAAGTCGTAAGGTTAGTATTGCCTCACGTGTTCCAACATTTCTACGGAATCCAAACTGATCTTCCCCGCGGTCCGCTTCTACCAGTTTTTCCATTCGTCTGTAAAGAATTCGCGTTAGTATTTTGCAGCTGTGACTTATTAAACTGATAGTTCGGTAATTTTCACATCTGTCAACACCTGCTTTCTTTGGGATTGGAATTACTATATTCTTCTTGAAGTCTGTGGGTATTTTGCCTGTCTCATACATCTTGCTCACCAGATGGTAGAGTTTTGTCATGACTGGCTCTCCCAAGGCCATCAGTAGTTCTAATGGAATGTTGTCTACTCCCGGGGCCTTGTTTCGACTCAGGTCTTTCAGTGCTCTATCAAACTCTTCACGCAGTATCGTATCTCCCATTTCATCTTCATCTACATCCTCTTCCATTTCCATAATATTGTCCTCAAGTACATCGCCCTTGTATAAACCCTCTATATACTCCTTCCACCTTTCTGCCTTCCCTTCTCTGCTTAGAACTGGGTTGCCATCTGAGCTCTTGATATTCATACAAGTGGTTCTCTTCTCTCCAAAGGTCTCTTTAATTTTCCTGTAGGCAGTATCTATCTTACCCCTAGTGAGACAAGCCTCTACATCCTTACATTTGTCCTCTAGCCATCCCTGCTTAGCCATTTTGCACTTCCTGTCGATCTCATTTTTGAGACGTTTGTACTCCTTTTTGCCTGCTTCATTTACTGCATTTTTATATTTTCTCCTTTCATCAATTAAATTCAATATTTCTTCTGTTACCCAAGGATTTCTATTAGCCCTCGTCTTTTTACCTACTTGATCCTCTGCTGCCTTCACTACTTCATCCCTCAGAGCTACCCATTCTTCTTCTACTGTATTTCTTTCCCCCATTCCTGTCAATTGTTCCCTTATGCTCTCCCTGAAACTCTGTACAACCTCTGGTGCTTTCAGTTTATCCAGGTCCCATCTCCTTAAATTCCCGCCTTTTTGCAGTTTCTTCAGTTTCAATCTGCTGTTCATAACCAATAGATTGTGGTCAGAATCCACATCTGCCCCTGGAAATGTCTTACAATTTAAAACCTGGTTCCTAAATCTCTGTCTTACCATTATATAATCTATCTGATACCTTTTAGTATCTCCAGGATTCTTCCAGGTATACAACCTTCTTTCATGATTCTTGAACCAAGTGTTAGTTATGATTAAGTTATGCTCTGTGCAAAATTCTACAAGGCGGCTTCCTCTTTCATTTCTTCCCCCCAATCCATATTCACCTACTATGTTTCCTTCTCTCCCTTTTCCTACTGACGAATTCCAGTCACCCATGACTATTAAATTTTCGTCTCCCTTCACTACCTGAATAATTTCTTTTATCTCGTCATACATTTCATCAATTTCTTCATCATCTGCAGAGCTAGTTGGCATATAAACTTGTACTACTGTAGTAGGCATGGGCTTTGTGTCTATCTTGGCCACAATAATGCGTTCACTATGCTGTTTGTAGTAGCTAACCCGCACTCCTATTTTTTTATTCATTATTAAACCTACTCCTGCATTACCCCTATTTGATTTTGTATTTATAACCCTGTAATCACCTAATCAAAAGTCTTGTTCCTCCTGCCACCGAACTTCACTAATTCCCACTATATCTAACTTTAACTTATCCATTTCCCTTTTTAAATTTTCTAACCTACCTGCCCGATTAAGGGATCTGACATTCCACGCTCCGATCCGTAGAATGCCAGTTTTCTTTCTCCTGATATTCATTGGACAAATATATTATATTAGAACTGACATGTGATTACATTTTCACGCAATTTGGGTGCATAGATCCTGACAAACCAGTACCCATAGCAACCACCTCTGGCTGTAAAAACGGCCTTGATATGCCTGGGCATTGAGTCAAACAGAGCTTGGATGGCATGTACAGGTACAGCTGCCCATGCAGCTTCAACATGATACCACAGTTCATCAAGAGTAGTGACTGGTGTATTGTGAAGAGCCAGTTGCTCGGCCGCCATTGACCAGACGTTTTCAATTGGGGAGAGATCTGGAGAATGTGCTGGCCAGGGCAGCAGTCGAATATTTTCTGTATCCAGAAAGGCCTGTACAGGACCTACAACATGCGGCCGTGCATTATCCTGCTGAAATGTAGGGTTTCACAGGGATCGAATGAAGGGTACAGCCACGGGTCGTAACACATCTGAAATGTAATGTCCACTGTTCAAAGTGCCGTCAATGTGAACAAGAGGTGACCGAG
Source organism: Schistocerca serialis cubense (assembly GCF_023864345.2). Lineage (NCBI taxonomy): Eukaryota > Metazoa > Arthropoda > Insecta > Orthoptera > Acrididae > Schistocerca > Schistocerca serialis. The sequence continues at coordinate 139,034,715 of NC_064642.1, read as the reverse complement.
ACATGTAACCAATGGCACCCCATACCATCGCGCCGGATGGTACACCAGTATGGCAGTGACGAATACACGCTTCCAATGTGCGTTCACCACGATGTCCCCAAACATGAATGCAACCATCATGATTCTGTAAACAGAACCTGGATTCATCCGAAAAAATGACGTTTTGCCATTCGTGCACCCAGGTTCGTTGTTGAGTACACCATCGCTGGCACTCCTGTCCGTGATGCACCGTCAAGGGTAACTGCAGCCATGATATCTGGGCTGATAGTCCATGCTGCTGCAAACGTCGTCGAACTGTTCATGCAGATGGTTGTTTTCTTGCAAACGTCCCCATCTGTTAACTCAGGGATCGAGACGTGGCTGCACGATCTGTTACAGCCATGCAGATAAGATGCCTGTCATCTCGACTGCTAGTGATACGAGGCCGTTTGGATCCAGCATGGCATTCTGTATTACCCTCCTGAACCCACCGATTCCAAATTCTGCTAACAGTCATTGGATCTCGACCAACGCGAGCAGCAATGTCGCGATACAATAAACCGCAATCGCGATAAGCTACAATCCGATGTTTATCAAAGTCGGAAATGTGATGGTACGCATTTCTCCTCCATACACGAGACATCACAACAACGTTTCACCAGGCAACGCCGGTCAACTGGTGTTTGTGTATGAGAAATCGGTTGGAAACTTTCCTCATTTCAGCAAGTTGTAGGTGTCGCCACTGGTGCCAACCTTGTGTGAATGCTCTGAAAAGCTACTCATTTGCATATCACAGCATCTTCTTCCTGACGGTTAAATTTCTCGTCTGTAGCACGTCATCTTCGTGGTGTAGCAAATTTAATGGCCAGTAGTGTACTTTCACAGTCAAATGTTCTTGAGGTGCACAAATTACAAGTTAATGGAGCTGCGAAGAAGCCGCTGAGATGGCATTGGGCCAAAATATCAAACAACTATGCCAATCTACTTTATTCCCATTTACATAATTAGGAGTTGAAGCTGAAGTATGGGTAGAAATAATATTCGACTCCACTGCCTGCAGCCCGAGCCACATAAATCATGAGCAGGAGCTTTTATTTTGGCAGTCCTCCTCTTCAATTATTTTTATTTTCCTGTATTAAGTATACTGCAAACTGAGCTCACTCCCCAGAAGCTATTCACTTTTGTTTTTTATTTTCCATTATCTCTGGTGCTGTGCTATAAACATTATGAGTGGATAACACTTTTCTCATATTCTGAGCATTAGAAAATTAAAAGCATTTTCTCTTGGGAATACTTTCACTGACACTATCTCAAAAGCTATGAGTAAAATAAAATTTCAGAACAACAAAGTGAACTGTGTGGGGAAACTATCAGTGCATTCAAAAACCTGCGAAATAATGTAACCAACCAATGCGAGCAATTCAAGTTTGATTCTGAGCTCTGTGAAAATGAAAGGAGAGCCATCTGTCACCAGAATATGAAAAGGAACCCAAGCCCAGAGATCCTTGCCTATAATACATAAGCCATAAGTGAAAATGTCATTTAGCCTACAATTGTCCAAGAATGAAAAGTCTTTTCTTCTTAAAGGAAACATCACCATTGTCATTGCTTTTTCAATAAAAGCAAAAGGCATGTGCTGAATGGACTTCTCTATATTCAATACAGTTAAGACACATAATATCAGTAATATGTCCTGAGAGTGGGGTGGAGTTTCCATGCAGCGCCTTGAAGTTAGCAATGTTTGCCCATAATTGAATCCCTTTGATTGTCAGCATAATGTTATGTTGGCTGACAATTACACCTGATTTCAGTCATGAGCAAAACTCATTTTTGTGGGTTATTATACCTTCTCAGCAGCGCGTTGCTCAGTACAGTAATTTGTGAAACATGGTAGTGCTCATTCTGCAGAAGGGCTCAATGACAGCAAGAACTAAATATAAATATAAGAATTGGAATGACATTTATACACAAAATCCTACAGTAAATTAATTTGATGGTACAGGTGAGCTGATGGTGCTGGAATGGGCAGAGGATATCCATATTGTCCTAGTCCTTGAAGGCAAACCACAATTGTTATTGAACAGCAGATACTGGTTGCGTTATTATGACCCAGACTGAGTTTTCGCCAGGGAAAGAATTGGTCAGCTATGTGTGAATGCCATCGTCACCTCTGCATCCTGAAGTGTGACATGATAGCTTTATGATAGCATGTTCCACTTTCAAGCTTCTGTGACAACGAAAGCTGAATGTGACAACGATCAGTAAGTGTCAGGACATCCCACTGTGGGAGATTTTATTGTGATATGTGCAGATGGGAGAATGTCTTGCACCTATCACCGTGGGGACACTTGTTCCCTGGCACCACGTTTTTAAGGTGTTTAGAAGACATGAAGAAAAAGGACAAAGGTCATGGTTACAATGGACACCATGAAAAATGACTGTTGACTTTGATTAAGTAAAATATACTTCTTTCCTTGCTTTTGCACAACTTATGTTTAAGATGATCTGTCAGCCCACTTACTATATGAGATTGTGTTGTTGTAAAGGAAAGTGTAAAAACAGAAAGTTTAAATTTCAGTTGTGTATGTCATTCAAGTAGCTTGGAGGACAATTAATGCTCTCTTTCACCACCCATCCACACACAAGGAGACGAAGTTCTGCGAAGATTGCTGGAGTGTGGCTGAGTGAGAACTGACTAGTACAACCTCAACAAACATTAAAAAAATCTTATTAAACAAAGCTAGTGATGTCAAATACAAAAGGATTACACATCACTCACAAGAAATGGAACACTGAAACTACTGAGCTTCCTTTCAATCCCACACTCAACACTGACACCCCATCTAGGACATAGGATTTTTTTTGGGTCTGTTATCTGAATATAATAACCAATATGAGCTTAACCATTTTGGTTAAGAAAAGTTGCAGCAAGGCTTGGCACGTCCCTAGTGTTTAATCTGTGAAACTGGTAGTCCACTGAAACTAATTGCTGTGTCCTTCGGCCTATGGTCATTTAAACAGAGTAAAGACTGAATGACAAAGACACACATACTTAAGAGGCATAGAGTTTGGACAATTTATGTTTTGAGTGCAGAAAATCTGCAACTGCTCTAAGGTACGTTCCTGTTCACAGGTGTGGATTTTAATAACCATTTTCTGACTTTTGAAGGAGAGTATTGTGATTGAGCACAGAGGCAAGTGGAGACTTGCAGCGATATATATTTCTCACTGAGTGGTAGGAATCTGGAACTCATATATACAGTTTACTACATGGCTGACAGTGACATATTAGTGGTGACAAATTTATTGGCATTTTCCAGGTCAAGGTGAGGCTGGTATCCATTATATAAAGTATTCTGTTAATACAAAAACGATGATAGTTGATCTGAGTCTAAAATAAATGTTCCCATAATGCCATAATCATTTCATGTAGGGAGACTGCATGGTAACTGTGTAGATGCTCACCACTGTGATCAAGCAAAATACATGCCTCGAAAGGAACTTGAACAAACAAACATAATAGGTTGGTTGGTCATTAAGGGATGCGACAAATCAGCACAGAAAGACTAATGGAACCAATGAATTTGTTTGGTCTGAAAATGTTTTTATTTGTTCCAGTCTCATGTGCGAGGGAGAATCAAATATAAATCAGAATTTTTATTTTACGTCCTTTTTGTAAATGGAGAGTGGTGTAATCTCTGCTCATTGTTGCTTTGATTTTCAGCTGTACCATTTCTTTAGTCAGAATGTCAATGTCAGAGCAGGATGCACTGTCATCTGTTGAGTCCAGTTTCTCACAACAAAGGGTGTAAAAACCGTCCAAAATTTTGAAGAGACTTGCAGCACAGTTCAGGCACAACACCCTGAGAATGACTCAAGTGAACACATGGCAAAAAAGGTTTTACACGGATGAGAAACAGCTGAGAATGCAGCCCACCAATGACTGGCAAGGTTGAGGACAGTCTTCTTTTACCTTGAAGGAGTTCTCACTGATTCTCTCCACAAATGTTGCTCTGTGGATGCTGCATACTATTGTCAATTTTTGCACCAAACAAAAAATGCATATTGCCAGAAAAGGCGCACATTTCCAATCCGGGATATGATTGTGTTTCATGACCATGCTCAACCCCACAAAGCCACCAAAAACCAAGAAATAATTCAGGAATTTTTCTGGGTCACACTAGAACATCCTCCCAACAGCCTGGACTTATTGCTCTGCTATTTTCATTTGTTTCAACCATTAAAGGAAGCAGTCGGAGGACACAAATTTGATGACGATGGTGCTGTCTAAGTGTTCATGGGCAACTGGCTGCTGTCACAGCCACATTCATTTTACAAAAACGGAGACAACAAAATGCCTATCTATTTGGAAGAAAAGCATTTCCCATTCAGGATACTATGAAGAAAAATAAGTTTGTGTGAATGAGATTTTCTGAAGCTTAAATAACGTTATATATAAAAATTCTAGTTTCTATTTGATTCACCCTCATTGTATGAAACAGTTACTTTGCTATTTTCATAGTTCTTAATGAATTTTTAAAGTCTGTCAATGGTAATTTCAACTATAAGGTTGGTGGTCTCCATGTCTATTTGCTATTCTGCCTTTGCGTCATTTAAGCGGAATCCTCTTATTCAATTAAACATGAGCTAGCGGGCAGTAGTATCTCAAGGGAAGTTGATGAGCACAAGGTGTTATTATTTAGTTACTACAACAGTCTCTTTGGTTTTTCACTGAAGTATGATGTGTTGAACACTGCAGATTTCTGATCCAACTATTTCAATTCTTTGGGATTAAGACCTTCTGTAACATTTCTTCATTGAAATGGTTAAGCTCAAATTGGACACTGTACTCAGATAACAGAACATAATACTGTATCCAATAAATATCCAACAACATAGGCAGGGTACCAATGTAGAGTGTGGGATGTACAGGTGACAAAGGTATTCACGCACAGTTGACCAATTCTTTCCCTGGGAGAAATTCAGTCTGGGTTATAGTAACACAACCAATATCTCTTGCTGAATAATGACTGTAGTTTGGCTTCATGGATCAAGAGAATATGGATATACTCTGCCCATTCCATCACCACCAGCAAACCTGTACCATCATATTAATTTACTGTGGGATGCTGTGTATAAATGTCATTCCCATTCTTATATTTATACTTATGGACTTGCTGTCACTGAGCCCTTCTGCAGAATGAGCACTACCCTGTTTCACAAATTACTGTAGTGAGCAACATGCTGCTGAGAAGATATAATAACCCACAAAAATGAAGAGTTTTGCTCATGTCTGCAATCAGATGTAGTTGTCAGCCAACATAAAATTATGCTGACACTCTCACAAAGCACTAAAAACAACATCCAGAACAGTTTGGAACACATTCTGAATATTGTCAGTAGATGCACTAAAATTAAAATTAGCATCACCGAATGAGTCATACTGTGCCACAAGCAGGGTACTCCTTAACACAGCAGACCATATTCATGACACCTTGATAAATTTCATTTGAATATTCTGATAACATACAGCCAAGATGCTTCATTGGTATTAAATCACAAGGGATTAAATTGAGAGCAAACATTGCTAACTTCAAGGCGCTGCATGGAAACTCCACCCCACGCTCAGGACATATTACTGATATTATGTTTATGTGCCTTAACTGTATTGAATACAGAAAAGTCCATTCAATACATGCCTGTCGCTTTTATTGAAAAAACAGTGACAATGGTGATGTTACCTTTAAGAAGAAAATGCTTTTCATTCCTTGGTCAATTGTTGGCTGGATGACAGTTTCACATATGGCTGGTGTATTCTAGGCAACAATCTCTAGGCTTGGGTTCCTTTTCATGTTTTGGTGACAGATGGTTCTCCTTGCATTTTCACAGAGCTTGGAACCAAACCTGAATTGTTCACATTGGTTGGTTACATTACTTTGCAGGTTTTTGAGTGCATTAATCGATTCCCCACATACAGCACGAGAGATGATGGAAAATAATTAAAAAAAGAAAGTAAATAGCCTCTGGAGAATGAGCTCAATTTGAAGTACACTTAAAACAGAAAAATAAAAATAATTGTAACAGCTACTAAACATGAAGACTGCCAAAATAAAAGCCCCTGCTCATAATTAATGACGTTCAGGTTCCAGGCTGTGAATCTGAATATTATTCTTAGCTCCAACACCCACTTACAGAAATGGGAATAAAAATTACTGGCCTAATTTTTTCATCTTTGGGCCTTAAGGTGATTTGGTAGTTGCTTCACTGATGTGCAAGCTGTGCACCTCAAGTATGTTTGGTTGTGGAAATGTACCAGGTGCGGACTCAAGTATACACGCAAAGCACATTACCACGCCTAATATGGTGTAGGAAAACTGTTGGCATTCAAAAACACCTTCCCCTCATCTTCGAATGGATAAATACAGGTCCTGTATTGTTTTCACAGGAATTTTATACCATTATTCTTGTATAATAGTGGCGAGTTCAGGTAACAGTGATGGAGGTGGGTAGTGATCACAAACCTTTCTCATGAAAGTAGACCACACAGGCTCGCCAATATTGAGATCTTGTGGCTTTATGGTCAGAGGAGATGCGACAATTCATCATCGTACTCACAGAACCAGTCCTGGACAATGTGAGTTGTGTGAAAAGGGGTCTTGTAATCTTGGAACACAGAATCACCACTGGGCAACAAATACTGCACCATGGGATGGAGCCGATCAGCCAAAACAGTCACATGATCCTTGGCAGTACAGTAATGCAAATTCGCAGTGTACACTTGGGGCCCATTTAATACTGAAGGAAAGATTTAATTCCCTTCCATGTTCCTACGCGGCATAAACACCTAAGCAGTTCAGCAATTAAGGAAGATGACAACAAATAAAGGGGCATGCTGGAAGAGCCACGTGGGCTAATTTCGAGGTATTATTCTCAAAGCTAACGATTACTGTAAAATTCATCAGGTTAATATCTCTTAATCCAGGAGGGCCCTTGCTTGGGGTGGAGTCTCTGGGAAGAGCACACCTTGAATGGCTTACAGCCTTTGTTCGGCGTCATCCGGCAAACACCCGGAGACAGAACAGTAATAAACCCACCTGGTATTCCTGGTGTGCACTGCACTTCACTGCACTATTTACACTACACTGCATGCAGTATTACAATTGCTGATACCAGGAGAATGAACCAGGCATCCGGCATTGGGCTTTTGTACATCAGTAGTAATAGAAGCACCTAGAGGGCACACAAGTCAGGAAGGTGGTGTGGAAAAACGCTGTACCACTCCTCCTGTTAAAGGAACCGCGACAGAACACTGACGATCAACGTGGAGTAAGAATTTTGCTCTTCACGTGTATCTCAGCGAAATGTGGCAGATGACAATGTGAGTCACATGATGTTGCATAAGCAAGCTGCCAAGAGCACAGCTGTAGGTACTGCCTCATCAGAGCAGAACAAGGGCCTGATTGAGCAGTGGTTCGGTGTGTGCGGCATCCGGAAAGCATGTCTGTCTAAGCTCTTCATCTGGCAGAAGTGATCAGCAAGGGTGTTGGGGGGCCCGGTTTCTGGTCCGCACAGCCCGTTGTCTGCTGCTACAGGTGGAGGCGATGGAAGGAGTCACCACAATACCATGATATGGCAACCCAAATATCTCTAAACCTCAGCCATGTGCACTCCTGAAACATAAACTTTGTCCTAAGTTGGAAATAGTGTGAAATAAGATTCATCTGACCAAATGAATTTCTTGCATTGTTCCACAGTCCATGTTTTATGGCTTTAGCACCAAGTTTTCCTGTTACAGACATTTGCATTTTGGAATTCCAGTAAATTCTGCAATTCCCTGCTTATGGAGCTCCTTTCACTTTGTTTTGGTGCTGAATGCATTCGTGAGTGCAACATTCAGTCTTGCAGTGACTTTTGAAGATGCCACCCTCTGCATTCTCGCCACAATTCTCTTCAATAACCATCTGTCAGGATCACTTAACACATACTTTTGTCCATGGTAGGCTTAGCAGATGACATTTTTCTGCTTTCCCTACATGCAGTTTTAATCTTATGGTGCCTTCTGAAACAACAAATACATTGGCTACCTTGGTTATCAAAGCACCCGCCATACAAACACCAATAATTTCCTCACGTTCTAATTCACTTAGCTCTAACAAAATGCACTCACAATTACACAGAACACTGTTCTGGCTACGCTGACACTTGCAACACATTGAGGATATTTTGCAGGTGCCATTCATTGTCAGACACCACAGGGCAACCTAAAGGTTTGGCTATGATCTGCAATCATGTTCAAGCATGGATTTCTTGCCTTGTTTTCATATTCTTGTCCAATACCTGTATTACTGCTGATGTTAGTGTAAATGGGACATGACAATCTTCCAGAACATATCTGGCTGTGCTGTTACCGTCGTCTCACTTATGGAGAACCTGAGAATTGTCCTGCTGCATTCCCTTGATATTTTCTTGTCATTTCCATTAAATATTCTAAATTATTCTCACTTAAGATGTGACTTCTAGGTAGTAATTTCACATTTCTGGGTCTAAGATGGTTGATCCATGTAGAAACTACAATTAATATCATCTTTTACATTATGAATTATCTATCTTAGCGATCAACGAGACAGTCAGAGACAGCTATCTGTGGCAGTCATTCTGCAGCTCAGTAGTAACCAGTCATGATGTAGTGCACAGGTTGTGTTCAGTCGTCGTTCAAATCTCGCTGAAGGCAAGATTTTTGTCTCTTGTGCGACAGAGCTACATGCTGCCAAATCAAAAAACATTAATGCAATCTTAAGAAATATAGTGCATCATCAGTCATCTCGCTATCTACATTCAGCACCATTGATTATTTCACTGCTGAGATGGTGGCTCAATATTTTGTTAACTATGTTTCGTAATCCCAATGTCACATTTCATTACTTCTGTGTAAGTCCTGTACTGCTACTTGAATACAACCCATGACTTCTAGGTCAAAATTTTGTAACAGCTTACTAATTAGTGACAATTTGGGCACATTCATTTCACATTTACTTCATGTTTTATTGACAACAATATTATTAAAAGGATATATTGCTACTTGATAATTAGAGGATATGTTGAGTCATACACAGGCAAAATGAAAAGAAGACTGCTATACATTTTAGCTTTTGGCCAAAAGGCCTTTGAAGTAAAAAACACACACTCATTCACACAAGGACCACTGTCTCTGGTTGCTGCGGCTGCACTCAGTTATGTGCATGTCAGCTGTGGTTGCGTGAATATTTGTGTGCTTTCTAATTCAGCAGGAGGCATTTTGGCTGAAAGCTAAAATGAATAGCAGACTTTTTGTTGTGCGTGTCTGCTACTTAGTGTCTCCTCTATATGGTGATAGTAATCTTTCCTTTTGTTGTCATTCCATTCTGGACTTTCCATGGATTGACTATATTTCATTCAAATATGCTTTCATTGTAAGGTTATCTCGATAAGATGTAATTCAGTTAAATTAGCACAGCATACATTTTATAGCATTTTTCCTTAATTTTTCAAGCATAACAGACAACATAGGCGAGGGATTAATCACCAACAATATATTATCTCACAATATCTAAAAATGATCTGTTAATGCTCAGACAGTTTATCAATGCCACAACTGTAGAAACCTATGGATACTGGGTTAAATATGTTATTAATCCAAGGTTGAAGCACATTTTCAACTGGAAAGTGACTTTCTTGATGGTTGTTTAATAGGGATCATACAAGTGTAATACTTTATTCATAAGATAAGAAGAATAACTGTGATGAGAAATTATTTTCCAGCCAGGACCTTGGACTGTTTCATTTTTGTGAAACTGGCTGTGTGTTTACTGGAGTTACCATATAACAGCAATATTTGCTGCATTCTTTTCTTTTGTTTTCCTTATGATGCTCATACCCTGCCAAGCATTCTGTAGCACACTACTTTCTTTATGCTACGAGATGAATAACATTATCTTCTGAGTACTTACACGAACCTTGTCTTAACATGTATTTTTGTTTGGGTTCAACAAGCAATTTCTTTTTTATGAAGCTGACATAAAGGCAGTGTATTTCGTCATGAGTACAAATACTTGATAGGTACCATCCATGATGCAGGTGATGTGCAAACAAACACTCCATATACGCTATGTGATCATAAGTGTCCAGACACCTGGCTGAAAATAACTTATAAGTTCATGGTGCGCTCCATTGGTAATGCTGGAATTCAATATGGTGTTGGCCCATCCTTAGCCTTGATGACAGCTTCCACTCTCTCAGGCATAGGTTCAATCAGGTGGTGAAAGGTTTCTCGGGGAATGGCAGCTCGTTCTTCACGGAGTAGAGGTATCAATGTTGGTTGGTGAGGCCCAGCATGAAGTCAGCGTTCCAAAACAACCCAAAGGTGTTCTATAGGATTCAGGTCAGGACTCTGTGTAGGCCAGTGCATTACAGGGATGTTACTGTCATGTAACCACTCTGCCACAGGCCATGCATTATGAGCAGATGCTCGATCGTGTTGAAAGATGCAATCGTCATTCCCCAACTGGTCTTCAACAGTGGGAAGCAAGAAGGTGCTCAAAACATCAATGTAAGCCTGTGCTGTGATAGTGCCACACAAAACAACAAGGGGTGCAAGCCCTCTCCATGAAAAACACGACCACACCATGACACCATCGCCTCTGAATTTTACTGCTGGCACTACAAACGATGGCAGATGACATTCACTGGGCATTCACCATACCCACACCCTGCCCTTGGATCGCCACAATGTGTACCGTGATTTGTCACTACACACAATGTTTTTCCACTGTTCAATCGTCCAATGTTTACGAGCCTTACACTAAGCGAGGTATCGTTTGGCATTTACTGGCGTGATGTGTGCCTTATGAACGGTCACTCGACTATGAAATTCAAGTTTTCTCACCTCCTGCCAAACTATCATAGTGCTTGCAATCGATCCTGATGCAGTCTGGAATTCCTGTGTGATAGTCTGGACAGATGTCCACCTATTACACATTACAACCCTCTTCAACTGTCGGCGGTCTCTGGCAGTCAACAGATGAGGTCAGCCTGTACGCTTTTGTGCTGTACGTGTCCCTTCACGTTTCCACTTCACTATCACATAGGAAACCGTGGACCTAGGGACATTTAGAGTGTGAAAATCTTGCGTACAGACCTATGGCACAAGTGACACCCAATCACCTGGCCACGTTCAAAGTCCGTGAGTTCCATGGAGTGCCCCATTCTGCTCTCTCACGATGTATAATGACTACTGAGGTAGCTGATTCGGAGTAACTGACAGTAGGTAGCAGCACAATACACCTAATATGAAGAACGTATGTTTTTGGGGGTATCTGGATACTTTTGATCGCATGGTGTGTATGCAGAATCCCTACTGACGACTGTTTGCTTCTGTGTATAGTGATTCAAACCTATATTTATCCCAATGTAGTTTTATAGTGATTTCCCTACACATATTTAGGGAATGCTAAGTGGTCTGGTGGAATAGTTGACATTTACTATGAAGAAGTCTTATGTTCAACTCTAACCTCAGGCAAATATTTTAACTGGTACCAGACAACCTTCTTTACTTCTGCTAAAGTCAAGTGAAAAATGCAATGCGCCAGAGCTGTTTAGAACCCATGTTAAACAAAATGATGTCCCACCAACTATCTACTTGCACGAAGTCAGTTCAGATTAGACCAGAGGTCACCAAGCTTTTTCCACAGTGGGCTGAATAAGTGACAACTGTTTTCCAGATCGGGCTGGTTAACTCATAAATTGATGAGTGGGTGCCACATTATGATTCTTTACAATAGTTGGAAACCACAATGAAAGCTGTGAGAAATGTCTTTTGGTTTCATACATTTTATGAAGCAAATCTGAGAACTGTTAGGTGGCTAGATGAGCTGACATTATTGTCCAGATCCAGCTTGCGGACTGTTGGTGACCTCTGGACTAGACAATGACAGAAGCAGATGCCACAAAATAAGAAAACACTGTATCTTGCTTAACCACAATATTTAGAAACTCTGTTGTTACTGATAATATGAAATGAAATAAATAAAGAGGCTGTGTGTTTGCACAGTTCCCTGATGCACATATTTCTTTTGTTATCGTGCAGATTTTTCAGTGTTACCGAAGAAGACTGAATGACCACATTAATTTTGTTACAATGTTTGTGATCCTTCAAGCTCATTAAAAATAAATCTGCCTTTTTCCTTTATGCAGGTAAGAACATAGTACGAAGCACAGAGAAATTCAAGAAATGGGCAACACATGAGTGTCCGATATTTGTGTTTGTTGGTCAGTTGTATGTCAGGTGGTCATCCTTTATAATTACGCTTACATTTTTAACAAAACTTGGTGGTCTGAGGTTTGCTTTCGTACAGCAGTGGTAGTGACTGGTCACAATATGCATCCTAAGTTATTCTTTAATTGTGTTAATAAAACACTGGTTTAGCATCAATTAGATATTATATAAATTGAAAGCGGAGGGGAAGAAAGGAAAGGGATGGAACTATTGATGTCAGATGCAATGAAACTTTAGGTGGAATCAACTGCAATGAGTGAAAATGTGTGCCGCACCGGGATTCGAACCTGGGACCTCCTGCTTGCTAGGCAGCTTTTGCCCTACCTGGACAAAGTGTTTATCGCAGTTGCGTGGACTATCTCATCATGTCTCTCAGTCTACCCACATGCCCACGTAGTGCCACCTATCTTCAAGCCCCGTTCATGTCCTCCACACTCACTACTTTGTGATTTCCACAGGAGGTCGAACATAATTGTGCACCCACACTGAAGGTCATGGATTCATTGCCTATTGAGACAAATCAATTATATAAATGCATAATGTCTGTTCTTTTGGACAAGTGTTCATATAATTTTGAACTGTGATTGTAACCTCCATGGTAGGCCAGCAAAATAAACCTTGCAGTAAGGATATCTAAAAGCTACAAGACATAACATAAAAGCTTCTGTCAAAGGAAGGAGAATGGCTTTTGGATTGTACAATATTTTATCCCTCTCATTTAAATGTATAAGGTACAATCTATAGTATTATACTAATGTACTTTAAATAGAGCACTACAACATGGCCTAGAGAATTTTGTTGAAAAGAATTCTCTAACTTTATTCTATGATGAAGGACACTTAAAAACAGTAAGTAACATTTCTTTGTTTTCAAGCAATCCATTGCCTCTGCCACCTGCATGTATATCTTGCTCCTTGTACCAAAGGAGAATTCACAGCAAAAATTGCAATAAATAGTGATCTGATCCCTTTCAGACCTTGCTGCTCATTACAATGTTTTCCTGCTTCACCAGAATTTCCCTATTTCATTGCATATACTTAATTACCTTCACAACACTTTTCTGTGGCAAAATCACTTGCTGCGAGGTAAACGCATCTTTTTCCATTAAATCATGACTTCAGAAGAAGTGCCTTGTAACACTTACTGTTAAATAGCTACTGAAAGCTATTCCAAAGAAGTTAGTTGTAATTATCACAGAAATACTTTTTACTCCATTATTGTAGGGAAAACCATTATGGATCTGCAGCTGAAAATAATATTTCTGTGAATAAATCTTCCATACCTGCAGCTACTTCTTTATTTTTTTCGAAATAATTTTCAAAATAAATAAAGAGGTCAGTTTTCACTGCAGAAGATTTATACCCTGAAATACTGTTGTTCGCTACATACCAATGACAGTTTTCACTACAAGAATAGTGGTCATGTAAAGCATTGAAGAAACCTAAGTGTATTTGGTCGGAGGAAGTTCATATGTTTAAGTCGATAGCCTTTATGATGTTGTAGCTTCCACAGAATGCAAGTAACGAAGAAAACTATGATGCTTTAAGGTGACATGTCATGCTTCAAAATTAATGTAAAGATGAAACAAAGGAGGTTTCTCATAGCAGATGAAATGGAAATGAGTGGTCAATTGTAGCCTATTTAGTTGAAAGATACCCAAAAAAGTCTCCATATAGTGAGGATGTCAGTACCATCATAATCTCTATCTACAGAAACTCTCGTGTGGCTCAGTGGCTAAGTGTCGAATTGCAAATCATAAGGTCAAGGTTTCATACTTTAGTCAGTCTTAGGATTTTTCTGCCACTTATCACTTTTCGTATTTCCTATATACGAAAAATACCATGTTGCATCATGGTTCACAGTCTATACAGGGTGTATACGTGGACCAGGTGAATAAATTCCCGGGTTTTTCCCTGTTAAAAAAAACGCTTTCTCCCATGTGAAAATACATATTTTTTTGTATTAAGTGACAGTATACTTTCGCTCTGGATCGTAAAACTTATCAATCCTTTGAATGGTTAAGGTTTTGAGCACTGGCATAGAACCTCTTGCCACTTTAGGAAACTAATCACAGAAAAAAAATACCTTTTGGAATGATCTTTGATGGACAGCAACATGTACGCTGCATATTTTTGTATTACGAAAGTACATAGTCAAATTCCACCAAACACAGAATGTTAGGTTCCAAAGCATTGAAATCAAGATTGCAATGCACTTCTGTAAGCCAGTCATAGTTTATGTCACATGATCTTGCCAGCCGATGATAGCAGATATTCATCATGTTTACATGGGGCTCCCAAAACCGGATCTCCCTGTACCGCTCCTGGGTGGTAAAGTAAACATTTCAAAACTGATTCTGTATATCCAATTCTGGTTGTCAATTTTCCAATTCTGCAATTGATTTTTGCTCCCATGTAAATGTAACCGGTTTTGAAATGTGCTTGGGCTGTCAGGTTTAATCTTATTTTTAAACATTTTCGGGTAACATGGACAGAGTGACTTTTTGTACAGTGAACGATAAGTAGAAATGTTAGACTGACTGTTTACAAATCGTCTAATTGAAAGAAATAGCAATTGTGCTGACTAAATCACAAACTGTAACAGCTGTTTTCCAGGCACTGTAGTTAATTGGGCTAGCAAATGCACTTCAGACCTTAACATGTAACCACGACAGTGAAAAATGGTTTTCAAACTTCGGTTCTTGTCTTTCGGAAGATGTGTCGCATCTAAAAGTAGTGATTCAGAGCATGGGTACATGATGCAGTGCCTACAGCAACATCACTGTTATGTAACGCAAACACACAAATAGGAAAAGTTAATGGTTTAAATTAATGTACACAGTGTTAACTACAAGAAAAGCTAAGCTTTCATGTATAACATTTCTCTTTTTTGTGTGTGTTACACTTCGATAAATCACACAAATGTGCCAGTAAAATTTAAAGTACGGACGTAAATGTCTGATCTTCTGGGTTCGAAATTCTCCTAAGTGGCTGGCCCTCAAAGTGTTAAGCTTTAAATAAAAATCAAATGCTCTGTGGGTTAAGAAATTCAAAGAACGTTTGCACACATAACATAACTCTTTACAGCATATAATAAAATGTACTTTGGAAGTAACGCTTTTCAAATTACCAGGTGCAATATTTTCCCTTGACCTGTTAAAATTCATTTCAGCAATTGCCAAAGAGCACCAGAAAACGGTGTTACTTTGCCTGCGCAGCTAAGATGACAAAGGTAGCCCATATGTTCATATGTATATGGCATAAAGAGATCTTACATTATGTCATAAATGAAACAGAATATCAGAAGATACTCCAAAGTGTTGGAATTTCGCAAACCATACTAAACTGCATAATTCGATTTAAAGAGCACATTCGTATGTCCAGATTCACAAAGAAGTAGCCCCAAGGTGACATTCAACTTTTCAGTGTAGTTTTTGGAATGCAAATTTTCTCGGGAGTACCAGAACTGTATTACCTCATGTTTAGTTCTTTATTATGGCATAATGCCATACGTCCCAAAAGATAACAATGTGCACTTGAAATTCCACAAACGGTTAGTTGCTAACAGTGTTTTAAATAAACAGACTGCCTCTGCTGAAAAGATTAATTAAAGTCAATTTCTTTTAAGCAAATTGACAAAAGTAACTTCAATGTTCTGCAAGACAATATCCAACTGCCAAAAATCTGGAAATAAAATCAAATCAGAAAACAAACTAATAATATACTTTAGCCTTCAATAATTAAGGAATATTTTAATTCACTTTATAGCTCCCAGCCACAGAAAACCGTTTTGTTCTTGAGAGCTGTAAACCAAGAGGAAACAGCAAAATCACTAATGTAAAAACGGTTCACGTGGAGACTACCCCTCATCCTACGACAACTCAGATTGCTCTGCGCATGCGTGAATCTGACAACTTGGGTGCACCAGAAAAATGTTTCCAGATAACATCTGGCTGCTTGTTGCTACTGCTGATTCAGCTAATGTCTCTAAAGTTACCTTGGATACAGCATTACTTCAAGTAACTAGAAGTGGGAGAAGATACTGCTCATATGCGACTCAACTGTGCATGCGCAAAAGCTCACTGACAACTGCTCAAACGAACCTAATGTTAATCATTGTGACATCACGTCCACTGGAAGCAGTTTATTGTTATGAAGTATTGCAATTTGCATAGTCTTCGTCCTAAAGCCTTTGACACATTTTGCTGTTGGCAGACACTTGTGTGTGCTGTGTTTTGTTGCTGTAAATGGCACATTTCCTTTGCAAGTTAAGTTTTATTTATTTTTTTCCTTGTTTATGTTTTATTGCTGCCATATTATATTGCAGTAACAGATTAAAGTAAAATTCTTTTTTAGAGTATCAGTTCTTACCAGTAAAAACTACAAAAATTTAACTGGAAACCAAAACAACAAAAAATTCCCCGAATTCTTAAAAGTTCCCGGGTGTTTCGTGGTTTTTCTCCTGGGTGAAAAAGTTCCTGGGTTTTTCCCAAATTTCCTGGAGTGTATACACCCTGCTGTATTAACTTTAGGTTCCCCTCTATCTGATTCAGTAAGTCAGTTCAAAATTTTAAGTAAGGCAAGGGTATACCACCTCCAATAGAAGCATGCATATCGCACAACTGCTGTGTTCAAATTAATCTATAGATTAAGGGCAGCTTTAGCTTATAAATTCATACAGGAAAGGGTTGGGTTTTAATACAGGGTACAGCCATAAAATGAAGTGATTAGCAGCTTTACGTTTTTTATCATTCACTCTAGTACTGATGTTCAAACCATTCCCTTGGGTCAAGGTTACTGAGTATTTTATGACAGCTTTAGGAAGGACCTGACTCCTTGAGAGCATGTCCTAAGATGCCAGTATGAGACAAGTATGTGCCTGGGATGGTCATGGTATAACAGTGGATAAATACTTAAAACATATCAACTGCAAACAGTACACCATCCATAACTTGAAATATGTACTGCTAACTGGGCACAGTTTGTAAGTGCCATGATTTTATACATGGCATATGTCACACACAAAGGACTTTGATGAAAATGTAAAAAATTCAAATGATTGGTGAAAATTACAAACACACTGATTGCGAACAGACAACAAATAATATGGGAGCCATATAAAATAATGGGTCTAATCTCTTAGACAAAATGAAACCCATATTTTAACATTCTGAAACATGTTTCTACTGAGTAAGAGATACTACATGGAATTCTGATTGAATGTAGAGAGAAACGTAATAGACCACAAATTACTTTCTATTCGTCTCAGCAGCGGGCTAATAGAGTGATTACAAATTTCTACTTTTTTGTTAGCACATTATAATCTTCAAATTGTTGAAGCCTTTACCTTTAAAACCAAAGAGAACTAAGTGACTGTCAGCTTCAATAGTATTCCTCATTAGAGGAATGTTTAAGAGATCAATGGCAAACTTACAAAAATTGAAAACATTACTGTAAGGATGAAAATTTAATTTGACACATATTGGACCTTACTTACGATATGTAATTAAGGAATATAACTACAGAATTGACTGGAAAGTGAAAATTTTTCTTACCATACTCTCTTGCAGATGGGCAAGGCGACGTAGCTGCCCCACATCAGACAATATTTCATAACGACTGATTCCACCTTCTCCCAAGTTGCTGGCTAAAATCTCCGCTTCCCTCATGTTACGCTGCCGTACTTCCTCTGGACTCTCTTCTTCCACTGTTACAGCTCCTATAGTGCTTTCCTTCTTTGATGCTTGGAGGTCCACCCAGTTTGGTAGGGACCTGAAGGCAACAGCAAAACTCCTCTCTAATGCATAAATCTACAACTACTGCTGTCAGCCTATACATACAAAGCAATGCTCTTTGTTGCTGTTTTGCTTTCATGCTACAAGAAATTATGTGGTTTACGGCATAGCGTGAACAATCAGAATACTGTAGGAGCCACGGTGAAATCTATTGAGGTAGGATTACATATGGCCTACAGCAACATACAATTGATGGGTTGATGACTATTAACTTAAATACTGAGATAGTGTTATGTAGTGTTATGCAAATGTATCTGAATCTAGTTAATAGCACATTAAATCTTGTGAAATGAATACAGCAGTAAGCAGCCAAATAAAGCTTATGAAAGTGGTGTAGGCAGAATGAAGTATGGAATAGTAAAAAGCGAACAATGAAACTTCAGTTAGGAATATCAATAACGTAAGAAAAGATAAGATTTATACTTATCATAAACATGACATGGTATGTTGCAGAAAGGCACAATTAAAAGACGCACATAAGGTTTCAGCCACAGTCTAGAGAAACATGCACCACTCATTCACACAAGCAAACACACCTCACGTACATCACCACTAACTCTGGTAGCTTTGTGGGAGGTGTCAGTATACTTACTTGATAAAACGGCTAATGTCTTCATCGCGTAACCAGGCTGCACTACAAATTCGTTTATCCTCAGAATCAGGTTGCACAATGCCACGATAAGCAGCCTGACAAGTTTCTCGATACCCACGCACAATATTGCATATTATGGCTAGAAAATGCTCTGAGTATACTGGAAGTGATTGCATCAGACCACGAAGCTCCTGAACACATTGCTCAACTATCACGGTACTCTGGAATGAAAACAAATGGTGACATAAATACAGGCGCCCAATGTTTATTTTGATGCATATGCTGCTATTTGAAAGTCATATTTTTATAAATAGGTGTATTGAGCCCAAATATATCTCCTAGTTCTCACTTTAGGAATTTGCTTCAAGACACATTGAGGGCTCATTAAGGAACTTTGAACAACTATTCAATATGCATGATGTGAGTCTTAAATATTTGTGTACTGAATATATTTGGTCACTACTATATCAGGACAACTTAATGTATTGTATGGGTAACAGCATCTAGAGAGAATTTCAATAAAAAAAAAAAGACTTATGATTTTGAAGGGACACTTCTTAGGTGATATGTACTTTTGTCCACATTGGAAATATTTATTGTAACAGAGTTGATACATGCATATTGGTTCCACCTGTCAATCGGCCATGTAGTTGTATTGATGCGGCTAAAGTCAGAGGTCATGGTCGTTCCGAGCATAGAAAAAGCCCTCTGCCCTTGCAGTTGAACAGTGAGCAGTGGGCCATCAGTGGGAGAGGTTCCCTGTGAGGAGGGTTAATGGTTATCACTAGCGGTGGACGCGTCCACGCCTCGGCAGTCGGTTGTTTTGATGTACTGGAGAGTGGTGAAAGCGAGCCAGGTAGGTGCCTGTGTTCAACTGGGAATGCACCATGAAACATAACAGCCCATTGAGGCCTATTTAAAATGAACATTTCCCAGTCTAATTCAGGATCGCACATGCAAACAAAATATGTAACTTGTCTAGAAAAATTTATAACTGACAAGGGAACCTCCCCATCGCATCCCCCTCGGATTTAGTTATAAGTTGGCACAGTGGATAGGCCTTGAAAAACTGAACACAGATCAATCGAGAAAACAGGAAGAAGTTGTGTGGAACTATGAAAGAATAAGCAAAATATACAAACTGAATAGTCCATGTGCATCATAAACAACATCAAGGATAAGGTCAGCTCCGGAGCGCCGTGGTCCTGTGGTTAGCGTGAGCAGCTGCGGCATGAGGGATCCTTGGTTCAAGTCTCCCATCGCGTGAAAATTTTAATTTTTTTATTTTCAGTTTATGTGACAAATTCTTATGTTTTCATCACTTTTTTGGGAGTGATTATCACATCCACAAGAAAACCTAAATCGGGCGAAGTAGAAGAATCTTTTTACCCATTCGCCAAGTATGCAAGTTAGGTGGGTCGACAACATATTCCTGTGATGTGACGCACATGCCGTCACCAGTGTCGTATAGAATATATCAGACGTGTTTTCCTGTGGAGGAATCGGTGGACCTATGACCTTGCGATCAAATGTTTTCGGTTCCCATTGGAGAGGCACGTCCTTTCGTCCACTAATGGGACGGTTTTGCAGTGCGGTCGCAAAATACAGACACTAAACTTATTACAGTGAACAGAGACGTCAATGCTCGAACTGACAGATCATAACTTTGTGGAAATAAAGAATGTAAACTTTTCACTCGAGGTGGGATTTGAACCAAGGACTTCTCGTTCCGCAGCTGCTCACGCTAACCACGGGACCACGGCGCTTCTGTGCTAACATTAGCCTTCGTGTTGCCTATCTTGCGCATGGACTGCTCAGTTTGTATATTTTGCTTATTTTTTCATAGTTCCACACAACTACTTCCTGTTTTCTCGATTGATCTGTGTTCAGTTTTTCGAGGCCTATCCACTGTGCCAACTTATAACTAAATCTGAGGGGGGTGCGATGGGGAGGTTCCCTTGTGAGAAAATAACTTTTTAATCTATTTCAGTTCAAAGTGTAGCAGCTCTGTAAATGAAGGGAATAATTCCCGTGAAGGGAGTCTCCAGTAATTAATAGAAAATATAAATGTATTATTGTAATTCCTTATTTGAGAGTTTATTCTCGAATGAAATAACAGACATGTACTAATATCGTAGTGTACTTACTGTTCTGAGCAGACATACGTTTATATACGTGTTTTCAGTTTTTATATGTAAATTTTAATTGTTAATTAATCAAAAATTGACTTTAAACAATGCCGAGGATTGTTCGGGATTGTTAAGAAATTATAAATAATGTTGGCATAGGGGGGCAGTCTGGTTTTAGTTTTTGAGCAGTGAGCACGTAGCTGCTCCTTTTGTATTGTAAGTATTGTTTGCCTTTGTAATAATACTTTAATTTTGTTTTGAAAGTATAATAAATGTATTTAAAATAACATAATGCAAGATGATTTTTAATTTTAACTTTTCTGAAGTTGGACTTTTACAGTAACTGTCTCCAGAACTTATGCTGGGACAGATTGCCTGATACGATGAGTAAAACAACCCGTAAGAACTTTATAACCATGAGTGTTCGAGTTGCTACTGTGTCCTACTTTGATCCACCTCATTCACTACATGTATAAAATTTTGTTTGCTCATGCTTTGAGGAGCGTGGTGGGTGCTATCTTTCATGCTCCAGTGTGGATTTACATTTCTTTCTGTTATCTGTTGTAGAAGCTGGAAAGTTTATATGTAAGCAACAAAACGTCCTGAGTGTGGTGCTTGCTTAATGTTATCAGCCGATGACTTGTATTTACCAACGACTGGTTTCTATGCCGACAGCAAAACGCGCTGGTAAACCGACTGCAACAGAATAGGTGATATAATTTTGATTCTCAAGTACTGAAAAGGTGGCTGTTGGTTCAAGGTACTGTAAGTGATCACATATTCTTTTTTCATTACTTCCAAGAGTAAAGTCATGGGTTATTCTCTCGGGGGTTATTATCTCGGATGATAAGTACGTAAAGCTCAAACTTAAGTGTGTTCAATTTTAAGGGAACCGACAGTTATTGTTTGCTCAATGTGGTTGTTGATTTCAAACTGAAATTATCTTTACTCTTGTTACTAATGCAATAGTTCTTAAGGAAAATTGGCCTATTAACGTGTAGTTCAATGTGGCTGGTGCTGGAGTCTGAATAACCATGTTGTGTCATTGTTTGTACTGCTTTGGGGAAAATTTCAAGCAGGGCTAATGCCTGAAGTTTGTCATTTACAGTCTGTAACTAAAAATGTGTGTTGTAATTTTTTCAGTATTGGTTATGTGTCTTGTAATTTTAAAAGGATTACATCCCAACTCATTTTGGAAAGCTTGCTGAACTTCAGATTTACAATTTAGGCCATTAATTCCCAAGGACTAGTGTCCGTGTTTATGTAACTCTGGTGTAAAAATTTTATTTATCGTAAGCAAATTGTCTTTAAACTTCATACACTTTGCTGAAGGGGGTAGTGCCCATGTTTTGTGGTCCACAGATTTTGCTAAGTTAAATAATAAATTTTAAAGCAGCTCCTGTTAGGTGTGCAGCCATTGCAGTGCATACTACTTATCTACTTGCGTACACTAAGGGCTGTTGATTTTGTCTTAGGTTGAAGACAATACGGCAGGCGATCACTTCGCAAATTTGTAGATATACCCGACAGCTTTAGGTCCAGAGGCCATTGTGTGTCATTATTACCTTGTTTTTTAAAATATGTGTGGCTAGTGGCTCATAGTAATTAAAGAAATCTTGTTAATTTTGTTAAGAACCTTAGTGCCACCAACCCAATGTTATTTTTCATGAGTGAAACACATCAAGGTTTGGGATCATGATTTAAGTAATCCTGTTTAATGTTCTTAGTACCAATGTATGTTCCCTGAATGATGTTAATAAATGTTTTGTACATCTATTGTCCGGTGGCTTAACACTCAAGGATCACTCTATCTAAGCTATCCCATTCTAAAGGTTTTTATAAAAGGACTGAAGGACTGTCAGTTCCTAAGTAATTCCTTCTACCTTCACCAATTCCGGTCTCCCCCCCCCCCCCCCCCCCTCCACCACTTCCTACCAAGATTCAGCCCAATTTTTGCAACAGGGTACATATTGTCTATGTATTTATTTATTTATTTAGCCATTTGATATATTTCAATTAATATATGTTGTATCATTACATACAGGCCTTGGCATTTTGATTATGCAATAACAATTATGTATTGTATTCTGCCACTTAGTGCATTTACAGCACATATTACAGAGAACTACATTTATGATATTTTACGATGTTTGCAGGTCTCTTTCACAGTATGTGACAATTTCCCTTATGTTTAAATTTATATACAAACATTTGTATTGTTTTTTGAATTAAAATGATGGTCACTTATACGGATAAAACAAAGAAGAGAATGGGATGAATGCTGTTCTGAAATACTTGCAATGTATAAAAATTTTTGGTTAGGAAGTATACCTCAGCTGGGTGAATACTTTTAAATCCTGATTACTCATGAAAAATAATCAACTGAACATCATTAGTGCAATACACACGTCTGACAGACAGCAGTAATAGTTTCAAAAACAAATTGAAATCATACCTCCTTGACAACTCCTTCTATACCATAGATGAATTCTTGAATATGAGTAAATAAATCTGGAGATATAATATATGCATTTTGTGTCATTTAAAGGAATGGGATAGATAATAGAAATATTTAGGTATAACACAATATATCTTTAAAAAAAAAAGTGCACTTGACAGTTTCCACATCATAATGGTTTTCCATCCTATTGATCAATGGAACACGTAACTAACTAAACTGAAATGTTAGACTGAAGTGTGTTAGAGAAGTAACACTTAACAGTATCATAAATCACAATCATGGTGAATGCCTTGCCACAAAATAGCAAATAGTCCACAGGAAGAAAAGTAAGATATTTTCTTCTCTATCAAAAATATTTCTTTTGCCTACACAACAAATAATGGACCTCGTAAAAAGAACTTTTGAGATCACAAGAGGGCTGTGGGCTAATGGTACAATTCAAATGAGCAAACAGAATAAAGAGAGTGATATTTAGTTGGTATATCAGTCTCTCGCAGTAAAACTTCTAGTGACAAGGGAAAAGCTGTAATAGGAATCATGAACAATGAATTCTATTTGGTAAGAAAATGTTTTAGTTTCACTTAAGAAAACTGAGAATTAGGACAATATGAAAAATTTCATGTACTAAACTTTCACAGTGATATTTCACAAACAGTGAAAACTTTGTGGTTGAGAAAACAAAAAGAAAAAATGTGGACAATAGTTTAAAAATGGGTAGCATTGTTGACCTAAAACAAATCAATGGTCACACCAAATGGCTAAAGGAGCATTATTTACTTTGGGAAATGCACAGTACAAGGTTACTATAAATGATTCATTTCTTTTCAAAGCTCTACGTTTTCCAAAGTGTTGTAGTAGTTGTTGTTGTTGTTGCTGTTGTCTTCAGTCCAAAAACTGATTTTACTACTACAAACTTCTCTCCAATGCTTGGTGATCTCTTGGTGTCTCAGAAAGTGTCCTACCAACCAATCTGGGTGCTGATGACCACGCTGTTTAGCGCCCGAAAACCTCAAACCACACCCACACACACACACACACACACACACACACACACATACACACACCAACCAATCCCTTCTTTTTGTCAAGTTGTGCCAAAAATTTCTTGTTTCCCCAACCAGAAAAAACCTCCAGAAAAAGACTTCCTGACACTTAAATCTATATTCAATGTCAAAAAATTGTTCTTCTTCAGAAACGCTTTTCTCGCCTTCGCCAATCTACATGTTATAATCTCTCTACTTTGGTCAGCATCATTTATTTTGCTGGCCAAAAAATAAAACTCATCTACAACTTTCAAGTGTCTTAGTGTCTTATTTCCCTCAGTATCACCTGATTTAATGCTACTACATTCCATTATCCTTATTTTGCTTTTGTCTGACATCCATCTTATACCCTCCTTTCAAGACACTGTCTATTCTGTTCAATTCAAAGTACTACATGTATAACATGTAAAAATACACTCCTGGAAATGGAAAAAAGAACACATTGACACCGGTGTGTCAGACCCACCATACTTGCTCCGGACACTGCGAGAGGGCTGTACAAGCAATGATCACACGCACGGCACATCGGACACACCAGGAACCGCGGTGTTGGCCGTCGAATGGCGCTAGCTGCGCAGCATTTGTGCACCGCCGCCGTCAGTGTCAGCCAGTTTGCCATGGCATACGGAGCTCCATCACAGTCTTTAACACTGGTAGCATGCCGCGACAGCGTGGACATGAACCGTATGTGCAGTTGACGGACTTTGAGCGAAGGCGTATAGTGGGCATGCGGGAGGCCGGGTGGACGTACCGCCGAATTGCTCAACACGTGGGGCGTGAGGTCTCCACAGTACATCGATGTTGTCGCCAGTGGTCGGCGGAAGGTGCACGTGCCCGTCGACCTGGGACCGGACCGCAGCGACGCACGGATGCACGCCAAGACCGTAGGATCCTACGCAGTGCCGTAGGGGACCGACCGCCACTTCCCAGCAAATTAGGGACACTGTTGCTCCTGGGGTATCAGCGAGGACCATTCGCAACCGTCTCCATGAAGCTGGGCTACGGTCCCGCACACCGTTAGGCCGTCTTCCACTCATGCCCCAACATCGTGCAGCCCGCCTCCAGTGGTGTCGCGACACGCGTGAATGGAGGGACGAATGGAGACGTGTCGTCTTCAGCGGTGAGAGTCGCTTCTGCCTTGGTGCCAATGTTGGTCGTATGCGTGTTTGGCGCCGTGCAGGTGAGCACCACAATCAGGACTGCATACGACCGAGGCACACAGGGCCAACACCCGGCATCATGGTGTGGGGAGCGATCTCCTACACTGGCCGTACACCACTGGTGATTGTCGAGGGGACACTGAATAGTGCACGGTACATCCAAACCGTCATCGAACCCATCGTTCTACCATTCCTAGACCGGCAAGGGAACTTGCTGTTCCAACAGGACAATGCACGTCCGCATGTATCCCGTGCCACCCAACGTGCTCTAGAAGGTGTAAGTCAACTACCCTGGCCAGCAAGATCTCCGGATCTGTCCCCCATTGAGCATGTTTGGGACTGGATGAAGCGTCGTCTCACGCGGTCTGCACGTCCAGCACAAACGCTGGTCCAACTGAGGCGCCAGGTGGAAATGGCATGGCAAGCCGTTCCACAGGACTACATCCAGCATCTCTACGATCGTCTCCATGGGAGAATAGCAGCCTGCATTGCTGCGAAAGGTGGATATACACTGTACTAGTGCCGACATTGTGCATGCTCTGTTGCCTGTGTCTATGTGCCTGTGGTTCTGTCAGTGTGATCATGTGATGTATCTGACCCCAGGAATGTGTCAATAAAGTTTCCCCTTCCTGGGACAATGAATTCACGGTGTTCTTATTTCAATTTCCAGGAGTGTATGATTGATGCATGAACAGAACCATAAACTAACATGCTTGCATTCTGCGCTCTACAAACATACTGTCAGCGCCTTTGTGGTCACACGACATATGTTAAAGTGAGTTGGCTCCATAACTTACGTAACAACATTCTATCAATGGTCACCACAGCAGCAATGATGCATTCTCTGAGCTCTTCCAGTGTTTTTGGCAGTGAGGGTATATAAACATGGCGCTTAACCATAGAGTAACAAGGTTGGATAAAAAACTACCCCAGGCCACATAATTTTTTATCCTATGTTAGGCTTCTTGGGGGCTTTATTCTTCATCATAATTTAACAGGCAAATTGTGAAATTTATCTGTCGGGGTAAAAAGATCACCCCACCTTGTTATTTTTGTTAAAGCTTTTTATTTACAAAACAGACATAGAAAATGTCTTCTGACAAAACATTAACAACTCCATAGGAAATAATAAGAGGCTTAAAATGTATATTAACATGACTCAGATGAAGATGTGAGTCATCCTGAAGGCAGTCATATCACAGACGACAAGGAGGATGATGAATTTGACATAATGCCATTTGAGGTTGATTCATCAGGTGAAGGTGATCACCATGTACGGAAAATTTTATATGGCAGAAATAGGTAATGTCGGAACACACACCCCATCCATAAAAAAGCACTGACAGTCCCAGCAAAAAATATAGTGGACAAGTACTTGGAGCAATGAGGCAAAAAACAAAACGTCTCCCAAGAAATTATTTTAACTGTTGT
This sequence comes from Schistocerca serialis cubense, assembly GCF_023864345.2. Lineage (NCBI taxonomy): Eukaryota > Metazoa > Arthropoda > Insecta > Orthoptera > Acrididae > Schistocerca > Schistocerca serialis. Next base: position 139,007,816 of record NC_064642.1, on the reverse strand, counting down.
TTACTAATGACATGGTTTCACTAACAGTTACCTACATGAACCAAAAAATTGCTGATTCACGGGAAAAATACAAATCGCTGCAACGGTATATTGAAGATACCAACTGAAACAAAATAAAAACATTTTTTGGTACTTTTTATGAGTTGAGTTCTAAAAAATGTGTATGTCAATTGTACTGACGCATGGTCTGTAGTATAAGGGTCCCCATTTTTCCAAGGAATTACGACTTAAAACCGATTCGACTTTTTGATCAATAATCTATGATTTAATGACCAACATACTAGGCTGCAAAGAAGAACGGCAGGCAAGTTCACTGCATTCCTTAATTTATGATGTATGTTTGTCAAGCACAGTCAATAACTGTACACTTCTCCTGTTCTCCTAACTGTTGATGAGACACTCCTTAGCTTCCAAAGCAGATTGACGAGACACTCCATTGCTTCCGATGCAGATGCCCATTCAAAATGTAACTGCCCAGCAAGTAGGACAAATATGGGCTAAAGATAATTTCATTGTGTGACAAGAAGACATATTACTTTAATGGGGGCATAAAATATTTGGAAAAGAAACTAGGTATAAAAGTGTTTCAATTCCTACATATTTTGTGGTGAAATTATGTGAACCTATACATGGAACCAACCAGAACATTACAATGGAAATTGATTTGCTTCTTGTGAAGTAACCAACAACTGGCTGACAAAAAGTTGACAATTGTTGGCACCTTATGAAATAATAAACCAGAAGCCCAGTAACAAGCCAGAAATCCCAGAATCCCTGTTCAAACCAAGAACAGGCCATATTCATTTACAGAAGAGAAAAAATATTGGAGTCAAACATTCCAAAGAAAAATAAAAATGTTATTCTTTTGTCAATGATGCACGAGTTAGGTGAAATAAATGAGAAGGCAAAGAAAACGAACATATCACTTTTCTACAATAACATCAAAGGGGGAATCAATGTATTTAATTTACTAAGTCACAACAAGACCACAGCACAAAAAACCAGGTGCTGGTCAATGTGATATGTGTATGGGCTTTTAGATGCATCAGGAATAAATGCCTATGTCTTGTATAGGGGGAATGGTGGCACAAAGAGACAAAGCAATTTTCTCAAGTCTTTGGCTTTTGGGCTGGTTGAAGCAGAAATGAAAGACAGACTCAAAAGAAAAAAATTTACCCAAAGAGCTTCGCATAACCATGGAACAGATTTTGACACATTTTGGGTGTGATATTCCAAGATCAGCAGCACAACCAGAAATGATTTCAAAAAACAGTGGACTATGCTTTTATGCTTTCTTTGCAGTCAAAACGAAGACTGGAAAAGTTCCTTTGAATGCTGTGTCTCTTCAAAACCAGTGTCCAAAGACCATAGGAAAAATATTTGTCAAAGTTGCCATAACAGTTTAGTTTGTAAATGTTTTATATATTCAAAATTTCATCAAATTTTGAAATTAATTTATAAAATCTTTATTTCCTTTAACATGAGGAACTACTTTTTCGTAGTTGTTAGCTTTATATTTTTTACCAATTTATGTGTTATGCTAAACAGTTCCTTCAATGATTCTTATGCATTATGATACGTTCTATTGTGTTTCGCACTGTTATAACAAAAAGTGCAATTGAATACAATAGATACGTGCAATCTCATATTTCCATATATGACAATCACAATACAATACAATACATTGATATTATAATTATTATTTGCTTTGTTATATTGTAAGACATTAATAATACTTCATAATAAATATTACATATGTTTGATTTTAACTTTATAATAATAAAAAACTTTTTTTTAAACAGAGATAACTTAGAAAAATGTGGGGTAAATTTATGTCTTGGGATTCACAACTTGGTACTCTAGGGTTAATGTATCCCCAAACGAAAAAGTCACAAAAGTGTTAGCTCAGGCAGTCTAGGGTGGGCAAGGGAACAGAGCCACATTGTCTTCGCCACTAAGACCAATCCAGCAATATCCAGAAGTTCATTGTTTAGGTAGCTACAAACATTGATGCCTCAATGAAGGGTTGCCCTGTTTTGTTAGAAGATGAAATTCTTGGAATCAGCAGCCACTACTGGAAACAACTACAATTGCACCACTTATAGGTAAGAGGTGCCCATCATGATCTCCTTACAGAAGAAATATGGCCTTAAAGCTTTTTGTGTGACAATGCACAGAAAATTTTACTCTTCAGCGAATCTCATTCATGCACCAGAATTTCACAAGGATTTTCAGTGCCTCCACAATCTCTCATTGCTGCAGTACTAAATACATAAACATCTCACATATTCCAACACACAAAAACTCTTTTGTTGCTTTTTCCTTATTTTGTCAAGGCACTGCCCTCTTAATGCTAACTGGTGGACACAATGCAAACACTGTGAGTTTGCAGTTCTATTCATGGTTGGTTGGCTGGATGCTTAAAGGGACCAAACTACTAGGTCATCAGTCCTTTTGTCCTTGAACAGACAGGTCTATATGTCTGCAGATCAGACAGAGCCTACCACACAAAACCCAGGGGAAGAAAACCCCAAGGTCTATCAATGTCAGCGAAGCTGAGGTATTAGACAAAAGGAAGACAGGGAGACGGAGGAAGAAAGGCAAGCAAGGTGCCCCATCAGCCCCCCCCCCCCCCCCACACACACACACACACACACACACACACTCTAACAAGAGATATTCTACTCCGAGATTGCCTTGGAAAGACTAGCAACACGGACATGAATAGAGAAGCACCCATACACACACGCACACACGCACACACACACACACACACACACACACACACACACACACACACACAGAGAGAGAGAGAGAGAGAGAGAGAGAGAGAGAGAGACGAGCAAGTCTAACTGATCGACCACATGAGGGGGGTGAGTAAAAGAGCAGGTAAGGTGAGGACCAGACTGGACAACTAAACACAGACAGCTGCAGCTCAGCCTGGGCAGAGCAGGCAACAGAGTGTTGCTGGGACGTGCTGAGAATGGAGAAAAATTGGTGGCGGAGGGCATCAGGACGAACCGAGTCTGAAAGACCTTGTGATAGGTCAAGATGAAGCTGTGGCTGAGGGATGCACCACGGAGGTGTACATGAGTGGGTTCAGAGGAGAAGTGGAAGAGGAAACAACTGAAGTTCAGAGAGGGGGCAGACCAGATGTGGATAGTGATCGTAATCCCTGATTAGGGCCACTGTTGCAGCAGCGGATGAATTAGCATGTTTTGAGAGAGGAGACAGTAGTTGAGATGCTTAGGGGAGCTGCGAATGTGGGTAGCATAACTGACAAGCTGTTGTTGGCAACTGATCCACAATGGAGGGACCACAGCCTCCACAACTAAGCTGTTCACAGGGATAGTTCAAAAGGCTCCTGTCGCAAGTCAAATCCCCCAGTGGTGTATCAGATCCAGTATCCACGAAACTGAGGGTGATCTTGAACTGTATGCCAGACTTCCGTAATCGAGGCGGGCCTGTATCAAAGTTTTCTAAAGTTGCAGAAGGGTAGTGCGATCTGCACCCAGCTGGTGTTACTGAAGATATGTATTAAGGTGCAGCCAGCACTTTCGCTTAAACTGGCAAAGATGGGGTATCCACGTCAACCAAGAATCGAAGACCATTCCTAAAAAGCGATGTACGTTCTGGTTGTGGGTGAATGGTACACTGTTGACAGAAGTGTATGAATCACGTCTCGGCAGTGGAAAATCGAAAGCCACGGCTATGCCTTTGTCTTTTGTATGGTGCCTTGCAGTTGACGTTCAGTTACACCCATACTAGAGGAGGAATACTAGAGGCAAAAGTCATCAGCATACAAGGAGGGTGATAATGAGGACCCTACAGCTACTGCTCGATCATTTATGGCTAATAGACAGAGAGGGGCTGTCAGTACAGAGCCCTGTGGGACTTCATTCTCTTGGATATGGGGGAGGGGGGGGGGGTGTATTGTGGGAAGCACCAACTTGAACCTGGAATTATGGTGTGACAGGATGTTTTGGATGAAAATCGGGTGCAGACCCTGGAGACCTCACTTGTATAAGGTAGCAAGGATGTGGTGTTGCCATGTCGTGTCATAAGCCTTTTGGGGGTCAAAGAAACAGCTATAAGGAGATGACATCAGGCAAAAACTGTTTGGATGGCAGACTCCAGGTAAACCAGATTATCAGTAGTGGAACAGCCTCGGTGAAAACTTCCCTGGGAAGGAACCAAAAGACCCTGAGACTGAAAGAGCCAACACAGACACCGGCTCATCATGCATTCAAGCAATTTAAAGAGACCATTGATGACGCTTATTGGATGATAACTGTCGATCTCTAGAGGGTGCTTACCTGATTTCAGTACTGGACAATGATGCTTTCTCACCGCTGCGATGGGAACTCGCCCTCACTATAGGTGTGCCCTGGCTACAGATGTGGTTAAATATGGCAAGGATATGATGCTGACAATCTGCAAGTAGGTTTGGGGGTTGGTCATTTGGTTATGGATGTGGTCTGACCCTGCTGCTGTATCAGGACAGTGGCCAAGGATGCTGATGAATTCCCACTCACTGAATGGAGCATTATATGATTCCAGGTGGTGTGTAGAAAAGATAATTGCTTTCGCTCCAACCACTGTTTTAGGATACAAAAGGCTGGTTGATAATTTTCAGATGATGAGCATAGTGGAGAACAAAATGTTCAGCGATGGCACCTGGGTCAGTGTAGTCAATGCCACTCAAAGTAATACCAGGTACACCTACAGGTGTCTGGTATCCAAAGAGACAACTAATCTTATCCCAAACCTGTAAAGCAGAAGTACATAGTGCGGTGGTTGAAACGTACTGTTCCCAGCATTCTTGCTCCTGTCTTTTTATCAGGTGGCAGATCCGGGTACAGAGACACTTAAAGGCAACGAGATGCCCCAATCAATGGGTGCTGCTTATGGCACTGGAGTGCCAGCCTACGATCTCAAATGGCCTCTGCAATTTCCGGGAACCATCGTGGTACTGTCTCCCATCAGGGAGGGCCCAAGGAACAGAGGACCACTAAATCAGCTGCTGAAAGGATGGCTGTAGTTGTATGCTGGACTGCCTCATCGATATCGCCATATGGCAGGGAGCCATGGTCGACAGCAGAGGCAAAAGCACCCCAGTCAGCACTGTTGAGAGCCCATCTGTGCAGGCACCCAGGGGAGTGACACTGAGGGAGAGACAAGAAGATCAGGAAATGCTCACTATCACACAGGTCATCGACAAGGTGTGCAAGTAGAAAGGTTTATGGCCAAGAAGGTACCGTGTGCCACACTGAAGTGTGCAGAGTGCCAGTATTCAAGAGGCACAGTTATGTCAGTAAATTTTCCAGGTCTTTACCATGGCCAGTGATCATGGCTCCACCCCATGAAGGGTTATGGGCATTGAAATCACCTAAGATTAGGAAAGAGGGGGGGGGGGGGGGGGGAGCTAAGAAAACCACTGCAAACAATTTCTGAGACAGTTCACTGTTGGGAGGGAAGTAAACACTGCAGATGGTAATACCCTGAAATGCTCTTACCTAAACAGCCTCAGCCTCCAAAGTGGTATTAAGAGGCACGAGTTCACTATACAAAGTGTGTAGAACATACGTGCAAATTCCACCTGACACCACATCATATGTAGCAAGATTCTTATAATGTTCCCAGTATCCATGAAGATCTGGGGTCTGTGTTGTTAGAAATCAAGTCTCCTGAAGGGCAATGCAGAAGGCAGGTGATGTGCTCAAAAGATGATGTAGCTCAGCCAGGAGGTGGACAAAACTGCTACAATTCCAATGGAGAATAGTTTTGTCAATACACAGTGAGGCCATGAAGGGACCAAGAAGGCATATTATGCCTTAGGGTGACCTTCTGCCATTGGTTGAGGGGTTATGGCATCAATATACATTGGTTCCGGGTTCCACTGTGTAGTGCAAACTGGGACTTCAGGGGCCACCGGACACTCTGCCTCAGCCACAGGAGTGGAAGAGGCAGGATCTGGTGGCATGGGGGCCACCAAAATGTCCTCCTTCTTGGAGGACTTTCTCTTGTCTTTCCTCTCCTTACATGGTTTTGATGATTGCAAGGGCTTCACTGAATCTGTTTCAGGTAATAATGGTAATCGCAAAGACCTGCTACCAGCAGCCTGTGGCTTCTTCACTCATTGGCTAGTATCCAGTTGTAGACCAGCAAAACCCTTCGACGAAAGTGTCCTGAGGGACTCCTCCCTGGCAAGCAAGGCCGGAGAAATGTGATTTGTCTCTGGTTGGGAGATGGGGGCCAATGTCCCTGGTAGGTAGGAAGCCACTGATCCCAAAGTAGGTGTGGAGGAAGTAGCAAGCGTAGAGCCCCCAACCATCACAGGGCAGCCATGCTTGAGTGGTCCTGCACGCCCACTGTAGGAGGTGTAACAGGCGGGAGTACCGTCACCAAAAGGTGGCGACGTTGTCATAGCTGTAGCATACGACATTATTTGACAAGCTGGGTGCAGCCACTCATGCTTATTCTTGGTCTCTTGGCACTAAGTTTGATAAATCCTTGTACTCTTGAATTTTCTTTCCTCTTGGTAAACAGTGCAATCTGGTGAGCAAAGAGAATAGTACTCTCCACGGTTGACAGAGATGGGAGAATGCACACAGGGAGCATTTGCATCCAGTGCTCATCCAGTGTCTCTACAGATGGGGATAATGCTACAAAGCAAATACGTGTCTCCAAATTTCAAGCACTTCAAGCACCACATAGGCGGAGATAACATACGGTTTGACATGGTCCCCTATGTACATAACGGACACAGTGTACACCTTGTCACTCCAAGTTAGCAGGTAGCTCAGCATCAGATAGTAAGAGAAGGTCTCTTTGGAAAAGAAGCCTGGAACTAAATTTAGACTGTTAAAGGGTGTGACAGTCACTAGTATGTCAATCAGCTTGCTACAAGCGAGCAGTGCCCATGACTGGGCAGGGGATGCCATTTTGATCAGAAGTGACCCACTTTTCATTTTAGAGGTGGCTGCCACTTCCCCGAACTTGTCTTCTAAGCTCTCCGAAAAGAACAATGGCGCTGTGGCCAAGAAGGAAACCCCATCAGTCCATGTACAAACCAAGTACTGTGGGAAGTATTGCTCTGCTTGCTCCTTAGCCCTACATTCCTCCCACGATGTAGCAAAGGACAGAAACATTTTACACTTGTATCTCTGTGTTGTATCTCTCTGCATTGAAAGAGGACTGTTCTTTCATAGACATGCTGGGACCATATGGCCACCAGAGGGAGATAAAGTCATCCGCTTCATCTGCAGCTGACCACCATGGTGCCACCACTGAAAATGGAGGCTCTCCCCATGGGCAACAACCAGCCTCAGCAATGGCTGCTTGGCCAGTAATCTGTTGCTCGGAGTCCCTGTGGCCCAGTTACAATGAGCACATACTCCTTGGCATGCATGGGGAGTCTTCAGCTCAAGCTCCAACAATGTGATCCCTGTGCAGTCAGGATGGTTACCTTGCTGAGTTTTGGGTGTATTACTGTGTGAATAGGGTGCACAGATGGAAAGGCACAAAGGTGGAGCACACACCACACTGGGTGACTTTGCCTGCACTATCTGCAATTCTGAAGAATTTTGAAAATTGGTGGCAGGTCAAAGTCAACAATGGGGACCACGCGTTTATTTGATGAAAAGCTGTAAAACACACCTAAGTGGAAACTCGAGGCCAATCACAAACCAGTTACAAGCAGGGTTGATACCAAGAAAACCATCCAATGAAGAGGCAGAGGGAGAAAGGGATAGTTGAAATATAAGCGTGCAGTGCAGAAAGGAAGTAATCCTGCAAAGGTCGTGGCACCACAGTAGCCAAGCACATACTCACAAAAGAGTTGTGAACCCCCCAGCAGTTCTATTAATGTGTCAATCAAATTCATACATGTAATACTTTGGAAAATATAGACCCTGACAATGAATGAATATTTCATAGTAGTCTTGTATATTTTGTAACAAGCATTTGAAATGTGATAGGTTATCTCCACATGACTGATTAATGGTGTACTTTTGAGTATTGTTTTACCAAGTTGTTAATTCCATTTATTGCAAAATGTTTCAATGACTCACCCAGCTCTCCCCTTGAGGTGCTATGAATTATGCTTTTATGAGTACTCTGTAACTGAACTCCAGCCGACTGTTGCCCTGCACTGTTGTTTATAGCTGAGTTCGATTCCCAACATCTGCTATACCCTTTGATGACCTTTATTGCAGATCCCACCTTGGTATTACATGAAATGTAAATTATTTCAGCATTTCTCGTCTCTGATGGACGTGACGGTCAGCGAGATCATGATAAATCAAGTGCCGGACCCCAAGCCTTGTTTAAATTGAAAACTCCGTCTCTGTTTATTAGTTTTTCTGATACCTATTTCAATAGACTCCTTAATTATGCTATCCCCAAAACTTGGTGTTTAGATCACAATTACATATTACGCTGTCCCCAAAACTTGGCATTTACACCGCAATTAGATATCTAGGCATAACATTAAGTGACATGATCATCAGTTGTAGGAAAGATGAATGGCTGAGTTCAGTTTATTGGGTGAATTCCAGGACTGTGTAGCTCATCTATAAGGGATATGGCATGTAGAACATTGTGTGACCCATTTTTGAGTACCGCTCAAGTGTGTGTCGTATCTCCCCACCAGGTCAGGTTGAAAGACACCGAAGCAATTCAGAGGCATGTTCCAAGTTTTGTTACTGGCAGGTACAATCAACAAGCGAATGTTACAGAAATGTTCCATGAACTAAATGTGAATTGTTGGGGGGAACTGATGTCCTTTTTCTGAAAAATTACTGAAAAAGTTTAGAGAATTGGCATTTGCAACAAACTTTAAAATGATCCTTCTGCCACCAACATATACCTCGCATAAGGACCATAAAGACAAGGGATATTAAACTCTAATCCTCCTCTTTACTTTTTGAAAATGCATTTTATGACTTGGTAACATGTCACCTGCAAACAGTTGATAAATGATGTTTCTTTTGTTTTAAGAGTAATTATTTTTGTAAAAGAGTATTTATTTCTAATTTTGCTCATCAGACATGGGTTTCTTCATATATTAATTATTGTAATGGTAACACATTAAAAATTTACGGCTCTGCTCAGCAGTATCATTAACACAAAGTAATGTGCAATGAATGTGAATTTCTGAAGGCGCTCATCTCTGATGAACAAAACTAGTAACAAATCAAATAAAATGCAACCTGGGGCATTTTATCTGCGCATTAACTATGTAGCTGACAAGCAAAGGAAAAGCACTAAAATATTACTGTTATTAAGATTTATTATATGTGTTATCATTAATAACTAAAATATATAACAGTAATTTTCTTCTAGAAACTCCTGTAGTAGCAGATGTTATGTGAAATACAATTTTATGTAAGACTAAAAAATTTCTCTCAGAAACACCAGCAACTAATACAATGGCGAAATCAGCCTACTTTTTGGTGATGGTATAATAAGAATAAACCATATTTCTATTACCTGTAATAACGGCCTGGGTAGCCTTAAGTTCTTGACTGTATCTGGATTTGTCATGGCTCTCCAGGCGTCTGGTGCTTTGGTTGCAAATTCTATCTTCCCTGCAACTGTCACATGATGACGTCCCAAGAAGACTTCCTTCACATAATCAGCCAAAAATGCCTTCAGTGTACAGTGACTGTTTGAGATACACCCAGTTTCTTTTTCAGTTTCTTCAATGAATTTCATCAGTGGAATGAAGATGTATATGATATTCTGAGGATCTGGTTGGCATACCAGTTGCTTAGGCTTTTTAGGGTGCACTGGATCTTCATAGTCCTATAAAAAGTAATGACACTATGTATGATTGAATCACATTAAAAAAGGAAGTAATGTTATGTTATTTACAATGGCATTACATACTATACATTAAGGATGTAATGTTAGGTTATTTAGAATGGCATTATATACTGACAAAATTTATAATAGCTACGTCTTCTTAAAATGTAGGCCGATATCAGATGGTGAATATGGAGCCGTTGTGGGTGGATATAGATGCTCATTGAAAAAATTCTAGAGTGGAAATAAACAAATAAGAGGAAAGCTTACCATCCTCCTGCAGATGATTGATGGGCTGTGAATACACACATTCTAAATCCAGTAAGCAGGTAAGAATATTGAGGTTTAACACTCTGTCAACATGATCCTTAGATATGGGCCACAAGTTCGAACTGAGTAGGGCCAGTGAAGGAAATTAGCTTTGTCCTTTTCAGTAGGACCATCCAAGCAATTACCTTCATCAAATTAGTGGAAAAGTGGGAAACTTAAATCAGGAAACCTAGAACTGGATTAGAGCTCCAGCCCTCCCAAACGTCAGTGTCATAAATATTATGTCACCTCACTTGATTATATACGCTTATATACCTCATCAGATCAGGTTGCAATATAAAGATAAGTCATAGAGCTAGAAAATTGTGGGAAGACCTGCATGGGAACAATACATGGTCCTGAACTGCGAATGATTCCTCAATGAACATTTATAACATACTACACATACAAAACAGGATGACCGATTAGTTTTCAGTTATGATTGGAAGTTCACTGGAAACAGTAACAACCATAAAACATCTCTGAGTATGTGTCTGGGGCAAAGCAGTAGTATAACCACATAAAACTAGGTGCAGGAGACGCAGATGGGAGGCATATTCAGTGGAAGAATCCCAACAAACTGTAATTATTCCACAAAGGCAATAGCTTACAAAACATTCATTTGCCTGATTTATAATGCTACTACTCTGAGACGTCTTTACCAAGCATGCTCAAACTATGTGACTGAGAAGATTCAAAGAAGAGCAGCTTGTTTCATCATGAGTTCAGCCACTGGGCATGGAACTGTCATGAGGATGCCCTTGTAACACCACAGGCACTGTAAAGATGAAGCATGCGTAACATAGTCAATAACTGCCAGCATTCTGAGAATTCACTTGGAACAAGATTCAAGCAAAAGAATGCTTCCAACAAGATAAATTTCACAAAATGACCAATATGGTAAAACTAGTTAAGTCTGAGCTCACGCAGAGGCTTATCAACAATTGTTCTCTCCCTGCACCTTTTAGAAATGGAACAGGAGTTTATATGAGGTATGTTCCACAACCATCATGAAATGGCTTACAGATATAGATGCAGAAATTAGAAGATCATCAGCCCCAGGTGTCACTATAGAGACAGCACAAGTTGCCTTAACCCTTGTTGGGAGAATAAGTGCAACTCTGAATGAGTACTGTAACATCGCAGCTATTTACATGGCTCCAGAGTTTTGCAGTAAGTTTTATTCCGTTAGGTCAAGCTGTATTGGATGCTGGCAATGAAGTCTCCAGCCCTGGCTGTTGTGTAGTCGACTGCTGGCATCATAATGCCATCTGTCGCGGTGTGTGGACTGTGAGAACTGCTCTGTATGGAGCATATTAAGATTATGTATTCTTCTCACCTAAGAAACTAAATAACTTTGATAAATATGATCTGTTTGTTTTCAAATTTGGTATAGGAACTTTTATAATTTAGAAGAACAGTGTGTAAAATTTTCATACAGATAACTTTAATAGTTTTGAAAATATAAAAAAACCTATTAAAAAAAGTACTTAACTGACACTTAGTAAAGTAAATTCAGATTGGAATCATGACAGTTTAAGTTTCTTTGTCATTTGAAAATACTAACAGCACTCTCAGTGCACACAAGTTATTTTTAAAGAATTTTAATTCTAAACTTTTAATAATTTTGCTTTCGTAAGGAAAGTAATAGTTTAAAAGTTGATATTTATATTTTTTGTTAGGGTGGGAATAGATGAGAGTGAATGTGAGTGTGTATGTGGGGACATGCGTCAAATTTCAATTTTATAATGTATTACACCATCTGTAACTAGCAAGTGTTACATAACCAGGATGTCCTGAAAACGGTGAATACTCCTAACTGGTGGCCGACATGTCTAGGAGAGTTTGCTTTTTTAATACGGCAGCCAGAAAGATAGTAAGAGGATACTTAATTCTAAAGCACATTTCAAGCATAGTTTTCTTTTTAATTTTCATTTGGTTTGGTTTTGTGGAACATTTTGTGAATTTTTGCAATATGAAATGACGTAGATGCATCTGCGAATGCTGATTGGAGTAAAGCGGTTTGCGCACAAAATTGATCATGAAGGGTTAATCTGACTGGATAATCGTTTTGATCAACCAATGAGAGAAAAGTCTTTTGCGTGTAATTGAATGAGTTCTATGCCCTGTGAGCGACGGCATTCAGCCAGTTGTGGAGTCGCTGTCATACGAGAAGGTCATGTTAAATGTGTCCAAAAAAATTATCTGTAAGATGAAGAAAGGAGGGTTAAATAGCACTCGGTTTATACCGCCGTGCTAGCGGATGCAATTACGGACATTTCGGTCAAGTTTTGAGAGGTTTTGGAATGTTGGTTGCAGAATAAACTGCGAGTGAAAGTATTGGCCTTTGTGAATATTCTGCGTGGCATGTTCCGTATGCACGTACAGAACATTTTGGTGAGTATCTTCTTTCGAAGAATCCACTGAAAAGTACCGAATGTCAACTTGTTTTGTAACAGTGTGTTGGCTGTGTGAATCTCGTAATATTTCAGGTTGGACTTAGCACATTTCTGGCTGTCTTACGTGTGATGTAAGCTGCACAAACTAGTAGTAGATGTACTACCAACATAAATGTGGGCTTGGAGACACAATAAATTAAAAGGACTGTACTACAACATCAGTATCTACAAAGAAAGATTTTCAATGAAGGGAGGAAGCACCCACTTTGCCCGTTATTAATAGAGATTTACAGGTTTATCTCATTACTGGAGTTACATGGACTTTGTAATTGTAAGTATGGATGATGGTTTTCTTTAATGCTGCATTTCTCATGGTCTACATAGTATCAGCAAATGCAGAGCAACGGGTGGTGAATGGACACTCTACTGAGGTAGGTGGGCATTAAATAAATTGCAAAACAAGACCCGTGAACACTGCCCCGCCACAGTACTTTTACATATGCACATCATGTGTAGTGTGGAGTCTTACTGTGACTAGTTAAAAGGGAAATAGACAAACCAAACATGATAACATCCTAATTAAGACTCTTCCAGACAGACAGAAGAGCTTTTGTGCACCTAAAACTCTTCTTCACTCACACAGCAAATGCACATCAGAAGGTAATTCTCAATGACAGGTCCTTTTTTACTTTTGCAGAAAATGCACAGTATCTAATGAAAAGTATCCAAACGCAAATACCTATTGCAGAATTGACCACTAGATGTCATGAGAGACAGACCCATCAATATAATAGAAGGCAGGGAGTATTGTGTTGTCAGTAGAGAAGCAGTGATAGCAGAATGGGGTAGTCAGCAGAGCTCAGTGACTTCGAACATGTACTAGTTACTGGATGTCACCTGAACAACAAATGCATCAGGAAAATTTCAACACTTCTAAAGCTGCCCAAGTTGACTGCAGCTTATGTGACTGTGGAGTGACAGCATGAAGGAACAACCACAGCTAAACAAAAGTCACGCAGACATCATGAACTGATGCACAGAGACTGCTGAATATTGCGGAGGATGGTTGTAAAAAATCACAAGAAACCAGCGGAAGGAAGCACTTCTGAGTTCTGGCATACTACCAGTAGTCCAGCTAGCAAAATGACTGTGTATGGGGAACTAAAAAGAATGGGGTACATTGGTCGAGCAGCTACTCATAAGTGATGTATTTCTGCAGTCGATGCTAAGCACCACCTGCGGAGGTGTAAAGAGCAAAACCACTGCACAATATATGACTGGAAACAAATAATTTGGCGTGATTAATCATGCTATGCACTTTGGCAATCAGATGGAAGGGTTTGGTTTTGAGAAATTCCTGGAGAACATTACCTCCCATCACGTGTAGTGCCAAAAGTGAAGTACGGAGGGAGCAGTGTTTCGATAATGGGGTGTTTTAAATGATTAATGTGTTGCCCCTTATTGTGCTTGAGAAGACATTAAATGCAGATGGACACGAACACATTTTACAGCATTGAGTACTGTGTATTTTAGAGGAAAAGGTCAGAGACGATGATTGTATCAGCGTGACAATGCATTCCATCATAAAGTATCATCTGAGAGGCAATGGTTGTGGACAAAAACATTGCTGAACTGGAGTGGTTTGACAATGGTCCCAATCTGAGCTCAATGGAACACCTTCGGCTCGAATTAGAACACCAACTTTGCTCCCGACCCAGCGACCAACACTGCTCAAACCAAAGACGAGCTGTGTTGTGCTTTACAATTTTTGTTGTTTTTTTATATAATATGAGGACTATAAAGTGTTCTTTGTAATATTGTACAGAAGGTGTAAAACAACCAATGAAATGCAAAATCCATGAATTTCACACATTTGTTTACATATATCACCTGACTTATAGTATTTGCTTTGTGTCCAAGTGAAGTCATGTGTGTCAGATAAACTTACTTTGAAAACCAAGCTCCTAAAACTTTATGAAAAATTTAAACTTGCTTTTTGTGTTGATTATATCAAAAATTATGCAACTGTCATGCCTACACTGCATTTTTCACAACATTAATTTCCATGAAAATTGTATTTTGTATTATAGCAACAGTCTTTATGTACATTTGTGTTACGTACAATTTTTGCAGTAGCATTCTTGTTAAAAAAAAATTGTCACTCACAGGCACGTGTTTGTGTGTCAACAAGATTAATTAAAGTTATTTTTTTTCTGTTAAGTAAAACACTGCATCAGCCACAAGACAGCTCCACTGAGAATACTATTCGCAAGCACGTCACAAGTTAGTTGCTATTCACAGGCAAGCTGTAAATCAAACTGACTGCTACCACACAGTTGGAACCTGCTGCAAATGTATCAGTTGGGAGGCCCACCGAGAGACATGCCCGGGAAATATCAAAGTTACCTCAAGTACTATCCTCTCTCAAGGATAGCGTCTCCTGTACATGAAATACAAGATCTATCACCACTCGTCCACTTGACTGAGAGGTGTGTGACAGGTATAGGTACCCTGCACAGGGGAGGCAGGGACCAGAGGGAACTGCTCTAACAAGGCAGTTCCATAAATAGATGAGGCTACAGGCTGCACCAAAGACACCTCTTTTCTGGACTTCGAGATGATACTTGGATCATTCTAGTGACTGAAAGAGAAAGTTGCTAATGAAATTTAAATGAAGCTCACAATCTGCTGCATTGTCCACAGAACTGATCATAGGCCCCCACTTTCTGAGTTGAGCAGAAGGTAAGACTTTGAAGAGTCTATGAGAAGCCTGGCTACGATTTCCTATACTTGCACCATAGGGCTGGAAACTGTACAATCTTCCTAAATAACACTAGGTGGGCACTATACATCAGAGGCTGCTATTCAGGTAGCTGTCTGTGTGAGAAGTACATACAATTAGATTAGGTGATTCTCAATTCAGTGCAGATAACAGCTCTAGGAGACAAGAAATTCAAATCCATCAAAATAGAAACTGAAGCTGCATTTGAGATTGTTTGAGCAAGACACAGTATCAAATCTAGGCATAAACTTATAACTGAACCTTTCTATCAACCACCACAGTTTTTCACATGTTAGGTACTGCAAGACATCCTGTGAAACAACACTAAGTGGTTTTTCTGAAAAATGTCTAGAGCAGAATTCCTTAAGTCCATTCTTGATGAACTAATGCCATCAAACTGACCTGACCTCTTTGAGGATATCTTCACTGAGACTGATACTAGTGACCACGAGGCAGTTATAGTAACAAGGATTACCAAACTGTCCGCCCCGGTAGCTGAGTGGTCAGCGCGACAGAATGTCAATCCTAATGGCCCAGGTTCGATTCCTGGCTGGATCGGAGATTTCCTCTGCTCAGGGATTGGGTCTTGTGTTGTCCTAATCATCATTATTTCATCATCATTGACATGCAAGTTAACAAAGTGGTGTCAAATCGAAAGACTTGCACCCGGCGAACGGTCTACCCGACGGGAGGCCCTAGTCACACGACATTTTTATTACCAAAGTACAAAGGACAACTAAAACCAATACAAAGTTTTATTTATTGAACAAACTAGATATAGAGGCAGCAGTGTCATGTCTCAGATATAAACTTGAAACAGTTAGCTCCGAACATGACCATGCAAAAGATCTGTGGCTGAAATTAAAAAAAGGGACCCTGACATTTCACTAGATATATATGTCCCTAATAGAACAGTCCTTGGTCATGTCTCAGATATAAACTTGAAACAGTTAGCTCCGAACATGACCATGCAAAAGATCTGTGGCTGAAATTAAAAAAAGGGACCCTGACATTTCACTAGATATATATGTCCCTAATAGAACAGTCCTTGATAGGTGGGACTCTTCATGTTATACAATCATTGTACAGAAAATTCTAAGGAAATAGCAACTATCGAATAGTAGATGTAAAACCGAGAATAGTGCTATAGGTAGTGCTACAGGTAAAGATATATTAACAGAAATGTAGCTGGCTGTCAAAAGAGCAATTTGTGAAGCATTCAAAGATTAGCGTAGCATTATATTGTCAAAAAAACCACTCACTCACAGAACCCAACAAATTTATAAAGGCTGTCAGTGGCAGGAATGGTAATGCTCAGACACCAATGGATCAAACAGGAAATGAAACTGAAGGTAGCAAATCATTTTCAAATATTATTTTACTAATAAATATACACAAGTATTACCAATTTAATTCTAACAACACTAAAAAGTTGAGTGATACAGGTATTAGTGTTGATGGCATTGTGAAAAAACTGAAAATGGTAAAGCTGTATACAGTTAAAGGGACCAATGGAATTCTATACCGAATCTGCAGCTAAGCTAGCCCCTCCTTTAAGCATAATTCAGTATCTGCAGGTCCCTGAAGAAGAAAAGGTCAGATGGAGTATCAAACTGGACTGGACTGAGGATATCTTGGCAAGGAGGACAGAGCATGTTATCTTGGAAGGAATGTAATTGACAGATCTAGAAATAACTTCAGAAGTGCCACAGAGAAGTGTGTTGGAACCTTTGCTGCATACATTGTATACTAATGACCTTGCTGATAACATTAATAGCAACGTCAGACAATTTTTAGATGATGCAGTTATTATACAAAGTATCACCTGAAAAAATAGCACAAATGCAAGTCATGTCCAGAAAATAATAACAATTTTGGAAAAAACTCATAAAAACAATTTTCCAAACCAAAATTTATTTTTACAAGAGAGAGTTTTTCTTAAACTTTTTTTCTACATAATTGCCACCATTGTTCACAGATTTATCCCAGTGAGAAACCAACTTTTCTATGTCCTCTTCATAGAAAGATGCTGTCAGTGAAGACTGCCACTGCTGAGCACTATTTTTTGCATCATCGTCACTGTCAAATAGTCTTCCTCCAAAATCATGCTTCAAGTTCAGAACAAGTGATAGTCAGAAGGTGCGAGAATGGGACTATAAAGCAGATGATCTAACTGCTCCCCCTCAAATTGCTGAATAACATTTTGAATGGTGCGAGCAGAATGGGAACATTATCATGAAGCAGCACAATGCCTTGACTGAGAATTCCTTTTGTTTCAAATTGCTTTTTGTTTCAAATTTTTGTGATATTAAATAATAGTGTCGAAAGGATGATGGCTGGATTCCCCAAGTCCTCCCAAGAAGCTACAGAGATATCTATCCACTCAGGCAGCATCATAAATACCTTAGGAAGGTTAATAGAATTTCTACATGGTTATTATGCCAGAGATTCATTGTTACTGATAGCCATCCAATCAGTACGCAGTTCATCTTTGAGCTGAGGGTGGTTTCTTTTTAGATCCCATTCTCATAATCTGGACAGTAAGGTTAAGAGCCTCAACACTCTTCAACACTCAACTTTCCACCACCACAGCCAGTGGTGGTTTATGAAGCACACCAAGAGCTTACAGACATCCAGCAGCACTGACAACTTCTGAGAGAACTCTACCTACCACTACTGATGGAGTTCTTTGAGACACTTATTGCTTGACATAACTTAAGTTATGTGAAGCTGCAGCAAAAAATTTTTTTAGTCAATATGTTTTCCACGGCCTACAGATGATTGTTAGAAAAAGCTTGAATACATAATGCTTAGGGAAAACCTCCAGTTGTGAACATAGATCATTGCCTCACTTTCAGGCATCAGGAAGGGACTGCACAGCTGCTCCTGTAAGCAGCTATGCTGGGACAGGCCTCTGACTGAATTTTCACTCACACTAACATGCAGTTATCAATTGCTCACTTTGACAGTTCTATGACGTGTTCTAGCAATTCAAGTTCCATGTAATTTTTCGATAAGCATGATCCCTTTTTCTCTCTCAGATGGTACACTTCTAAGGGTTGATCACATAATACATCACGGATGCAAATTGAATGTATAAGTTCAATCTGATTTAAAACCAAAGATATTGAATACTTTGGATGGTACTAGCAAAAGAGGAGGATAGCTTTTATTTTTCGAAATAAGTACATGTAATCAGTAATGTTTAAACAGGACACTATAACCCACCCAAAATTGGTATTGCATCATCCCACAGTTTTGTCCTCACTAATGAGTATTACAATATTAACATGTTACCATCAATGGAGACACAAAAACAGACTAGCAAGTGGAATCTTACTCTTCAGAAAACTTATGGTGAGAATTCCTCTCTTAAAGGATAAAACTATTATATCTCTAGATCCAGCCCACAATTTGCTATTCAGCCACTATCTCTGTGTGTGCGTGTGTGTATGTGTGTCTACTGCTGACAAAGGCCTTAATGGCCGAAAGCTTTAATTGTGTGAATCTTTTTATTGTGCCTATCATGACTCAGCATCTCCGCTATATGGTGAGTAGCAACTTTCCTTCTCTGGTATTAATAAACAATGCCTTGTATATTATTTCACATCTGTTACCTTCCCAGTGGGATGGAATGTTTACACTGCAGTTAGATCAAGGAATGCACACTTTCAGGTTAAAGATCTGGCCACATAATACTTTTCTTGTGCGAAATTTGTCTGTTGTTTAATGAGGGTCTGGCCTGCATGTCGCGATATTCGGTTCAAGATCATTCTTTCCAGTAATTTGTAGAACTGACAAAAAACTGAGACTGGTTGAATATTCTTGCAGTCTGTTGGTGACTTGCAAGGTTTCGGTAAGACTACTACTTTAGCTTTATACTAGATTTCGGGTAACTGTGATTTGGAGACACAGTTATTAATTAGAATTACATTCCAAAATTTTAGTGCCTTGTCCAAATATGTGTATTTGTTCTACTTGTATATTATCTTGTCCTGGAGTTTTCTTATTCTTCATGCAAAGCATGGCAGCCTCTAGTTACTACGAAGTGAAAGGGCAAACAAGATAATGAATCATTCTCTTCAGCATATCTTTGTAGCTTTGTCCTTTCATGTCTTTCAGATTTTTAGTTAGCCACAAGGATTACACTGGCATCAGTGGATATGGTGACATAGTTTGGAAATTCACCTGCTGACTTACTGCATTTTGTGAAAACATTGCTCTCAGTGTTCAGTTAAAGTCATGTCTAATGGGTGACTCCACGAAGGAAGTTTATCGTTTAATGTCTCGATGATAAGATCACTGGAGATGAAGTACATGGTTGGATAAGACAGACTTTTCAAAGAACCTTCCTACCATTTGCCTTCAGGGTTTAAGAGTGTTGATAGCTAGAGGGTGATTTGAACTGCACTCCAATTTTTAAATCAGTGCATCACCTTGGCCAGTGGCTAATCCGACAGATGATGAATACACAAAATTCTGCCCGAAGAAGGTTCATGTGAAATTGAACACTTGAACTTTATGAAGTGCATGTAAAACTGCGGAACAGTGTGAAGTTCATCAAAATCAGGCAAAGCAGTTTGGTTGCACTAGTGTCAGATCCTATAACTCTGTTGGAAAAACTGTTTAACTTTGAGCATATTAATGGTGAAAGTCTGATGGTGCTTTCCAATCCTAACAGACAGATGAGGCAACTTAGTCTTAATACTAGTTATTTATCAAGTTATGATTAACATTAATGACAAACACAAAATAGCATTTCCATGTCAGCCACATTCATTATTTAAAAAGAGAGAAAAGAAAAAAAAAATATGTCCCACAAGCACATTATTTGATCTCATTTTATGAATGGCACACATACTTCAGTTGAACAAATTATTATTCACCGTGTAATTTCCCGATAACTGATGAAAACAGTCTACTTAGTTTACAAGGAAATAATGTTTATAATGAGATACCCATAATTTAAGATCTGTAAGGAGCATATGGAGTTAATAAATGCAGTGAGCTAATAGAAATCTATGGCTAAATTAGTGTAGCCGTCATTCTCCTACTCTCCGTAAGCATTTTTTTTCCCT
Source organism: Schistocerca serialis cubense (assembly GCF_023864345.2). Classification (NCBI taxonomy): domain Eukaryota; kingdom Metazoa; phylum Arthropoda; class Insecta; order Orthoptera; family Acrididae; genus Schistocerca; species Schistocerca serialis. The sequence goes on along the minus strand of NC_064642.1, from coordinate 138,987,441 downwards.
AAAAATATTTTATTTCCAAAATCCAGCACCATTGCTTTGTAGCTTCGATACTTTTGATTCCCAAATGTCTACTTTCACAAGGGGAATCGCTAAAATTTGCCAAATGTTTTATCCGGAAAATCTCATTTTTTGCTATTTTTTGCAGGTTCTATGAATCCCCATGGAAACAGAAATAATACCCATAAGGCAGTATGTATAATTTAGCCTTTTTCAGATAATCTAGGTCATAGTTAAACAGACTTGTTTTGCTTATTATTGATCTGTTTTTTCTGATTTTGCTACCTTTCCAATCATAAACTGAAATATAAAAACAAATTCCAAATTTTATTCCTAAGCACATTTAAGTTTTTAGGACATTTCTTCAGGCAGCCTACGGTACTCATTTACAATGTCAACATCACATAGTCGGTTTTCTTTTAAAGTGTATAGAACTAAGGTTATGCAGCCAACTTGGTAACATTTCTAATCAGCCACTAGCCATAATGTACAATTATGTAGTGATTCAATCTGCAGTTCATTATCAAATTGGAAACTTTATGTTATTACTCAGAATATACACAATAGTCAAAGTGTGCTATAAATATCATGCCACTCTATCAAATCAGTTGTAGTGGAGGTGATGTGTTATCCTGTGTTATGTGAACTATATAAATTAAGAAATGCAAGCTGTTTATCATAATTTCTCTTGTTGTCAACAAATGTGAAAATATTAAAGTTAATTTCTACAGTGCTGTATTCACCATTTAACAAAACTGCCAATAAACCATATGTTTACAGGAAGACTGACATCAAGAAAAGCACCTAACAAGTGCAGAAACAAGGTCAGTAACGTAAAAATGTGTTCGTAGTACATATCTCATTTAGTAATAACATTGCTTAACTGAACTACACCAAAGAATGATAGCCCAAAATCACCTAGAGATTTACAACTCAATCAGTATATTATCTATATCAGAGGCCTTGGAAGAGATGCTTTATGAATGGCTAATGGACTACGTAAGAGAGTAAGTTGGAGCCATCTACTTGTTGTTCTACCATTCCTACCATCCCTAACATAATATTTTTCTTTTATGATTTTAGTTACATGAACAACATACATGACTGTTACACAAATTAACTATTTCCTTATTCAGGCAGAGAATCTCAAACTTTTATTGTTCAGTCTCATTTCCAGATTACAGATGCTTACAGCCTGATAGGTTTACCTAGAAATAATTTTTATGAAGAAATATTCATAATTTGAGGATCAGTACAATTATGTGGAGACAGAATTTTGAGTGAGTTGATAAGTAGTTTTGACTGAATGTTGTACCTCAGGTTAAAGCCCTCATTCCCCTTCCTTAGCAAGCACCTTACTGTTTCCAAATCCTTCGTATTTCAAGAGTTATTTGTAATTAAAGTTTGCATCTTCCACAATGTTCCATTTTTAAATCTAATTAATTAGAAAATCCAGTTACATAGTTTCATAGCCCTAATCTTTCTGAATACAAAAATACACACTTTCACAAGGGAAACAAATTAGTTTTCAAATTATTCAATCTAAAAAATTACATATTTTAGCAATTTTTGGCAGGAACTGGAAAACCCCCTGGGAACATATACAGTATGGAAAACCCCCTGGGAACATATACAGTATTCACAATATAATACCTACAATTTTGTCAATTTCCCCATTGTCCAATCCATAGGCAAATCAGATTACTTCTTGGCTCTAGGTAATCGTATATCTATTAATTTTGCTAGCTTCAAACAACGGAAAATGTAACAATATTATTAAAAGGACTGTTGCTACTCAACATATAGTGATGTTGAGTCGCAGAACAAAATGACTATCTCACAGTAAGCTTTTGGTCAACAAGGCTTTGTCAAAAATAGATAAAACACACACACACACACACACACACACACACACACACACACACACACACACACAACCACAGTCTTTAGCAGCTAAAGCCTGACTATGAACAGCAGTACAAGATGGGAGAGGTGACCACATGGGGGTTAAGTAAAGGCTGGGGCAGACAGGGAGAAGGATAGCCTGGTAAAGGTGGGGGACAGTAAAGTGGTGCTGCGGGAGCTTGCATGGATGAGGTGGAGAGAGGGTAGGGCAGGTAGGTGCAGTTGGGAGGTTAGACGGAGGATGGGGGGCAGAGGGGGGGGGGGGGGGCAGCAGAGAAGGAGAGTAGTAAAGACCGTGTGTGTTGGTGGAATAGAGGGCTGTGTGGTGCTGGAACATGAACACAGAAGGAGCTAGATAGGTAAGGCCAATGACTAATGAAGGCTAAGGCATGGAAGGTTACAGGAACATAGGATATATTGCAGGCAGAGTTCCCACCTGTGCAGTTCAGAAAAGCTGGCATTAGTGGAAAGGATCCAGATGGCACAGGCCGTGAAGCTGTCACTGAAATGAAGAATATCATGTTGGGCAGCGTGCTCACCAACAGGGTGGTCCAGTTGTTTTTTGGTCGCAGTTTGTTGGTGGCCATTCATGCACAGAGACAGCTTGTTGATTGTCATGCCCATGTAGAAGCAGCACAGTGGTTGCAGCTTAGCTTGTGGATCATGAGTGGTTTTACAGCTACCCCTGCCTTTGGAGGGATAGGTGATGTTTGTGGCCAGATGGAGTTAGTGGTGGAGGGAGGATGTATGGGACAGGTATTGAAACTGGGTCTATTACAGGAACATGGGCCATGAGGCAAGGTTTTGGGAGCAGGAGTTATGTATGGATGGACAAGCATATTGTGTAGGTTCGGTGGGCGGAGGAATACTGTTGGGGGAGGGAGATGGATTGTGGGTACGACATTTCTCATTACAGGGCCTGACGAGACATAGTCGAAACCCTGGTGGAGAATGTAATTTGTTGCTCTAGTCCTGGGTAGTTCTGAGTCATGAGAGGATTGCTCCTCTGTGGCCGGACAGTGGGACTTTGGGAGAGGGTGGGTGACTGGAAAGATAACGCATGGCAGATCTGTTTCTGTACAAGGTTGGGGGAGGGGGTTAATTACTTCTCTCCTCTTCTGCTACTCCCCCGCCCTCCGTCTAACCTGCCAACTGCACATAGCTGCCCTATCCTCTCTCCACCTGATCCCTGCATGTTCCTGCAGCAGCACTTTACCGTCCCCCACCCTTAGCCTGCTACCCCCCCCCCCCCCCCCTCCTGGCTTGAGCCTCTTCCTCACCCCCACCCAGTTACCTCTCCCATCTTGCACTGCTGTTCATAGTTTGGCTTCAGCTGCCCAAGACTGTGGCCATGTATGTGGGAGTTGTGTTTGGTGTTTGCGTGTGTGTGTGTGTGTGTGTGTGTGTGTGTGTGTGTGTGTGTGTGTGTGTGTGTGCGTATTTTTGATAAAGGCCTTGTTGGCCGAAGTCTACTGAGTGACAGTCTTTTTGTTGTGCCTATCTGTGACTCAGCATCTCTGCTATATTGTGAGTTTAGTTTTGCTAGTAAAACCTAACAACAAATTTTAACAATTCTTCACACTGTCTTCTATAAGTAGAAGAGCTGGACAATGATCCAGGAAGTCTACAGTAGTTATTCCTAATGTTGACATCTCAGTGTCACTATTACTACAGAAATGTAGATTTTTGCATGTCACTGACAGCATTTAGTTGGTAAAAGTGTTTGTGCCTTGCACTCATTTCATTACGACATCTCTATGAACAATTTTTATGTGCAGTAAATATATTAATGAACCAAACTTCACATTGTGCATTCATCAGAATTTTACAGACGAACTGTACTGGGAAGATATTGCCACTGCCAAATTCTCTACAATGGAATGCATATGCTAACCTGTAATGAATATACTGTATCAACTGTCGTATACAAGCTGATCATCGTAATAATACATGCATCAACAAATTTGCAAAAGTGTCAAACTAACTTACGCAGTATTGTGTCTGTCATTTCAAATTTGTCATTAATACAAATTACGTAAGATGCCAGACACTAAATGAGCACCTACTCAGGTATCACCATCACAGGTGAGGCACATTGCAACTACCTTATTGCTCATTGCATACATGATAAAATTCAATCGGGCTTCTGGAAACACATGTTACGGCAATTGTATTAATCAAAGTGACTGCAAATCTCAAACAAGTCATGCACAAACATGAAGATTATTGTAATGCTGTATAATTTCAATAATATTCTAATTTCAGTAATATTTCTGATGGTGTTAATTTTAGTATTTTACTTCTGAAAATAAAACAGCTGAGTTACTCAAACAGAGCATTCACAAGAAACAGACATCAATGAGTTGTCAGAGAAATCATATGAAAAGGTGTCTCCAGGAGCCCCTCAGATTAAGGTCATGGTCTGTTACATTCTTTTAACACTTACATACCAATGAAATCCCCTGTATCTAAGTGCTACCCCAACAATAACAGGTTTGCCAAATGACCCAGAAGATATTTTTTTTATTAACGGAACGGTCAAAACTGAAAATTATGGCATTACATGCAATCCTTAAACGGCATTGGACACTAATAAGTGAATAGTTTTGTGAAGGATTTTCTTTCATATTACCTGATAGTATCCTATTACTGTAACTCAAACAGTTAAAGACCTTTGCACAATCTTGGGTGAGCTTCTAGCAATGTGAATCAACATGTTACAAACACTGGCAGTTCCAACCCAGAAGTAGCAAGGTTTGTATGTCACACTTGTTCCAAAATCGCTTTGCTTTCATGAGGTGAGTAAGCCTTTTCCTGTGACAATTAGTAGAGTTTTTCTACTAGGATATCCCAGTTGCCTTCCTCCACTGTTGCCACGTCTATCTGTTACTGGATCTTAACTTTTATTTGAGAGTAATACTATAACAGAAGTAATGGACTTAAAACAATATTACTATGAACAAAATTATTCTAATACTTATATACATTCCTGTTATTATTACGAAGTGTAATCTCTGAGGACACATGGCTAGAAATAAGGCTCCAATTCTGTCAAGAAAATAAATATATAAATAAGTAAATAAATAAAAATTGTTAAATGGAAAAAATTCTACATTTAAATAAAAGCAAATAAATGTGAATCACTGAGGAAAAACACCTCTATTCATGGAATCAACATTAGAAACAAGAGTATTCTTCACAAAGGTTTTAAAGTCACTTGTTTTGGTCCCAAAAGTGTTCATTATTCAAGTAAACAGGTCTTCAATGACTTTCCAGTAGCAACAAAATGTTTAGCTACCAGTAAATTTCAGTTTAACAAGAGAAGGAGGAGACCAAAGGGCAATTGGATTTCCATAAAAAATAAAAGTACATGAATTTCAGAACTCAAATATCAACCTTCCAAAGCAGTTTGAAGAAACTCTCAAAAATTCTTGAGAAAATCAGCTTTGAAGTTTTCCGAGCATCTTAAATTCTCTAAAGTGAAGGCAGTTTTTCTATGGGCTGTGTGGCTCTGTGGTAGAATGCTTGCCTGCCACGTGGGCAGCCATGATTCAATTCCTGGTAGATGCAAATTTTTAAACAAAGGTTTGTGTTCTACGAGCATTTCCACGAAATACATAAAGACTGGGAAAGAGGGTAGGGGTGGGGGGTAGCATTCGACACTGTTAATCTCTGGTTCCGCCATTATTTTTTTGTTCAATTAGAATACCTACATTATTTAAATACAAAATTCATCACATCCACATAGCTAATTATTGCTTTTATGAAAACTGAATGGGAGGTGAAGGGAAACAGTGATGCTTATCACTGTGGTCCCTGTAACACAACGGAGTCCCTTTTTTGATTTTTCATTTTTACCCCAAAATTTAATTTTTTTTTTTTTTTTTTTTAATGTAAGCAATCTTTATTTACATTCTGTTATAAAAGACTGATAATTAAGAAATGGTATTTGCAATGGAAACTGGAATTCTGCATGAAATACGTAATTATAAATAAGACAACCCACATTTTTAATAAAGGATATCAATTAGGCATGTGATATTAATACACAAGTGATGAACTTTATATTTAAATGATGTAAATATTGTAACTGAATGAGGGGGAAAAAACGTAATGATCAAACGGAGACTTGGACCACCGATTACCAGTTTCGAAGATAACCATTTTTTCCCCCCTGTTTGTGTGTTCATGAGTTTAATGCTTCATGCAAATGATCACAGAATATGCAATTCTGTTTAAAAGTCAGAGGCAGTGGGCAACTGAACCCGGGATGCTTTCGTGGGAGACAAGCATTCTACCAACGAGCTGCACAGCTCACCAAGAAACTGCCTTACATTTATTGAATTAAAGCAGTCCGAAAAACTTCAATGTTGATTTGCTCAAGAATTTTTTTGAGCTGAATTGAACTGTCTTGGGCAAATGATATTTGAGTTCAGAACTTCTCATACCATATTATATATATATTCAATTTCATTGTGCTCCCCATCTATGAAAAACCTAAAGGACTTAATAGAGACCAACTCCTACTCCAATCATGAATTGCTTCATAGGACCAACTGATGTGTACATTATTCATAATACCACATCAAATAATCAAAATATAACTTCCAAACATCTTCAGTGCAGTAATATGATAACATAAATAAAATAAGTGTTGTAAACCGGTTTCTGTTTTGACGCATGGCAAAATAGCCTAAAAATTAAAAATTATACACTTCTGTGTGTGTGTGTGTGTGTGTGTGTGCGTGCGTGCGTGCGTGCGTGCGTGCGTGCGTGCGTGTGTGTGTGAGACTGCGTGCGCGCGTGCATGCGCACATATCCATGATGACCACTTCCCTTAGGGTCCTTGGGAAAAACATTAGTATATAAAAAAAAAATCTTTTTCTACGTCCTTGAAGATCTTTACTACAGATCTATAGAACAAAAGGTGCAGGGTGTCCCTTTCAAACCTCCCACATTTCAAAGACCCGGGAAAAAAAAGTGCAGTAGGTATAATAACTAAATTACATCATACACTAGAGCATCTCAAAGAATTTATTTAATAATCATCAGCACACCTCTACATGTGAACCACTTGTAGCAAGAAGAATATCAAGTTAATATTCAATTTCTTGCCTCTGTAGCATTGCATCAGTGATACAAAATCTTAAAACAGAAATATTGTCAGCTTTGGTCGCTCACATGTGGCCCATCACAAGTCCCGCAAGAACAACACCAGCGAGGTAATGTTGGCAGAGAATGGTGACCAGGCAATGGGTCCTCCATGTCCAATGCAGCAACTGGGAAATTTCATAACTAAGAACCTGCGAACAGTCATTGACCAATGTGACAGAGCTCCATCTTGTTGAATGATGAAGTTGGGTTGCAAATCTTATATCTGAGGGTATACAAATTTGTCCAATATGGTAGATACAATGATCAATTCAATGTGTTTTCTGCAAAGAAGAATGGTCCAACAATCCTGTTATGCAGTACTCCACACCAGACATTCAGTTTAGAGCAGGGAGTCCCAAACTTTTCCTACAACAGAACACTATGAGAATTCTGGTACTTTGATGGAACACCTTGTTTATTTTGAAGATTTGTAGAATTTCAAAAATGAGAAAAACTTGTTTCATTTAGTTATTACTTCAGTTTTAAATCATAACTAATAATAAAGAAATCATCATAAAATTAAAAAAAAATAGTATCATCAAAATGTTGAAATAAGAAAACATCATGTTATTAATAGTTTTTCACAGAGCACTTATTCATTTTCTGTGGAACATTAGTGTTCCATGGAACAGGGTTTGGGAAACCATGGTTTAGAGCTATCATGACTTGTTCAATGATAACGTGTGGGTGTTGCAAGCCCCAAATCTGAACATCAAGCCAATTAACCATCCCTTATACATGAAAGGTTGCTTTATCTAAGGATAAACATCTTTCCACACAGCTGGCATTCATGTCAATATGCTGAAGCGTATCAGTAGCAAATTGTTGTCAGCATGGTTCTGTTGTTCAGCATTGGATGTTACACAAATGACGATGCTGGTGCACTACACAAAGCAATGTTGCTCCAGGTACATAAAGTTGCCTGGATGCCTGTCAAATTCACTTATGGGTGCTTCTGAGAAATGCTTGTCTGATGCCGTCTACTGCCTCTTTCAAAACTATAACATGCACAGCCAGTATGTTCAGAACATTTGTAGTTACCAGAAACTTATGATACCATTCCTTAATTGTCTTCACATCAGGTGAATTACATCCTTGCAATCTACAATCTCTTGCACAGTAATTGGAGGTTTTTGTTTTTTGCAAACCACACTACTGCTTGCACACACTGCCGCAGAGTCACCAATTTCACTTAATGTGATGATGCTAGACTATGGCAACAACAGTTGCACTTCTGTTGCCAGAACATAAATTCTTTGAGTTGCTCTATCACATGGTGTAATTTCATTATCATATCTATTTAGTTTATGTTTTCCTGGGCTTTTGAAATGTGGAAGGTTTGAAAAGGACACACTTTATATCTAATCTAATGTACTTGTGACTTCAGACAAAGCTGTGTGACTAAGGTTATGCAATGAAAAATTTCCCTTTCTGCTGCCATGGGAGCAGCAGGAAAATGCTAAGTTGCTGTGTCGCAAATCATGATAACCAGATGGTTTATCACAAACATAGTAGCATAGCAATTTTTTCTTGTCTCAAACTGTTGAAGAAAAGATAAAGCACTGCATGCAAGAAAATTATACTCATTATCACGAGTTCACAAATATTATGTTTGATGTACAGGTTGACATAAAACAGTGGTGTGTTATAAGATTATCTTTGCACTTACATTTTACTATTTTCACTGTAAAGAATAAATTATTACCTTCATAACTCTATCACTCTTCCACTGGTCCTTGAGATAGCTGTTCATGGTTAGAGCATGAGACGAATAGTCAAATTTAAACAAAGGACTCTTTTTCTGTCTGGAAGGTTTCTTTCTTGTGAAGAAGACAGACATGTCACTTGCTGATTCTGAAAATGAGGGAGCCTGCTGGGGCTCTCCGCTTGTGTTCTGAATGTCTAAGTAATCTGTAAGGAGCAACTGCAGCTAAGAAAATAAAGAAATAAATAAACAAAATGACTGAATAATCTGGGAAGTTCAAATACTTCCAACAGGGAAGGACATCATCACACGTCAAACAAAGTAATCAGCAACAAAGATTTATGCAATCAGATTCTCTTCCCCATTGAAACAACAAATTAATATATACATACTGTACATAACATTTAATATTTCAGTCTTATGAATTTAATCCATTTATATATATAGCTACTGAAACATTTTCTTGTGAAACAATAGAAGTTTTCAGCTACTTCTATGGGTGAGATGCAACTGTAAGTTTTAACTTATCCTCAATAATTTGTTGTGAGCGTCAGATGTCTACATTTAAGTTTTTTATCTACATTAGCAAATACACACAATGTAGCGTAACATGTTACTTTGATGAATTAATTATTTATTCTGGTTATGTTTCAGATGTCTGTTATTGTTTCAGTGGCTAACATGATTACACAGTTTTTGCCTATATGGATTTGGTCATTAAGTATTACCTTTTTAACTGCAAGGTCTCTTTGTATCGGAAAGTTTTCTTGTAATGTCAGGAAAACAAAAAACGTCTGACATTACAAGAAAAGGAAGTACTTAATGGCCATATCTATATAATCAACAACTCTCTGATCATGTTAGCCACTAAAACAATAACAACAATAACCTGACAACACAAACAAAAGACGAATGTCAAACACACAGTGACAGCAGGCAACACTACCCACTGTAAACACACACATGTTGATCACAAAATGAAGAGTGCAAGTGACTGATGTAAGTGAAATGCATATGTAACAAATGTGGGTGAGAAATGTCGGAAGTCAGCCAGCTGGAGCAGGCAACCAATGAACACATCTCCAGGACCACACGTATGGGCTAACAGCACTGGAAATCGTATGTAACACCGAACGATAATTTCACCTCATGAAATTTGTGCTACAAAAGTTGAATCTAATATGAAAAACAAGATAAAAACAAGACAAAATGTAACATTGTAACATACAGTAACTATTGCAAATACATTTATTATGTGTATAAAGAGAAATAAGAGAAGTGAAACGTGTATGGCAATACTCTCTTTCATTTAGTTGCACAGACAGAAGATACCTTCATGAATTAGGGAATGGATGGAGGCAGTGTAATGAAGCAACTATTGTATGCACAGTCACTGTAAATGAGAGTACAACATATATTACATTGTTTATGAGAAGTATTTATTTCAAGAATTGGATGTTTGACTGTACTCTTAATTTCCAGCAGTAACAGCAGTAGTTTCAGAAATGAGATTCAATTGGCAGGTATTCGTGAGTGTGCAAAAATAATAAGGTGAGCAAGAATGTAGCCATAGCTCTCAATCAGACTTTATATCACTGCCTCATATCACAGTACAGTAGAAGTGTAATATTTCATGTTGTGACCACTGAAACAAACCAGAACAAATATGGCTGGGAGTAAATAAAACTGATGAAGAACAAGAATGGCAACTAGAAAACTAAAATTCTGAAGAATATTGGTGATTTTTGGATACAAAGATATGCTGGAATGGATACCTGTTGTCTGCAATGACATGGGTCAACATCCCAAGATTACACTGCAGTGCAAAAGCAATTTATAGCACTGCAAATTGAGAATTTTGACACGGTTTAAGTAGTCAATGAACAATTATGATGGAGAAGAAACTAACAAGACCATGGGATGGAAGATTTTCAACAATGACTACGGAAGGCTTCAACTGTATTAATGCTACATGAGTCTACAGCAACCATCACAGATCGGAGCTGCAGCCCATCAACCTGCAGCAGCAGCAGCAGTGTCAACGACACACTTACTTTCAAAGACACAGCCAAACCTAAACAATGATTTCACTTTCGCTTGGCATCTAGTTGTGGCAAGATTCTAGCAAGCTGTATAGGATCTGAGTTGAATTGCTTATTCTTATTCTTTATTGTGGCATTAGTTATCTGATATATTTCTCAGCTTTAGGTTTCCATATAGCAGTCTCTTACTTCTTTCCCCATCTTCTTTAGGACTGCAATTACTCTTAACTATCCTATACTTCAAAAGCAACAAGATAACTAATACACACACAAACGCATGCTTTCGCGGCGATATCCGTTAATAAAACATTCTCAGATTTCAAGCTGCGTCAGGGCAGTAAACCACTTGACGTGACTTGAAACCCAAGAATGTTTTATTAATACACACACAGTGATGTAATTATATGTAATGATTGACAGTGTTGTTTTAGTATGTGGCAAACAATAGAAATTAACAAACATCGGCCAGTAAATGGACTGCAGAACCCAGGTGAGGTGGTTGTTGTTTTTTTTTTTTTTTTTTTGTGAATCTGGAGTTTAACTCCACCCCTTTTGACAATGGGAATCAATGGGGATATACCTTTAGCTATAAAGTGTAAATATGCTGGGCTAACTTTCAGGTAAGTGTGCTGGAACATACACAAGGAGTTATAGTAGTGAGTGATTAGCACAGAGGTTTAAAATAAATACAGCACAGAAGACAAATTAGGAGCCAGGTATGAATATGGGATATGGTGGTAATAGTTTACCTCAATATATATGTATAGAATGGCACGGTAGAGTTGTAAATGATATCAACATGTATGCTATTCTTCAGAAATGAAACAATGGAAAATCCAGAATGGAATGTAACAATATTATGTAAAGGAAAGTTGCCACTCACCATATAGGGGAGACACTGAGTCGCAGATAGGCACAACAGAAAGATTGTCACAATATAAGCTTTCGGCCAATAAGGCCTGGACTCCACTTGCAAATTGAAGGCAAAAAGAAATTATGTAGACATTTACAGCTAGCAGTAGGTGCAAATCTGCAAATACCAGCTCTAACATACATACAATGTGAAGACCTTTCAGCAAATACGACAGTGAAAACACAAGAAAAATCAACAGCAAAAATGGACTTATCCAACTCAAAGATAAACGAGAAGCCACAATAAAGAACTGTACTACACCTTCCTCACTCAAAGAAGACACAGCAAAACAAAACTACCATTGACTAAACCAGGCTGTGATACCGGCAAAAGCATCTAACCCAAAAAAAAGCAACTGAACCAAGTTCCACACTTGAAGGTATTCAAGATACAACAAGTAGAGCTGGGCACTGGAAACCAGAAGCAGTACCCACAGGAGACCCACTAAGGACGTCAGTAGACCAAGTCTCAAAAGTATCACGAAGGACATCTATTTTTACATGTATCAGTGAAGAAATGTAAGGCGACCATGTCATCTACAAGATTTTTTTATTCCCAAAAAGCCTGAAGACCAAATTAGGATAGCTAGTGCAGCTATCACCACCACCTCCAGTAGCAGTCCTTGCAGCAAAAACAGACACCAGCTCAACATCAACCACACAAGTAAAATGACCAAAGAGATGGAGAACTGCCCCCTTTCACCATCAGGACATTTTCTTATGAAAAAAAAAAAAAACTCACACTTCAAGATGAGAATTAAGATTTCCCACATAATTTAAATTCAGAAATAAAGGTAAGTGGTCAACCAAGTACAATCAGAACAAACTTAAAATCTCACAGGTCACTCTTCTTCATCAGAATATACAGTCACTTAGGAATAAAGTAACAGAGCTGGAAATCTTGCTATCAAGTGAACTCAGATATGTTAACATACTTTGCTTAACTGAACACAGGCTAAAAGAAAATGAGTTAAAGACAGTGACAATAACGGATTATGTGTTAGCAGCACAAACTTGAAGAAATCAGTTTACACATGGAGAGAACTGCATATACATAAAGAAAGATATCAAATTCAATAACTTAGGCAATGTTGAATCCTTAAACACTGGGAAAGATTTTGAAATATTAGGCACAGAAATTCCAGCATTCAAATTAATTGTAATAGGTTTATATAGATCTCCAGATACCCACCTAAAAAAATTCAACACTCGACTTGATACTTCACTAAATAAAGTAGTAACAAATCGAAAAACAGTTCTTATATGTGGAGACCTAAATGTAGACTTTAATAAGTGAAGCAGTTCAAAATCTGAACTGATGAACATATTAACAGCCAATGATTTGGAGATTACAATCCACTCCCCTACATGTGAAATGAATCATTCTAGTACTACTATAGACCAAATAACAATGAGCTCCAAAACAAAATATAAATCAGTTGTAATTAAAGCTGGACTGGCAGACCATCATGCATAGGCTATAAGCTTTTGTGTAAACACTAATCCATCCTATAATTATATGAGAAAGACTAAACACATGGGCAGAACTTTCAGTAATACTGCAGTACAAACATTCCAGAATTATCTCCAACAAGAATCATGGGAGCTACTGTATAGTACAGAAAATATTTCTGATAAGTTTCAGACATTCACGAATATTTTTAAATGTTATTTTGATCTTGCTTTTCCATCGAAAGCCAAAACAACCCAAACCAACCCAAACCCCTTAAAGCAACAAGTGGATTACTAATGGTATAAGGAAATCTTTGGCTAGAAAACGGTACCTTAACAATATTGCAAGAAGCTACAACACAACTCAGGAGTTTGACAGTTACTTTAAAAAATATAAATCTATCTTAAATAAAATAATAAAGGGGGCAAAGAAACAAGACAATGACAAATACATAGAAGATGCTTCAAACAGAACCCAAGCAATCTTGCAAGTTGTAAAGAAAGAAACCAAATCTTACAAAAATAGAGTTAATAATATAGTATTAAAGGCTGGCTTGGAAAACATTAACAACCCACAGGAAGTACCTAATATGTTTAATAACTATTTTATAAATGTAACAGAGAAACTACTACAACAGACCTCTAATAGAAAGCAGCATACAGAAACATGGAGAAAAGTCTCAAGCAAATCAATGTTTCTGTACCCAACAAATGTAGAAGTAGTACTAGTTACAATAAAAAGTCTCAAAATGAAACACTCTGCAGGCGTAGATGATATACCTGATTTCATTTTAAAGAAATGTGGGGACTTTATCACTGAGCCCTTAACTCAACTATGTAACCTATCTTTTACTACAGGAACTTTTCCTTCATGTTTGAAAATAGAAAAAGTGAAGCCATTATACAAGAAAGGAAACAAAGATGATATTTCCAACTATAGACCATTGGCACTTATGTCCGTTTTCTCAAAAATATTAGAAAGGCTCTTCAATAAGAGACAACAGACTTCTTAGAGGATAATGGCATTCTGTCAGTATCTCAACATGGATTTAGAGCAAACTGTTCAACCGAATCAGCAGTTCACTCCATTCTATTAGAGGCACTGATAGCATTAGACAACAAAAAACTTAGCATGGGCATATTTTTAGATTTGTCAAGGGCTAACACCTGGCTCAGTTTTTATCTTAAGAACAGGGAACAATATGTGGAAATAGATCAGGAAAGGGATAATGTTACTAGGAAATATAATTCCAAGCCACTGACTGTTAAATATGGAGCACCACAAGGATCAGTAATGGGTCCTGCTCTGTTCTTACTCTATGTAAATGACCTTAACGTAAGCAATGACTGCAGTAAAATATTTCAATTCGCTGATGATACGAGTGTTCTAATTACAGGAAACTCAGAAGAAACTCTTGTAAAAAACATAAGAGACGCTACTGACAAGCTAACATGTTACTTTGATGACAATGACTTAATAATAAACACTGGAAAAACTGTAGCTATGGATATACACACAGCACAAACAAAAAAATCTTGATATCACCCAATCTAGAGCTACATGGGCAGACAATTGCCAAAACAGCCTGTACCAAATTTCTTGGACTTCATCTACAAGACAACTTGAAATGGAAAGCACATATTGAGCAAATGAACAAAAAATTAAGTACTTCTTGTTTTGTGATACATACATTAAAAAACTGTACCAGCTACAACACTCTTCAGTGTGTATATTATGCAGGTGTACACTCTCACCTCCGGTATGGGATTACGTTCTGGGGAAATTCTGGAGATGCCATCAAAACATTCAAAAATTTATAAGAATAATGGAAGGAGTTAGATAATCACAAATCATGTAGACCACTGTTTCAAAAAAGGATGATCCTCCACTTCCTTGCATATATATACTTGAAAATATAATGTATTTAAAGTAAAACTTACATATAAAAAGACCACTCATCACTCAAAATCACACAATACACAGCTATGATACAAGACAAAAATTGGATGTACATGTTCAAAGCACCAACACAAAGTTATTTCAAAACAGCCTTATCCATCCTAGTATCAAACTATACAATGCCTTACCAGATACAGTTAAACACATACAAAACATTGGTCACTTCAAATCTAAATTGAAGTCGTACTTGGTTGATCATTGCTTTTACACAGTAAATGAATACCTACAAAAATAAATTTTTCTATGTTAACTCGTGTAGTCTTATTCTGGAGAACAATGGTATTTCATCTCTGCATACAGCGTTAACAACAATTATTTAAGTATTCATCATTAATTGATATATTAATGGGTGTTATTATGTACAAAGGTATATTATATGTAAAACTATTAATATTAACATAAAAATCCAAATATCTCTTGCACATCGTGCAGCTGTAGATGAAAATGGATCAATTTTAGAAAGTAATGCAGCCTCTGGCACCTGAAGCCACAGTCTCATAACAGGAGTAGTGTATTCCATAACAATTTACACAGGTGAACATCCCATAATAGCTTTGTAGCTTTTGTAGAGTTTCCTAAAGAAATGTCTATTTTTAATGAGATTAGAAAAACAGATATGATTTTATAGGAATTTTTTAGTGAGAGTTGGGTGATTTAGTGTGTGTTTAATTTCAATGTTGGGTTTTCAGTGGAAAAAATGATTACTGTGTCATGTCGCTACCGTCCCCACTAGGTGTCAATAGTAAGGTGATAAACCACTTTTTGGGACCTGGTGTGGAGAAGTCATTCTGCAGAATTGGCAAATTCTCCAATCCTTGGGCTGTGGGCTGGGCTGGGTACCAATCTTCGGGGTCTATCTTCTTTCTTTCTTATGTTACAACTTTCTTAGCCTTTATTTTCCTGCCTTTCTTTCTGTCTTTCTTCCCCTCCTGGAGCACCTCGGTTATTCTCCCTCTTTCTCATATTCAACAGTCTCCATCATAGAACCCTTCTTATATCCATTTATTAAAACCTGTATTCGAAGACTTGCCACAGGTGTAGCACAGGCCTAGCGATTTCCAAAACGTTTTATGAGCTTGGTTAGAAAAGCCTGAGTTGTAGAAGAAAACTTTTTTATTAGATAAAGTATGGAGGGTTACACAAAATGTCTACTGGATTGTAGGTCCTAATAATGAGTAATTCAAGAGACTCAGCAAGGAAATATTGTGAAGCTGTTAAATGATTGTTACTGGCATTCCATACCCATAGTAAAAGAATGACTGCCTGGTAGAGGGGTTAAAAACGTAAAGTGAAGTTCAGGCACATGCATGTCTATGATTAATGGTTCATAATTCACTGTGAGGTATTCCATAAGTAGTGAACATACATCAGCATATTTATTACAAATGAGATGCAATTGTAACTCTGAATATCTATCAAACAGACGTAAACTATGATACTTGTAGTCAAGAAAGTTAAACCTAATTTTGCAATTTGAATATTTACTGTTTGTTGACGTTTCACAGTAGTAATGGCATCAATCGCCTAAGGGGAGGAATTTGATGACATGCTGTGTTGTACAAGCATTTTCCAAACCAACCCAAGATAATCACCGCTATAAACAGTTCATTTAGGTAATGAATTAGAATAACCTACTGTCTGGATGTATGTTTTATTTATGCGCATACAATTATGAACTGGATGGATGCAACACATCTGCAAGCTGGGACAACAATACATATCTTGCTATGTTCATGGTACCTGTTGGTTGGCAGTTTATTTAGTGTTGTCAAGTTTTGCCTTGGAGACGATATGCAAGCCACAGAGAAAGAGCAGTCATAACATTCCCTATCACCTCACAGGAACAAGAGAAAACTTGTTATCCACATATTCAAATGGAATCTGTTAACTAAGACCGGTTTGGACACAGTCCTTATCAATGTATTTGTGATGTTCCGAATAAAGAAGCAACTTTGTTATGAACAGTCACTGTAAATGAGAGTACAATATATATAATATGTTGTTTATGAGACACATCATATTTATTTCAAGAATTGGATGCTGAATTGTACACTTAACTTCAGCAGTAACTGCAGCACTTCAAAAAATGAAGTTCGAACAGAAGACATTGGCAAGTGTGCTGAAATAAAGCAATATTACAGTAATGAAGCAGTGGAATATCACAATCATGTAGAATTCCCTTTTAATGAACACTTAAGATTTGCTCCAAAGAACTCGCTGTTGTAAATTTTGATTGTCACTCTCTATGAGTGCAAAGATTGTAACAAGATTAAGCCAAAAACAGGCTTGCATGCAGCATAAAACATCACTTCAATAAAATAAATACAGCCAAATATAACATTCACAGTATTAAATACAACCCCAATGAAGATGCTAAACATTTGGATGGCAATATACAGGGTGTTTCAAAAATGACCGGTATATTTGAAACGGCAATAAAACCTAAACGAGCAGCGATAGAAATACACCGTTTGTTGCAATATGCTTGGGACAACAGTACATTTTCAGGCGGACAAACTTTCGAAATTACAGTAGTTACAATTTTCAACAACAGATGGCACTTCAAGTGATGTGAAAGATATAGAAGACAACGCAGTCTGTGGGTGCGCCAGTCTGTACGTCGTCTTTCTGCTGTAAGCGTGTGCTGTTCACAACGTGGTTTATTCCTTAGAACAGAGGATTTTTCTGGTGTTGGAATTCCACCGCCTAGAACACAGTGTTGTTGCAACAAGACGAAGTTTTCAACGGAGGTTTAATGTAACCAAAGGACCGAAAAGCGATTCAATAAAGGATCTGTTTGAAAAATTTCAACGGACTGGGAACGTGACGGATGAACGTGCTGGAAAGGTAGGGCGACCGCGTATGTCAACCACAGAGGGCAGCGCGCAGCTAGTGCAGCAGGTGATCCAACAGCGGCCTCGGGTTTCCGTTCGCCGTGTTGCAGCTGCGGTCCAAATGACGCCAACGTCCACGTATCGTCTCATGCGCCAGAGTTTACACCTCTATCCATACAAAATTCAAATGCGGCACCCCCTCAGCGCCGCTACCATTGCTGCACGAGAGACATTCGCTAACGATATAGTGCACAGGATTGATGACGGCGATATCCATGTGGGCAGCATTTGGTTTACTGACGAAGCTTATTTTTACCTGGACGGCTTCGTCAATAAACAGAACTGGCGCATATGGGGAACCGAAAAGCCCCATGTTGCAGTCCCATCGTCCCTGCATCCTCAAAAAGTACTGGTCTGGGCCGCCATTTCTTCCAAAGGAATCATTGGCCCATTTTTCAGATCCGAAACGATTACTGCATCACGCTATCTGGACATTCTTTGTGAATTTGTGGCGGTACAAACTGCCTTAGACGACACTGCGAACACCTCGTGGTTTATGCAAGATGGTGCCCGGCCACATCGCACGGCCGACGTCTTTAATTTCCTGAATGAATATTTCGATGATCGTGTGATTGCTTTGGGCTATCCGAAACATACAGGAGGCGGTGTGGATTGGCCTCCCTATTCGCCAGACATGAACCCCTGTGACTTCTTTCTGTGGGGACACTTGAAAGACCAGGTGTACCGCCAGAATCCAGAAACAATTGAACAGCTGAAGCAGTACATCTCATCTGCATGTGAAGCCATTCCGCCAGACACGTTGTCAAAGGTTTCGGGTAATTTCATTCAGAGACTAGGCCATATTATTGCTACGCATGGTGGATATGTGGAAAATATCGTACTATAGAGTTTCCCAGACCGCAGCGCCATCTGTTGTTGAAAATTGTAACTACTGTAATTTCAAAAGTTTGTCTGCCTGAAAATGTACTGTTGTCCCATGCATATTGCAACAAATGGTGTATTTCTATCGCTGCTCGATTAGTTTTTATTGCCGTTTCAAATATACCAGTCATTTTTGAAACACCCTGTAAGAATAAAACATGTCCCAGAAAAAAAAAAAAAAATCACACACAAAACAATTATACTGCACTAAAGACAGCACTAATCTCAGAAAGAACTGCACAGTTTTTACTTACAACAGCTTGTATTTTTGACCAGACATCAGCCATTTCATACAGGTGGACATCAATGTGATGTTTTTCAGCAATGCAAGAAAAAATGTGTAATAATGAAGCATGAGCACTTGTGATACATCTCAGCTGTACAAATACAGAACTGAACAGCTCCAGCAGAAATGCAGGACCAGTTGATGGTACAGGTGTCAGCACTGGAATGTTGGAAGCAGGCAGTTGGAGTGGGGCATTTGATGAAGAATGGTCTTGCACTTGTTGAGTTACCCGTGAGAGAACTGCCAGCAGTTCACTCTGCATATTTGTCTTTACAGCCTGGAATTCAGACAAAGGACAAACATTAATTACTTATAAGATCAGAAGAAATGTTGCTTGTGTTCTGATTACATCAATTCTATACATATAGATGAATAATAATGTACTGATATTGAAAGATAATAAATATATTTCCATTCCATACTGAAATTTTTATTCTGTGATGAACACAGTTTTAAGGACTTGTCTGCTGCAGCAATTTTATAAACTCACTATTAAAGATCTAATATTAAAGCAGATAAAGTAGTGAAAATACTAATATTTGTAACATAACATTGACAAATTGGACTCATTTAATAACTATTGTCCATAATTCTCATTTGGTGCATTTTTCTTAAAACGCTGAAACACAGTAGAGTTAATACCTCCTCTACAAGAAAATCTGTGTAACATATATCAGCAACAGAAATGATGTGTGTCTAAATGATACAGATTCATTGTTCTCAAACTTACACGGTTGTTGTTGCTGTGGTCTTCAGTCCAAAAACTGGTTTGATGCAGTTCTCCATGATACTCTATCCTGTGCAAGCTTCTTCATTTCCCAGAACTATTGCATCCTACATCCTTCTGAATCTGCTTGCCCTCCAATACTAAACTGGAAATCACTTGATGCCTCAGAATGTGTCCTACCAACTGTTCCCTTCTTCTAGTCAAGTTGTACCACAAATTCCTCTTCTCCCCAATTCTATTCAGTACCTCCTCATTAGTTATGTAATCTACCCATCTAATCTTCAGCATTCTCCTGTAGCACCACATTTTGAAAGCTTCTATTTTCTTCTTGTCTAAACTATTTATCGTCCATGTTTCACTTCCATACATGGCTACACTCCATACAAATACTTTCAGAAACGACTTCCTGACACTTAAATCAATACTCAATGTTAACAAATTTCTCTTCTTCAGAAACGCCTTTCTTGCCATTGCCAATCTACATTTCATATCCTCCCTACTCCGACCATCATCAGGTATTTTGCTACCCAAATAGCAAAACACATGTACTACTTTGAGTGTCTCATTTCCTAATCTAATTCCCTCAGCATCACCTGATTTAATTTGACTACATTCCATTACCCTCATTTGCTTTTGTTGATGTTCATCTTATATCCTCCTTTCAAGACACTGTCCATTCCATTCAACTGCTCTTCCAAGTCCTTTGCTGGCTCTGACAGAATTACAATGTCATCGGTAAACCTCAAAGTTTTTACTTCTTCTCCATGGATTTTAATTCCTACTCCAAAGTTTCTTTTGTTTCCTTGACTGCTTGCTCAATAAACAGAATTAATAACATTGGGGATAGGCTAAAACCCTGTCTCACTCCCTTCCCAACCACTGCTTCCCTTTCTTGCCCTCAATTCTTGTAACTGCCAGCTGGTTTCTGTTCAAATTGTAAATAGCCTTTTGCACCATGTATTTGACCCTTGCCACCTTTGGAATTTGGAAGAGATTGGTTCAAATGGCTCTGAGCACTATGGGACTCAACTGCTGAGGTCATTAGTCCACTAGAACTTAGAACTAGTTAAACCCAACTAACCTAAGGACATCACAAACATCCATGCCCGAGGCAGGATTCGAACCTGCGACGTAGCGGTCTTGCGGTTCCAGACTGCAGCGCCTTTAAACCGCACGGCCACATCGGCCGGCTAGAAGAGATTACTTCAGCAACATTGTCAAAATACTTACATGGTAGCATATGAAAACTGCATATTCCCCCCCCTCCTACAAAAAATACTGGGTATGACTTTTTTTACTAATGGTGTATTACAAGTATAGAAGCAAACAGTTATTCATCTCATCCATGGATTTTAAAAAAGCATATGATAGTGTTTATAGACCCAAACTTCCAAAAATCCTTAGATCATATGGCCTGCATCCCTAACTGGTAAGACTCATTCAGCTAACTTTAACTAACACAAATTCAAAAGTCAAGTTTAGAGGAAAATGTCAAAAGCTTTCACAATAAAAACAGGACTCAGACAAGGTGAGGAATTGCCCCTTTGCTTTTCAATGTGGGCCTCGATCACATCATGACAATCTGGCAAAAAGAAAATCCATGTTAAATTAAAATTGGAGGAAAACCAGCAATAAGAGCCAACACCCTTGGGTTTGCTGACGATTTAGCTCTCTTAGTCCTTGACATGGAAGAAGTTCGTGCTCAGATCACAAGGCTCCAGAAGATTGCCTCAATAATACAACCACAAATATCCTCTGAGAAAATTGAAATCATGCAGATGAAACCTCTTTGCACAGATAAAAATCTTCATAAATGATCATGCAATTAACACAGTTCTACAATTTAACTATCTCGGAGAAATTATTTTGCACAACGTAGGTGAGGAAGCAACATGGATAAATAGAACCAACCAAATGAAAAGAGCACAATTTCTAACCTGTTCAACATATAATAATAAATGCTTCTAATAGACACTATGACCTAACATTACAAAACTGTAACTCTCCTGGAAGCATCTTATGCTTGTGAAATTCTGTTCCAAATTAAAAATGAAAGAAGAACTGACCAACTCCACAAGACTGAATGAAGAATTATCAGAACATGCATCAATAAAAAATATCAGGTTGATGGATTCTGGAGAATCCTCCCTAATGAAACTGTCTATTGTGAGATGACCCAATCACCAGCACAATGAAGAAGAAAAGAATCTCATATTTCTTTCATGTCTTACGACTGCCTGGCAAAAGGATTTTAAAATAAGTAGTGATGAAAAGTCTTGGAAAGAAGACAGGAGGAAAGTGGGTCGAAGAAATTCAGCGAGATCTTGAAGCAGTCGGACTTAGAATTACTGATGCAGAGAACAAAAACAAAATTAATACTCTCCTTATGAATCATAAATTTTCAGCAGAAATGATGCACTGAAGACCGGTAGAGATTTCAGACGAGTTAAGAAAATTGTGTTCGGATGGAATGTAAAGTACTGGGCTGAGTGCAAGAAGCAAGTAGTCCAATCTTCAAAGAGAAAGTGAACATGGAATGACTCAAGTGGTCCAATGTGGCAAATCAAGTTATAAATCATATTTAAAAACAGGATTATAATCTTCTGTAAAGTCCTCAGCTACTTCTGAGCATGATACCCAACTACAAATTTTTGCCTGTCCTCAATTAATTTTGCCCAAAAGATTTATGAGGGTGGTCCCATAAGTACCTGACTCAACAAAGAACAAACAAAAAATTTTTGGAAAAAATGTATTTATTTTTCAACACAATCTCCTTTAAGCTCTATACACTTTTTCCAGTGATGTGAAATAAGTTTGATACGATTTTTTTAAATTTTTTTGAGAGCTGCCTAACTCCTCAAAATAGCCATTAACTGCTGACATCACATCTTCATTTGTCAAAAATCTTCGACCACCGAGCTGTTTTTTTTTTTTTTATTTATTTTTTATTTTATTTTAAAGTTTGGGAACAGAAAATAATCCAAGGGGGCTAAATCTGGTGAACAGGTTGCATGAGGTAGCAATTCAAACTTTAATTCATTAATTTTGGCCAATGCAATAACGGACTTGTGAGCTGGTGCACTGTCCTGAAGAAACAACTTTCTTCTTCGCCAAATGCGGCCATTTTTGCTTGATTTCTTTGCCCAAATGTTGCAATAAGTTTGTATAATACTCGCCGTTGATAGTTTTTCCTTTTTCACGGTAGTCAATGAAAATTATCCCATGCGCATCCCAAAATCCGATGCTATGACCTTGCCTGCAGATGAAATAGTCTTCACCTTCTTTGGAGTTGGTTCTCCAATTTGTGTCCATTGTTTTGATTGTTCATTTGTCTCGGGAGTGAAGTGGTGGACCCATGTTTCATCAATGGTTATGAAACGGCACAAAAAAATCAGCTTTGTTGCTGCAAAAGTCCATAAAACATTCAACTGAAACATCTTCAGACGTTGTTTTTGCTCGAGTGTGTGCAAACATGATACAAACCTTGCACAGAGTTTTCTCATGTCCAAATTTTCAGATAATATGCAATGTACCATACTTTTTGAAATGCCTACTATGTCTGCTGGCTCACGCACTTTCGGTCGATGATCATACTGTACTGCTTTGTGGATTTTCTCCACCATTTCTGGAGTCATCACCTCATTTGGTCGACCACTGCGATACTCGTTTTGGCAGTTCGTATGTCCTCATTTAAACTCAGCTACCCAATATTTTACTGTTGTCAATGAAGGAACAGACTCTCCCAAAGTAGAATCTAGCTCAGCTTTAATATTGGCTGTGCTGAGGCGATTAAAAAAAATAATAAATAAATAAATAAAATAAATAAAAATAAAAAATGACCTATTTTCTCCATTTCTCAAGTTCACTCACAAAGTTCACTATTGATGGCTGCCAAACAAATACCAAATAATGTGGTGTCTTCAAACTTGAAACATATACTTCATAGATTGTATACTTTCTAATCCAGAGATATTTTTCAACGACTGATATCTCTCAGTCAGGCTGGGTACTTATGGGACCACCCTCGTAATGTGTAGAACGAAATTCTGGCTGTGGTAAATTTAACTTCATTAACAACAAAAGCATATAGCTTTTTCTTTCAAAAATGCTTAGGTTTGTCCAAAGATCTCACTGCTGTCAATTTTAGATTGTCACTACGCGCATGAAAGTGTGGTAACAAATTTAAGACCACAACAGGCTATCATATGGCATAAAGAGCCATGGCAATAAAATAACTTGGTTTAAACTACAATTTTTAAACATTAAAGAAGTGTTACATAGGTCTAGATTTCTTACATATTGTGTACAATTCCTACACTGAAAAAAAGAAATGTACATAAGAGAAGCACAAAGTAATATACAATCTGAATTTTTCAAATTTTACCTTAATAAATAAATCCTAACAACACACATTCCATAAGATTACTGTAACCATTGGATGACACTTTTTTCATCCATCACACAACTGGGATAATTATAGTTTTGTCAGTGGTGGGCATGACAAGATATTCTGTGAAATATTATTAAATGCCCTCTCCAAAAACTATATTGAACAGACACATCAGAACCCCACGCATGATGGAAATATATTAGATCTAACAGCAACAAACAGGCCTGACCTATTTGAGGAAGTCCACATCAAAACTGGCCTTAGTGACCGTGAGGCAGTTTTAGTAACAAAGAATACCAGAACACAAAGAGCAACTAAAACAAAGATTTACATGTTTAGCAAACTGGAGAGAGAAACAAGAGTTACACATCAATGAGAAGCTTGACACTTTTCACAGAAGACAAGAGCAGGTAGAGAAACTATGGCTCAACTTTAAAAAAAAAATAGTTGATTATGAACTAGATAGATATGTGCCCACTAGGACAGTTCATAGCAGGAAAGAGCCTCCATTGTATGCAGTCACTGTTGAGAAACTTCTCAAGAAACAGAGAATACTGCATAATAAGTATAAAACAAAGCATAGGGCTATGGATAGAGAGATGCTGAATGACACACGTCTGGATGTCAAGGGAGCAATGCTGAAGCTTCATTACTACTGTAGCAGAGTATTATCAAACAAATTTTCACAAAGCCCAAAAAATTCTGGTCATATGTAAAAGCTGCTGTTAGTGGCACCAAAGTTTGTGTCCAGCCACTCATGGATGAGACTGGAACTGACACTGAAAGTAGCAAATCAAAGCAGAAATGCTTAACTCTGTTTCCAAATGTTCTTTACAAAGGAAAACCCAGGAATATTGCCCCAACTTAATTCTCGTTAACACTGAAAAAAAAAAGAGTGAAATAGATATTAGTGGCAGTGGCATTGAGAAACAGCCACAGGGCCTAATGGAATTCTTATCAGATTCTACACACTCTGTTAACTATAATCTATTGCAGGTCCATCAAACAAAAACTGTATGATGTACAAAACTACTGTCCAGTATCCTTAACATTCATTTGTTGCGGAATTTTAGAACGCATCCTAAGCTCAAACACAATGATGTATCTTGAACAGAACAGTCTCCTCCATGCCAACCAACACAGATTTCAGAAACACAGATCATGTGAAACCCAATTCAAACTTCTATTACATCTGAAAAATTATGGATCATGGCAGTCTGGCAGATATAGTATTTGTCAATTTCCAAAAAGCATTTGATTCAGTATCACATCTATGCTGCTTTTCAAAAGTACAGTCACAATGGGTATCAGATGAAATATGTGACTGGATTGAGGATTTCTTGGTATGGAGGACGCACAACATTATCTTGGATCGAGAGTCATCGACAGATGTTGGAAAAACTTTGAGTGTACCCCAGGGAAGTGTGTTGGATCCCCTGCTGTTCATGTTATATATTAATGACCTTGCGGACACTATTAACAGTACCCTCTGACTTTACGCAGATGATGTAGTTATCTACAGCAAAGTACAGTCTGAACAAAGCTGTTGTCAGGGTAAGAGATTTTCCAAATGTTTTGTAGCCAAAGTTTTTGGAAATAAATCATTTCATTGACTGAGGGTGGAATCATGTACCAATTCTGAACATAAATGAACAAGCTTTATTAGCAGAAGATCTGTTCATTTGATTATCAGGAAAAATTGTAGTTCTTATGCAAAAGGGTTTATTAAGGAGCAAGTCTGGCTTTGTACATTTTATTTATTTATTTTCTTTTTTTTCTGAGGTATTTCACATGAGCTCCATGCTGCACAAAGTAATCAGAGGTGGCAACGAATCTTCTGCATGAATCATGGCATCAAGGAATACTAAAGATCAGAAGATTATTATAATAATGTAAATACTGATGTATGGATATGCTTGTTTATTTTTTTTTCCTTTGGAAGTTTGGAGTTCATTAAAGATGAGATGTACCTAGTTGATTAACTCAGATCATGCTGGTACGAGTAATTAAAGACACAATAAAAGTCTTTCTAAAAATAAGAGGTGACGAGTCCTGGTTTTTATAGAAGTTGAATTCTTCTGCAGATGTAAGAAGAATTATCAACAGGTTGGGGGTTCACAAATTTCCAGCGAGGTAATTTATAAATTAACTGATGACAAACATTCAGTCAGACCTTTATAAGATTTCAAAATGGTACGATGACTGGTGGCTTGCTTTAAATGTTCAAAAATGTAAAATTGTGCACTTTAAAAAACAAAATAACATAGTATCCCATTAATGTAATATTCATGAGTCACATTTGGAATCTATAAATGCATACAAATACTTCAGCATAACACTTAGTAGTGACATGGAACTATCACATAAGCTCAGTTGTGGGTAAGGCAAGTAACAAATCTCGGTTTAATGGTAGAATACAAAGGAAATGCATTCAGTTTACAAATGAGATTGCTAACAAACCACATGTGTAACTTGTTCTACAATACTGTGCAAGTGCGTGGGACCTGCAGCAAATAGGACTAGGAGGGGATACTGAACAAATACAGAGAAGGGCAGCACGAATGGTCACAGGTTTGTTTGACCCGCAGTATAGTGTCATTGAGATGTTGTAGAAACTGACTGGTGGACTTTGAAGATAGATGGAAACTATACTGAGAAAGTCTACTAACAAAGATTTTGGAACTGACTTTAAATGATGACTAGCAACTTATTAAAATTCCTACACACTGATTCCATAGGGATCATGAAAATATGATTAGATTAATTACAGCATACACAGAAGCATTTAATTTTTCCTACACTGCATATGTGAATGGAGCAGGAAAAAGCCTGAATAACTAGTATAATGGGATGTAATGTCAAGCACTTCATAGTGGTTCACTGAGAACAGATGTAGATGCAGATTAAAATGATTCACTGAAAATTTTTTGCAGTGCAACAAACTGCACTAAAATGTTTTAAAGAAGTAGTACATAAAAATTTTCGGTTGGAAGGAAAGCACGCTTGGATGACCGAGGTGGTTAAGGTAACCGCTCACGTAATGGGGGAAATCCAGGTTCGAGTTCTGGTTCAGCACAAATTTTCACCTGTTACCATTGACACATTTCAGTACCCATTGCAGCTAACATCAATGAAACCTTTGAACAAGTGAGGGAAATTTGGGAATTTGCCTTTTGAGGCTGAATATGTGATACATCCATCAATAACATTGTAAAATAGTGCAAGTACCATACGCTGAAAATTATATATGATAGTTTTGTAACTACTACATGGAAAGTTAACTTTTTGTAGACCAATAACAATCTTCTCAATATGTAAAGTCATTGCCAGAAGACATTTTTTCCTTATCTTTCTGTAAGATGTTACATTCTAAAACATGAAATTTAAATTTTCGCTATGGTTCAAATGGCTCTGAGCACTATGGGACTTAACAGCTATGGTCATCAGTCCCCTACAACTTAGAACTACTTAAACCTAACTAACCTAAGGACAGCACACAACACCCAGCCATCACGAGGCAGAGAAAATCCCTGACCCCGCCGGGAATCGAACCCGGGAACCCGGGCGTGGGAAGCGAGAACGCTACCGCACGACCACGAGATGCGGGCAAATTTTCGCTATGCAAAACATAACACATAATTCACTGAATGCAACTGTGTGTCTCTCCTGAAACATAAAGGTTGTCACAGTCCTTAAGTTTCTTCTCTGTTAACGAAGATTAGGAAGAAAGCAATGTATTGTAAAAGCAGAGTAACAAAATAATAGTGAAGTGTGGAACAAATAGCTTGTGTGACCAATCAGAGTACTTCCTTAGCTTATGTTTAACCCCTTGTGTGACCAACCAGAGTAGTTCCCATATTAGCATTTCAAAATCAGCATTAGCATTTCAAAATCCCGCCAATACTAGTTTCAATGCCATCATAATTATTTGTGTAAAAACTTGATGGGCCAAGTCTTGAAATCCGAGAGCTTCATGTAAGTTACACAAGCTATATATAAACAGTTCTCAATGGGAAAAAAAACCCTTAAAAGTGGATTTGCCAGCAGTGCAACACAATTTTCAAAGGAAGATGTGGAACTTTTCTTTTCTTTAGTAAACTAAAGATAATGGCCAGAATTATTGTTTTTTTTTCATAAAAAATAAAATGAACAGAGGTCTTGGACCTGCTGATCATCACTATTTAAACAGATATACTGAATATCCTTTATACTGTGCATGGTCAAAAAACTTGTATCTTTTAGTAATTACTGTAAATTCCTATTGTAGTAGAAACTGAAGATAAACTTACTGCCTGTGACACTTTCAGCTAAGTGTTAAGTATAGAAAAATTGGATTTATTGCCTCTTCGCATCACATCATATTCCCAGTAATGTCTACAGGCAACATGTAACCTTAGTCGCCTCTCCCACATTAATAGCTTCCTGCGCCAGTAAATCCAACTTGTCGTATCTTCTGGTCAAGGTGATACACAAAGTGTACATGATAAGTTAATGCCAATCAAATATATAAAAATTATCTAGACACTTTCAAGCAATTTGAAATGTTTATACTGAGGTAAGGTATTAAATGATTATATGTATAGACACAGATGTGCATTTTTATTTATTTACTTTTTTATTTTTATATGTTAAAGGAAACATGCTGTCTATGTAAAGATGGATGTACCAGGGCAGCTGTCATTGACACTAATGGGGACACTTTGCGGTGAGTATGGGTCAAACCTTGACCATAGACTGGACATGTGTCATGTGACTTAACAGTTCACACATTGAACTTTTATGAATATGGCCACAAACACTTCTTGAGTTGTTTTCTCTATATATACAGTTATATATTACCTTACTCCAATACAAACAGTTTTACAATTCTGAATAACCTTATATATACCAGGTGTCAGGAACAACATCTGAAAACCTCTTTGACACTGTGTAAGATATTTTGATTCATCTGAAAGCTGTTCACATGACTGACAGTAGTAACAATGAAAATGTGTGTTCTGTTGTGAACTGTACTGTGCCATCACCCCCCCCCCCCCCCCCCCCCCCTCCTCTCTCTCTCTCTCTCTCTCTCTCTCTCTCTCTCTCTCTCTCTCTCTGTCTGTCTCTGTCTCTGTGTGTGTTGTGTGTGTGTGTGTGTGTGTGTGTGTGTGTGTGTGTGTGTGTGTGTGTGTGTGTGTGCACGCGCGCGCGTGTGCGCATGCGTGCGAGCGACCATGTGCCCCCAAAGAAGAGTGCATATACAACCCAAAGCTTAAGGTTCCAGTGAGTGACCAGAGTTATGTGAAATCAGAGCAGAGCAGTACTGATGAAATCAACTAGTATTGCTGCATGCATGCAATAATAGTGGCACAGGAAGCACAGCATCACAAAATAGAGCATGTATCAGTGAGCAGCATGATTAAGCTGTTCTTATTTAGCATTATTTATAGGAGCAGCAACACAAATTCATTTTGAACAAGTTATGAAATGAGTTGGCAGGTGAATAACAGACTACCTTACATACATGTAGATGAAGATGAAATGGGAGATACGAAACTACGTGAAGAGTTTGACAGAGCACTGAAAGACCTAAGTCGAAACAAGGGCCCAGGAGTAGACAACATTCCATTAGAACTACTGACAGCCTTGGGCGAGCCAGTCCTGACAAAACTCTACCATCTGGTGAGCAAGATGTATGAGACAGGTGAAATACCCTCAGACTTCAAGAAGAATATAATAATTCCAATCCCAAAGAAAGAAGGTGTTGACAGATGTGAAAATTACCGAACTATCAGTTTAATAAGACACAGCTGCACAATACTAACGCGAATTCTTTACAGATGAATGAAAAAACTGGTAGAAGCCGACCACGGGGAAGATCAGTTTGGATTCCGTAGAAATGTTGGAACACGTGAGGCAATACTGACCTTACGACTTATCTTAGAAGAAACCTACGTTGCTAGCATTTGTAGACTTGGAGAAAGCTTTTGACAATATTGATTGGAATACTCTCTTTCAAATTCTAAAGGTCGCAGGGGTAAAACACAAGGAGCGAAAGACTATTTACAATTTGTACAGAAACCAGATGGCAGTTGTAAGAGTCGAGGGGCATGAAAGCGAAGCAGAGGTTGGAAAGGGAGTGAGACAGTGTTGTAGCCTCTCCCTGATGTTATTCAATCTGTATATTGAGCAAGCAGTAAAGGAAACAAAAGAAAAATTCGGAGTAGGTATTATAATCCATGGAGAAAAAATAAAAACTTTGAGGTTTGCCGATGACATTGTAATTCTGTCAGAGGCAGCAAAGCACTTGGAAGAGCAGTGGAACGGAATAAACAGTGTCTTGAAAGGAGGGTATAAGATGAACATTAACAAAAGCAAAATGAGCATAATGGAATGTAGTCGAATTAAGTCGGGTGATGCTGAGGGAATTAGATTATGAAATGATACACTTAAAGTAGTAAAGGAGTTTTGCTATTTGGGGAGCAAAATAACTGGTGATGGTCGAAGTAGAGAGGATATAAAATGTAGACTGGCAATGGCAAGGAAAGCGTTTCTGAAGAAGAGAAATTTGTTAACATCGAGTATAGATTTAAGTGTCATGAAGTCATTTCTGAAAGTATTTGTATGGAGTGTAGCCATGTATGGAAGTGAAACATGAATGATAGATAGTCTGGACAAGAAGAGAATAGGAGCTTTTGAAATGTGGTGGTACAGAAGAATGCTGAAGATTAGATGGGTAGATCACATAACTAATGAGGAGGTATTGAATAGAATTGGGAGAAGATGAGTTTGTGGCACAACTTGACAAGAAGAAGGGATCGGTTGGTAGGACATGTTCTGAGGCATCAAGGGATCACCAATTTAGCATTGGAGGGCAGAGTGGAGGGTAAAAATCATAGAGACAGACCAAAAGATGAATACACTAAGCAGATTCAGAAGGATGTAGTTTGCAGTAAGTAATGGGAGATGAAGAAGCTTGCACAGGATAGAGTAGCATGGAGAGCTGCATCAAACCAGTCTCAGCACTAAAGACCACAACAACAATATACATACTTTTGCATCCTTTATCCTTTTGCTTCTTAAAATGAAAGCCAATAATGAAGTTCAAACTGCCACAGCTGATAACCTACTCCTGTTTGATAAACATCTTACGTACAATGCTCAACTTATACTACATGTTCCTTGTTGAGATTCAGGGAATCCTCCAGATTAATAACAGTGTTGTGCATAGTTTCTCTCCTTGCATCATGAGAAACAAATTCGAAGATCAAAATGTATCATTGCTTTAACTCCCACATCGCCCTACATTGATTATAAAGAATTTTCTGTTGGCAACTGCAACTGCTTATTGTATGAATGAATAAAAATATTTACAATTGACAAACCATGCACCAGAATCATCTGCTCATTCTTCACCATTAAGCTGATTACAAATGAAGTTAGTTCCCTATGTTGTAAGATGTTGTCAAAAGGGGGAACTGACTTCATGAAGTATTGTCAATACTCTTTTGGATATGTACCTAACTGTGAGTACAAATGAAGAAACTTACCATTTTTCTGCCTGTTAACTTTAAATCAGGGACAGCTAAGAAGTCGGCCCATTTGAGGTGCTTGTGCACGCCTGCCAATCTCTCTCACCTGAATGCACGCTTACCTCTCCACCACACTACACTTTCTGAACAAGAAGGGAGGGGGAGGGGGAGGGGGAGGCTGTGAAAGTGTTGCATGCAGCTTTGTTTCAGATTTCATATTTCTCAACGGCATAGTTCACAAAACAATTTTTTGGAATTATTTAATTATTTTTAGAGCACTGAAGACATCACAAAATTTATATCTAGCACAAACTGTCAGCATACGGATGCATGCAGACAGTTCTGCAGATTTTTTGTCACTGACGTCACATGACTTATTTATTTTTGTAATCAAAAAAAGCCTTTCATGCACATACGTG
Organism: Schistocerca serialis cubense; assembly: GCF_023864345.2. Classification (NCBI taxonomy): domain Eukaryota; kingdom Metazoa; phylum Arthropoda; class Insecta; order Orthoptera; family Acrididae; genus Schistocerca; species Schistocerca serialis. The sequence goes on along the minus strand of NC_064642.1, from coordinate 138,955,205 downwards.
GATAGAAATATTGATATCGCATTTGCAACTTCATAATGCACTCACTCATGGAAATGGTTCCCAAGGAAAAAAGGATAGATTAAGTACAGCTGGGGGTGGCATCTTTGCTCCTTTTAGAAGAAGTTTATCTTATAGTGAAGTGAGTTAGTACGGCTAGAGGTTACACTTGACAACCAGAATAAGTTAATAATTGGTTCCTTTTACCGACCCCCCAACTCAAATGATACCCAGTTGCTGAACAGTTCAATGAAAACTTGAGTCACATCACAAATAGGTACCCTACCCATACAATTACAGTAGGTGGTGACTTCAATCTACCTCCGATTTGTTGGTGGTAAGACATATTCAAAGCTGGTGGTAGCTATAAAACATCAACAGAAGTAGTACTAAATGCCTTCTCCAAAAATTATTTTGAGCAATTAGTTCAGGAGCCCATTCAAAGAATAAATGGTTGCAAAACATACTTGACCCCTTAGTAACAAATAATCCTGAGCAAATAGGGAGCATCATGACAAATACAGAGATTAGTGACCATAAAATTATTGTAGCAAGACTTATCACTGCAACATCCAAATCCACCAAAAGTAAACACAAAATACATCTTTTTAAAATAGCAGATAAAAATTTGCTTGATGCCTTCCTAAGAGACATCCTCCACTCCTTCCCAACAAGGGTAGATGAGATAAGACTTAAATTCAAAGAATAAATTGATAAAAGGTGTGACCACCTCCAATGGTACACTAAACAAGTGAGGACACAGTTGCAGAAGCAACAAAAAAATAATGCCAAATTTAAAAGTCCACAAACTCTCCACCAGTGGTGATGTTTTACTGAAGTTCAAAATTTAGCGACGACTTCAATGCGAGGTGCGTTTAATAGCTTCCACAATGAAGCCCTACCTCAAAATCTCACACAAAATCCAAAGATATTCTGGTCACATGTAAATTACACCATCCGCAAGACCCAATTAATATCTTCGCTGCGCGATACAATGGTAACATTACCAATGGTAACCCCACTAAAGTGGAGTTAATGAACACAGTTTTCAGAAGTTCCTTTACCAAAGAAAACAAAGAAATATTCCAGAATTTGAATGAAGGACAGCTGCCAACATGAATGGCTTATAATGAGATATCCCTGGTGTAGAGAAGCAGCTTAAAGCATTTAATAAAGGCAAGTATTCTGGTCCAGATAGCACACTAGTAAGGCCCCATTCTAAGTATGCTGATGCAACAGCCTCATATTCAGTAATCATACACATCCACTAGCTCGACAGAAGACCCAAATCAAAAGACTGGAAAGTTGCACAAATACACCAATACTCAAGGAAGGAAATAGGAATAATCTGATGAATTACAGACCTGGATCACTAACATTGATTTGCAGTAGAGTTTTGAAACATTATGAATTACTTCGAAGGTAATCATCTATTGACACATAGTCAGCATGGGTTCCGAAAATATCGTTCTTGTGAAATACAACTACAGAAGCTCCTTGTTTGCGTGCAGTAATGAGTGCTGCTCGCAGGGGATCTCAAATTGATTCCATATTTTTAGATTCACAGAAGGCTTTTGATGCTGTTCACCACAAGAGGCTTCTAATCAGATTGCCTGCCTATGGAGTATCACCTCAGTTGTGTGACTGGATCCATGATTTCCTCTCAGAAACGTTACAGTACATAGTAACTGATGGAAAATCATTGAGTAAAACACAAGGGATATCCAGTGTTCCCCAAGGAAGTAATACTGACCCTCTGCTGTTCTTAATCAACATAAATGAGATAATCTGAGCAGCTTTCTTAAATTATTTGCACATGATGGTGTCACTTACCATCTAGTAAAGTCATCATCAGAAGATCAAAACCAATCTCAAAATGATCTAAACACAATACCCAAATGATGCAAAATACAGAAATTCTCTCTCACTAAGGAAAAGCATCAGGTCATCCACAGAGCACAAAAAGAAATCCACTAAATTTCAGTAATATGATAACACACACAAATTTAAGGCTGTCAATTCAACTAATATACCTGGGAATAGAAATTACGAACAAATGAAGCTGGACTGATCACATAGCTAATGCTGTGGGGAAAGAAAACCAAAGGCTACATTTTGCTGGCAGAACACTTAGAAGATGCAACAGGACTACTAAAGAGACTGTCTACATTGCACTTGTTTGTCCTCTGCTAGAGCATTGCTGTGCTGTATGGGGTCCTTACCAGATAGGATTGACAGAGAACAGGTTCATGTAGATGTAGATGTACAGGACTGCAATGATAAATTCTTTATACTACAAACAAATGACGAAGGATAAACAATGCTTACACCACATTTCTGGTGAACTGAGGAATGTCATGCTGACCAAATTAAGCCACACCAAAAAGCAAGCATGAAGTTCTGCATGCCGTAGGCAAGCCTGCTTTAAACGTGTGGATGACATACATTTTTTAATCTTCTCTTTGATTCACAATACTCAGGGTAAGGGACGTTGTTAAAATTTTCTTCCTAGTGGGCACCAAACTCCTAAATTTGTACAATGAAGACAGCATTTTTCTATTTTGGCAGCATGTTTGTCACACTTACTTTTTAATAAAGAAGAGTACTTAATAAACATGTGGTGGTAAGTGTATGCCCTTCTTACACGTGAAACAGTATGTTTCTATTCTCTTGGTTCCAGTTGGGGTAAGCTTCTATTATTTTAAATTTCAGGAGTATATGTTCACAATATTGTAAGTTACATTTTTGATTCACGGGTTTTAGCTCTTGCCTGGTTATTTTACAATCATTCATGTCTCTTACAACTAAATTAATACTTAGAAGGCAAGAATATGTATCCATATCATATATTACACAGAAATAGGGTGAAAAACTAACACTATTCTTATGGCATGTATGACATTAAGAGGAAGCCAGCTTTCTCACTGCTTCTGAGTACTAGTGTCCCTTCAGCTGTCAACAGTTAACATTTCTGTTGAATAAAAGTGACTTTTTCATATTAGTCTGTACGTATCCCACTTTTCATTTCATTCTACTTTGTAACCATTAGAATATCAGGTTTCAGAAATACAACTTCGTTCTTTATTATTATTTTATGTGATATGAGAGAGTTGAAATTGATGATAGGAATATGTTACAAAGTTCATTATATTATACTGATAACATATATTTATATATGACTGAGTTTCAACACCGAGGAAATAGATTTTTTTGGTGTGTGTGTGTGGGGGGGGGGGGGGGGGGGGGGGGGGGGGGGGGGGGGGGAGAAGAAGCAATATGCATGCAGAAAGTGGACCGCGACTCTCTTCTAAGTAGAGTTTGTGAGGTCTAAGCCCTGTTCCAAAGATAATTTTACAAAGAATGACAGCTCTAAAACTGAATTTTCATCCTATTTGTATGTGATATATAGCTATCAACAGGAAGTTGCAGACAGGCATTAAAACATACTTACATAAAGCTTTCAGCCACAGCCTTCATCAGTAAAAGAGAGTCATTATGGCCCGAGATGCTGCAGTTGGCAGTCATGTGTGCATGAAGTGTGTTTGCTTGTGTGTATCAATGGTGTGTTTCTCTCTTTTAAGGATGAAGGTTGTGGCCAAAGTTTTACATAAGTGTCCTTTAATGGTAAAGCTCTTATATGTAGCAATAAGTGAGAGCTATCTGATGAGAGTATTAATCAGTAGGAAGTCCACCTATGTATGGGAGAAAATGACTGGGAAGTTGTGGTCAAGTACAGCTCAATTTTAAGTTATTGAGATAACTGGATGTCTTTAATAAAGCTCATGAAGAGGACAAGTGGACAAAGAATGGTCAGAAGGGGAAGCCAAACCTCTCCAGAGAAGATGGTAAACAGTTACAGAACAGTAATGGAACAAAAAGTACATAAGCCATACAGCAGGTCCAATTAGTAAGTGAGAAGGTTAACTGGAAACAGATCATAAGAATGGTAAATAAGCACGAACAGTTTTTTTTTAAACTGGAGATGCAGAAAATTCTTTGGGCACCACGGAATAGGTTGATTTAAGGGACTGAATTGTGTTAAACAGATCAAGAGGTATAGTGGAGAAATTCAAACTGCACCAAGTGTCACGAAGAGCTGCCAGCTGTAGATCATAACAATAAAACTTTTTTTTTTTAATTTTTGTAAGCTCTGTAGTTTTAAGTTGTAGGGAAGGGTTTTTACAACTTCTGTAAGTCTTTTACTGACAATAGTTAAGAAAGTAGTGTTATTAGCTGGCAATGAATTCTTCTCAAATCAAATGGCTCTGAGAACTATGGGACTTAACATCTGATGTCATCAGTCCTCTAGAACTTAAAACTACTTAAACCTAACTAACCTAAGGACATCACAGACATCCATGCCCGAGGCAGGATTCGAACCTGCGACTGTAGCAGTCACGTGGCTCCAGACTGAAATGCCTAGAACTGCTCGGCCACACCGGCTGGCTGAATTCTTCTCAATATGAAACTAGTGCAAAATATAATAATATGATTTTGTGTATCTCCAGCATTTACCAAAATAAACCATAACCTGCTAATTATACCAAGGTTTTTCCACTTTGATCAGGAAGTAGAGGACAAAAGATAATGAAATCAGGGAAGTAACTCCTCTGTCATGATCAGTGACTGCTTATTTTTAATTTGATTGTTCATTAAGTCAAGTTTTTGCAATTGGTAATGTTTTGTGTAATTTTTATACTGGTGTATTTAGTAGGGACATGTTTTGTAATAGCTTCAAATTACATTTACTATTATGTACAGATTAATCCAAGTTAAGCTCTAGTCTGATAACTCCTTGGGTAGACTCCAGTTTTAAGGATCTTAGGACAGTCTGTGTCACTGACTAAAAATTGTGAATGAGGAATATCATCTTCTTCAAATACTGTGTTTCGTGGTTTCAAGTCTATGTATTGGGGGTAAAGTAATGGCAAGCCTCACGCCCATAAATAGTACACACTTGTGCTTTTTCCTAGAATTTATCATTGATAGGACATACATATCTTATTGGGCATGGAAGCATCAGGAACTGCTCAGTTCCCTGTTGAACGTGAAATGTGATTTTATGTGGGCATTTAATACTTGGGGCAGCCAAAGCATTGTTGCCCAAAAGAACAAGATGTGATATGTTCTTCCAAGTTCCTGAGTTGTTACCCAACTGTTTTTTTTTTTCCAAAAAAGTGAATTTGGATGTTGAGTTATCTGCGACATCTTGTTCATTTGTGTATCAAGGGCTATCACATAAATATGAGGTCAGGCTAACTAATACTAAACAGACTTCATAACCTGTGATTGATCAGCAGGTGCAAGGGGTATGTAGAAGCACAAAACTGTTGACACTAGTGCTTGTACTCCTGCTGCTGGTCCAGTCACAGTTAATATCTATTTTGGCAAGTTTTGCTTAATGGAGTATTATTTAAATATTTAATTTTTTCTTTTGCAAGGATTCAGTTTTGATTATTATTATTATTATTTAACGTGAGGTGAGTAAGCTCTGCAGCCAACTGGAGTTCATCTACTGTGTATCATACACTGGCCACTGTTGTGTCTGCTGTGTGGGTCAAAGATGTTAAGCAGATGAGCTCCACTGCTATATCTGTGAAATGAGTCAAGCCACAAGTTGGAAAGGCCGCCTGCAGAAGAGAACACGAAACCAAGTGTCAGTTGACATAAACACGGCTGACTGACAGCGCATGGGGCACAGACAAGGACAAACCCAAAGCAACATATGCAACAACAAGGTGCACAAAGAAAAACCTTCACCAAACAGTGTCAACAGACCAATAGGAAAGAGAGAGAGAGATAATCTGAATCCTGACCAAAGAGAAAGACCAAACACCAGGCGAAGTAGTTATCAACTAGTTCCATAGCACAGCGATGATACTAACTCACACTATCAGACATGATTACAGATGATGATGATGATAATGATGATGATTGGTTTGTGGGGCACTCAATTGCACAGTCATCAGCACCCGTACAAAGTTCCAATTTTTTCACAGTCCAGTTTTTACAAAATCCAAGTTAGCCACGGTCACGAATGATGCTGATGATGAATGATGAGGACAAAACAAACACCCAGTCCCCGGGCAGAGAAATATCACCACCCCGGCTGGAAATCAAACCCGGGACCCCATGATACAGAGGCAGCAACAACACAGCCACTAGACCACAAGCTGCGGACATGATTACAGAACTGACTGACCGTTCACTGGGGGGGAGGGGGGGGGGGGGAGGGGAGCGTATTTATACTGGCCGTGAGGAATACTACTGCCTGGCTTAGTCACATGGTGAGACGGTTGGCACACTCACTATGCAAGTGCAGACCTACAGCGATACTATGCCCTCTAACAGCCATCTAGGGCCATTTACTCCTGCAGGCATACAACTTCTGTGGATCTGGATACCAGATCCCCCATAAAACAGTGTACGGGTGAAAACGCCACAGACAGTGCCACAGGGGTGGAATGGAGGAATGGGCGAAGGCCCAGTACCTTTGACTGCCAGCTATGGGAAGGGAGGTGGTTCATCGGTACCAGGGGTTTTAATCAAACCACGTGGATGTGGAAGGGATCACCAGGGCAATAGTGGGGAGTCATTGGCAGGTGCCAGGACACAGGCCAGGTGCCACATTGTCACCATAAGCTGGTGGAGGAGGTGGCAGCAAAAACAATACCTGCACTCAAGCCGGAGCTGGTTGTGGTGGTGTCACTCGAGCCCCTTCCGTGTTTGTACCACCATAACCTGCCACCCAGGAATATCCACAACCATCGCCCGCATCCAGGCCTCAGTACTGCCATAGGGGAGGGCCCGCACAACCGCATCAGGTGCCTAATGCTGGGAGGGATAAAAGTGGAGCTCTGATTGGGGTGGCATCAGGAGATAAAGTAGGACCCATGGTTGCAGCCCAGGGAGTAGCTAATGGGGCTATGATTGTTAAATGGCATGGTTCAGTAAGTTATCAAAATCAGGATGAGGGCTGGTGCAGTGGCAGAGGATTCAACAGCCTTTTTAATGTGGTGCTTAGAAGTCCAAATGAGACATTCCAGTTAACCATTTAAGGATGGATGGAACTGAGGACTGCAAATATGTTTTATGCTGTTGACAGATACCATAAATTGTGGCCCAATGTATGACAATGTCCAAAACCTGGGTGAAGACGATGTCGGTGGTGTCAGTTGTGATGAGTGCCAAGCATACAATTTTGGGTACTCGAGTAAGCATCCACGATGAGCAACCACATCGATCCTAAAAATAGGCCCGCAAAATGAAGATAGATGTGGTCCCAGGAGAGACAGGGGGAGGGTGGGATTGGACAGGGGGGGGGGGGGGGGGCTTTGTGGCCAGGTTATGCCACTGGCCACTGGCCACTGGCTGAATGATTGTGGGTGTGCTGCATGGAGCCATACACAAAGTGTGCAACTAAGGCCAATTCTTTCAATGTTGCCACTTATCCTTGGCCAGTGAGTAGTATAAATGGTGAGCTAATGGCTTCACTTAAAACATCCCCCAAAGTTGTTTGTGCAGCTAGCTTAACACCCGTCAACACAATTCTGTCAGGATGACCATCTGGTGGGTGTCCGTCTCAGTATCCAAAAGAATGACATCATCAACATTTGCAAGCCTGTAAGAAATATGTTTCCAGCAGGTGAACTTGTTCGTCAACTGCGGGTGAGATAAGCTGGCCAGCCTTGGGTCATATAGCAGAGGGCCAGTCATAAGGTTTGGTCCCAGCACGTGGTGGCAGCGACACAAGGGCTTAGTGGGAAAACCATCCAACATATGTTGCCACTCGGTATCAATGTGAAAACAGAGATCTCTTGTTGGTCAAAATCAGGGTCCGGGCCAGAGGAGAGATATGACAGTGCATTTATATTGGAATGCTGTGCCATTAATTTATACTGGCTGGTGTAATTGCATGCGCTCAGGGACAATGCACAGCAACGGAGGAAGGGGGCTGTCCACTCCAGGAGCATGTAGCATGGTCCAAATAATGCCACCAAAGCCTGTGATTCATCATGAGAACTAACTGTCCCCCAAAAAGGTAAACATGACATTTTTTAATTGCGAACATTAATGCCAATGCCTCCTTTCCAATCTGGAAATAGTTTCACAGTGCAAGGGTCAACATCTTTGATGCATATGCTATAGGCTATTTGGAGCCATCCTCATCCCGTGAGCCAAGACCACCCTGATGTCGCAGGCAGATGCGTCAGCCTTCTCAACCTACAGGCAACTTGAAGGGAATGGCTTGAGGCAGAGGCAGATTTCAGCACGGTTTTCAATTGGGTAAAACACTAGTTGCAGGCAAGAGCCCAGTTGTAGGGCACACTGTTTTTATGCAATTTATTGAGGGGTTATGAAATGTGGCCCATGTACAGTAAAGAACATGGAATAATAATACTTGATTTTGCCTAAAAACACTCACAATTCAGGTAAGTTTGTCAGGTGGGGTAAGAAGACTATTGCTGCAACATTTCGATCAGTGGGCCTGATTCTCTCTTCGGAGAGCCAGTGCCCCAAATACATCACTTCCATCTGAAAAAACCCGCACATCACTGAAAGACAATATAGTGGCATAAAAGGGGTACAGAATTTTGCAAAGGCTAAGTAATTCACACAAGCAGGAATATGCTGCATCAGCTGTTCCAGAAAGTTTTGGACAGTTGCAACGGCCGATACAATGCCAAATGGGAGTTGCTTGTACTTCTACAGTCCAAAAGGCATATCAATGACAATGATGTTCCGTGATTCCTCACCAAAGAGTAACTGGAGGTAATCATTGGTGAGGTCAAACTAGAAGTAGTATTCCCCTCTATAGTTTGGTGAAAAGGTCTTTTGGATAAGTTTCCACCTGTGATCAAGCACTTGCAGCATTACATGAGTATGTCCAATGTAGTCGGATCTACTTTGTATCACGTGAATGTAGGGGAGCCAAAACAAGTAGTGACCCATGACGTCATATCAACTTGAGATTTTCTTTGTTTTTTTTTTTTTTTAATACATGTAATTCATTTCTAAATTTTATTGATTATTTACAGAGTAAAGAATTTAATTATTTATAACATTTAATAGGTAATAAGTTTTAATGAGATAGATATAAATATGTTTTGACATAGCAAAACACCTTGTTGCATTATGCATGATATGTTTCCTCTTTGTAAGAACAGAAACTTCCGTGTTGTTCGAAAGCGTGATCAAGTAGTCGTCGAGTGCAATCTTCTGTAACTTTCATAAATGAGCATAGAATTGTTAATTTACAGCCCGGAGTTGATTTAAAAATTATTCTAGGGAACAATGGCCCGACTTTGGTGCAAACAAATCACACGCGAATTCTCAAATATCAGTGTGGAGTTTAAGATATGCAGCTGGATATTGGGCATTATCGTTGTGTGTAGGATTCAGTAACATTAACTGCAATTTACGGACGTTAGCTTGATAATAACTGTCAAAGACTTATATGAGCGGCACAGTAATCGTCTTGATGCTTAAAGCAAGCGAGAAGTGATTTACTGTCGGGATATGACAAATATTAATCATTGCATAGTCAGCTTGTTGATACGTTGCTTAGCAACTCATAAACGGACAGTGACAGAATTATTGAAATGATCTTTTAAGTATCAATGACCACTACACAAACATCAGAAACTAATTACTCTAACTGTGAGGTTTTTTTTTTTTTTATTTCAGCTAATTTGTATTAATAAACTACTTTTGAGGTTGAAACTTCATCAACGGTGTTGCGCTCATTCAGTTTAGTAGAACGATAGTTAGTACTAGCTACACTACTATTTATAGTTTTAAAAGTTTTTCTTTTGAAAAATGTTCATAATTCAGTCATTAGTATTCTCAAACCAGAGGCACGAGCACTACAATATCATGAACCACCACACACGTGCCCCCTTCTCACTACATTTCTGCACTGAAAACCCTAAGATATAGCCGCGGTATGAAGAAGGAAGAAAGAAGAGGAAAGATCAGCAAAAGAAACGAAGCAAAGAGAGAAGGGGAGGTCTCACACTGATTTTAGCCTTGATATCTCCACACAATTGGAGAGAACAGCTGGGCTTTCTGATGATAACTACAGGTATGGCCTGCGCACTGGATTTCACTGGCTTGTTAACCCCAACACCTGGAGATGATTTACATCCTGCTTCACAGCAGCACATAAGGTAACTGGAATTGATCTGGCACAGTAAAATCAACACAGGGCGTCTGGCCAAAGGGCGATGTGTGCCTGAAAGTCTGAGTCACTCTTCTTCAGAAACAGGAAACCCAAACAATGTAAAGGCATCAAGGCCAAAATTGTTAGTAGCAGGTGGTCACGACAAATAATGTGATAACCACATAACACTTTTGTAGGCCACAGTGATCAAGAGACATCAACAATGAGAAATAGGCCACCAGACACTGAAGGGGGACAATTCAGGTGGGCCCAGGTATGGATACATCACCTGACTTATCGCGGAAAGGGTGGCCCCTGCGTCCACCTGGAAATAGGTGTCCTGGTTGAGAAAAGTGAACTGTGGGAAACATTTTCCACACAAAGGGGTTGCCCGGAGGGACTACCAACTGCAGTGCATGTACAGTGTGCTAATATACTCATGGGACAGGATGGGAGTGGGTTGCACAGCTTAGACACACCAAGCAGAGATGGCTGTTTCAGCCACAGCATGTGCAGGATTCCCAGCAATCTGAACAGTCTTCTTGGTAATGAGCAGAAAAACATGGTGAGCATGAAGGGAGCAGTTCCATACCATGCATGACGAGCAACTGGAGGTTTGGATATCATAGAGACATCAGACAATAATGAATAATGAGTAACACCACTGCTGCAACCTGGGGTTCATCCTACACCTGGGACGCAAGGGTGGAACATGTGGTAGTGCATTAACCAACACAATTTGTGGTCTTGCCATGAGTCCTTTCTTAGCAGCCTGTGCAATTTTAAGTATGTGCAATGCACAAGGCGTCCTCCAACAATGGGTTCTAAGGTTTCAATGCCACTGTATGGACATCAGGATCGGGTGTCAGCTGAATCATGATGCCACGAATCACAGGTCTGTGTATGAAGTATTGCAGCCTTGATTGGTGCAAGTGAAATCACATTTGTGGCTGAGACTTTGTAAGTCAGTGACCAAGGAGCAGTATGATTGTCCAAGGCTATTTATGGTATTGTTAATGAGAATACAGGAAGTAGTTTAGTACTGTGGACCTACAGGTAACCACATAAAATCTCTGGGAATGATAATCAGTCCAAAGAGCATATCTCCTGAAAGGAGAGCACAATAGGGTCAGACAGAGGTGCCAATTTGCAGAGCAGAAAACATGTATCCGGCAATGTCCATGACAGAAATAATTATCACTGCAATGAATTATCCACGACTTCCAGCACCTTAAAAATTTTGCTACAATTGATACGTGTCCCAGTCCTCTGTGGTGTCAGAAAAAGGCGGAAACAATTGGAGGATGAATGGTGGCATCAACTGCAGGGGTGCTGAGGCCAGGAGCAAAGCAACCTCGTGCACTTCGCGTCTGCCCACCTGAAGCCAAAGCAACTTTTGCAACAAGTCTATCTGAAGTTGCTTCTCTTGTATTAGCTGCTGCTGTTGCTCCAGCAGGCAAACCAATTCAGTGTCCACAGTACTAAACTACTGGCTGTATTCTCATTGCCAATACCATTTCGCAAGTAGCCAAACATCAGCACGTGTCAGGACACATGAAAAAATGAGTAAAGATGCAAAGTGGAAGGGCTGCCTGCAAAAGAGAACACGAGATCAAGTGATGGTCACAGTAAATATGGCTGATTGAAAGTAGACAGGATGCAAAGACAAACCCAAAGCATTCTACGCAACAACAAAGTGCAAAGAGGAAACCTTCGCCCCTACAATGCCAACAGACCAAGCAAAGAGATAGAGAATCCAAACCATGACCAGAGAGAAAGATCAAGTTATCAAATAGTCCATAGTACAGTGAGGATAGTAACCCACAATATCCGATGTGATTACAGAACTGATTGACCATTCGCTGGGTGGCTGTGTTTATACCAGCTGCGAGGAACACTATTGGTCAGTATATTCACATGGTGAGCACAGCAATGCAGCAATACTATGCCCTCTAACAGCCACCTAGGTCTGTTTCCTCTGGCAGGGATTCAGCTTCTGTGGATTTGGATATCACATGCATGACACCATGTAGCTGTTTTTCTTTTTCCTTTCTTCTAACAATAATTTCTATCAATTGTTTTTCCACACTCACTGAAGGAAGATATCACAAAGAAGAATGGGACATGTTAATTAACTCTGCTGGGCAATATGTAATGTCCATCCTACAAAAATAATTTTGGATTATTAGATGTAACCTGACTATTTTTACAATTTTGCACCAGCAGAAGTAATCAGAGTATTTTTATGTAGCATCGATGAAAAAGAGAACACATTTAAATCTTTTTCTGTGCTAGTTGCATTTTCTAATAACAGGAAGAACTTGCTATTGAGAAACGATAGAGAAAAAGAGCCACTATACCACATAGTCCAACAACATTGTGGAGATTAAATACTTGATGCTGCATTGACACTTAATTTCCTTTAATCTATAATTACTGTTAATTGTTTTTTCTTGTTTTTAGTAGGAGTTACTCGTTAGTGAGAGAGAGAGAGAGAGAGAGAGAGAGAGAGAGAGAGTCAGAGAGAAATTAACTCCACTGATCCGTGTGTAATGTAGATGAAAAAAATCATATCTCAGCAAAAAAAAAGAAAAGAAAAAAAAGACTACATTTTAGAATAAATAGAGAAAATAAATTTCAATTAAATTTTCTCAAGTTTTCTTCCTGTTCTAAAACATAAATCACTGAACCTGCTATCTAGAAAAAGTTAGTGGGAGAAGCATTACAATAATATGGTTCAAAAAGGTGATAACTCAGCTGCAAATTCTGTACAGAATCTGGTAGCCATTGGGGGAGCCTTGTTCAATTTTAAATGATTTTAGATGTCACCATTGTCTGCATCACTCACACTAGATGTTGCCCCAGGCAAGTAATATGTCAAAATTTGACTATAATATTAGAATATTTATTCAAAAAACAAAGACGATGTGACTTACCAAACAAAAGCGCTGGCAGGTCGATAGACACACAAATAAACACAAACATACACACAAAATTCAAGCTTTCGCAACCAACGGTTGCTTCATCAGGAAAGAGGGAAGGAGAGGGAGAGACGAAAGGATGTGGGTTTTAAGGGAGAGGGTAAGGAGTCATTCCAATCCCGGGAGCGGAAAGACTTACCTTAGGGGGAAAAAAAGGACAGGTATATACTCGCACACACACCCATATCCAACCGCACATACACAGACACAAGCAGACATTTGTCAATGGGTGTGTGCGTGTGTGAGTGTATACCTGTCCTTTTTTCCCCCTAAGGTAAGTCTTTCCGCTCCCGGGATTGGAATGACTCCTTACCCTCTCCCATAAAACCCACATCCTTTCGTCTTTCCCTCTCCTTCCCTCTTTCCTGATGAAGCAACCGTTGGTTGTGAAAGCTTGAATTTTGTGTGTATGTTTGTGTTTGTTTGTGTGTCTATCGACCTGCCAGCGCTTTCGTTTGGTAAGCCACATCATCTTTGTTTTTAGATATATTTTTCCCACGTGGAATGTTTCCCTCTATTATAGAATATTTATTCATTCATAAATAATCAGACTATACATAAAAAGTATGATTGCAGTTGATAATTTGAGAGGCAAAATGCTCAAATAAAATATTTACACAGAACAGAAACTAGAGAAACAAAAATATGTTAATCAATAATGACAGTTTTAACAAAATTAATATATCTACAATGGAACCTGGCTACAACAACAACAAGGACCTTGAAAATTATGTTGTTACAAATGAGTTTTGTTGTAACAGAGATTCGTATTTTCAGTCTATTGTGATGGCAAATGGAAAAGAACAAATTTATTTAGCTTTGTTTTATTTTACATACAGTATTCACTCTTAAGCTTACACGAATATAGTATATACAGCAGTTCATCAAGTACTCACCAAACTTCTTTACTTAGGAGTAAATTAATCAATAATTTTATCTGCCATCTATTTGCCAAATACACTTTCTAAATTACATTATATGTTCAGTACTTCATTTGCAATTTCACTGCACCCACCCCTAGCTTCATAGAATTTTTCACAATTCTAATGGCTTCTAAAGCATCACTCACAGTAGGGATGCAACCTTTCTTTCTTTTTAACTCTTCTTCTTCTTCTTCTTCTTCTCCTCCTCCTCCTCCTCCTCCTCCTCCTCCTCCTATCTCATCTCCCTCATTCACTTCATGGTCACTGTGGCCCCAATTCTTCACTTCAGTTACAGTTTTGTCCTTAGTTTCAGTTTCAGTTGTAACAAGGTCATCATCTGAAGAAACAGTTCTTGATGGTTTGAGCTGTGGCCCAGCTCCAAGTTTTTGTAATGCATTTGATTGCAATCCTCTACTGTAACAGAATAATCCTGCTGTTTCTCAAAGCATTGTACAGTTTTCCATAAAATGACCTTATAATAGTGGCATTTCAGATTCCTCATTACTCCTTGGTCCGTGGGCTGGAATAAGCTTGTCGTGTTTGCAGGAAGAAAAATGAGCTTAATACTCTCCACACCAGAGAGTGCAGGATGTGCGGGACAGTTGTGAACCAGTATCTTCCTTTTCTGAGTTCTAAGCTTCCATACCAATGCCTTATTTCAGCTTCAAAGAGTTTGGAGGTCATCCAGGACCTTTTATTAGCATTTTTTATGTGCTTAAAACACTTAGGATTCTTTGATTTACCAATCATGAGCCATTTTTTTTTCTTCTCAGTTCCATGTGCATAAGCACAAACCAGGACTGTTATTTGTTCTTTGGATAACTTGCCACCAACATATTTTTTCCACTTGAAGTTTAGAGTTTTGGCAGATGTCAGTTCAAAGAAAATGTATCTTGTCTGCGTTTAAGATGTCGTTGTCTGCAAATCCTTCACAAATTGTAGGCCACACATTAGTTAGCCATTGTTGGATTGTTTCAATATTCACACTGGTGCCTTCATTGCTCACTTTGAAAAAGGTAATGCTGTGATGTTGCTTGAAAGCAATTCAGCCACTACTGCACACAAATTCATCATCCTTTAATTTCTTAGCAGATTCTTCTACTTTCGTCACATGGAGAGGTGCACTAATGAGTACACTGACCCTTCTCTGTTGCTTACTCCACTTAAGCAGTGCTTCATCCACATTGCTCCATACAGCTTTTTATAACTGCTTAGTTCTACATCCATTTTGTTTACATGTAGTAAAACTTTTATGCCTTTCTTCCAAGTCACTTTCACTTTCTCTGCCACCAGTAAAACTTTTCTTTTACTGGCAAAGCTGTTCCAAAACACATGCACTTCGTAACAAATTGTTATGGAAATTAACATCATATGTATTGTTGATGAGTTCTGTGACTGTCACCACTACTGCAGTATAAACATGCTGGGGTAACAATGAGGTGAGGAGTCTATATTACACCTACTGTTGACAGAAGGGCAGAGAGAAGAATATGTCAGGTTGCCATATTACAACAGCAGATTTATTTCTACAGTACATTGAGTCTTGGAAAATCTTGTTTCTAACTGAGGCAGACAATGACATTATACATGAGATACACACACTTGCATTTGTTGTATTAAGCAAGAATGACAGGTATCTTCCTTACGAGGAATATGGCCATATCACAGAAATCACAATGTTACAGCCACGTTGTCACTGTAACTGTGTCATTATAAGAAAGCTAAACTGTGTATAGTATATTTTAAAATGGATAAATACTGTCTCTTCAAATTAAGTCTTGACTGAGGGGTCAGTGGCAGAAATGATTCAAGCAGTTTCAGTGGTGTTGCCAGCATTGCTGGCAGTGGATGTCTTTCAGGTGTTGTTGAGGATGGCTGTTGGGCTGAATGGGGTGGGGTCGGTCAGCATACAGGCAAGCTTCAGACTGTCGATGAAGACAATGGTAGAGGAACTGTGAAGATGTAGGGTGAACTTCTTGGAGTTCCTTTTCAGGACCAAGTGCAGACTGTCGATCAAGACAATGGTAGAGGAACTGTGAAGATGTAGGGTGAACTTCTTGGAGTCCCTTTTCAGGGCCCAGTGGGGGTCAGAGTAGTGCAAATGAAGTGGAGGTAACAGGCTTCAGTGCGCAGTATGATGTGAGTGCATGAGACAAGGTTTTGGTGAACGAATGTCCCGTGCTCACCATGGCAATAGGTGGGAGGGTGGGGTGTTACACATGAGCCACGTATTCCTGAAAGCAAGTAACAAACTCAGATACATCATCATCCGCAGATGGCATCAGCAGGCTCCAGGAAGTCACCTGGCATGCAAGCAGATGGCAGTAGATATGGTCAGCAGCAGACATCTCCAGGTTGGCCTAGTGAGCAACACAGAGGGCGAGAAGTAGCAGACGCAGGGCAACAGTCCACCTACTGTTGTGGCAGGCTAGAGTGGTCTTCAAGGTACAGTGGAGCTGTTTCACGAAGTCGTTGGTGGCTGGATGGTACCTCACCATCAACTGCAGTTCAGCCCCGCAAAGCCAGTATCCATCACGAGCGGTGTGGGAGTGCAAGGCATTGCAGATGAGGAGCTGGGAGACTGACCAGCAACAGAGCGCACCTAATCCTGGTGGTTTTTGGCATCTGGGGCCGAACAGGAGTGCTTCCTGCAGTTAGCAGTGTCTGGGCCGAAGCACTCATGGTACCCGCAGAGACTGGCCGTGGCTCAAAAGGCATTGGTGGGGCAGCTGGAGCTGCAGTGGCGATAGCCACCACTGCATTGTATACTGGTGGCTACAGCTGCACACTTGGTGGTCATCAGAGTCCTGGCGGCCAACGGTACACTGCACCATTGTCATGTCTGCACTGAAGTGGGTGAGGCTGTAGTACTGCTGGCTACTTGGTGCTGTGTTGTGGGTCGGCATGGAGAGGAGCAGCTGGTGATATCAGTGGTGCAATGAGTAAGCTCAGTGACGCCGCTGTTAGTGTAATGGCCAGCTGGTGGCACCGCATGGGAGTGTGGTTGGCACACAATGGCAGTAGTCGCACGCTGGGAGGCCATCGTTTCCTGTACCCTGTCAGCGAGGCTGACAGCTTTGGCGAGGCAGAGATTGACATGTGGTGCCACTGGTGTACAGATGTTTGTGTCAGGTCCAGAATGTGAGCCAGCCACATTTTATAAAGGAAACTGTTGGAAACCTGGTTTGGCTCTGTCAGGATTCGGATTTGGTGCAGGAACTGAGAGGGTTGGCAGTCCCCATATTGGATGAGGGAAAGGAGGACCCAGTCATTCTGCATCTCATACGATGTGATTTGCATAGCGAGGGGGCTCCAGAGTGTCTTACAGCAATCAGCAGCTGGTGGCAATGAGATAACATCGCAGCTCTCCAACATGTATGATGGCTGGACTGGCTGATCACCATTTGATAACATGCATCATGGGTGATGCCACAGCCAGCGACAGTGGTGTCTACTGAGGAAAACCATGGTGCAGATCCCAAGGATTGAAGGACAGTAGGTGAGTCACAGTATCATCAGAGGGGTGGCAGTGGGGGGAGGGGAAGGTCTATACGCTCGATCACGGGAGTGTCAAGGCCACATGGGATGGTAACAGTGGCAGATGTATCGAGTTTGGGGCCACAGGCTGGGCAGCTGGTCACTGTGTGCAGGCAGGTCAGGTTTGCATCGCCGCAGTTCTACATGATGCCCAATTAGGTCAGTGATGACATCAGGGGGTGCTGGCATGGCAATCACACGAGGTGAGGTGTCAGTTGGGCTGGTGGTAGCAGGAACGGGTCTTTACATTGCATGGAGGCAAAGAGACAAAATGCACAAAATGCTCATGGCTGAAGCACAAAACATAGTGTGTGGCACAATTGCATCTGTAGCATATAAGCAGTTCATTGTGTGAAACATCAAGTAATAGCCTTAACACCATACAATTCATAGCACAGACAAAAATACAATTTTGCTAAGACAAGGCACAGAACTGATTACAAGAAATGGCCAGGGCATGGCCCAAAAGAATTGAACACAGTTATGCTGCAAGTGTACCGGCCATGATGGATGGGAGCTCAATTCTCGGCTAGTACCCATATGGGCATATGCACTTGCCAGTAGAAGTGAATGTCTTGTGGCATGAAGCACTGTTTTACATACCAAGCTGTTGAGACAGCCCTGCACGGGTGAGTCTCAATACTTTACAACAAGGGCTCCATGTATGCAGCATGCAGCTATATAACACATACACCACCGCACTTGTGTGGGGCCAAACTCCAAATGCTGTCACCACGAAAGGGAGATTAGAACTGAGGACCAGGATAGGCAGGCAGAACTGTAGCTTAGTAGGAAGCTATTGTCTTGGTCACTGTAGTTACCAACCTTAGTAGATGGGCACAGCAGAATTGGGAGCTTTGCAGAAGTAGGCGTACAAAGAAGGAAACTTGCTGCATCAGTAGATGGTCACAGTGAGGCAGGTGCATATGAAACGGGGATGGACTGCTAAGGTCGATGCGCAGCAAAGGGTGCCACAACAGCAAATAAAGCAAGATTGTCATCTATCTGGTTTTCTAGATTTAACTGATTAATGGTCTGCTTTCAAGGGCTCAACCAAGTAACTACGGTGGAATTTCGTTACTACTTTCCTCAATGCCATGTTTTCCTGCACAGTACATCAGTTTTTGGGAGTCCCAACACCAATTGCATTAAACGCATGTGAACCCAACTCATTTACACATTCTCCCTCCCTACCTAGTGTGTTCAAATTTGGCAGGGTTTTTTAGTGCCTGCAACTGTGCAAATCATACGCTATGCTAGTAATGACCAATTTGACAAGCAGAAGTACAGTACAGTTTTGTAGCTCGTATCAGCTGGCAGTATCTCTGATGACTTGCAGCCTATCGACAAGTGCTAATCGGAGGCAGGAGCAATGTTGTTGCAGCCAAACATCAACAATAAACCACAGGTAACTCAGTTGCTAGTCTTCGTTAGTGCACGGTATAGCGTGACATTGGTGTTTGGTTAAGTCTCAGTACATACGGTATTTTTTTTGTGTGTGTGTCAAATAGCATATCAATGCACCATGGAGAAGATAGTGAGGGCAGTTTGCTAATGAAGAAAAGTGAAATATTATGACTGGAGTAGACAAAATCCACAGGTGAAGTGAGTTGATACTGCACGTAATTGACATGGACATTAAACACGATAATAAGCAAGCGAAATAATTGAACATACATGTCTAGAAGGAGGAAATGGCAAAAGAAAATGTGTGAACTGTAATCAGTTTCCAGAACTGGAAAGTGTGTTACTTACGTGGTTTAGGCAAGCTCACATAGCAAACATTCCAGTCGATGGTACTATGGTTCATGCTAAAGCTACATATTTAGCACTAAATTTGGGACTCGAAGACTTCAAGGCATCCAATGGTTGGATCAAAAGGTTTAAGAGGTGACACAATTCCGTGTATAAATGTGTTCCAGATGTGACTGGAAGCAAGAATATCGAAACTGTTGGGTTGCAGAAAAATACTCTTCCATCTATCATTGTCAGATACAGTGCCAATAATATTTTTAATGCAGGAAAAATAGGCCATTTTTTCACATTCTGCCTGACAAAACCCTTGAGTTCAGAAAAGAGAAATACCACAGGAGAAAATTTAGCAATGAAAAGCTGTCTATTCTGTTATGTTGCAATGCAAGTGGAACAGAAAAGTTGGTGTCAATAGTAATTAACAAGGTGAAAAGTCCACGATGTTTCAAAAATGTGCGGACATTCCCATGCAAATATACAGCTAATATGAAAGCATGGGTAACAATAAGTACATCTGAAGAATATTTGCGTGCTTGGGGTGCAAGGTTGTGCGTCAGAAACAGGAAAATCATCCTCTTCACTGACAAATGTGCAGTTCATTCTCAAGATACATTATATCTTCATAATATAAATGTAGTGTTTCTTCCAGTCAGTTGTACAGACCACCTTCAGCCACCTGACCAAGGCATTATAAAATACCTGAAACTAAACTACAGAAAATCTCTTGTACGAAAGAGGCTGGCCTGTCTTTATAGTACAAGAAGAAAAGTGACGATCTTGGATGCTATCTATTTTATGAGAAACATGTGGGATTTTCTCCAAGACAGCACAATATCAAACTGTCTTCAGAAGGCTGGCTTTAATTGGATACTGGCACTCACAGGAAAGATCATTTCAGAAAACATAGCATTGCAGAAGACAACATCATGTCAGAAAACAATGAAATTGCAGCTCAACAATGGCAAGACGAAGATACGGAACAACTTAACTTTGGATGCCATACGTTGACTATGACGAAGGTGTTGCTGTCTGCCAGTCCATGTCAACTAATGAAGTAACTGAATGAAAAGAATAGTTGCTACTCACCATATAGTGGAGATGCTGAATAGCAGATAGGCACAAGAAAAAGACTGTCAGAAGGTGAGCTGCTCACACCACACTGCAAGCAGCAGCCCATTACAGGAGAGGCAACCAGATGGTGGGGACAAGGAGGAGGCTGGGGCTGGGAGGATGAGAGATAGCAGGGAAGGGGGTGGGGGAGGGGGGGTGTCGTTCAAGTGCTGCTTGTGGGAATGTACAGGACAAGGTGGAGAGAGGGTTGGGATAGGGCAGATAGGTGCAGTAGGAGGTTAGACTGAGGGCGAGAGGGTGTGGGCTGCAGGAAAGACTGAGGATATGTCGTTGGAATAGATGAATAGAGGGCTGTGTAGTGCTGCAATGGGAACAGGGAAGGGGCTAGATGTGTAAGGACAATGACTAATGAGGTTGAGGTCAGGAGGGTTATGAGAACACAGCCCTATATTTCACCACTGCATCCTCAGTCTTTTTACTTCTCTCCTTTTCTGCAACCACCCCGCCTATCCTCTGTCTAACCTCCCAACTGCACCTAATTACCCTACCCCTAACATCTCCCCATCTTGTCCCTGTACACTCCCACAAGCAGCACTTTAGCATCTCCCACCCCTACCCTGCTATCCTTGGCCTCTCTACCTCAGCCTCCTCCTTACCCAAAACACCAGCTTGCGGCTCCCATCATGCCCTGCTGCTCACAGTGTGGCCTCAGCAACCAGAAATTGTTGATGTGTGTGAGAGTTGTGTTTGCATGAGTGTTTATGTGTATGTTGTCTATTTTCAATGGCCTTGTTGGCCGAAAGCTAGCTTGTGCCTATCTGGACTCAGTCTCTCTGCATATGGTGAGCAGCAACTACCATTTTCATAATATTGTTACATTCCATCCCGGATTTACCACTGTTTGATGAAATGTTGCAGGAGCAGATGGCAGAGACACAAGGAAGTTTCATCCTTATGAAACAGAACCTTTGCCAAATCCTACAATGTCAAATCCCCACTGAATCCATGGACACAATTAAACATTGTGTGTTAAGTTTTGAAGTTGATGAACATGTTAATGAAGATGGACAATACGAAATTAAAATTATGACACAAGAAACAAGCAACAGTTGACATGTTCTTCAAACACCTGTGAAGATGGGACCCTGCAGTGTAATGTAGCATAGTTAGGTTAACATGTAGAGTATATTAATAGCTTTAGCAATGAAAAACTATATTATCAGTAGTGATTCACTAATGGGGGAAAGCAAAATAAACAAAGTTCCTTTCTATTAAGAATATCTTTGAAAACTCCATCTTCCTTTGTGAATAAATAAATTCATCACAAGCCAGGTTCGTATTTATTTATTTATTCTTTATTTACTCAAATTGTTTTAGGTGGTGTCACCCCTCTATTAACCAGTTAGTTTATTTATGCACAATGTTACGTTTTATGAGTTACATATGAGTATTGGTGTTGTTATTGACAGAAACATTGAAATTGGATGTCAATGTGATTAACATATACTGTATATGCAGGAGATATTCAAATACAAAAATCCCACTCAAACTGAAGTTAAATGTTGATATCTGATTCTTTTAGATACTTTCCTAAAAAGGGGTTCATATTTTGGAGGCTAGAGCTATCTATGCTCTAGCGTCAAGTGATGCACCTGCACCTCAATTGGCTGTAGGCTTAAATGTACATGTCCAGCAGCCTGGATATCGCCACTGTCACTATATTCAAAATACTTTTGCTTCTTGTGTGTTAATGCATAATTCTGAGTTTCTGAGTGTGATATTCTGGATATATTCTTGAAAAGGCGCATTTAGAATTCTAATTTACTAGTATAGCATATCAGGAAGTGTGCTATTACAAGACTGCTTATTAATTCAAAAGGGCTACTTTTAATTATACAAATTACGCATTTCCACTGCTGAAAAAAAAATCAAATCATTACCAATTTAGGTATTTTTCAGTAACGCATTTTCCTGATTATGACATTCAAAAATGTATTAACAAGATTCCACTTTATTTCCATTTTTATGCATGATAAAATGGGAACAACAATTTTGCTGAACTTCGTTAGGGGAAGATTTCTCATACAGCTGTGTGTCTACTTGAACATGAGCTTGCAAGCTTTTAATACATAAAGATGTGCATATGCTTTAAATTTCTTCAGGGTGCTACAATATTTATGTAACTTCTGCTACAATATTTATCTGCTGCAATATTTATATAACTTCTCATGACGGCCTTCCCTTTCATTCTGAATTGCTGAATATGTCAATAGGTACTGTTTACCTGTTTCTTTTCTTTGGTCAGTTAACAAACACATGGTAGTCCAAAAAAACTTTTTGGTGTCCTAGCAATAACGTAAATAACACTATCTTTATTGATTTTGTGTCATATTTCATCATCTGTCACCTGGCAGTTGCCACGAATGCTGTGATCAACATGTTTTATGTCTGGTATAGTTACTGTAATGGTTGGCAACCACCTGACTGCAGTTGGTGGTCAGCCACTCTGCTTTATTTGTTCAACAACAGTCACACTATGGCTTTCAGATGGTTAAAAAAATCAAATGCATGTGCTGATATAAACTGCAACAACCACAAAAGAATTCTTTGACCCCTCATGCCTTCAATGTTTATGGATGATTGTTGCTGTTCGCACTGTATGTGCACCAGGTATAAAATAAGAATTATATACAGTTGGTTGGCAGCGTTCATAAGGTGCATATGTGTTGCTGTGAGCGTGTATGTGTGTGTGTGTGTATGGGGGGGGGGGGGGGGGGAAGGGGGGGGAAGGGGGGGGGGGGAGAGCACATCATTAAAATCATTAGAGTTTCTGACAGGATGCTAGAGGCTAGAATAAACGTTGATGTCACATTTTAAAGTTTCAGTGTGAAATAATTTAATGTAAATCATGGTATATAGGCATTTTTCAGACTATCTACAATTTTTATTATTGCAGTTTGTGTAACAAGCAAAGCAATACATGAGAAGTTTGTTACCCTGTAATTAGTTGTTTTGACTTGCAGCCTTTCATTTTTCATGTCATCATCTGATCCAGAATGAAAATTGTCATAGTAGTCTTAAAAGGTTTGACATAATGTGTTATGCAGAAAATAGTAACTGTCGATACACAGCAGAGAAAAAGAGAGGCTAAGACTGGAGCAGTGGATGAGACGGGGAGTAATGTGAAACTGCCATTTCAGCAGTGAGATATAAAGTGTAGCAGGACCATTAATGTTTTCAATATGCACACTTTATTAGACAGAGTTAGGCGATTGTGCCTGTTCAGAGACTCAGATGACTATTTCAAATCACTAGATTACTGTAAGAAAATGCAGACTAGCAGACATTATTTCTACTTGGTGTACTGAATGTCAGCTCTTGTTCAATGTTTATAAATGTAAGACAATG
Organism: Schistocerca serialis cubense; assembly: GCF_023864345.2. Classification (NCBI taxonomy): domain Eukaryota; kingdom Metazoa; phylum Arthropoda; class Insecta; order Orthoptera; family Acrididae; genus Schistocerca; species Schistocerca serialis. Next base: position 138,931,374 of record NC_064642.1, on the reverse strand, counting down.
CTCATTGCACTGTTGACGACAAGGTCATTAGAGACAGAACAAGAGCTTGGATTGGCGGAAGAATAGAGAAGGAAATTGTCTGTGCCCTTTGAAAGATCCATTCTAGAAACTGCCTTAAGCAATTTAAGGAACTCTAGTTGTGGACCTGAACTGCTGTCCTCCCCAACACAAGTCCAGTGTCATACTGATGTGCCACCTCAATCATTCAGTAACTGATATGCAAGGAAGACCACAAAAGTCCAGTTGCCTCCATCATATAAACAGTATATGGGTCCATTACAATAACAAGAGATTAGTGTGTGTACTAAGACACATAGACACCTGCTACATATGTGAATGCAAGATTAAAGGATATTGCCAATACCGATTCAAAATACCTTGTGTCATGCAATGTATACTGACTTGTAGAGAGCACATGTGAATGGAGACGTAGGAAGCACGCGTAGATGGTGACATATATGATGCTCACAATTTCCTGGCAAATTAAAACTATGCTGGACCACAACTTACCCTTGGAACCTGTGACTTTTGTGAGCAAATTCTCTTCTGACAGCATGACTTAAGACCTGCCCTCAGACCTTTACTTCTACCAGCAACTGTCTTAAACTTTCCAAATATCACAAAGTTCTTGTACATACATTGTATGACAAGCACCCCTGGAAGAATGTATACTGTAGGAAAATGACATAGCAACAGACTACGGGATTCATTCTTGGATGAATATCACTTTGAAGCAGTATGTGCACTGATTTGAAACTTGTTGAGTGATTTGGAAGACAACGTCGTGAAAGTGATTTGATAATTGTCTTGTCCTGTATGTTGAACAGGGGGACACAGGGCATCCATAGCTGCAAGGAATGATTTTAATAGAATTTCAGCACCAGTGGTACTTTTATTTTATACACAGCCAGATTTTGCCCACAAGCCTTTATGAAGTGAGGATACTTCAAGAATTGTGAATCAATTCAGGTACAAGGCCTTAGCAGCTAAATCCGGCAGTGTATAAAATAAAAGTGCAACTGGTGCTGAAATTCTTTTTAAATATGATTTGTCCCCATTTATTTGGTTTGTTTCTTCAAATTCTCATTTGTTTTATCCCTAGAGCTGATTGTATTTATCTTCTATTTAATTTCTTAAAAATTATGATTAAGTTTTCATGCTCCTTAAATGATTTTTCAGATTTTGCTATGCACAATTTTGATTTATTGGTCATATCATCACTGAACATTTCACACATTAACATTAATGAAAGTTTCCTGGACGTATTTCTGTTCACAACTGTACTTAATTCAGAAAGAAATTGTCAAATAAATTAAGTTTGAAATAGGCTTATTTATTTTGCATATTTTCTGATAATAATGTAAAAAAAATCACAGTTTACAGCTCAATATGATGGCTCTCCTACAAGTGTAAGTGCCTTTGACCTCTACAGCAACAACTTAGAGACAGACTGTAAGAATAGTATATTTTAACATACGATAAATTCTTCATGATGCAGATGTGAATGTATGTTTAAATGATGTCTCACCTCAATAGCATCTGGCAGCTTATGCAGCAAGGCTAAACATTCTACCAAAATTGCCATGAAGTGCTCAGAGCTAGCTTCTGGATCTTCTAAATCTGTATCTTCCTTGATATTCATTAAGTCCTCATTTTTTAGTTGTATTGGTCCCGGACTAGCTCTATAAAAGTAATGTCATTTTCATATTAGCTTGTATCATGCAACACTATAGCCACCACAATACATGCTATTTAATCAAACACACAAATGTATTTTTCACATTAATTACAACATCCAACTTTCAGGTTTTAATGAACAAATTTTTGACATTAAAAAGATTGTTTCATTCTGAAGAGCTACTAATGTCAATTAAACGTACTGTTTATTATATATAAAAACAAAGATGAGGTGACTTACCGAACGAAAGCGCTGGCAGGTCGATAGACACACAAACAAACACAAACATACACACAAAATTCAAGCTTTCGCAACAAACTGTTGCCTCATCAGGAAAGAGGGAAGGAGAGGGAAAGACGAAAGGAAGTGGGTTCTAGGGGAAAGGGTAAGGAGTCATTCCAATCCCGGGAGCGGAAAGACTTACCTTAGGGGGAAAAAAGGACAGGTATACACTCGCACACACACACACACACACACACACACACACACACACACACACACACACACACACACACACATATCCATCCACACATACAGACACAAGCAGACATATTTAAAGACAAAGAGTTTGGGCAGAGATGTCAGTCGAGGCGGAAGTGTAGAGGCAAAGAAGTTGTTGAAAGACAGGTGAGGTATGAGTGGCGGCAACTTGAAATTAGCGGAGATTGAGGCCTGGCGGATAACGAGAAGAGAGGATATACTGAAGGGCAAGTTCCCATCTCCGGAGTTCGGATAGGTTGGTGTTGGCGGGAAGTATCCAGATAACCCGGATGGTGTAACACTGTGCCAAGATGTGCTGGCTGTGCACCAAGGCATGTTTAGCCACAGGGTGATCCTCATTACCAACAAACACTGTCTGCCTGTGTCCATTCATGCGAATGGACAGTTTGTTGCTGGTCATTCCCACATAGAATGCATCACAGTGTAGGCAGGTCAGTTGGTAAATCACGTGGGTGCTTTCACATGTGGCTCTGCCTTTGATCATGTACACCTACCGGGTTACAGGACTGGAGTAGGTGGTGGTGGGAGGGTCCATGGGACAGGTTTTGCACCGGGGGCGGTTACAAGGACAGGAGCCAGAGGGTAGGGAAGGTGGTTTGGGGATTTCATAGGGATGAACTAACAGGTTACGAAGGTTAGGTGGACGGCGGAAAGACACTCTTGGCGGAGTGGGGAGGATTTCATGAAGGATGGATCTCATTTCAGGGCAGGATTTGAGGAAGTCATATCCCTGCTGGAGAGCCACATTCAGAGTCTGGTCCAGTCCCGGAAAGTATCCTGTCACAAGTGGGGCACTTTTGTGGTTCTTCTGTGGGGGATTCTGGGTTTGAGGGGATGAGGAAGTGGCTCTGGTTATTTGCTTCTGTACTAGGTCGGGAGGGTAGTTGCGGCATGCGAAAGCTGTTGTCAGGTTGTTGGTGTAATGATTCAGGGATTCCGGACTGGAGCAGATTCGTTTGCCACAAAGACCTAGGCTGTAGGGAAGGGACCGTTTGATGTGGAATGGGTGGCAGCTGTCGTAATGGAGGTACTGTTGCTTGTTGGTGGGTTTGATGTGGACGGACGTGTGAAGTTGGCCATTGGACAGGTGGAGGTCAACGTCAAGGAAAGTGGCATGGGATTTGGAGTAGGACCAGATGAATCTGATGGAACCAAAGGAGTTGAGGTTGGAGAGGAAATTCTGGAGTTCTTCTTCACTGTGAGTCCAGATCATGAAGATGTCATCAATAAATCTGTACCAAACTTTGGGTTGGCAGACCTGGGTAACCAAGAAGGCTTCCTCTAAGCAACCCATGAATAGGTTGGAGTACGAGGGGGCCATCCTGGTACCCATGGCTGTTCCCTTTAATTGTTGGTATGTCTGGCCTTCAAAAGTGAAGAAGTTGTGGGTCAGGATGAAGCTGGCTAAGGTAATGAGGAAAGAGGTTTTAGGTAGGGCGGCAGGTGATCGGCGTGAAAGGAAATGCTCCATCGCAGCGAGGCCCTGGACGTGCGGAATATTTGTGTATAAGGAAGTGGCATCAATGGTTACAAGGATGGTTTCCGGGGGTAACAGACTGGGTAAGGATTCCAGGCATTCAAGGAAGTGGTTGGTGTCTTTGATGAAGGATGGGAGACTGCATGTAATGGGTTGAAGGTGTTGATCTACGTAGGCAGAGATACGTTCTGTGGGGGCTTGGTAACCAGCTACAATGGGGCGGCCGGGATGGTTGGGTTTGTGGATTTTAGGAAGAAGGTAGAAGGTAGGGGTGCGGGGTGTCGGTGGAGTCAGGAGGTTGATGGAGTCAGGTGAAAGGTTTTGCAGGGGGCCTAAGGTTCTGAGGATTCCTTGAAGCTCCGCCTGGACATCGGGAATGGGGTTACCTTGGCAAACTTTGTATGTGGTGTTGTCTGAAAGCTGACGCAGTCCCTCAGCCACATACTCCCGACGATCAAGTACCACGGTCGTGGAACCCTTGTCCGCCGGAAGAATGACTATGGATCGGTCAGCCTTCAGATCACGGATAGCCTGGGCTTCAGCAGTGGTGATGTTGGGTGTAGGATTAAGGTTTTTAAGAAGGATTGAGATGCAAGGCTGGAAGTCAGAAATTCCTGGAAGGTTTGGAGAGGGTGATTTTGAGGAAGAGGAGGTGGGTCCCGCTGTGACGGAGGACGGAACTGTTCCAGGTAGGGTTCAATTTGGATGGTGTCTTGGGGAGTTGGCTCATTAGGAGTAGGATTAGGATCATTTTTCTTCGTGGCAAAGTGATATTTCCAGCAGAACTTACTGTTTAGATGCACAGTTGAAAATATTAATTGTACCTGTTAGTGTGTTCGGACACAAGGCAGGAAGATTGGGGTTTAATGTCCAGTTAGACTGAGTACTAGCTTGGAATGAACAAGAATTCAGGATATTGGCTGTGATCTTTTCATAGTATGTATCCCAGCACACATATACAGTAATTTAGAAGAAACCATGGAAAAGCAACATCCAGAGATCTAAAAGAGTAAATGAACTCTGTTCATACCAAGATGGGAAACTTTGAGGAAAAAATGTTGCAAAGATCAACAAATGATACGTTTGAATTTAAAATAATTAGTATACTGCTGCAATTTTTTTTGTTTTTTGTTTTTATGTCATTTAAATGTACAAAAAATATTAACTGAATAAAATTCATTCAGAAAATTATTAAATTGCATTCATAGTCCCGCAGCAACTGTGAATTAACCGAACATTTGTTTCTGTATACTGTAACATATCCTGCAAACATTTTCTTTCACAAGTAATTTCCATTCTTCAAGCTATTTACACCAAACAAAATTTGTTTATATCCCTTAATTAACTAATTAGGGGTATTATAAAAGGCTAAAGGGGCCCCTTCTGCTTCATAAGTACCCATGGAAGGGGAATTTTATAACTGGTGCAGAAATCTTTGTGTGATGGTTATTATATTACAAACATTATTGAGCAGATTGTCAGATTCAGTGCTTTCACTTGTGATTTAGGTTCTTTAGGGGAACCACTGACACCCAAATCTCCAGATGTCACACACTCAGATCGGTGCAAACATTGTATGTCAATAGCATATCAACCACCACACTGATTTAATGCTATGTGCTGTTGTCCAGTAGAACATGCATAACGGTAATTAAAAGTAACACGAGAACTATGGAGCACAGCAAAACTGTATCTCTCATAAAATTTTGCGTAAAACTTATGTGGGTGATTTGGTAGAGCGTGTGGTCATCATACTAAAGGTCTCACGTTCAAACACCACAGGTGACAACTTAAAAAAAAAAAACTGTTCGTGCGTGAAACTATCATATGAGAGAACATTTTCCTGACATGTAACGACTTTTTGAAGTGCTTAGCTGTGTTCTTTTGGCAGTCTGCTTTCACTTTGTTAGCTGGACGATATGTACTAATTATTGATGTTATCATTTTGTTGTTGTCATAATTATTGTTACTTCAGCATGTAGGATGCAGTTGTTTGTTTATTTTTCTCTTCCAATTGTATATTCTGTGAAACTACCAATGTTCTCTACAGGTTACGTAGCAAAAGCTGACTGTCAGGAGAACATTGCTGTAAGCTCCAAACAGCCCTTTCACATGTCATAAACATGTTGCTGCATATAATACTTTCTTTGCACAATACAGAAAGAAAAAGAAAAAAGAATTGTCATCGTTGGTGTTTGAACCAAGGACCATTTGTTCATTGATTCAATGCTCTACCAACTTCCCTGTGGGATATATATATACATATCTGCTACTCACTGTGTTTTTCTATGCACTGTTAATCTGGATTACTTTTAATTTATGTTTACATCCATTCTGTTGGATGACAGCACATAATACAAACTAAACTGGAGTCTTGATTTATACTCTATCCACATACAATGCTTTGAACCGATCTGAGTGTCTGTCATCTGGAGGTTCGGGTGTTAGATGTAGAAGGGCAGATTGTGTTCATTAAGAGTATAGGCATTAATTTGAATAAGGACTTTAATTATGCAATTACTGACAGTCGAGTATGTCACTAGTAATTCTCAAGATATTTGTGTGAAGATCAATATAACTCTGTGCAGTACGATTCATTCTGAATGAAGCGTTTTGAGTTACATACAAGGTGTGATCAAAAAGTAACAGGAATTTTTTAATTTGATGGGCTTTTTACATCCAATTTTCAATGTTTTTTATCTTGTTGGTGCACATGTTCCTGGTGTATGATTACATTTTCAGCTGTTTTGAATGTTTAGTTTATTGTTGAAAGTTGAAGAGGTTAGCCTTGTTTCCAAGTGCTCAGCAAATTTTTACTTTTGAAAAACATGGATCAAAGCTTATGCATTAATTTTGCTTGAAAAATGAAATAAAATGCAGCACCATACCCAAAATGTTGACTGTTGCTTTTGGCGAATTACTATGAGTAAGACAAGAGTTATGAGTGGTATAAATGTTTCAAAGAGACACTGAAGTGAAGACTGCCCTGGATGTCCTAACATCAATTACTGACAGCAATGTGGAAGAAGTAAAGAAAATAAATGTTTCTGGAATATCGCCAAACCATCATCAGAGAGGTTGCTAATGATATCATCATAGCCTTTGGTTCATGCCAAGCAATTTTTATGGATGTTCTGGCCATGAAAAATGCAGCAGCAAAGTTTGTTCCAAAACTGTTGAATTTCAACCAAAAACTACAACTCATTGACATCATTCAGGAATTTCTGAATGAAGTTGATAACAATTCATAACTTCTAAAGAAGGTTATAACAGGTGATAAAACATGAGTATAAAGGTATGAGATCAAAACCAAGTCCCAGTTGCCCCTAAGGAAACTACCTGAAGAGCCAAGACCAGAAAAAATTCGACAAGTCCAATCATGTGTGAAAGTTCTTCTCACTATTTTCTTCGATTACAGTGGGACAGTGGATTGTGATTCCTGCCTAATGGTCATATCGTCAATAAGGAATACTACCTGAAAGTTATGATGCCATTTGCATGAAGCTATATGAAGAAAAGGACCAGAATTGCGACAAAACTACTCATGAAAATTGCATCAAGATAATGCTTCCCCATATATCTCAATGACACTTTGTGATATTTTCACAAAAAAACAAAACCATTATGTTGTCTCAGCCACTGTATCCACTGGACATGTCTCCCCTCCAACTCTTTTCTATTCCCGAGGCAAATGAAAGGACATCGTTTCGCCACCACTGAAGAGGTAAGAACAGAATCACTGAAAAAGATGAATACCATAACGAAAAGTGAATTCCAGAAGTGCTCTCAAGATTGGAAAAAACACTGGCACAAGTGTATTATACATGAGGGGATTACTTTGAAGGAAACAAAACTGATGTTGATAAAAATATAAAGACAATTTAAGAAAAACAAAAATTCCCATGCTTCATACACTAACTCTGATTTTGGAAAAGTATCAAGAACAGGAGGGATTTTACAGAGGGAAGCATCTGATGCTCCAACTGTCAAATAGTTTCATAATACGTTATATGTCCTGCTAAGAGACTAATTCTTTCCATGATTATGAAGTATCCAGTCTGAGAAAAACTGCAAATGTCCAGTTCTGGTTTTTACAAGGCTTATGCTTGAACTTTTTAAGGTAAATTCTTGAAAACAACAGAGCAGCAGATTAAATACAGTTAGGTTAAAAGAGCTAACACAGCAAAACAATGAGGCTTGGGTATACGTTGAATTAACTTTCGCTGCTTGTGGAGACTTTTGTTGGAAAAGTTGTGCAGGAAATTTCCTAACAGATTAAAATTGTGTGTCGTACTGAATTAGAACCTAGAATCTTACCTTTTGTGAGCAGCAGGTTCTTTTCAATCTGAACTACCTGAGATCCATTCCTGACCCATTCTCACAGCTTTATTTCCACATCTACCTCATCTCCTACCTTCCTATCTTCACAGAAATTCTCCTGCAAAACTTGCCTTTGGATTGTAGGGGATAAAGTACTGGCAAAAGTAAAGTTGTGAGGATGAGTCATGTGTCATGCTTGGGTAGCTTACTTGGTACATCACTTGCCTGTGAAAGGCAAAGGTCCCAGGTTGGAGTCCTAGTCTGACACACAGTTTTAATGTGCCAGAAAGTTTCAGAACAGCACACACTCTGCTGTAGAGTGAAATTCATTCTGGAAGTGATATATATGAGATATACAGGTTGATGTGGGAGACAGATAGCTTTGAGACAAAGAATACATTGGATATTTTAAAATTTATGTCTGCTTATTTACATTAAACCAAAGACCATCAGTTGCCATTTACTGTAGGCCAGATTTATTTGTGAAAAATAATGTCACCGAGGTGATGCCCATCATTCCAACCAGGCGATTCAAGTATCTTCTCCACATCCCCCATCACAGAGACCTGTCTCTCTTCAGCAATGCCAGCAATTTTTTGCATGACTGCATTCTTCAACACATTTCAAATTTTGCAGTTTGTGCTTATAGACACAGCTCTTGAGGTACCCCCCCCCCCCCCCCCCAAAAAAAAGGAAAAGTCACACAGTGACATGTCTGTAGATCTGGGATGCCAAGGAACAAAGGCAAAACATGAGATAATCTGTCCAGGAAACATGCACCGTAGAAATGCCATTGCAGTGCATGATGTAGCACATCCAGCTGGAAACAAACATGTTTTCAAGAGATTTTTAGCCTCCTCAGTTCTGATTTCGAGAATGTTTCATACAAACGAACATACTCAGAATAAATTAAAGACTGTGGCCCCATTTTATTCAAAAAAATATGGTCCAATAACACCGCAAGAGCCAAGGGCACACCAGATTGTGACTTTTTCAGAATGTAAAGAATGTTGGTAAAATGGAAATGTCGTGTGGCTAGGGCCTCCCGTCGGGTAGACCGTTCGCCTGGCGCAGGTCTTTCGATTTGACGCCACTTCGGCGACCTGCGCGTCAATGGGGATGAAATGATGATGATTAGAACAACACAACACCCAGTCCCTGAGCGGAGAAAATCTCCGACCCAGCCGGGAATCGAACCCGGGCCCTTAGGATTGACAGTCTGTCACGCTGACCACTCAGCTACCGGGGCGGACAGAATGTTGGTGAAAAAGGTGTTGATGCGCATGAGCCCAGTAATGCAGGTTCTGTTTATTGACAGTCCCAATTAAATGAAAATGAGCTTCATCGCCCATCAATAAAATAACATCATCGCTCAAAATTACTTGTATTCTGCAAGTCTTCACACACAGCAAAATTAGTTAGTTTCAGTTGTTGTACAATAAGAAGTTTGTATGGATGGAATTTTAATGTAGGCAAAATTCGTCTAACTGATTCACAATTAATAAAATCTTCTCGGGCTTCCAGCTGTGTCAAGTGGTTAAAATCACACGAGCTTTTCATCAGGCTCTTCTCAGCCATTGTCAAGTGGTAAATTACTGCCGTCTCACTGTGACCTCATTGTTATATAGCTGCCCTGCTAGCTGTGATTTCAGCAGTGTTCTGTTTCTCGCCAAATGTAATATTTTCATCCTGCGCCTACCGCACCTGCTTCAGCCTCCCACTGGCTGGGAACCAGACTGTGCTGAGCTCAAAATGCTGTCCTTATTGATAGCGTTTTCAGATATTTTTATTTCTACTGCTTCTTTTATGATGTGATCCCAAAATCCCATCATCTTCAATGACTGATGTGTCGTCGAATAGAATTCGGTGTGGATTTTCTGGAGTGCATTCTGCCACAGCTGATTTTACAGGATAGAGTAGGTGTAAGCACTACTTGTGTTCAGTCTGGCATCACTTAACAGTGGATACTGCTTGGCTTACATAGTAGCAGCCATATTAGCATGGTATTTTGTACACCACAAGCATTCTAAGTGCCAGATCGTCGTCCACAGTTTTCGTAAGCAGTCATTTTTCCTTCGGGGGCCTGAATATTAATTAGATGCTGTGTCTCTTCAGGAGCCAGCTTCCAACACTTTCCACATTGAGCCACATAAGTTTCTTGTTCTCTTCTTCGGTGGTGTTTTTCCTGTGTGTCTCACCAGTAACAGCCTATAATAACTGACAGTGATTGTAGCTGTTTTCATGTAACACTTTTCAGAGGTGGCTTAGTCCTAGTTCAAGACTGATTGTTAGTTCACTAGCATGACACCTAGCTGACCATCCTGGGCTTCTGACTATTGCTTCCCTTACCCTTGCAACGTTTTCAGCATCTTGGGCCTGTATGCTTCTTACTCAGTGTCAACCAAGATTGAAACATACATAAAACGTTAGTTGTGTAGCTGTAACAGACTCACCACTTCTAACAAAACTGTCACAGATGAACAAACAAGGTTTTTAAGTTTCACTGCTCCACTGTAACTGAAATGGCATCTTGTGTGGAGAAAAACTATCCCCTCCCCCCCACCAAAATCTTTTCTCACTACTGCACTCTCAGTACTGCCCAGTTCAAAACCAGCCATTTTCCATGTGTCAAATTGTACATGTGGGAGGCATCATAAACTATAAATATAAATTACGACAACTTACAGAGCACAGAAGTGTGAAACCCAATTATCACTAGTCTAACCAAGAAAGGAAGACAATAGTTATAAGGCTGTGATAGATGTTAAAAATTTCTCAATACCCAGAACTGACCCCAAAAGAAAAATACACTTCAGAAAACCACAAATCACAAAGAGACAAAACCTTCTTCACAGAGGAAAAAATGGATAAGGATAATTCCGGGGTGAAGAAATTCTGTTTGTTGTGAGGATGAGGAGAACAAAAAATTCCAAAAGGTAGCATTAGTGTATTCACTTGTAATTATGTCTACTTACAGTACTGGACTTTCACCTCCCGAAGTAAGAACTTCGTAATTTTACAATAACTCACATTTACAAAAAATGGTTCAAATGGCTCTGAGCACTATGGGACTTAACATCTGTGGTCATCAGTCCCCTAGAACTTAGAACTACTTAAACCTAACTAACCTAAGGACATCACACACATCCATGCCCGAGGCAGGATTCGAACCTGCGACCGTAGCAGTCGAGCGGTTCCGGACTGAGCGCCTTAACCGCGAGACCACCGCGGCCGGCTCACATTTTCACATAACTACTTTATATTTCATATAACATGACAAATGAGGTTCAAAAGAATGTAGAAATCTACAGCTTACACATTAGTATATAAATTTCATTCCCTTTAACGTAACATTACAGGTATTTTTATTATACTAGCTCTTTAAACAATCTAGTGAGGATGAGATGAGACTTTTTCAGAAAATGTTTCTAAGTACATGGAATCAGTCATTATTATCACACAAGACATGGAAACATTGCGTATATTAATATAAGTACCTGCTTCCCTGACTGATGTTAGTACCAGGATCCAACAAGTGTCTGGAACTTTTCGTGGAAGCACGAAGTTCAGAGCCCCGTTGAAATGGTGAAAGTGAACCCGACAGCAAGTTGTCACGTCCAGACCCCTGGCGGCGCAGAGGGATGTTCTCCTGAAGCTTACGGTGTGTGTACAGCTGCTGGCTCAGCTCCTCGGTAAGTTTCGTGTGTAGTATCTACATGTCAACATCGGAGAATTGTAAAAAACGTTTGTATGACAAAGAAGCAGTAAAGTACAAACAGTATGCATCTCTCTCTGCTCACTGGAGAGTACACTATACATTCACACTCTTCACTTCCCTATTCAATGTAAATACCCAAAGCAGAATACATCACCTTGAATGGTTTTAAGCAGGTCATCTGAGATTATTTTCAGAATGTTATTAACTACGTGTGTTTCCAATTCTTACTTTGAAATACAGAAATATTTGAAGGAATCTTCAAAGCTTACACAGTTTTGTCTCTGTTGTTGCTTCGTCAGTTGTTATCTTAGCTGATGAAATGTAATAGGTGTTCTATGTTTTCAACTGCTTGTCTAATCCTATTTTCATTATAGCTTTCCATATTCTCTCAAAGACATTTCCAAATAGTTTTGTTTCACCTGTAAACTCTAACATGTCACTATTAACATTAGCCTGGACCTCTTGCTTTCTCTTTAATTACTGTAGAAGGGGAGAGACTAGAATGAATGGAGAGGGGGGGATGCAGAGGAAAAGGGGACATAAGGGAACAAGAGAGAGTGTAGAGGGTGAATAAAGGAACAAGAGTGGGTGCAGAAGGTGAGGGAAGGGAACAAGAGTGGGCACAGAGGGTGAGACAAGGGAACAAGAGTGGGCACAGAGGGTGAGGCAAGGGAACAAGACTGGGCTTCAGTTTGTCATCAATGTGTAAACCTAGACATCTTGTCACTGTTTTGCACAGCAAAGTTGTGTTATTTAGCTTAATAGTGGGGTTTTAAGTTCACCTTTTAGTAGTAAGTACACTGTTTTATTAGCTGCAGTTGTTGGTTTATTGTTGTTACACCATTCATTTATGTCTTAGAGGAGCTGTGTAGTTGATTGTTCTAAGTGTCTTCCTGAGTTTCCTGACACCAAGAGCAAATCATCATCATATGGTACTATCCCCTTTGTTCTGTCATCTCTTCTAGGCTGTCTATCAGTGGCGCAATAGCAATGACCGAAAATAGGGTCCACATATGAGGCGATTTTCTTGACAACCCTTCGGTGCCCCATCTGCCATTCTACATTTCTGTCTCTGCAATAGTCTAGGATGCTGTTATATAAAACTGTTGGGATTTGTATTTGTCTTCTTTGCAAATAGCGCAGGCCACAACAGGCTGTCAAAAGCCCAAGATATATCAATTAATATTGCCACCACACATTCGTCCTGTGTGCTCTGGGTTACAAGTACAGCCCTTTTTACTGTAATATCAACAGACTTGTGTGGCATGAAGGCATACTGATGTGGACTGAGGGCCAGAAGTTGTCTGTGTGACTGTAGTCTGTCACACAATAGCCTCTCCAGGACCTGGCCTAGTAAATTCAGTTTACTGATCAGCCTATATGGTTTTGGGTCTGTTGAGCCCTTGTCCTCTCATTTTTTGATAATCACTGCATTGGCTGTCTCCCAACAGGGGCTGAGGATGATCTGCAGTGCACCAGTTTTAATGGTTTCTGAGTCAATTCCATCTGCACCCAGAGTTTTTCTCTCTGTAAGTTTTGTTATTTTCAATGCAAGCTCTTCACTAGTGAAAGGAGTAGTGATTCCACCATTTATGTAGTTAATGTCCATTTGTCTGCATAGGTCTATGTGATGGTGTCAGTCATGTGGAGGGTCATCATCTGGCAGCAGCTTGTTTAACAGCTACTAGGCCAAGCATCTCCAGTCCTACATCATTGTACTGTTTTGTTGCTTTATTGTTGCCATTACCACTGGGGTTTTTATTCTCTCAGATTGTATCTTGAAGAGCTCCCCTGATATGTTATTCTGTAACTTGGACCTCACAAAACTGTCCCAATGGTCCTGCTTCATTTTTTGTAATTTGTTTTTGTATCATCATTTGGCTTTAAGGTATTGTTGCAGTATGACTTCATTTTCTTATGTTGTCTTTGCTCATTGGTAGTATCGTCTTTTATATTGGAAGTTCTTCCTCAGTTTTGTTAATAATGTCGATCATGGTATACTTTGTTTATGTATGTCACTGATTAGTGGGATTGCAGCAATCTGAGCCTTCTGTAGTAGGTCACGTAATATGCATACTCAGCAATCAGAACATCACTGGGTGGCATGCAAGGCAAATTCTTTTACAGGATCATTTAATTTCTGCCAGTTTGCCCTTTTCAGCAACAATTGGGTGGTCGCTGATGAGAGCGAGCAAGTGAGTGAGTGAGTGAGTGAGTGAGTGAGTGAGTGAGCGAGTGTGTGTAATTATTGCATTGTGATCACTGTGAGTTCATCTGTCATGTAATTGCCAATCAGTGATATGTGTTACAGATGTTCCGTTTGCTAATAAAATGCCTCCAGCATTTTTACAGTAAATTGAGGCTCGCCCTGCCTTACTGAGCACGAAGTCCACTCATTGATGATCCCCATTATAACTTGTCCTTTAGTTTCTGTCCAATCAGCATGCCAGAATGCTAAGTATGTGTAAATGTCCATGAAGATGAGTAGTCTTTTTACCCTGAAGAAACCCGACATTTCCCTCACTGAGTTTCCGAAGGATCCTACGTCATGTGAGTACTGCATGTATAAATATGTGACTATTTGCGATTTCCTTCCTTGTGTAATTTCTGCTGTTACAAAATGTTCAGTACATAGTTGCATTATATTTGTCACACTGATTTGTGTGTTTGTTACAACAATTGCTGCTTTGGCATCTTTTAACCATTGGGTTGGGAGACCAGGTATTTAACCGTCACACACATAAGATTCCTGTAAATAAACAACATCTGCTAGTACTTTGTCCATCAACTTGCTTAGTTTTGTACTAACCATTTTACTCCTCATTCAGATCATATGTACTCATGATGGGTGATATCTTGTGTATGCATAGCTCTTGGGCCCACTTTCTAGAAACTCAAAGTAAATGTGCCCTTGTGCTCTCACTAAGTCCTTGTAGATGCTATTTACATCCAAACCCTCTTCACTACATGTACACACCACCCCTAGGAGTCTATACAGCTTCTGTTTGTCAGTCGGGAGGTTTTCTGTTCATGGGACCATGAAATCGGCCTGTTCCATAGTTGGATAACATATTTTATTACCTTCTGGATAATTATGTTGTGTTACTAACAGTAGAGCAGTTTGAAATATGTCTGTTTTCAAGTTTGCTTAAGCAGGTGTCTGTAGTGAATTGTTATTCATTTATCATGTTCCTGTGTACTGAGCTAATCTTGTGATTGGCTGGTTTGCTCATTTGTGTTTGTTCTTAGTGCTTCTGCAGTAGTTGTACTTACCACAGTTATTTGTTCTCCATTGTTTGCATCATGTAACAGGGCATGTTAGAAGTCTGGTTTTGCTATCGGTGTATCTGTATGGACAGGATACCCTGAGGGGCAGAGTACACCCCGAGGGGCAGAGTACGCCCCGAGGGGGAGAGTACGCCCCGAGGGGGAGAGTATGCCCCGAGGGGGAAGGGGAGATGGGGGGGAAGGGGAGATGGGGGGGACAGGAAATGAGGGATAGAGGGAAAGGATGTGTGAAGTGGGAAACTGCGTAAAGAGATAGAAGAGGAAGCATATGTGTGAGGAGAGGAAAACAACAAATGGGTCGAAAAGGAAATGTAGCAGACAGGAGATAAAGAGTGGTAGAAAGCAGAATAACATGAAGAAAAAGAGGGAGAGAAAAGTGGGATGGAGAAGAGAAACTCAGGACAGAGGAGGGAAAGGGATAGAGGAGGGAAAGGGATACAGGAGGGAAAAGAGGGATACAGGAGGGAAAAGAAGGATACAGGGAGGGAAAAGAGGGTACAGGGAGGGAAAAGAGGGTACAGGGTGGGAAATAAGGGGTGACAGCAGGAGAGAAGGTTAGGGGGCGGCAAGAATGGGTGGGGGGCAGCAAGGAGGGGTGGGAGTGGAAAGTAAGGGTGAGGGGCGACAAGGAGGGATGGAGCACAGTGATGAGCAGGGAAGTGCAGCAAGGAGCAGAGAGGTGCAGCAAGTAGCAGAGAGGTGGGGCAAGGAAGGGTGGGGGGGCGGCAAGTAATGCGGTGAGACAACAAGGGGTTGCGGGCCACAAGGAGGGCGGGGGCAGCAAGGGGGCCAGGGGTAGCAAGGGGGTGGGGGCTGCAAGGTGGCAGGCAAGGAGGGGCGGGGCAGAGGGAACGATGGCGGGCGGAGGGGTAGAAGGCGGGCAGAGGGGTAGAGGGCGGGCGGAGGGGTAGAGGGCGGGCGGAGGGGTAGAGGGCGGGCGGAGGGGTAGAGGGCGGGCGGAGGGGTAGAGGGCGGGCGGAGGGAAAGTGGGCGGGCGGAGGGAAAGTGGGCGGGCGGAGGGAAAGAGGGTGGGCGGAGGGAAAGAGGGTGGGCGGAGGGAAAGAGGGTGGGTGGAGGGAAAGAGGGTGGGTGGAGGGAAAGAGGGTGGGTGGAGGGAAAGAGGGTGGGTGGAGGGAAAGAGGGTGGGTGGAGGGAAAGAGGGTGGGTGGAGGGAAAGAGGGTAGGTGGAGGGAAAGAGGGTAGGTGGAGGGAAAGAGGGTAGGAGGAGGCAGAATAGAAGGGTAGAAGGCAGAATGGAAGGGTAAGGGGCATGAGAGAAGGGTAGAAGTAGGGAAAAAAGGGTAGGATGTGGGAAAGAAGTATAGGAGTAGGGAAAAAAGGGTAGGATGTGGGAAAGAAGTATAGGAACAGAGAAAAGGGTTGAGGGCAGGAAAGATGGGATAGGGTGAGAAAAAATGGCAGGGAGTGGGAACAAATTGCAAGAGGTGGGAATGAATGCCACGGGCAGGAAATAGTGGCTGTGGGGGGGAAAGGGGGGTAGGGGACGAGATAGGAAGACAGGTGGTTGACAGGCAGATAGCAGTGGGTAACAGGCAGATAGTGGTGGGAAAGAGGGAGAGACAGGGGGGGGTGAAAGAAGGAGGCAAAGGGGGGAAAGAGGGAGTGAAGTGGGTTAGAGAGATGCTGAAGACGCAGACAGTTGGTATACGTGGTGCGATGTGGGAAAGATGGGGTGAGAGAAAAGACAGGGGTGAAGGCAAAGACAAGGGAAATAAGCAAATGGGAACAGGAGACGAGGTAATGAGGTGAGTGCAAGGTGGGAAGAGGTGAACTGTGAAACAGGGAGAGAAGAGCAAAAGAGAGCAAGAAGTAAAAATGCTGGGATGTTGAAAGAGGTTCGGAAGGTGTAAGGAAGGGGCAGAGGGAGAAGACAGAAGGCGAGACAGGTGAGTCAGACGGCGATGGCAGGGGGGGGGGGGCAGACACAGGGCAACAGGAGGGGAGAGACAGGGTGATAGGGGGGAGACACAAGGCGACAGGGGTGGGGGGCAGAGAAAGGGTGATGGCGGGGAGACACAGGGCTGTGGGGCGGAAGAGACAGGGCGATGGGTTGGGGGCCCGACACGGGGCGCCAGGGGAGGCCGACACTGGGCGCCAGGGGGGGCCGACACTGGGCGCCAGGGGGGGCCGACACTGGGCGCCAGGGGGGGCCGACACTGGGCGCCAGGGGGGGCCGACACTGGGCGCCAGGGGGGGCCGACACTGGGGGGCAGGGGGCCGACACAGGGGGGCAGGGGGCAGACACAGGAGGGCAGGGGGCAGACACAGGGGGGCAGGGGGCAGACACAGGGGGGCAGGGGACAGACACAGGGGGGCAGGGGACAGACACAGGGGGGCAGGGGACAGACACAGGGGGGCAGGGGACAGACACAGGGGGGCAGGGGACAGACACAGGGGGGCAGGGGACAGACACAGGGGGGCAGGGGAGGAGGCACAGGGCAAGGTGATTAGATTGGATTGATGGGGTTCAGGGACCAAACTAAAATGTCAGCAGTCCCTCCATCCTATAAGTGTCAAGCCAGGAAAAGTCCTTAGAGAGGAAGGACACATAAGATATAGCCTGAAAAAGCCGACTGCAACCTATAATCAATAAAATCAAGAGACAGAAGTAATTGTAAACAAGAAAGTCATAAGAGGGTAAAGATGGGTGAGTTGCTCTACCCAGAAAGCAGCTGAAGGGACTTGGGACATGTTATGCTATTGGAGACACAATCTCTGCATCTAACTGGTGTTTCCTCACCCTCCATTAACACAAGAGAACTCGCAACACAGACAAGTTGACAAAATCTCAGAAAAATAAAACAATGATGATGAGCCAGTGAAGCAACACCAGATGTAAAGGAACAAGAAGAATCAAAATGGTGGGGAGGGCAGGAGCCAGGCTGGACCAATAAGCAAAGGCAGTCATGAACCCCTTATGTTGGAGGTGGCACAGGGCACCCTTCCAATCCCTCAAGCAGCTGATGAGACTAATGTACCCTATGTCACAGAAAGGAGTAAAAACTACTTCCATCGATAAAATGTCAAAGCAAATCAGGCACTTTGGCTTCATCTGCTAGCACCAGAGATAGTGTGTCAGCAAGTACAGGCTGACAATTATTGAACTATATGAAATAAAATCGTCATAACTTCTGAACGGTTGTGTTAGAATGTTCAAACTGCACAGCTGGCCCTGGTGCACGATAGGAATTAGTATGTGCCTGTATGGTTTGGTTTAATGACGAAGCCCACTTTCATTTGGATGGCTTTGTCAATAAGCAAAATTGGAGCATTTGGGGGACTGAGAATCCGCATTTCATGATTGAAAAGTGTCTTTGCCCTCTATGGATGACTGTGTAATGTGCAACGTCCAGGCACAGAATAATCAGTGCAATATTCCTTGATGGCACGGTGACTAACGAATGGTAGGTGAAGGTTATGGAAGACTATTTCATCTCCATTATCCAAAGTGACCCTGATTTTGACAAGGTGTGGTTCATTCAACACAGAGTTCGAACCCATCAAAGCAGGAGCATGTTTGATGTCCTGGAGGTGAACTTTGGGGATCACATTCTGGCTATGGGTACCCAGAGGCCACTGACATGGGCCTCGATCGGGCGCCATATTCTTCGGATCTGAACACATGCAACTCCTTTTCATGGGGCTATATTAAAGACAAAGTGTACAGCAATAACCCCAAAACCACTGCAGAAAACAGCCATTCAGGAGGTCATTGACAGCATCCATGTTCCAACCCTTCAGCGGGTCATGCAGAATTTTGCTATTCGTCTGCACCACATCATTGCCAATGATAGTAGACATACTGAACATGTTATAACCTAAATCTGAATGTCTGTAGTGACGTTTACATCTTGAATAAAGTGTGTGTGCACTTCATAGTTTGTAACTAATTTACATTTTTTTCATATAGTTCAATAATTGTCACCCTGTATAAGGTTTTGCTATAAGGTGGCCAAACAGAGGGCGGTCCAGTAAGATGTGGGCCATCACCATATGGACATCACATTGACAGTGGGCTGGATCCTCACATCATAGGATGTGACCATGAGTCAGCCACATGTGGCCAATGCTAGTCGAAAAGAGAACAGCAGAATCCCTGAGAGGAGCATGAAGGGAAGACTTTCATAATTTGTTTGGAGGAACCAAGGAACACTAATCCATATTCGAAGCCTCCAACAACTGATGGCAGGCAGTTCATTGAAAGTCTGATTATGGTACCCCAATCTTCAAAGTCCACATCTTGGTAGCACACTTGGCCAACCAGTCAGCATGTTCATTCCCTGGGATTCCACTGTGACCAGGGATCACAACTGGGTGGAGATCACACAGGAGATTCTGGATAGTCATAGCTAATACTTGTTGAAGTTAGCATCTATCAATAGCCTCAAGACTAATCAGGGAGTCCCTGGCAATTAAGGACACCTCACTGATGCTGGAACTAATGTGACTGAGAGCTCAAGTGATAGCCACTAATTCTGCAGTGAATACACTGCATCCGTTCGGCAGGGACCAGTTCACTGCACCTTGCATGTGTGGTGACAACATTGGTTCATCTGTTGACCATGGAGTCATTGGTGTATACCACTTCCAAATCCAGTACTGCATCAAGAATAGCCACGAGCAGGCAGCGAAAAACCATGGGGGTTAACAGAGTACAGAGTAGGTTGGTTGGTTGGTTTGGGGGAGAGGGGGGGGGGGGGGGGGGGGGGGGACCAAACTGCTTGGTCATCTTTTGGTCCAAAGAATAGGCCGACTTAGATCCAAGGATTGAATACACACCATGGGGCCACACACAATTGCTACCTGACAAGAGGAGTGGGGGGAAGTTGGAGTTCAGAGCAGAGACACAGTATGCGAACAGTGATTGTGATTCCACTCCTCAGCCTCTGTTGTGGGGGGGAATCTCCCTGCTAAGGGGAGCAGCAAATGTGTATCACATGTCGAACAGCAGTTGTCTGCACATGATATGTAGTGAATGGACCGCAGCCTCCACAAGAAGGCTACTCACAGGACTGGGCCAAAAGCCACCTGTTGCAAGATAGAACCCACAATGGTGTATAAGGTGCATCATTCTCAATGCTGAGCCATATGCCAGACTCCCATAGTCATGGCACAACAGGGTCAGAGCTCCGTAAAGCCACCAAAGTGTAGAGCAGTCTACACCCCAGCTAGTGTTACTGAGGCAGTTAAAAGTATTAAGGTGTGACCAGCATCTTCTCTTAAATTGGTGAAGATGGGGGAGCCATGTCGATTTGGCATTAATACCAGTTTCAAAAAGTGATAAGACTCCGCTGCATTGACAAACTGGTCACTGAGGTAGAGTTCTGGTTGTAGACAGACAGCATGATGCAGACAGAAGTGTATAACTCATGTCTTGGCTGCTGAAAACCGGAAGCCATGAGTGACAGCCCAGGACTATGCCCTACAGTCAGTGTTCGACAACAGTCACAGTGAAGGAACAATAGTAAATACACAAATCATCAGCACACATGGAGGGTGACACCATAGGCCTTCACAGCTTCAGCTAGGCCATTGATAGCCACTAGAAAAAGGGTCACACACAATAAATAGCCCCTTGTATATGGGGTGTACTGTGGCAAGCATTAACATGAACCCAGAAAATAGGGTATGTCAAGAAGTTCCAGACAAAAATTAGGAGGGGGCCCTGGAGACTCCACTCACATAGGTTAACAAGGTTGTCATGAAACCATGTGGTGTCATAAGCCTTTGGCAAGTCAAAGACAACAGTGATAAGATGTTGATGTCAGGCAAAGTTGACCAGATAGCAGACTCCAGGCAGACCTAGTAGTCAGAACTAGAATGCCATTGATGAAAACCACCTTGTGACTTAGCCAAAAGAATCTGAGACTCAAAGTACCAACAAAGCCACCAGCACACGATATGTTCGAATAATTTGCAGAGTACATTAGTAAACTGTCAATCTCAAGGGGCGTTAACTTGATTTCAGTACCAAGATCTCACACTTTCTTGCCTCTGAAGTGGGACCTCATCTTTGCTCCACAAATGGTTGAAAATGGCAAGGACATGATGTTGGCAGACCAGCGATAGGCTTCTGATCATTTAGCTGTGGATGCAGTCTGACTCTGGCACTGTGCCGCAGCAAAGGTCTAGACACTGATGAATTCCCTCTCACCGAACGGAGCATTATATGGCTCTAGGCGATGAGTAGTGAAAGGTAACTGAATCTGCACCACCCACCATTTGAGGACATCTCCGCTTAGAGATGGGGGGGGTCCGCGTGGAGATGGGTGTGGGATCCGTTTGGAGATGGGGGGTCCGCGTGGAGAGGGTGGGGGGGGGTCCGCGTGGAGATGGGTAGGGGGGGGCCGCGTGGAGGTGGGTGGGCCGCGTGGAGGTGGGGGGGCCGCGTGGTGATGGGGGGGCCGCGTGGTGATGGGGGGGCCGCGTGGTGATGGGGGGGCCGCGTGGAGATGGGGGGGGGCTCGCGTGGTGATGGGGGGGTGCGTGGAGATGATGGGGGGGTGAGTGGGGATGATGGGGGGGTGCCGCGTGGAGATGGGGTGTGCCGCGTGGAGAGGGGGTGTGCCGCGTGGAGATGGGGGGACCGCGTGGAGATGGGGGACCGCGTGGAGATGGGGGGACCGCGTGGAGATGGGGGGACCGCGTGGAGATGGGGGGACCGCGTGGAGATGGGGGGACCGCGTGGAGATGGGGGGACCGCGTGGAGATGGGGGGACCGCTTGGAGATGGGGGGACCGCTTGGAGATGGGGGGGCCGCGTAGAGATGGGGGGGTCCGCGAGGAGATGGGGGGGTCCGCGAGGAGATGGGGGGGTCCGCGAGGAGATGGGGGGGTCCGCGAGGAGATGGGGGGGTCCGCGAGGAGATGGGGGGGTCCGCGAGGAGATGGGGGGGTCCGCGAGGAGATGGGGGGGTCCGCGAGGAGATGGGGGGGGTCCACGAGGAGATGGGGGGGGTCCACGTGGAGATGGGGGGGGTCCACGTGGAGTTGGGGTGGGGGGTCCGCGTGGAGTTGGGGGGGGGCCGCGTGGAGTTGGGGGGGGGTGTCCGCATGCTGTTGGGGAGGGGGGGGTCCGTGTGGTGGTGGGGGGGAGGCTGCATGGAGATGGGTGGGGATGGGGGGTTTACACCCCCCCCCCTCCCCTCCCACCTTGAACTACATATGAACCTTGCCAAGGTGGGGTTACTTGCGTGCCTCAACGATGCTATCAATACTGTAGAAACAATCATAACGGAGAGGCCAGACAAATGTGGTTCCTGAAAAACACAATAGCCTTTTCATTAGTTGCAGGGGACAACAATCTGGATGACTGACTGATCTGGCCTTGTAACATCTGCCAACTTGGCATTAATGTGTTGGTACTGCGAACAGCTGAAAGCTACAGGAAATTACAGTCATTACTTTTCCCAAGGACGTGCAGCTCTACTGTATGGTTAAATGATGATGGCATCCTTTTGGGCAACATATTTCGGAGGTAAAATAGTTGCTCATTTGTATGTCGATGCAGTGACTAATCAAAGGGATGCTGTCCCCAGTAAAAACAAAAATGGCTTTCTATGGGCCGGAGCATGATTCATTAATCGGGCAGGTAGGTTAGAAAATTTAGAATAGGAAATGGATATGTTGACGTTAGATAGAATGGGAATTAGGGAAGTCTGGTGGCAGTATGAATAGGAATTCAGGGCACGTCAGTTACAGGGTTATAAATACAAAATCAAATAGGGATAATGCAGGAGTAGGCCTAGAAATGAATAAAAAAAATAGGAATGTGAATAAGCTGCTCTAAACAGCATTATCATAGTCCAGATAGATAAGAGGCCAACATTCACCACAGTTGAACAAGTTTATGTGATGCCAACTAGGTCTGCAGATCAAGAAAAGTTTGAAATAAAAGTATGATAAGATAAAAGAAAGTATTCACACAGTTAAGAAAGAGGAAAATTAAGTTGTGATGGGTGACTGAAATTCGATAGTATGATAAGAAAGAGGATAAAAAACAGTAAGATAATATGGACTGGGGCAAAGGAATGAAAGAGGTACCTGCATGGCAGAATTCTGCACAGAGCACATTTTAATCAATGCAAGCACTTGGTTTAAGAATCGCGAAAAAGTATGTACATGTGGAAGACAGGTCGAGACACTGGAATGTTTCAGACTGATTATATAATGGTAAGACAAATTTTGAAACCAGAATTTAAACTGTAAGACATTTCTAGGGACAAATATGGACTCTGACAATAATTTATTGGTTATGAACTGTGGGTTAAAACTGAAGAAACTGCTAAAATGTAGGAAATTAACGAGACAGAACTTGGTTAAGTTGAAAGAATCGGGGCTTATTGAGAGTCTCAAAGGGAGCATTAGTCAACAACTGACGTAAACAGTGAAGGCAGCACAGGATCAAGTACATAAAAAGATGAAGCACAGCTCTTTCAGAACTGAATATTTTCTAGAAGAAGAAAAATTTTCTTTTGTGCTGTAATGCTGTTGGGTGACTTTTTAATGATTTTAGACGCAAGATTTATGTAAAAATATATACCCATTTTCAAAATAAAAATATGAACTCGTTTTTAAAACACACTTTGAACACTTGGCATCTTCTTATGGACTAAAATAACTAATTTTGACATATTCACTGTTGTAATAAACTGATCACTCAATAATTACCATGCAATACAACAGTAATAATAATATTAATTTATGTAGTGGAAAATAGGTAACCAAACACTTCTGTATATTCTGGCAGTCACAAGCTACTGACTAGCTGATATTTTTATAGTGAAACAAACAGTTGGCAGCACTTGTACATGATCACAAGATTGAACATTCACAAATACGTACATGTTGTTTCCACTGGGGAAAAATATTTCTGTTCCATCTAAGAGAGATAGAAAATTTAATGTACACAATTGTAACTAGTGGGTCTATGAGCCTAGTAGAAATCCTTGGACATCCCAAGAAATAGTGAATGTAATTGGTGAAAGGAGGAAAACATTAAAATACTGCAAATGAACCAGGTGAAAGGGAATACAGATGCCTAAAGCCTCAGAAAGTGTGAAATGGCTAAGTAGGAATGGCTAGTAGACAAATGTAAGTCTATAAAAGCAGGTATAATTATGGGAAAGAGAAGCAGCTGAATGAATAACAAGATGACGGAAAACTGTACAAAGCAAAGGAGGACAAGGTGAAAGAAAAAAGGGAAATGAACTTGAAGGCAATATCGTATGGAAGAGAAATTACACGAACATGAGATCAGAGATATGTTAATGCAAGAAGAATTTGGCATTGAACTATCCATTTCATAAGTCATGATTGCAAAATAGAGATATAAATTGGTTATAGAAGAATGGAAAAACAAGTAGATGCCAGCCTCAAGGAAGATGAATTAGAGTTTTGGAGAAATATAGGAAAACACAATCATACTGACCCTATAACTTATTCGAAAAGATCGGTTAAAGAAAGGCAAACATATGTTTGTGGTATTTGTAGACTCAGAGAAAGCTTTTGACAATGTCAACTGGAATACAATCTTTGAAATTCTGTTGGTAGCAGAGGTAAAATACAGAGAGCAAAAGGCTATTTACAACTTGTACAGAGACCAGATGGCAGTTATGAGTCGAAGGGCACGTAAAGGGACATTGGTTGAGAAGGCAGTGTCACATGATTATAGTCTATCCATGATACTATTCAATCTGTAAACTGAGTAAGCAGTAAAAGGGATCAAAGAAACATTTGTAGAAGGAACTGAAGTTCAGGGAGAGAAACAAAGGCTTTGATATTTGTTGACAACACTGTAATTCTGTCAGAGACAGCAAAGGACTTGGTAGAGCAGCTGAATAGTGGACAGTTTCATAAAATACGAATATAAGATGAACATCAACAAAAGCAAACCAAGGGTAATGTAATGTAGTTGAATTACATTACGTAGTGCCATGGGAATTAGATCAGGAAATGGGATACTGAAAGCAGAAGATGAGTTTTGCCATTTGGGCAGTAAAATAACAGAAGATGGCTAAAGTAAAGAGGAGATAAAATGTAGACTGGCAATGGCAAGGAAAACGTTCCTGAAAATACAAATTTAAATATTAGGAAGTCTTTTATGACAATATTTGTTTGGAGTATAGCTCCGTACAGAAGCAAAATGTGGATGATAAGCAGTTCAGACTAGGAGAGGAAATGAGACTTTGAAATTTGGTCTAAAAATGAATGCTGAGGATTAGATGGGTAGAGGAAGTACTGAACAGAATGGGAGATAGCAGAAATTTGTGACATAATTTGGCTAAAAGACAAGATCAGTTGATAGGACACATTCTGAGACATCACTGAATCATCAGCTTAGTAGTGGAATGAAGCAAGAATGGTAAAAATTGTAGAGGGAGACGAAAAGATGACTACAGTAGGCAGGTTCAAATGGATGTAGGTTGCAACAGTTATTTACAGATGAAGAGGCTTGTAGAGGATCAACGAGTGTGGACCACAACAACAACACATCATTGGTTGCTGAGGACCGAACATATCATCCAGACCTGAAACAATAGGAGGGATAGGTACTTTTGGATAAAATGGGTAAGCAACCCTGCAAGCCTCATTCATGGTGTGCTGATAAGATACAATGGCACCAGGTCGGGAAGAATACAGCAAAAAAGTGCTGTTGATGCAAAAAAAGCACTGTGCACTGCAGATTCTACAGTTATAAGTTGGTCTGTGTTAGACCAGAGTGACCAAAAGCCCAGAGTGACTGAAAGCCACTTCAAAATTGTGATAAATGTTTTCTGGGTTCCAGGCACCAACACATTCATCAGTTGACCATTCTTTGAAATAATGAACATACCCTTTTCATTAGTGAGAATGGTCAATAATTAGTAAAAATATGAGGGTCTTTTCCCAGTTTCCAGATAGGAATAATAATAATACCTTCTTGACATTAGGAGGGAACTTCCCTTTTTGTCAAATACGGTGTCACTGCTAATGTGTCACCAATATTATTATTATTATAGTGCATGATAGCAGGCTGAGTTAGTTATCTTGTGTTGGTTCATGTCATTTAGATTTTAGTGGAGGTGAGTTGGTGAGGGGATATTGGGACTAGCAGGTTGAACGAAATGGTCTTCTTGTTTGAAGTTAAGACAGTAATCGGAGTGCTAGGTACAGGAGAAGATAAAGGATATGCATGTGTTCATTTGTGATCAAGAATAAGTTGCTTTCCAATAAGATAGGTTTTGATTTAGCTCTGGTGTCTGAAGAATTTATTGTTCCAAATCTCTAAAGTAATGAGTGACTTGATATTTGAATATTTGGTAATTACTCCTCATGCATTAATACCCTATACAAGTCAAGTGTTTATGTTAACAACTCAGCAATTACCTGGACACCCATTAATTTTAGCTCATTTTACAACATCTCTCTCAATCTCCTTGGGTTAGTTACTTATAGTCTCCTTTCGGGATCTGACCTCCATTTTTTTCAATTTCACAGAAGTATGGATCATCTGCGGAAGGGTGTGCACAATATGTCTATTGTACAGTGTGATTCCCTGTACCTACTATTAGATGAATTTATATTCACACTTTCAATAAAGAGTGGCTGCCAATACTCTCACGGCTGCAGCCCCTTCATAACACACAGATCACACTGCTGATCCCTTAGCTGTAACCTCTCCATGTATGACAAGGAGTAGGCACCTGTCCAATGAGTGGCACAGGACTATGGGTAAAGGCTATTAAGCCACAAAGCCTTTGCTAAGGCAAGGTGGCAACCATAAGGAGAGCCTCTAACAGGAGTGACTCGCATCAGGGCAGATGATCCGCAATGAAACAAATCAAATTTATCAATACTGGTGGCTGTGCCAACACAGTTGTCTTAGCATTTAGAAAGTAAGATTTAAATAAAGGGTTTTGGAGATGAACAGTTTGCCCAGTTCTTGGTATGCTCCAGAACTGATGCTGAATCTTTTGCAACAATGAATCCACTGTTTTTCAATAAAACTATTCCATCACGAATTAATGGACAAAGAAATGTACACTGACCTAGAGCAGAGTGGAGCTTTCATCGTAGCTTGCAATGGAAAGGTTTTAACTAAGGAAGTTATGGTCTCGGTAATAGGTATGGTGTCAACCCCTATTTCCTCTTTGTGTGAGACGATTCAGATGATAGAGGTTTGGACACATGTTGTCCTACCATACTAATTGGGATATTTCTTGGATGAGTAGAAGGAAAATATGAGGGCAGATGTTGGGAACAATTCCCTACATGTGTAAATTGCCCAGAAAATCAACACCCTAATCCACCAACATGTTGAGTTTCCAACATGAAGACGAAAATCCACAAACATACAACCTAGAGCTGACTATCTATCAAATCAGCATGCTAAGAAAAAGTCTGAACAACTCCAAGCAATTAATATGACATCAAACTTTGCAAATGTTGTGTTAAAATAGACAAGTAGTGTAATGACAATGTTTCAGAACACCAACTCCTGGCACCAGTCACATGTCAATGCACGTACTTCAACCGGGGGAAATGGACATCAGTTCCCTTGACCCCTAAACTCACAGCACTGGCTGTAACCAACTGATCAACACTGTCGGAAATGTCTCATTGTCCTTTCACATCACTAGGGAAGTGGATGGATACTTGGCAAGGTGAGACCCCCCCCCCCCCCCCCCCCCCGTCCTAAGACTAACAGACAACAGTCTACCACCAACTACTGGCTGAAAGTCACAGCCCATGGATCACAGAAAGGAATGGTCCCATTCTGTCCCAGAGGTCAAGATAGGAAAATCCTCATGGGAACTTGGAAACTGAAACCTCACACGGAAAAAAAAATAAAAAATAAAAAAAAATTGAAAATTAAACATAATGCTGTGACACCACCCACAACCCCCCCAGGCCTCCCCTTCCCGAGAACAAGCCTATGGGTAGTGATGATGAACCACACATTGAGGTTGAGCACACCAGAACAGCAAAGTAGTTCATACTCCCATTTCCCCTTCGCTGCTTTCTCAGTTCACAATCTGATGTTCCTGCAATGGAATTGTAACAGCTACCTTCACTATCTGGCCAAATTCCATCAATTAATGGCTACTTTGGCGTGGCACTCCAGAACACAGTCCTCAGAAATCTAACTCCCTACTATTAAAAATTATGAATCCTATAGTAAAAATCAAACATTGGTAACTTCAGGTTGGAATATCAACAATGTAAGAAAAGATAGATTGCTACTTATCATAAAGATGACACGTTAAGTTGCAGACAGGGACAATTAGAAGACAGTTACACATTAGCTTTTGGCCACAACCTTCATCAGGAAAAGAAACACACACACACACACACACACACACACACACACACACACACACACACATATTCATTCACACAAGCAAGCACACCTCACGCCCAAATGCCCAACATCTCTGGCAGCTCAGACCATTGACAACTGTCTGTGGTCCCAGTCAGATAGAATCTTTTTACGATCACTGGTCTCACAATGTGTTACATGTCTGAGAGTGGCAAACCAGTCCTCGTAAACACGTTTGTAAGTCTGCATCCTTGTAAACACTTTTGAGAGTCTGCACTGATACACCAAGATTTCAGGCAACTTCATTTATGGTGTGGTCATTGATACATCCAAACATAATAGCTTGCTTGTGTGAACGAATGAGCTAAAGTTTAAGTATCCTTTAATTGTGCCTGTCAGCACCTTCTATATTTACGGTAAGTAGCAATCTATCTTTTCCTTAGACTGTTGAAATCCTATAGTAAAAGTCACATTAACACTGAGAGGACATCTGGAGAGCCTGAATGCTCATACACCCACAGACTTTCAGTGAGCAGGTGCAACTAAACATTGCATTAGAAGCTGTAGCTGTTTGTGTCCATCCATTAGGGTAATAGTATGTAACATCTGTCTACCCCCACACAGATGCAACTCATATCACAAGCTGTGGAACTAGTGAAAGAGCTGCCTCCACCCTGCATCTGGCATGGGGCAGCAAAAAGAGACCTAGCAGGGTACAAGTAATACAGCTAATAAATGCAGAAGTGAAAGTCTGCCTACTAAACACAGAACTATAACACAATTCAGCCTTAGATATTGTAAACTGCAGTCTGAGCATGTCACCCTTGATCCAGTACACTGTCGATGACGACCTCCTCTGGGATAGTGACTACTTGCCTCTCACTCTTTCTTTCTCAAATTGCCAAACAATGGAATACACTGCTCCATGTTGGTTGCTTCAGAAAGCCAACTAGTAAGCTTTCACCTCCAATCTTCTTTTGAAGCCAGTCAGAGATGAATACTGAAGTTGTAGCACAAGAAACTATTGACACAATCATACATGCTGCAGAATCAATACCCTATTCCTCAAGGCCCCTCCCCCTTCTCCCCTCTGGCAGAATCCCAAGCCCCAGTGGTCTGAAAAAATAGCTGCAGCTGTCAGACAGCATAGACAGTCATTGCAAAAACTCAACTCCATCCTTCTACAGAACATTTAACAGATTTCAAGAGACTTTAAGCTAAGGCAAAGTTTTTAATAAAAAGCGGAATGTAGAAAGTAATGGAAACATTATGTATCATCTACAAGTGCC
Source organism: Schistocerca serialis cubense (assembly GCF_023864345.2). Lineage (NCBI taxonomy): Eukaryota > Metazoa > Arthropoda > Insecta > Orthoptera > Acrididae > Schistocerca > Schistocerca serialis. The sequence continues at coordinate 138,901,783 of NC_064642.1, read as the reverse complement.
CCACGCCCCACTGTCTCAAGTATGGACTATCCTACATAGCAAATGCAACCAGCAACTGCACACAGTAGTTTTTGGCATCTCCCTCAATGGTGATAAACATACTCAAGCCACGGGCATTGCTCAATGTTTCAAGGCAAACTTCGCTGAAGTGTCTGTATGCAGTTACTACCAGCCCAGTTCCCTCACCGGGAAATACCTGATACAACAAAACTACTTATTTTTCCATCTGCAAGGCCTCAAATCATACAATGTTCCATTTAATGAATTGGAGCAGCATTTTCGAAGGGTGTGAAAACACAGATCCAGGATCTGACAAAAACCACATTCAAATGAAGGGTAGCTGTGCAAAAGGGTAGCAGCTGTGCAGAGGGGTAGCAGCCATGGAGAGGGGTCAAGTGTAGACACGTAGTTGTGTAGAAGTGGAGCTTAGAGTGGGAGTTGGGTGGAAAGTTGCAGTGGAGAGAGGGGGAGGCAGGGGGATGAGGAAGTGTTAAAAGGGATATGTGGGAGGAGGACGGTCAGAGAAAGAGAGACTGGAAGTAGGACGAGGAGTGGTGGGGAAAGGGGTAGTCAGGGAGGGTTAACTATGGACAGGTCTTTGGATTAAATTTATATTTGTCAACCTAAGGCCTAGGCCCTACAGCAAGTATGTTGCCCCACCCCTTTAACATGAGGAAACTCCACACTGGTAACATCTTTAATATTTTATTGTTTTTGTTTTTACAGTAATGTGTAAGACTTCTGAAGCTCAGAAGGAATAAGATACTATGACTCATTCCAAAAATGTAGTGTGAGAGATAGTACAGCTTCTACTGTCAGGTGAAGAACTGATAACCTTTTCTGAAAAATTTGATTTTTTATTACTGATAATTTTTCTTGAAAAATTTGATTTTTTATTGCAGAATACATTTCAGTATGAGCTACAGATATTCATGACAAAAGTTAAGAGAAAAATTAAATTTTTGCATGATATAACAAAAGAAGAAACATGATATATAAGTATTATGTTAGTTATAGGTTATTCTTGCAAATTCACAGTCTATAGTCCATCTCAGGGAAGGTCTTTTATTGTAAGCTATAAAAACATTTATTTGTGACAAGGGAGGCAATTTATAAAACCTCTAAGCCATTACGTTGAGTGACATCATATGAAACATTAAGAAGACTGTTCCATGTGGCTCACTGGCATAAAAGACACTTTTCATAATGTAATTTGAGAGTCCTTGATGAATATGGTTTACAAAGACAAAGTTTGTTAATATCAGCAGTGAAATTTATCATTAAAATACACACAATATGCGTAAAATGTTTCTTGCCAAAGCTCAAGCACAGCTTCTCCATCACAAGCCTGCTACAATATTGGACATCATTGGTGCAACCCATTCCAGTTTCGCCCGACTGTCAATGAAAATAACGCAGCGCGAGGCAGTGTGTTTTACATCTCAGTGCATCCCTGCCCAGCTACGATCTGTTCAGTGTGTGACACACAGTACAAACACAGCAAAACTCATTTCAACATACCTCCTTCTTGGCCTGTAGTTCCATCCTGACTTCACGAAGAGCCTCAACACCTTCCAAGTCACCTTCTCCCATAGAAAGAGCAGAAACCAAAAGCCTGGTTGCATGCAGGTAATGTTTCTTTGACAAATGCATTTCCAGCTTTGAAGGAACCTCCCGAAGCTGATCACTAGGAATAAGCACAAAATGTTAGCAGTAATATAAGCCCAAATGTAATAGTGGAAAACAAGAGGATGAATGAAATACACTGATTGCTTCAAATCGAGCATTATCAGTGTGACCTTTCTTGGAGTACTTTTGCTGCAATTCACTCCCATCCACAACAAAGTATTTACATTCCACAGAAATCAATTTAACTTTTCTTTATCTGTACATTCACTTTTCTTCCCTTTAACAGCTCAGCCCCACCTACAGAGTCTTTTTCCATAGTCTTTCCTACTACCCAATATTGCTCTGCTCTCAATGACAGTATTCATCCATTTATCTTATTCAGAATTGTCTCCATATCTTCAACTGCAGTTACACCTCAAATTAAGATTCTACACAGTTATTCTCTCAAAACAAACTATGAAATTTCCAAAGTCTTTTCAGAATACCACCTGGGTATTCATTTCAAATTCTGAAATATCCTGTATTAATTTTTTTATCATCCCATGGGATTATCTGAATCAACTATACTTGTTCAGAAAATGAGTTATATTGTCCACAGCAAGCCAATAAAAAACAAAACAACGTGAAACAAATGAAGTCTTCCTGCAGTACATAAACATGATCAATACATCAGAGGAAAGGACTTAAACTACCGTGAGGAACTCCTGTACAGAAGAGAGCATGTCACATGGAATCCACACTATGTGTATTTAAATGTGTCAGGTTGAAAACTCCTCTGTTTTTCTGTATTAAAATGGAATTGCAGAATGAAGTACATCTTCTGTAAGTACTACGCAAGTGCAAACTGTTATTATGTCTGGTCTTTACTGACTGAATGTGTTGATAATGTCTTCTAAAATCATACCTGAAAGTATTTTAACTGGAATGGCATAACTAGAATTCTGAAATGACTGAACAGTCACAACCTTAAGTTCATGAACATTTACAAAAGACTGCTCTGATAGCCCCAATGTTGGCTAAGAATATCTTCTGTGAAAACACAAACCATAGTATGATACCTCAGAGTATGACAGCATAGAATGTAACAAAGAAAACAAGCAAGTTACTGCACACATGATGCTAGCATATTGCACCTATGACGCCAGCTGTGAAGGTGTTTCTAACATAATATTGAAATACAGTATTCTGACGATTTGATAGGAATGCCCTTAAGCTCTCTATGTTGCCAATCAATGACTCAGGACATTTCAGACAGGCTTAAATATGCTGCAATGACCCCCACTTTTTTTCAAGTGACCTATGATAGAATATTGGCACATTTATCTGAGCAGAGCTAGTTAGCTGGCTCTCCATTAGGCATTTGTAAAGAATTCTGCATAGAAAAAAGAATACAACATCTACATCTACACACACACTCCACAAGCCATAAATGGTGTGAAGGGAAAACGACTTTCTATATACCACTGTAGAGCTCAAATTTCTCTTATTTTGTCTTCGTACTCTTTACACAAAATGTACATTGGTGGCAGTATAATAGTTCTGCAGTCAGCTGCAAATACCAGTTCTCTAAATTTTCTAAATGCCTTTTTGCGAAAAGAATGTTTCTTTCTTCCAGGGAACCCCATTTGAGTTCATGAATCACTTCTGTTTTACTCATGTTGATTGAATCTCCCAGTAACAAATCCAGCAGTAGGCATCTGATTGCTTTGACCTCTCACTTTAATACAACCTAGTGGGAGTCCCAAACACTAAAGTAGTAATCAAGAATGGGCCATGAGCTACACTTCCCTGTAACCTTCCCCTCACAATGAAGTCGCCCATTTGCCTCTCTTACTACAATGCTTAAGTGCTCATTACATTTCATATCAGTTTGTCATGTTATGCCTAGGCATTTAATTAATGTGACTTTGTCAAGAAACACACCACTACTACTGTATTCGAACATTACAGAATTGTTTTTAAATAATGGAGACTCCAAGTGGAAGTATAAAAGTGTAGGAAAAGACAGATTGCTACTTACCACAAAGACAAGACACTTACACAAAGCTTTCTGCCACAGCTTTCATCAGCAAACAAAAAACAGAGAAACACACACCATTCATGCACACAAGCAAGCATACCTCATGCACACATTACTGCCAACTCCAGCAGCTCAGGCCACAATGCAATTATCATATGGAATGGAAGCAGCAATCTGGAGGGACAGGAAAGGGGAAGGGACAGTAGCCTATGGGTGGGAGAACAGAGGAACACTGTTTGACAGGGTGTGCAGGGACTAGAATGCCAACAAGTGAAGCGTCAGGAGGTTGTGGGTCAAGGGGCTGGGGCCACCCTCTGCTGCAACCATTGAACTGTGGATTTTTTTCTTCTCCCCCCCCCCCCCCTTGGTATTACTACCAACCAGCTGTCCACCATGATCAACAGCCACCACCAAACTGTGTCCAAGAGCAGTAGACTAACCTGTAGCACAAAATACAGCTAGCTGAGTGTATCATGCTTGATTTCAATGGCTGCTTCATTACTCCAGCTATCTGGCTCCCCCTATCCACCAGTAGCCTTCGTAAACTGCACAGATGGGAGTTATCCTTACAACACATTCTCCACTCCCAAAATTATCCCGGCCTCAACCTACAGTAACATACCGTCCTCCACCCATCAGTTTTCACCCTCTGTTCTATCATCTCCCCCTCATTCTTGTCTCCCAGCCTCTTTGTTTGCCACCCCCTGCCAACACACCTGCTGATCTTTTCCTGCTCCTCTCCTTTTCACTGGTCCCCCCACAGCATCCCTCTGTCCCCCCACAAGTACACTACTATACCTTCTCCTTCCTTGCCCCCTTCAGACTGCTGCTGCCATCCGATGTGATAATTGCATTCTGGTCTGAGCTGCTGGAGTAGGCAGTCAGGTACACGTGATGTGTGCTTGCTTTTGTGTATGAATGGTGTATGTTTCTCTGTTTCTCTGTTTCTCTTTTGCTGGTGAAAGCTGTTGCCGAAAGCTTTGTGTAAGTGTATTTTAATGGTGCCTGTCTCCAACTTAACGTGTCTTCTTTATATGGTATGCAGGACTGTATCTTTTCCTAAAGGATTCTTTTTCTATTCATCGCCATTAACTTATATTTTTCTACATTCAGAGAAGCTGCCATTCATCACACCAAATAGAAATTCTGTCTGTCATTGTTACCTTTCCACTGTCATTCAACAACAATATTTTCTTGTACACTACAGTGTCATCAGCAAACGGTTTCAGACTGCAGCTCACCTTATCTGTCAGATGATTTATGTACACAGGGAACAAGAACAGTCCCGTAACACTCCCTTGGTGCACTTATGATGATATTCTTGTCCCTAATGAACACTCACCATCAAGGACAACATACTGGGTTCTATTATTTAAGAAATCTTTGAGCCTATCACATACCTAGTAACCTATTTTGTATGCTCGTGCTTTCCTTAATAGTTTGCAGTGGTGCACTGTGTCAAATGTTTTCTGGAAATCTAGGAAATTGGAATCTGCCTGTTGCCTTTCATCCAAAGTTCACAAAATATCATGCGAGACATTAACATGTATCTCGAATTCAAATACTGGCTGTCTAATGACCAGGATAGGAAATTTCAAAAACTACAGGAGATTCAACATAGTAGGCCTAATATTGCAGTACCAAAAAGTGAGTTCGCATTCCTTCCAAAGACTAGTAATCTGACAAACATTATTTTTTACCAAAAGGAAAAAAAATGTTGTACAAGGCCTCATTCTATAACACTCAGCAGGAACCATCACAACAGAAATTCAATGAACTGATTTCTCATTCAATTTCAGCCCTAGATGGGAATTTACTTCCTACAGACAATAGAGTAATAGGAAAATACTTGACTGTTACCAATGTTGCTACTCATCCACTTCTTCTAGGCATACAGAAAACATTACTTTACGGAAAATAAATAAAATATGCAAGGACAATGGAGCCCTTATCATACAGGCAGACAAATCAATGTCTGCTATAATCATATGACGATATGGTTAAACAGTTTATTGGGGTAAACAACACAGGAAGAAAGTAGATACGACCAAACTGCACAGTAGATTGCTAGCATTAACGAAACAATGAAGGACAAAAAAATCTTTTACAGTACATTCCAAAAAAAGATCAATTATTCCTGTGAATTCCATAAAGCTGGACAAAGATAATTTTCCTATCTGTCATATAATGTATGCCAGAAATGGGCCTGGATATCATTTGAGTTGCTATTGTTAGATCATTTAAATAAGATTTTCAAACACCTGCTGAATTTTAAAATTTCCCATAGAGATGACCTCATTAAAACACTTTCTAGCCTTTTCATCCCTGAAGACAATTCGCTGGTATCCTTTGACATAAAGAAAATGCACTCCGGCATTCCGACTGAACAGTTGTATCAAATAATAAGTAAGAATCTTTTTAAGCACAACAAAAGATCCTGGGACAAAATCAATGAAGCCCTACAGTTCTTCAACCTAATTTTTAGTTATAATTATTTCAAGTTCAGAGATACCACATACATACAGAAACAGGCTCTCACAATGGATCCTCCATTATCCTTCTGCCTTCCAATGTATTGATGACTACATTCGAACATAATATGACATAAAATTTTAAACTATATTCCAAAAAAAAAAAAAAAAAAAAAAAAAAAATAGTGATTTGAGCAACATATAATGATGACATTACTCTATCATAGAGACACTCTTTTCAGAAATATAATAATATTTTGGAGGACTTAAACAGAATACTACACAGTATGCTTTAACATGTGAGTTTCAGACCATGCAATTGATAGCAGCCTCAAATGGTTATGATAACGTTTTTGTATGTAACATTAATAGGGGTATAGTATGAAGGCTCAATATGAATCACATTGTGGCACAATTTTCATCCCAACCAAAGATTGTCAGCTCTCTTACCACAATAGACAATACAGCTTTATCTAAAAAAAAAAAAAAGGGTACCATAGGTATCCTTTCCTTCAAGAGATTTCTGACAGAGTAGGAAAATACCTGGTTTCGAAAATATAGCCACAGCTTATTATATTCCTATGAGTAATGGCCAAAAATTTAGAGAAAAGGAAAGTATGTTGTGCGATAGGTTCAAGTTGTTGGGTATCTATCATGCCTCTTGCCAGAAATGTGAAGACAAAAATATAGGCCAAACTGGCAGAAGTCTTTCAACTCAGTTTAAAGAGTGTACAAATTGCAGGAATTCAGGATCAGCACTAAGTGCGCATTTATGTGACACAAGACATCAGATAACAGACGTACATGAGAGTATGCAAATCATACACGACTGGCCATTAAAATTGCTACACCAAGAAGAAATGCAGATGATAAACGGGTATTAATAAGACAAATAGATTATACTAGAACTGACATGTGATTACAATTTAGGTGCATAGATCCTGACAAATCAGTACCCAGAACAACCACCTCTGGCTGTAATAATGGTCCTGATATGCCTGGGCATTGAGTCAAACAGAGCTTGGATGGCATGTACAGGTACAGCTTCCCATGCAGCTTCAACACGATACCACAGTTCATCAAGAGTAGTGACTGGCGTATTGTGACAAGCCAGTTGCTCCGCCACCATTGACCAGACGTTTTCAATTGGTGAGAGATCTGGAGAATGTGCTGGCCAGGGCAGCAGTCGAACATTTTCTGTATCCAGAAAGGCCTGTACAGGACCTGCAACATGCAGTTGTGCATTATCCTGCTGAAATGTAGGGTTTCGCAGGGATAGAATGAAGGGTAGAGCCACGGGTCGTAACACATCTGAAATGTAACATCCACTGTTCAAAGTGCCGTCAATGCGAACAAGAGGTGATCGAGACGTGTAACCAATGGCACCCCATACCATCACGCCGGGTGATACGCCAGTATGGTGATGACAAATACACGCTTCCAACGTGCGTTCATCACGATGTCACCAAACACGGGTGCGACCATCATGATGCTGTAAACAGAACCTAAATTCATCCGAAAAAATGACTTTTCCCATTCATGCACCCAAGTTCGTCATTGAGTACACCATCGTGGGCGCTCCTGTCTGTGATGCAGCGTCAAGGGTAACCACAACCATGGTCTCCAAGCTGATAGTCCATGCAGCTGCAAACGTCGTCGAACTGTTGGTGCAGATGGTTGTTGTCTTGCAAACGTCCCCATCTGTTGACTCAGGGATCGAGACGTGGCTGCACAATCCGTTACAGCCATGCAGATGCCTGTCACCTCAACTGCTAGTGATACGAGGCCGTTGGGATCCAGCACGGCATTCCGTATTACCCTCCTGAACCCACCGATTCCATATGCTGCTAACAGTCGTTGGATCTCGACCAAAGCGACAAACGCAATCGCGATAAGCTACAATCCGATCTTTATCAAAGTCGGAAACGTGATGGTACGCATTTCTGCTCCTTACACGAGGCATCACAACGTTTCACCATTCAAGCCGGTCAACTGCTGTTTGTGTGTGAGAAATCGGTTGGAAACTTTCCTCATGTCAGCAAGTTGTAGGTGTCGCCAGCGGCGACAACCTTGTGTGAATGCTCTGAAAAGCTAATCATTTGCATATCACAGCATCTTCTTCCTGTTGGTTAAATTTTGCGTCTGTAGCACATCATCTTCGTGGTGTAGCAATTTTAATGGCTAGTAGTGTCCATTCGGAGAATAATAGTAACAACCTTAATATTTTTTAAGCGACTGCAATTTTCCGAGACTTACAAAAACCACCTGAGCTCATCTTAAGGACCAAGACACAACTGAGACACACGAATATTTTTTGGAAATTTTTACTATCTAACCAGATAGCCCATTGTTCTTATTTTTAGACAACGTATTTTGCTTCATGTAAAAACCTTTACTGTTTATAAATTCTTCACTGGTTTTCAAATTGCATGGAATAAAATCCATTATAAATTTTTGTAGTCTGCATGATAAGGTTTTTACTGCATTAGTTTTCTATCCATGCACTGTCCATGTTTCATAGTATTTGCCAACTTAAATTGTAATTTATTTTTACACACAGCACCTTCCCCTCTTTTCATGCTTTGCCATCTCATTGGGTTTTCAAACACCACAGTCAATGTACTTTTCCTCATGGCAGCTTGCATAGGGCTCTAGCTAGTTCAGTGTTCCTTATGGCCATACCTGCATTGCATCCAGCTGATAATTTGGTATGTTTTTATTGGTGCTTGTATACATTTTTTGCATGCTTTGTAGGACTTATTTTATTCTCTCCACACCAAATACTCATTTTATTTTGTTTTAAGGACCTCGACATTTTATTAATTTGACAAATGCTTCTAGCGGGTTTTAATTTATTTACGAAGTGGAGGACAAGGAGAGGTGTCAGAAAAGTGTACAATAATGTTGTAGACACAATTTACGTAAGTATCTAACACACGGCACTATTATACTCCTAACAATATTAAAAATGCAAGTGTAAAAAGGAAACTTGTGAAATACTTCCTTGGTAATCCCTGTTTAGATCAACAGAGGATGCACCTAAAAATTGGCATGAAGCTGGTCGTGGTTTAAAAAAAAACTTTCTATAGCCAGACCAGTGTTTGTCGTCTTCTTATAAAAATGTTTATAGGAATCCCCTGGGCTTTTCTCCAGTCACTTTGAACTTTGCACTGGACAAAAGATTCATGACAAATGCAAGGAAACAGAAGGGGCCATCCCATAGAGTACTCTCTGTAAAACTGAACTGAGATTCCTATTTGTTTTCAACTCATTCATTTGCATCTCAATGCCAGGGATGTCAACTTCTATGTCCTACATATGAGAGACTGTGTGACAGTTGAACAACGGTATGTATAGTGGTGTAACAGGGTGTTCCATCTCTTCCCTGCAGTCAGATGAAAGATGTTCATGTGAAACACTGTTCAGGTAGTTAGAATGTGGGGAATTTCCACTGTGCAGGCTTCAAATTTGGTTTGTGCAGAGACAATGAGAGAAACATGAGCACAGGACATCAGCAACATGCGATGCTGTCAAGAGTGTCCACCTGCTGTGGAGATAGTATTTATACTTTGGCATCAAAGCTTGGCAGTGTTTTGGAAGGCCAGATCAAGCACTGCTACCCACAATGACAACACCCAGACACAGTTGAAAGAAACTGAGGAGAAATGTCATTTTTCTCTCATGTTCTGTTCTGTGATTCATTTTGGATGTGTTGTTCTGAGTAATAAGAGGTTTATCACCTAACATCGTAAACGTTAAATATGAGGACAAGCAAGTACAAGAAAGTTCTCTAAAAAGGCAGTTATGTCATTTCATAGTGAGTTGGTGTAGACTGTAAGGGATCCGTGACGTGATCACAAACATAGTTATTAGTATCTGACACCAAGGTCGATAGCAGACAGGAGTCGATTGACGAGAGCAGAAGGAGGCAGTGCGACAAGTGTCGAGTGAGCGGTAGTACTGGAGAGACGGGCAAGAACGTGGTCGAGTGAGTTGTAAACAGCAAATTCACCGGAGTATGACGAATGAGCGCGTCCCTCCCGATCATCATGGAGTTGACCCCCATCAATACCGATTCACGAGTGATATAAAACCAAAAGTGACAAGTGCCGAATTTCGTGTTTCGCGTCAACCGCGTCAGCCAGCAACAACCATGGATTGCAGTGAGGATTGTTGTGAATGTTAACCATCATCATTGTGTGTGACGAAGTACCTAAAATCAGCAACCTATTAAAGATATAACCGTAACTAAACGTGTAAGGCGAAGGTAGCAACTGCCTCAGAATTTGTGTGTTAGTAGAAAATATATACCAGTTTGTACATCGCAATCTTTGTGGTCCTTAATAATAGACAAACGTTCAATCATTAACTGTTCCGTCTCAGAACAGCCGCACTCGGTTGAAATACCCCCCGAAGCCACAGAAGCCTTTCATCCACTAAGAACATGGTCATATAATCATAATAATTAACTGTTCAAACAAATTTCGGGCTTGCAGCCGGTCGTCGTTCAATACTTCGCACGATATTTCAACTGGGCACCTGCCAGTCATCTTCAGGTGAGCCGTCGCAGACTGGCGATAAAGTTCTCCGCTCCGCAATATATAGCGTACTGTAACTGTTCTGCGCATGCGTCGAAAACTTGATAGTTGAGCCAACACTGCCCGCCGGCCGCGCCCTCGCTGGTGGAATAGCGGAACTCAGTCGCCCTCTGCGTTGCTGTTTGCCACGGCCATCGACGCACTCTGTCGTCTTTGATTTGAGCAAATCGTGGAGATGATGGGATTCCATGCACTGTCCAGCTGGTAGCCGCTGTCACGGTTTAGCAGATTTTCCGCCAGTCGTATTTCTACGGATTCTTTAATAATGGAGTCCCAGAAAGACGTTGCTGTGGACAAAATCATTGTTTTCTCATACTCCATTGAATGTCCAGTAGAAATACAATGTTCAGCAATAGCGGACTTGCTTGGCTGCAAAAGGCGGGTGTAACGCTGATGTTCAGTGCAGCGTTCTTTCACGGTGCGTGTGGTTTGACCTATGTAAGCCATACCACATTGGCACGGTATCTTGTAAATTCCGGCCTTTCGTAGTAACAGATTGTCCTTAACTGATCCCACAAGGTCCGCAATCTTCGATGGTGGGCGGAAAACCACTTTTACCTGAAATTTTCGGAGGATTCTTGCTATTTTAAACGAAGTGTTGCCAACGAAAGGAAGAAAAGCTAAAGATTGTTCCAGCATGTTCTCCTCCTTATTCACTTCCTGCTTCTTAGTTTTAACTGTTAGTGCCCTGTTAATCTGCCGGATGGAATACCCATTTTCGATGAATACTGTCTTTAGATGGACTCAATTTTGCACCTACACCTACAGCACCGCCATTAGTAAGTATTTTGAGTGGTGTTGAAGAAGCTGTACGACTTCTTCCTTTGGATGCCGCAGACGAAATAAGAAGGGAAACTTGCCGTGCTCTGTTGAAGGCTCCTACTCAACGCAGTAATTTAACCTCTGCAGAAAGGGCTGCATTACGAAATCTGAGAGAGGACCCTGACGTAGTGGTATTGAAAGCTGACAAAGGTAATGCAACTGTTTTGTTACCTCGTGGTGTGTATAAAGATAAGATGTATGGTCTGCTAAGTGACTCTACCTATAGGAGGATTGATTACGATCCTACAGGACGTGTGCAACGAAAAACTTCAGCACTATTAAATTCCTCCTCCTTACCGCAAGAGACCATCAAGAGGTTAAAACCACATGGTTGTGTACCTCCAAGACTGTATGGCCTTCCAAAGATTCATAAAGAGGGTCTTCCTCTGCGTCCAATAGTGAGCAACATTGGAGCTCCTACATATGATTTAGCTAAACATCTCGCTTCCTTACTGAGACCTTTTGTAGGCAAGTGCTCACATCACATACGAAACTCAGCTGATTTTATCAGTAGACTGGGGGCTCTTCGTCTTAGCAGTGTAGACCTTCTAGTAAGTTTTGATGTGGTCTCACTTTTTACAAAAGTTCCTCTTGCAGATTCTTTGACACTGATTGGTAACATGTTTCCTGCTGATATCACTGCTTTGTTCAGGCACGCACTTTCCTCAACTTATTTTATGTTTAATCAAGAATATTTTGAACAGACTGACGGTGTCGCCATGGGTAGCCCCCCCTCTCCTTTGGTCGCCAACCTTTTTATGGAGGACTTTGAAGAGAGAGCGCTTGAATCAGCTGCCCTAAAGCCAACAGTTTTTTGGCGTTATGTGGATGACACTTTCATAGTGTGGCCTCATGGAGAAGATAAATTAATGGAGTTTCTACATCACCTCAACTCCATTCATAGCAACATCCTGTTCACCATGGAAATAGAGAAAGATGGTTGTTTGCCTTTCTTGGATGTCCTGGTTCGAAGGAAGAATGATGGTTCTCTAGGGCATTCAGTTTACCGGAAACCCACTCGTACTGATTTGTACCTGCAAGCATCGAGTTGCCATCACCCATCGCAAACCATGAGTTTGCTTAAAACGCTTGTTCATAGAGCTCATACTGTCTCAGATCTAGATAGCTTATCTCAAGAACTCGCCCATCTAAAGACAGTATTCATCGAAAATGGGTATTCCATCCGGCAGATTAACAGGGCACTAACAGTTAAAACTAAGAAGCAGGAAGTGAATAAGGAGGAGAACATGCCGGAACAATCTTTAGCTTTTCTTCCTTTCGTTGGCAACACTTCGTTTAAAATAGCAAGAATCCTCCGAAAATTTCAGGTAAAAGTGGTTTTCTGCCCACCATCGAAGATTGCGGACCTTGTGGGATCAGTTAAGGACAATCTGTTACTACGAAAGGCCGGAATTTACAAGATACCGTGCCAATGTGGTATGGCTTACATAGGTCAAACCACACGCACCGTGAAAGAACGCTGCACTGAACATCAGCGTTACACCTGCCTTTTGCAGCCAAGCAAGTCCGCTATTGCTGAACATTGTATTTCTACTGGACATTCAATGGAGTATGAGAAAACAATGATTTTGTCTACAGCAACGTCTTTCTGGGACTCCATTATTAAAGAATCCGTAGAAATACGACTGGCGGAAAATCTGCTAAACCGTGACAGCGGCTACCAGCTGGACAGTGCATGGAATCCCATCATCTCCACGATTTGCTCAAATCAAAGACGACAGAGTGCGTCGATGGCCGTGGCAAACAGCAACGCAGAGGGCGACTGAGTTCCGCTATTCCACCAGCGAGGGCGCGGCCGGCAGGCAGTGTTGGCTCAACTATCAAGTTTTCGACGCATGCGCAGAACAGTTACAGTACGCTATATATTGCGGAGCGGAGAACTTTATCGCCAGTCTGCGACGGCTCACCTGAAGATGACTGGCAGGTGCCCAGTTGAAATATCGTGCGAAGTATTGAACGACGACCGGCTGCAAGCCCGAAATTTGTTTGAACAGTCAATTCGCCGGGAAAATTTTAAAATTCACATAATAATTAACTGTTTGGCGGCTTCTGTAAATCACACAAAACCCAATAAAGGAATTTAAACGGGGGTGTTTCAAGATGTGAGCTCTCTTACAGCTCTCAATCCTCTGCAGGAGGCAAATGAGTAATATGGTACATTCGTGGCACTGTACAGCAGCAGCAAATCTTAAATAAGGTAAAAATGCTCATGATCATCATCAGGGTGACAGACCATTAAGGACCATTGTTGACTCAGTTAAAAGCAAGAACCTGATCCATAAATACTTCAGTCTGTATAATCTTTCTGCAAGAATGCTTTTTAAATGTGAAATTTAAAGACTTCAACTTTAGTTTTGCTGTCTTCTACTGCTACATCAAATTAGTTAATGAGTGACTGGATAGAATCCTTCGACCCACTTAGTGATTTTATATATGAACAGAATTTTCTATGCTATTCAGCAAGATCCTTTGCTAACGATGATGATGGAAGAAGTTATATGCTTCACGCATTGGACTTTTATAGATGCATGAATTTCCATTAACTTCTACCTGTTGGCATTTCCACGTTCTGTTATGACCAGAGAGTGCAACAATCTCTGCTTTCTTAGCATTTTCCAGATTTCATAATTAAACCAGAGTGGGTCTATTTCATTCTGAATCCACTTACTCGGCACATACTTCTCCAGAGACAATCAGTTTAAACTCTGCCCATAATTCCTCTACATCCATTATGCTGGAACTAAATGATGTCTATTCACTATCTATGTGGGCTGCTAACAATTGCTTTTCTGCTCTCCCCAGCATAAGTATTCCCCTACCCTTCTTGATGGTTTTATTCCAGAAACTGTCTGTGCACACCACCTGAAATGAATTCACAGATGTCCAAGTCTATAGTCAATAGGTTAAAGTTATATCCAGCCAATATTGCACGATATGGGTATCAGTACATTGTAAAGATTAAGTTTCTATGGTTTGGTTGTCTTTTGTGAACATATACCTTGACTCATTCCATATCACAAGAGGTTTTCCTATCTTCAAGTTCAACAAATGCAACTTCACTAATTATCTTGTTCTCTGATCATAAAATGATTCTTTTTCAAGAGAACTTTAAACAAATCTCCACGCATTGCATTCAGTTGCCGTTGAGCAAAGATTTGTTCTCAGTATGACCAGTACTGATTATATGTATTACTATATTTAATGTGCAGATTCTGAGAGCATTTTGTTGTCTTTTCAGAAAGTTCATATAAGTTGGTTGGTTGATGTGGGGGAGGGGACCAGGCAGGGAGGTCATCAGTCTCATCGGATTAGAAAAGGATGTGGAAGGAAGTCGGCCGTGCCCCTTCAAAGGAACCGGGAAGAAATTTGCTTGAAGCAATTTAGGGAAATCACGGAAAACCTAAATCAGGATGGCCGGACACGGATTTCATATAAGTTGTACGTCAATAAGCTAAATATACTGAACAGGCAGAAACACAGGGAATTCAATGTGACTATGTACAAATGTTGCCCACAATTTGAGTATGAAGGTTGTTTAACTAACAGTTCCTGATTCATTATTCTAAATTTTCTTTTTCATTATCAACTTTTGTTATCCAGTCACCCCAAACATAATAATGGATAACAAACGAATTGATATCACAGTTTTTCAAAAATTTAAAAATTCTGATAGAATAACAGTTGTGTATTGGAGGATAGCGTGTAACTAATCAAATGAAAATGGTAATGAGAGATAGGACATTCAAGTGGTAAGGATGAGAAATTGCCAAGCTTTACGCAGGCATGAAAAGAAACACACAAATGTTAAGGCCACAGGTACATACAACTGAGCAAGAGCTCTTATCAATAATTTCTCTCAACAACATTTGGAAGTGTGGTTTTGGCATTACTTGTGTTGCATCAGGTGAATGTTAATGTAGAGGATGATGATAAAAGATTTAATAAAGCAAAATGGGATGGCACATAGACATCAAAACATAACGTTTAATTAAAATTAATCGTATGTTTTACTGTCAAGCACAAGAATGAACTTACATTTGTTCTAAGAGTTCCAGAACATGTTTATGCTCAACTCCCTCAAGCCACAATTTTTTCAGTTCCTCCCTCCGACACCGGAGGAGCATTTTGCAAGCATGTAAGTTTTCTTTAACAGCATGAATTTTTTCTCGTGACAATTGCACTCGGGTAGAGAGCTTTCCAAACAGCTGAATAAAAAAAAAAGAAAATATATACATTTTATGATCATGCGAATTACTTAAAACATTTTTAATACTCTAAATTATACAATTTACAGTTACCTGCATAACACGTGTAAGATCTTGATCATGCAATGAGACAAGTTCATCCAATCTTTGGTCACTTTTCTTGTATTCTCTTTCCAATTTACCCTTTTCTCTGTCTCGCTGTTCATTTGATTCACTTGCAGACAGAGTCCGTATCACTGACATCAATAATCCACTCTGTAATCATTAACCCTTTGTTAAACTTGCAATAATACACAATTAATATATGCTTTTAGTAGCATTTTTAACATTATTACATTCCAAAATTACAAGCCAAATAATACTGAAGCACAGATATCAGCAGAAAACAATAAGTAGAGAATTGCAGGAAACAGTTTCAGAAATTCACTGAGGGAAGTTTTCTGGACACAATAAAGGGTAAGGGCTAGAGAAAGAAAGGAAGAACAATTTGGGGAAAAAACATGCCTGTGGACTAGGGAAGGAGACTGACTCAACCACAAGTCAGAACTGTTTCACAAACATAAAATACCAATTTAATATATAAAGAAAGTATTTTTTTCTGTATGAAGCAGCTGTTGAAATTGGATGTGCTACATCAAGCAGCATATTCAGCAAGTGGGCGGTCAATTTCACTCAAAGGAATGATTTCACAGATCCATTTGTGCAAGTGAACAACATGTTTTTTCAACGTGCCCACACACAACACTTACTTGCTGAACCACAACATAGCTGGTTTCTCCTCCAATGTCTGGTAGGAGATGCCTTTCAGTAAACTGATATACAAAACTGGGTGTGAGTGAGTAAGATCTGTTGAACAGGCAGCATAAAACAAAGTGATCCCAAATGATTCCACATTTCCAGAATGTTTTTAACACAATTTCTCATAAGCAACTTCAAATCAAATTGTGTGCCTATGGAGTATTATCTCTGCTGTAGAACTGGATTAAGGATTTCCTGTCAGAAAGGTCACAGTCCAATTAAAAGTCACTGAGTAAAACAGAAGTGATATCTGGCATTCCACAAGGAAGTGGTACAGGTCCCCTGCTGTTCCTAACCTATATAAACAATTTAGGAAACAATCTGATAAGCCCTCTTAGAGTGTTTGCAGATAATGCTGTTATTTACCATCTAGTGCAGTCATCAGAAGATCAAAACCAATTACAAAATTATTTAGGCAAGATATCTGTATGGTGCAAATAAGGGCAACTGAATCTAAATAATGAGAAGCATGAGATAATCCAAACACATAAATCTAAAGGACTAAAGACAACTAAATACTCGTGGATTACAATTACAAACAAATTAAATTGGAATGACCGTACAGATAATGCTGTTGGGTAGGCAAACCAAAGACTGTGTTTTATTGGCAGAAGACTTAGAAGATGCAACAGGTCTGCTAGAGAAACTGCTTACACTATACTTGTTCATAATCTTCTAGGGCATTGCTGCTGTGGTGTCACTAGGCTTAGGCCTGTCCCACCCCCCATTAAATCGACCAAGACTTATACGAATAATTGTAAGAACAGTTATTATTATTATGTTCTTTAAGTTTGTTTTTGGGTTTTCAGAAATACTGTGGGAAGAAAGTTTATTTATGTTGCAGATAACGTGGAAGACGTTGCCCAACGATCACCACGAAAGTTCGATGTAGCGGCAAGTGGGTAAACAATAAAACGAATGCTGCAAACTACCGCGAGCCATGGAAGAGCCTGGGCCGCGAGAGCGTCGAGCTTCCTAGGTCGTTTTTGGACAATGTCGAAGGAAGAGATATTCTGCTTTCTCTTTGTAAACAGATCGATTGAGTCTTGAAAGGTTCATGTAAAACGTATAGGCGGGTGACACATTAGGTGGGACCTGATGCCTGTAATACTTCCACAGTTATTAAAAAGTTGTTAAACGGCAAAACCAATAGTTCATCATTTATACAGATAAAAAGTAGTAAAGATATAGGAAAGGTGTCAGAACGAAAAGTGATACATCGCTCAGCAACAAAGAAGGAAGTAAACAGCGGGCGTTACGTGGTGCAAACAAATCAACTGATACTAGATAGAATTGGCAGATGAGATCGTCGAAGTTCAAAGAAAAACAGCTCATTTTCTATCACCATGAAATAAGGGAGACAGTGTCACATATGTCATACATGAACTGGGGTGGCAGTCATTAAAACAAAGGCTTTTTCATTATGATGACATCGTTTTATGAAATTTCAGTCACCAAGTTTCTCCTCTGAATGAGGAAATATTTTGCTGAGACCAACCTACACAGAGAGAAATGATCATTGTAATAAAATATGAGAAATCAGAAATCACACGGAAAGATTTAAGTGTTCGTTTTACCCATGCGCTGTTTGGGAGCAGAATGATGGACAAATAGACTGAAGGTGGTTCAATGAACTCTGCCAGGAATTTAATCCTAGCACCACTATGCAGGGGGGGGGGGGGGGGGGGGGCAAAAATTGGCCACAGTATTTGTTTTATTTGTCTAATATATCTAATTGTTGGAGTGAAGAAGCAACGGTATCATGTTGCCGTCATTGTTTTGAAATAGATCTCCTTGTTGTTCAAGCTGTTGTACATTATTCGTAGTTCTGATAAAATGTCTCATCAGTATCAGAGGTTTCTCACAGATGATGAAGAGGTGTCAGCTATAATAGTGAAGGTGATTAAAGTGATCCAGAAGAAGATGATATAGTTGTGACATATGATACTGACACAGCAATTGAAAATGAGTCAAGTTCATGGAGTTCATCCCCTGCTAAACAGCATGCAGTTGCTTCCAGAATCATTGTTACAGCAAAAAGTGGTATGGAATATATTACTGTGCCTCCAAGGCAAGTACACAGGTCAGTACAAAATATAGTAAATTTTCATGAAGTTTTGACGCATGAAGGCTTGACCTCTAGTGTGTCGGAATCTTTCAAAAAGTTTATAACGCCCAAAATTATGAAGATTATTGTGGACTATACAAACCAAGAAGCTCATAACAAGAACTTAAAACTTACAACCATAGAAGAAATGTATGCCTTCATTGGTATTTTGATACTCATGGACACAAATAATGACACTAGACTGCCTCTTGAGGACTTATGGGGAAAAGTAATTGGAAAGAACATCTACATAACTACAATAAGTCATATTCGATGTGGAGAACTTCTGTCCCTGATTCGATGTGATGATCAAGGAATAAGAACTAAAAGATGAAAGCAGGATAAGTTTTCAGAATGAGATTTTCACTCTGCAGCGGAGTGTGCGCTGTTATGAAACTTCCTGGCAGATTAAAACTGTGTGCCGGGCCGAGACTCGAACTCGGGACCTTTGCCTTTCACAGGCAACTGCTCTACCTGCGAAAGGCAAACGTCCCGACTTCAAGTCTCAGTCCGGTACACAGTTTTAATCTGCCAGGAAGTTTTAGGAAAAGTTTTGCCCACTTTGCGAAATTTCCGACAAAACTGACGAAATGTTTGTGAAATACTACATACAAAGTGCAAACGATTGATGAAATGCTCTCCCAATTTCGAGGAAGATGTCCCTCTAGGGTCTTTATGAAAGACAAAATTGGGAAGTATGGCATATTCATTAGGATGCAATCAGATGCACACACTAGGTATGTTCTAAAAATGGAGGTCTATGCAGGGATGGATGAACGATCTGCCGAGGACCGGAGTTAGAAGCCGCAGGTAGGAAGTGGAAGAAATATAACAACAGATTGTTATTATACATCCATAGACCTAGCCGAGGAGCTTTACAATGGTGACAAGTTACAGTAACAGGAAACACATACCAGAACAGCTAAAGAAGATGCAGGGTCAAGAGCTACATTCCTCTAAGTTCTTATTCACAGATCCAAAAACAGGCAACGCACCAGTTACCTTGATTTCATACATCTCCAAACTGAAGCTTACTAAGAATCTCCTACTTCTTTCCACACAACACAATGATAACAAGGTGGATGAGTCGACAGGAATAAGAAGTATAATGTAAGAAGGTTGTATCTGCTAGAATTAGGTCAACAGCTCATTAGGCCAGCTGTGGAAGAGAGAGCAAAGAATATCATGAGTTTATTACAAAAGCCTATCATCTCTGCAATGGAAAGTGTTCTAGGGAAAACACTGCCTAGCATTACTGAAACTGTTCAATCTGTTGAATTTTATTCAAGAGGAAGATGTCACCTCTGTTTGAAGAGTAAAAACTCTAAAAAGGAAAAAGACGAGATGACAAAAGTGTCTATAGTTTATTGCAGGTGTTCCAAGTATGTGTGTTCCACTCATTCTGCAAAAACAATCATATGCAGAGGTTGCGAAATTGAAAGTGAGTGAGGGAAAAACTCAATTGTGATTTCTGACTGATTTTCTGTTTTCTTATTTGTGGATTGCCATTGAACGTTTTTTTATGATTTCTTAATATAAGTCAGATGTATATGAAAGTGTTAGTTTCATGATAAAAATATAATATTTCTCATATTCATTACTTTATTTATTGCATTTGTACATGTTATATGTTATAATGTTCCTGATAACTATGCAAAGTGTGGTGCAACCTAGTAAAGAAATTCCTAGTTCATTAAATAATCAAAACAAAACAAACAAACAAACAAACAAAATGTTAGAAAGTGAAAAGAATGCGAGGTCAATTTTTGCCCCCCCCCCTCTCTTTAGATATCCATGTGACAGATCCAAGTGTTAGGGTTAAGTGTGAGCTGCAGACTAGTCATGTAGATGAAGATGTAGTAACACCCTGCCTCTCCCAGAACCAAACTTCTAAGTACTGCTGACAATTGCATACAAAAGTAATAAAAATAATCCTAGCTTTCAGAATTGTTAGTTCCTATCTCAGCAACTAAGGGTGTGGTGTTGTAGCAAGACTGTTATCTCATTCAGTCATCCTAATTTGGATTTTCTTTAGTACTAGTATTAGTAATTTTATTTGTACAAAGATCACTATACAATGACATAAGGCCTGTCAGCTCAGTACAAGGAAAAACATTTGACGAAATTCATTTAATGAAAGGCAAGGGGCAGATGGTTGCCATGAGCTTTCTGGAATATAATAGAACAGGTTTAGGAAAATAAAAACCTAAATCAAGACAGCCAGATAGAGACTGAGACTATATCCTAATGAATCAGTGGCCAGTGTCTTAATTCTTCATCTGATTATGCTGAACATACAATTCTCTTATATCTGTACACATTTGGAACAAGTTAGCTTAATAACATGAAAACATCTGTCTCTCCTCATTATCCCCTGTACACGACACAAATTTGCAGATGACTTTCAGGCTCTCAAATAATTATAGATAAAATCTGGGATGCTTCCTAATAAATGGAACCTGTCATCATCTTCTTCATTCTCTGTCGATTATTGATAATTTGAAATTAACAACTTACGCAGTCACATTAAATGCTTTACTTTTATTTTATACTGTACGTAATTAATTTCCAGTTAAGGCATGTTTTCTTAATTAGTATTAATTTCAAAAATGGTTCAAACGGCTCTGAGCACTGTAGGACTTAACATCTGAGGTCATCAGTCCCCTAGAACTTAGAACTACTTAAACCTAACTAACCTATGAACATCACAAACATCCACGCCCGAGGCAGGATTCGAACCTGCAATCGTAGCGGTTGCGCGGTTCCAGACTGAAGCGCCTAGAACCGCTCAGCCACCACAGCCGGCTAGTATTAATTTCCCTTAACAATATGTCCCTGTTCATGTGATAATGTAACAAAGGTCCTATGTAGTAAAAAAAGGAATTAAGTACAAGGTTTTACTTTTTTAATGTTTCTACCTGTATATTGGATTATATTTTTTAACAGTAAAATAGTGTTGATGGAGAAACACTATTTAGGAACGTATATTTTACTATATTTAGTATGTTCCCAGCTCGATATAAAGGCATATTACATCACAGGACATCTAACATACACTATGTGATCAAAAGTATCCAGACACCTGGCTGAAAACAACTTACAAGTTCGTGGCGCACTCCATTGGTAATGCTGGAATTCAATATGGTGTTGGCCCACCCTTAGCCTTGATGACAGCTTTCACTCTCGCAGGCATATACTCAATCAGGTGCTGGAAGGTTTCTTGGGGAATGGCAACCCATTCTTCATGGAATGCTGCACTGAGGAGAGATATCGATGTCGGTCGGTGACGCCTAGCACGAAGTCGGCGTTCCAAAACACCCACGTAGGTGTTCTATAGGATTCAGGTCAAGATTCTGTGCAGGCCAGTCCATTACAGGGCTGTTATTGTTGTGTAATCACTCCGCCACAGGCCCTGCATTATAAACAGGTGCTCGATCGGGTTGAAAGATGCAATCACCATCCCCGAATTGCTCTTCAACAGTGGGAAGCAAGAAGGTGCTTAAAACATCAGTGTAGGCTTGTGCCATGATAGTGCCATGCAAAACAACAAGGGGTACAAGCCCCCTCCACGAAAAACACAACCACACCATAACACTAACACCTCCGAATTTTACTGACGGCACTACACACACTGGCATTAGCAAAACCCACACCCTGCCATTGGATCGCCACATTGTGTACCGTAATTCGTCACTCCACACAATGTTTTTCCACTGTTCAAATGTCCAATGCTTACGCTCCTTACACCAAGCGAAGCCTTGTTTGGAATTTACTGGCGTGATGTTTGTCTTATGAGCAGCTGCTCAAAAATGGAATCCAAGCTTTCTCACCTCCCGCCTAACTGTCATAGTACTTGCAGTGGATCCTTATGCAGACTGGAATTCCTGTGTGATGGTCTGCATAGATGTCTGCCTATTAGTCATTACGACCCTCTTCAACTGCCGGCGGGACCGATGACCTTTGCAGTTTGGTCCCTTTAATCTTTAAACCAACCAACCAATCAACAGCCGGCGGTCTGTGTCAGTCAATAGGCAAGGTCGGCCTGTACGTTTTTTGTGCTGTACGTGTTCCTTCACATTTCCACTTCACTATCACCTTGGAAACTGTGGACCTATAAATGTTTCAGAGTGTGTAAATCTCACATGCGGATGTATGACACAAGTGACATCCAATCACCTGACCACATTGGAAGTCTTTGAGTTCCACAGAGTTCCCCCTTCTGCTCTCTCACGATGCCTAGTGACTGCTGAGGCTGCTGATATGGAGTACCTGGCAGTAGGGGGCAGCACAATGCAAAATTTGCTCACTGTATTAGCAGCAAAGGCAAAATCTGGCATAGACATTTCAGCTAAATATAAAAGATTTCCCACTGCCTCCAAGTAAGCTACCTCCATATTTCATCATCTTTTGGCTCTAATAACTTCACACCCTGTGGTAGGTGTAGAAACTGGCTTGCAGTTATTCACGCCAAATTTTTCTGGTTTTCTTTTTGTGTACACTCATTGGTCAATTAACAGCTCTTCTCCATTGTAACTTCTTATGATCTTCACCAAGATACATTTCATTTCATCTAAATCATGCATAAAAAATTCAGATTGAAGTTGTTTCTAAAAACTATTCATTTAACTTTCACTTTTTGTCAAAATAAAAATATCATCAACCAATACATCCAAAATTATAGTTTCTTCGTTATTTTTTCTGCGATATACAGGATGAAGTGAAATTTGCGCACTCGGGCTTCGCAGCACGACTCCTCACATGCCAGCAATAAAAAAATGTCTCTCCCAAAATTTCGTCTGGCAAGTACATCTGGCAGAAAAAGGACGTTAAAGAGGGTGGCAGTCTGGCAACACTGTAACCACATGTATGGTGACTACCTCTGTCAGCACATACTGGTGCAGTGTATAAAGTTTTGGGTTAGCATGCAGGAGGTCGAGGGTTCGATCCTGGGTTGGGGCGCCCTCCCCCCCTTTTTTATTGCTAATTTCATTCTGACGTTTTATTCTGTAATATACACCATTTCTTAGGTCACGCGTATCCTAAATTTACAACATTTTGCAACGCTGAACATAACAAATATGTGGTTACACAAATAAGAAACAGACAGTTGAAACACACAAACTGTCATAGGACAGAATAACTACAAAAACAATATCAGTTTCAAAATGCTAAAGATGACAGCACAGTACAATAACACAACATCTACTTGTCATTTATACTACATGTAATATGAGCGCTCAGATGTCGCACATTAGCAACCAGTGACAATAATGTCCATATTAATGACTGCATGACCTTCACAACAGAATACATTGTCCTTAGAACAACAGATGGCCAAAGCGACCTCCCTCCACATCCAAAAATTGTGCAATTCGCCGGACCATGAAGCTCTGGTCCCTTCGCACCAAAGGTGCATCCACAGTAACAAGAGCAGCATGAACACACGCTACCAATTCTTCCACATTCGTCGGCAGAGTAGATTACATGTGCTCCTTCAGGTTGTAACACAGGGAAATGCATATCCTCCTATTTCCATCTATTGTACTATAAATTTTTTCCTTATTTTGTTACCTGAAGATATGATATTTCTGTGTCTTTATATATTGTAATTGTTTTACTATTTGTATATATATATTTATGCAATTATGTCGATGTATAATTGGTTTGTTTTGTAAACACTATTTGTATTTTTACACTGGGTCTTGCCTAGGGAAAACTATGCCATCTAACAATTACATCGATCAATCGTGTGGAGAACCAAAGTGTTTAGGATCTTTGTTAGTTTTAACTCTGCCGCGTGGAGCACAGGCAGAGCAGAGTCTGGCTGGAGTAGGGCAGTGGAGCAGGTGTATTGAGTGACGCTCCCGCGAGTTTCCGGGGTTTGGCAGCATGTAATTGCGCTCGACTTGCTATGATAGTTTCTGGCACGGTGTCGCAGATGGGAAACATTAGCAGGCACACATCAAGAGCCCGTTTCGCCTAGTGTCGAGAAGAAGGTGCACCAACATCCAGCTTCTGCAACAGCGACGGCCGACAATAAGTGCTTGTCGCCACCTCCTCGATTGACGACTTCAAACCTTCTATCAACCAACAAGGAAGACTGAAAGCACGTAAAGGTTTAGAACTGTACGGCAGACCTCAGCTTTTCAAACTGTTCCATTCGCATCACAAAAATATAGCAACTTAGCATGAACCTTTGTTGCTCATTGTCCCAATTGCATTACCAAGCAGGGTCGCTTCCTTTTCTGAAATGAACCTATGTGTCGTTGATATTCAAGCAGCAGCATTAAAGTAATATCATTCCATTTCACTGCTTTAATTTCAAAGTT
Source organism: Schistocerca serialis cubense (assembly GCF_023864345.2). Lineage (NCBI taxonomy): Eukaryota > Metazoa > Arthropoda > Insecta > Orthoptera > Acrididae > Schistocerca > Schistocerca serialis. The sequence continues at coordinate 138,876,783 of NC_064642.1, read as the reverse complement.
CAGTTAAAGTATTCATAGCTGGCTACAATATTTAGATTACACAAGCACAAATTAAGAGTGCGAGTTTTGTTACCCTATTTTAGCTTACCTGTGACTGCACCTCAGCTTGGCACGTACTAAATTTTACTATTGTTAATTGTTCAACATCATTTAATTCAAGTTCTAAGTTAAATCTCTTAGTTCCAAATTGTGTAGATTCAAGTTGCTTTTGAGATGATTGTTGAGGTAGCCCAAGACTAACCTTATTTTATTTAATTTCGTAGTGCTTCAGAAAGAAAGTTCACTATTAGTTTCAGTCACTAAATTAAATTTCAATTTTCTGGTTTTATTAATTCTTTGGCTATATTAAGTCAAGAGTGTAGCGAAATTTATTACTTCTGACAAACATTCAGTTTTCACACGACACGTGTCAACCTTCAGTTGCCACACTTTTAGTGCTAATTATGTGTGCAATAACCTTTCTTTTTCAGTTATTATAGTAGTTGTCCATAGGACTGGCGACCGTAATTTTCCCCAAATCTCAAATATCTAATTAACGGCAGTTAATTGTTAACGTAACAACCACATATTTACTTTCTTGATTAACTTTACCCCTTTTCAAAATTAGTTTCCACCAGTTTCATTTGCATTTTTCCTTTCATTTATATGTAACCCTTTCCTCCCTCTTTACTGACAGATTAACTTCGGTGATGACTGCTTTTCCCAAATTTCCATTAGGTACACGTGGTTTAATTTTTACTGTCATTAAGGTCGATAAGCGAGGGGAGGTTACAAGGTGTCCACACAGGAAGAAACCCAAGGGATTTAGGTCAGGTGAAAGTGGTGGCCATACAACTGGACCTCCATGTCTGTGCCGTTTCCCTGGAAATGTTCTGTCCAAATACTGTCACAAGAGTGTGGAGGTGCACCATTGCATTGAAACCATATCCTCTGCCGAACATGTAGTGGAAAATCTTCCTGCACATCAAGCAGATAGTTCAAGAGGAATGCAAGATATCTTCATGCAGTCAACTGGTCAGGCAACATTTAGGGCCCAACCACCTGTCACCCAATATTCAGGCCCAGACATTGATACCAAAGCAAACTCGGTATCCACGGTCTTGGGTGAGGTGTGGGTTAACCTCACACCAATGGTGGGCATTGTGCATATTAAAGACACCCTCACGAGTGAATGCTGGTTCATCTGACCAAATTACGGTGTTCACAAAGTCACCGTTGGCTTCCTGTTGTTGGAACCATTCACAGAATAGCATTCTCTGATGTGATGAGCATGATGCAGGTGTTGCGTGAAAGCATAATGATAAGGGTGCAGCACATGCTCATGCAGCATGTTAATGACTGGGCTTTGCAAGACACGCATCTGCCTTGCTACGCTACGTGTACTTCACTGAGGTTCTTGGTGTATGACCTCCAGAAAGCTTCCTCAGTGGCTGGGGTACAGTGAGTCTGTGGACGACCTCTGTCATGTGATGGTGGAAGGAGACAACCTGACTCCCGAAGGCGCAGCTCCAGATGAGAAAACACATATTTTTCTGGATGGTGTTGATGAGGATATCTAGCAGCATATTCATGAGCAGCAACACCAGCCCCGTTATCAGATGCACCAAGAACCAGAAGCATATCCACATATACATTGTTTTTCTATGCCATATGTCTGCCACACTGATTAGAGATTTACAATGAGAAAATTCGATATGCATGTACATTGGAGTCTGTCACGGGCGTGTTACTCTGCTCGCAACTAGTCCCTGTCTGGTGGACAGTGCATACAGTATAAACACGATTCATCCTGACACCGCTAATTGTGAAATGTTTGGTTTCGAATTACACTGTTTCCCTAACAGTAATAGACGTGATGTTTCCACAATCCTATTGATAGAATAATAATAATAATAATAATAATAATAATAATAATAATAGGTCCGTGTCACTCCATTTTTAACCGGACTTAATGTCTGAGAAAGTGAAGATAATAATAATAATGATGAGAAAAAATTGAAAAATACATCCAACTGGATGAGGAAGTCAAGGACATGTGGCATCAGGATAAAGTTGACATTATACCAATTATACTGTCAATTACAGGAGTCATACCACACAATATCCACCAGTACATCAACGCAATACAGCTACATCCAAACGTATCTATACAACTACAGAAATCTGTAATTATTGATACATGTTCAATTACCTGAATGTTCCTAAATGCAATGTAACATATACCATACAGTTAAAAGGAGAGTCACGCTTGATCAAGGTCCGCGTCACTTTCCATTTTTTGACCAGACATAACGTCCGAGAAAAGAAAGAATAATAATAATAATAATAATAATAATAATAATAATAATAATAATGCATTGAGATAGTACTAAACAGCTTGCAGTTATCAGACTTAATGCTGAAAGGCATAATTAGTGGGACCATGGTGATACATACAAATATTAACCGAGTTTGGGCATCATTCACAAAGCACACTGCTAGTCCTACTGGTAATGTAAGGCCCTAACGAAATGTAATGGATGTGAACGAGGCAAGAATAATAGTTGGTACTAATCTATGGGAACACTGAAGGAAGGTAAAAACAAAACAGGTTTCACATCTAGTAGATGAAGTGGTGCGAATAAATTCACGCCCACGATGTTATCTGGAGATACCCGCTGCAATCACTGTTGACGATAAAGATGCCAGATACTGTACCACCTGGACTACATTTACCAAACATAAAACGTATGCCTCAACCCAGGATTGAACCCTCGACCTCCTGCATGATACTGCAAAACTTTACTCACTGCACCAACCGCACAGTGCAACCAAGATGTGATGACAGAGGTAGTTCCATACATGTGGTTACAGCGTTGCCCAGTTGTCACCCTTTAATGTCCTTTTTCTGCCAGATATACTCGCAAGACAAAATTTTGGGAGAGACATTTTTTTTATCGCTGGCATGTGAGGTGTTACACTGCGAAGCCCGAGTGTGTGAATTTCGCTTCACCCTGTATATAGCAGTATCATGTTTAATACCACACATGCTCTTTTCAGACATCAAGTTTTATTCTTTTCTTGAGGAGTTTTCCTGGCTTCCCCTGGCGGACTCAAAAAAAAATTTCATCCACCAATTCTCCTTTGAGATATGCAGCCGTCTTTACATCTGTGTGGTGGATAAATAAATTTTCTTTTGCAGCAAGGAACAGGAGAGATCTTACAGAAGCACATATACCACAGGTGAGAAAGTTACTTAATAATCTACACCCTCTATCTGAGAGCAGCCGTACCTCTTAAATGAGCTTTAAAATTTGCTTTTGCATCTTCTGGGTTTTTTATACTAAAGACCCAGCTCACTAGTAATGGTGTCTTTCATTGTGGTGTATCAACCCATTCATAATAATCATTATTGGAAAAACACTGTAATTCATTTTCTACAGCTTTCTTCCAAATATCTGAATTTGGACTGACCAAGGTTTCTTCAACTGAAGAAGGTTCATTGTTGAATGTTTGAACAGCCATATACAACTCAAAATCTGGATATAACATTGGTTTTATTATAAGTGTTGAATGCTGTAAATTTATGTTGTCTTCTGTTGGAGTTTCCTGGATCTCATTATCTATTCCATCTCCAGTAAACACATCTGGTTGTTCTTGAACAACTTCTTCATGACCTTTAGTTTCTAAATTTACTGGCACCTTTGCATGATCTTGGTTATCTTCTTCAGTATTAATATCTACACCTACTTTTCCCAATTTGTTTCATTTTCACCAGATTCTAAAAATATTACATCTCTGCTAGTTATTATCCTTTTGTTTTCAGGATTTATAAATGTATAACCTTTGGAATCTTCACAATATGCAATAAATATATATTTTTCAGATTCAGAGTCCCATTTCCTTCTATGTTGTTTGGAAACTTGTACTGTGGCCTTACATCCAAAAATTCTTGGACCAGGAGTCTTGTTTGATAGGCCTTTAGTAGGCTATCTATTATTTATATAATAGAGGGAAACATTCCACGTGGGAAAAATATATCTAAAAACAAAGATGATGTGACTTACCAAACGAAAGCGCTGGCAGGTTGATAGACACACAAACAAACACAAATATACACAGAAAATTCAAGCTTTCGCAACCAACGGTTGCCTTTACAAATGTCTGCTTGTGTCTGTGCATGTGCGGATGGATATATGTGTGTGTGTGTGTGTGTGTGTGAGAGAGTGTATACCTGTCCTTTTTTCCCCCTAAGATAAGTCTTTCCGCTCCCGGGATTGGAATGACTCCTTACCCTCTCCCTTAAAACCCACATCCTTTCGTCTTTCCCTCTCCTTCCCTCCTTCCTGATGAAGCAACCGTTGGTTGCGAAAGCTTGAATTTTGTGTGTATGTTTGTGTTTGTTCGTGTGTCTATCAACCTGCCAGCGCTATCTGTTATTTAGATATACTGCAGCTGATACTGCTTTTACCAAAAACATTTTGGTAATCCTGCATCCTTTACCACTTGCTTTCTCTAGAATTGTTCTGTTAGCTCATTCTGCTAATCCATTTTGATCAGAACTACAGCTTTGTTGACATATTTGGTACCATTGTCTGATCTGATAACTTTTATCTTCTTACCCCTCTATCTTTCAACCACGGCACGGAAACTGGTAAATATTTCACTCGCTCTATCCTTGGTTCTAAGGAAATAAACATGGGTATATGTTGAAAAACCATCAATCAAGGTAAGGAAACAACACTACCTTCCTAGAGATTCTTCTTCCATTTATCAGCTACAAAAGCTCAGTAGATCTATTTTTACTTGTTTTAAACAGTAATCTGGCTTGATTTCCTCGTATACAAATTTCACATGGTAAGTTACAACTATTACTTTCCTTTGCCCCATGGCCACATCTTTTAACAAGGCCATACTTTTCCTATTATGGTGTCTGAGTCTTAATTCCATGAAAATCTTTTTGCAGAATATTCTGGATAACTATTTTGAAGTACAAGAACATCTAATTTATAAATACCCCTTTATTTACTTGCTGTGGCTATTACACTGCCACTCTGATCAGTTATTTCTGTATATTTAAATCAAAAGTTACCTCTTTGCCTTTATTTACTATTTCACTCACTGAATGCAAATTTGCAGTAATATTCTTCACATCATGTACATTACATATCGTAATATATTGTGATTCTCCATTAACATTCAAATTAAAGTTTATCTTTCTAGCCATTTCACACCGTAATTGAGAACCATCCACTGTTGAAACAATAACGTTTGCTTTAGGAGAATCATCATATAAAACTGAGTGGTCTTTTGTAATATGCACAGAAGCTCCAGAATCCAGGAACAAACTGTACTCTTACTTTCAGTTTTACCAAAAGAATGAAATGCAGTAAGTGCCTTACCTTTATTGCTTGGATTGCTTGCCTTTCTTTCTGGGCCTTTTGAAACTTGACTGTTTTTCTTTTCTGTGTATTTCGACGCAAGCTATTTCAAGAAATACAATTAGCATGACTGGTGACCCAATAACATATTGCAGAATATATCCCTGCAATATACTTTCCTCCAGGAGTGCTAGCTCTGCAAGTTTCACAGAAGAGCTTCTGTGAATTTTGGAAGGTAGGAGACGAGGCACTGGTGCAAACAAAGCTCTGAAGATGGGGCATGAGTCATGCCTGGGTAGCTCAGATGGTAGAGCACTTGCCCGCAAAAGGCAAAGGACCCAAGTTCGAGTTTCGGTCCGGCACACAGTTTTAATCTGCCAGGAAGTTTCAATAACATATTATCTGGTGAGGAGGATGGGATAGTAAGTCAACTTGTACTTTGGTACCATGTTCTTCGAGCATGACATACGGATGGGGGGACGGGGGGGGGGGGGGGGGGGGGGGGGGGGGGGAGACTTGGTACAACGCTATCACTTAATTTTGAAAATTGCATTTTTCTTTCTGGGATAATACAGTTAAGGAACTGAACACAGACTTGCAGAAGCAAACGAGAATGGTTAAAAACTTGTATATGAATGCACAGCATTAGGGTGGTGTTCAAAAATACTTTCAGAAACTGTCATGTTAAAGAATAAAAATTATAAAGAGCAAGTGAAGGCAGATGAGATAGAGATGAGGTGGTAAGAATTTGCAGAAGACCACAGCAACAAGACACATAAATAACATCCAGTTCCTCAAAACCTATGGTGCCAGCTAATATTGGTAGGTAAAGTACAGTTATCTTAAGAAACACATCTGACAAAAATCACAATACAACTGTTCATGAAATTTGGGATTCCTGAAAATGTGTTCCTATCAAAAAGTTTTACACAAAAACTGCAGTGAGAGACAACAGACCAATCACTACATTCAAGTTTTCAAGACGAGTTGTCCTGCATCAAAGCTGAATTTGGGAATTATTTTGTTTCACATACTGTAAGATGGGGAAATATCGGACACGGGGGTAAATTCATACAGGAACAGCATAATTCTCTTCTTACATTAGTGTTGATGAATGTTCCATAGTGTCAGGCACATCAGAAAATACATTTTTGCACCTGGAAGTTGGGGCAGAGGTGTGTATAGCAGTTTTCAGTGCAGTGTACAATTATTGTTAGTTATCTTCACTGTGCTACAAGAGAAAAAAATGGCAAGCATAAATTCTTTACAATTTACTTATTTAAATGTTAAGAGGGAAATGTGAAGGTAGATTGTCCACGTATCTCTCTTGCACTAATGTCTGGTAAACTATTTACACGTCTGCATACATTGAAGGAATATTGGACAATGACGCAGACTTATAAATGAAGTTTTGGAGATCTTCCAATGGGCAATTATGACACTCAGAATCTTGTAAAACTGATTGCTGCTATAAGATCAGAAAAAACTGTTGTACGTCTGCATACATTGAGGGAATATTGGACAATGACGCAGACTTATAAATGAAGTTTTGGAGATCTTCCAATGGGCAATTATGACACTCAGAATCTTGTAAAACTGATTGGTGCTATAAGATCAGAAAAAACTGTTGTACAGAAATGCATCAAGCAAATACAGCAAAGCAAATCGAACATTAGAGAATAAAGTTAATAACACAAACACTGCAATGATTGGAAGGCTTTCTGTCTTAAGAACCATTGAAAAGAACACACTTTCCCATGGTATTTTAAGTGCTGTGCTTTGGGGTTCATAGCGAAAGGCTATCTCGATGCTTGTGGATGAAGGAAAAATTATTTTCTTATAACATGTTAAAAGCAGCATGGTTGCATCATTCTGATATATTGAGTGTCTGGCTATCTGAAAACATCAAATGGCAACATGCTGAAGTGAGTTATGAGACAGTGAAATCCTACACTATGTGATCAAACTTATCCAGACATCTGCCTAAAAATGACTTACAAGTTCGTGGCACCCTCCATCAATAATTCTGGAATTCAGGATGGTGTTGGCCCACCCTTAGCCTAGATGACAACTTTCACTCTCGCAGGCATACATTCAATCAGGTGCTGGAGGGTTGCTTGGGGAATGGCAACCCATTCTTCATGGAGTACTGCACTGAGGAGAGATATCAATGTTGTTCAGTGAGTCCTGGCACAAAGCTGGCATTCCAAAACATCCCAAAGGTGTTCTATAGGATTCAGGTCAGGACTCTGTGCAAGCCAGTCCATTACAGGGTGTTATTGTCATGTAACCACTCCGCCACAGGCCGTGCATTATGAACAGGTGCTCAATTGTGTTGAAAGATGCAATTGCCATTCCTGAATTGCTCTTCAACAGTGGGAAGCAGGAAGGTGCTTAAAACACCAATGTAGGCCTGTGTTGTCATAGTGCCACGCAAAACAACAATGGGAGCAAGACCCCACCATGAAAAACATGACCACGCCATAACATCACAGCCTCTGAACTTTACTGCTGGCACCACACACTGGCAGATGATGTTTACTGGGCATTCGCCATACCCACACCCTGCCATTGGATCGCCACATTGTGTACGGTGATTTGTCACTCCACACAATGTTTTTCCACTGTTCAATCGTCCAATGTTTAAACTTCTTACACCAAGTGAAGTGTCATTTGGCATTTACCGGCATGATGTGTGGCTTGTGAGCAGCCACTCGAGCATGAAATTCAAGCTTTCTCATCTCCCGCCTAACTGTCATAGTACTTGCAGTGGAACCTGATGCGTTTTGGAATTCCTGTGTTTCCACTTCACTATCACATTGGAAATAGTGGACCTAGGGATGTTTAGGAGTGTGGAAATCTTGCATACAGGCGTATGACACAAGTGACACCCAATCACCTGACCATGTTCGAAGTCCACGAGTATCGCAGAGCACCCCATTCTGCTCTCTAACCAGTACCTTTTCTTGTGCCACATATAACTCAGTCTTGTACTGAGTACTTATAAAGTAAACATGGTACTTATAAAGTATAATTGAATGTATGTAGAAAAATCATGTATGAATATCAGGAAATAATAGCTACTTCATAGTGATTTATTCTCCATAAGTCCACAGAGATCTGTATGAATGAGTTGCAAGACTTCCTTAGACCAGCTTTGACTTGATTTAAATGGCAATCTGGCCTGCTTCCCTTGCAAACATACCTCAAATTGTATAGTATTCTTTCCATAACTTTCCATCTCAGTTGCCATATTCTTCAATAAGGCGATACTTTGTCTATTCAAATGTCCAAGTCCCCTATGTCACACAAGACAGGGTGACTTCCAGTTTCAGCACAGTATCTTAAACTGTGTTTAATTTGTAAATATCTTTTACATTAGTTGCAGTAGCTACAATATCGCAACAAGAGTCAATTATTTTGACTCCCTCTATAGTAAAGATACCCTTGTTACCTTTTTTTATTATTTTGCTTATGGACAGCAAATTAGTTGCAATATTCCTCACATAATGTACATCATGAGCACTAAAAATTTGTTTCTCCACACTCAGTAGCAAATTAAGATCAACTTTTCCTGCGAGTTCACATTTTAACTTAGACCGAGCAACTGTGGAAAATCCAGTGTCAGTCCTTGAGTGAATATCCTACAAAACTGATGGAGCTTTAACGATATGCACAGATGCTCCCAAATCTAGAAACAATTCTGCGTGATCCTCACTCAGTTCACTAAAAGATAAAAAGCAGGAAGTGCCTTACCTTTACGGGTGTTTTTCTCTCAGGACTACTAGAATTAACATGCTTCTTTTCATTATACTCAACCTTTTGTTATACTGTGATGAAAAATGTCCACTGTTCTGGTATCAAACATTTTACTGGCTCCTTCTTATTCTCCTTCTTGTATTTAGGTATAAAGCCGACACTGTTTATATCTTTGGATAATATGAAACTTGATCATTTTTCATGCTCTGTAGAATCTTTACCTTCATACACACATCAAAAAAAGTTCTGCATCACCCTGGCTCCCAGAACTCCTGAAGATAGATATTGACTGTGTATATTGTATCACAGACACAGTCCCTTTGGCTGTTCAGAGACGTCACTAAATCCGTCCAAAGATGTAAACAACCATGCATGAGCAGCAACTATTAGACAGAGGGGCTCCAACAGCCGAACAGTTCCAGTCATTCCACCAAGAAGGAAGTACACAGCTCGTGTTGTCTGTAGTTCAATCATGCCTAGTTGGTCAATACCACGGTTCAATTACGTCCACACTGTTACTTTGTGCTAGGAAGAGCTCTCAACAAGGGAAGTGTCCAGGCATCTCAGAGTGAACCAAAGTGATGTTGTTCGGACATGGAGGAGATACAGAGAGACAAGAACTGTCGATGACATGCCTTGCTCAGGCCGCCCAAGGGCTACTACCGATTATGGCTCAGAGGAACCCTGACAGAAATGCCACCATGGTGAATAATGTTTTCACGCAGCCACAGGACATCGTGTTATGACTTAAACTGTACTCCCAACATCCATGGCGAGGTCCATCTTTGCAACCACGACACCATGCAGCGCAGTACTGATAGGCCCAACAACATGCCGAATTGACCTCCCAGGATGGCATCACATTCTCTTCACCGATGAGTGTCGCATATGCCTTCAACCAGACAATCGTCGGAGGCATAATTGGAGGCAACCTGGTCAGGCTGAATGCCTTAGACACACTGTCCAGCAAGTGCAGAAAGGTGGAGGTTCCCAGCTGTTTTGGGGTGGCATTATGTGGGGCCAACGCCGCATGGGATTAGCCGAGCAGTCTAAGGCGCTGCAGTCATGGACTGTGCGGCTGGCCCCGGCGGAGGTTCGAGTCCTCCCTTGGGCATGGGTGTGTGTGTTTGTCGTTAGGATAATTTAGGTTAAGTAGTGTGTAAGTTTAGGGACTGATGACCTTAGCAGTTAAGTCCCATAAGATTTCACACACATTTGAACTTTTTTTTTGGGGGCCAACGTACACCGCCGGTGGTCACGGAAGGTGCTGTAATTTTAATACACAATATTTACTTGCTTCATTGTGTCACCCATATTAAGTGTGCTATAGTTATACCGCCCTATGAGCTGTATAGTTGTTAGTGTCCAAGCCAGATACACTGTACAGCAATGATTTTTCTGTGCTAGAGGGTTCACTTCCTGCTACCTTTTACGTTGGGCACCAGACTTGTTTTGGCAAATACAAAATTCAAAAATGGCATTAGGACAAAACAGGATTTCTAAAGGATTAGTCCCACTATTCAAAAATAGCGATGAGGGTAAACCATAATATCTAAAGGATTTACAGGAATTTATGCCAACCAGAAATAGAAACAAGAATTTTCATTGTCAAAGACCAATTTAGTGAGTGCATGAAATAACATGAACAAAGTTTTGTGGCAACACACTAGATAAAGTAAATGTAAATGTCGAGTGGCCAGGGCCTCCCATCAGGTAAACCGGTCACCAGGTGCAGGTCTTTCGAGTTGACGCCACTTCGGCGACCTGCATGTAGATAGGGATGAAATGATGATGATGATGATGATTAGGATAGTACAACATCCAGCTCCTGAGCGGAGAAAATCTCCGGCCCAGCCAGGAATCGAACCCGAGCCCTTAGGATTGACATTCTGTCACGCTGACCACTCACCTACCGGGGGCTGACACTAGATAAAGTGAGGCCTTTTCATTTATCATTCTTGTATAAACTGTTTACGGACTACTAACACCGTATCCTTACCAGGAAGATTACATGGAATTTATACACTGTACAGAGTTGTATTTTTCACAACTGGCTCAACCTGAAGTACTACTGCCCATCATTCTTCTACTACAACACTCCAGGAGATCTTGGTGGCTGGCCTGGCCAAATCTGAAGCAGAATCTCAGCATTTGACCGGAAACTATAAACCTGGTATAATTATATTTCAAGACTGAAGCAACATTTTGTCACGCATCAAGTATCAAGTGATGAGTGCATAGCTTTTCTCATTGAAAAATGAAGGCCCATATGTTTTTACACACGTACAGAAATTATGCCTAGAAACTAAACCAGTAACTGGCTCAGATCATATCTACAAGACAGACAACAAAAAATTGTATTAGGTGTTAACAATCTACAAGTAGGAGAGGTAGAGTCTTGTCTGGGGAACAGTACATCATGGAGTTCCCGAAGGGTCAGTCCTTGGTCCCCCCCCCCCCCCCCCCCATTTATTATATATATTAATGACCTACCCCTGTCCTCAAATTGTGCTACCAATATCACAATGTTTGCAGATGACACAAGAATAGTGACAGTCAGCAAATTCTCCACTGATGTAGAATTAAATACCGACCAAGCACTTGAAAATGCTCTGAACTGTTTCATGGCAAATTCTCTAGCAATAAAACTCAGTAAAACAAATTACATGCAGCTCCAATCCAGTTACATAAGCCCAGAAGAGATTAACATTGCACACGAGAGCCAACAGTTACAGAGCGCTCAGTGCACAAAGTTCCTAGGCGTTCACATAGATAACCGGCTCAACTGGGAATTCCACATACAGCAAACACTAAAAAAGCTTAGCTCAGCAACATTTGCCATCCGAATAATCTCCAAAACTGGAGACATCAACGTATCAAGGTCTGCATATTTTGGCTACTTTCATTCAATGATGTGCTATGGAATAATTTTTTGGGGCAAATCACCACTTTCAAAAACAATTTTTGTAAACCAGAAAAAAGTAGTCCGAATTATATGTAGTGTTCCTCCAAGAACCTCATGTCGATATCTTTTTAAACAGTTAGGTATATTAACCACTACCTCACAATATCTCCTCTCACTCATGGCCTTCACTCTTCTCAATTCTTCTGAATATGAAACAAATGAGGCATATCATCATTATAACACAAGACGGAAAGGTGATATGCACTGAACGGAAAAAGCTCTCTCTGGTACAAAAAGTGGTAAAGTACACAAGTACAAAAATCTTAAATGCACTCCCGAGTAATATAAAGTTTCTAAAAGAATATAAAATCCTGTTCAAAAAATAGCTAAAGGAATTCCTACTGGAAAAATGTTTCTACTCTTTAGATGAATTCTTCAACAGAGATAAATAATTTGAGTAGTAATTCAGATTGTTTCCTTTGTCATTGTTATCTGTATTTTTTTTTATCACTACTGCATTTTTGTATTGTATGGTATTGTTTATCATCTTGATTATATTATTGTATTGTACCAGTTTTGAATCATTCATCTACCATGTGTAATATACCAGTATGTATTGTATGATATCTATATTTGTATCTGCTTTGACTCGTTCCACATCCATGCGTAATCACGCATTACTGGATCTATGGAATACGTATCTCAAATAAAATAAAATTTCCTATTGTCTAATTAAGGATAAGTCAGAATCTTTTTTTTGAGTCAAGCTCATGTTGTTACAGCCAGGAATAAATGTTTTTGATGTTTTAAGAAACAAAATTGAGGTTACAAAGAGTGCATGACAGCTACAGGGATTAACTAAAAAGTGTAAATTTCGGTGTGAAAATTGAAAGTTTAAAAAAAATGTATATACATTCTCTTATTTGAGATAAGCTTACCACACATTCATCAGACACATTAAAGAAATAACCGTCCAGCTTAACTAATCTGTTTTTGCAATACTGTTTGCAATATTGCAATACAACTGTACAAGCTAGTCAAAGGACAAATTAAAAAATAACTTTGACAACAACCCCAATCTACTACATTACAGGCAAGAGAAGATGAACCACACAATATATGTCAATTTATTTATTTACTCATTCATTCATAGACCATTTGGTACAATAGTATTGAACATGTCAGAAACAAACAGAAATAATATATACAAATAAAATATTTACAAAATAGGATGCAATACAGTAAGGATCAAGCAGAAAGGCGGCCATGGCCTCATCAAAGGAACCATCCCAGCATTCAGTTGTGAGAAGACTCTGGCTGTTAAATTTAATTAAAAAAGAAATAAGTTTGTTATTCATTACCATTTCTACAAAAGCCTGTTTAAGCCGTATGTACAGCGTTTCACGAAATGAAATTTATAATTTTAATGCTGTCTGTCAACTTGAAGTGTGCATTTCATCACTGTAGTAACTTACTAAGAAAGTTAGCAGAAAAATAGACTCTGTGAAAATGCTTATACTGTTGGGGATATGTGAACATATTCCAGTGTGCATAGTGGTGCACAAGATATGACATACAGAGTGCATTAGACTCTGTGGAATATACATGTTCCATGTTTGCTGATGGGCAACGTAATATATTTGCGTAGGCACATGTAATAATATTTGTTGTACGAATAAAGCAAAAGTTTATTTTGTCCCTTAAATAGTTGTTACTTGTCATTTAGCTGTGTTAATCTGCATAAACTACAACAGGTCATGGGCCCAGTTACTGGATTTAAGCAAAATAATAAGCTTCAAGGTGACGTGTATTTGAACAAAAAGTGCACGGAAGTTTGTATTAAGTTGGATTGTGTACGATATACGAAGAAGAAAAATTACTGTAAAATGAGTACAACACAGATACCGCAAATAGAGTGGCTTGTACGGCGTGAAAATTATGCGACATGGAAATTTGCCGTTGAGGCATATTTGCACTTGGATGACTTATGGGATGGCGTAAATGGTAAATTGGAACCTACGAAATCAAGTTTTGCTACTAAGGATCAGAAGGCGAAATCAAAACTAATCCTTTTGATTGATCCAGTGAATTATGTTCACACAGAAAAGGCTACGCCAGCAAAGGAGGTATGGGACAAACTGAAAAACACATTTGAAGATGGTGGTTTAACCAGAAAAGTAGGATTACTTCGTGAGCTGATAACCACAAGACTGAATATGTATAAAAGCATGGATGAATATGTGAATAAAATAAATTCAATCTCCAATCGTCTGAGGAGTTTAGAAATTGCGGATGAATGGATTGGAACTTAATTGTTAGCTGGACTACCAGAGAAATATTCGCCAATGATTATGGGTTTGGAAAGTTCAGGAATACCCATTACAGTGGATAGTGTTAAAATAAAGATTCTACAGGATGTTAAGAATGAACCAGAATCTAATGCTTCAGAAAAAGAAACAGGGTTGGCTTAATACTCTAAGTGCAAGAAGAAGACGCCAATAAGATGTTTCAGATGCCAGAAAATCGGACATATTGCTTCACAGTGTAATGAAAATTTAAGTATAGAAGAAAAGAAGCATGTTAATTCTAGTAGTCCTGAGAGAGGGGGGGAGAGAGAGAGAGAGAGAGAGAGAGAGAGAGAGAGAGAGACTATGGGAAAAGGTATAGCATTTTCTGTTTTTTACTCTTTTAATCAAGCGAGTGACAATCATGCAGAATGGTTCCTAGATTCAGGAGCATTTGTGCACACTACCAAAGCTCCGTCAGGTTTGTTTGATGGTCAGTCAAGGACTGACATTGGAATTGCCACAGTTGACAGATCTAAGTTAGGGTGTGAACTCTCAGGAAAAGTGGATCTTAATTTGCTTGCAAATGGGGAAAAGGAAATTGTTACTGCTCATGATGTACATTATGAAAAGAATATTGCAACTAATTTGTTGTCAGTGAGTGAAATAGTAAAGAAGGGCAATAAAGTTATCTTTGATATAGAGGGAGCCAAAGTGACAGACTCTTGTGGTGATATTTTAGGTACTGCAAGTAATGTAAGAGGTATTTACAAAGCTAATACAGCTCAAAATACTGCTGAAATAGGAAATCACCCTGTTTATGCTGCAAAGGGTTTCTTGTGGCATAGGAGACTTGGACATTTGAATAGGAAAAGTATGACTTTACTGAAGAATACGGCAACTGGGATGTAAAATTATGGAATGAATAATGCCCAATGTGAGGCGTGTTTGCAAGGGAAGCAGGCTAGATTGCCATTTAAATCGAGTCAGAGCACGTCTACCGAAGTCTTGCAACTCATACACTCAGATCTCGGGTCGACAGAAGCGTCCGATCCCACGTGTCGGTTTTGACCCGTGACGTAAGGGTGTTGTCGTGTGTGACGTCATGACAGTGCGGAGTTTGGTTTGAGTGTAGCTGTCTCCAGTTCTGTCTTATCCTATTTTATTTACTTTTCTGATCTGTTCATTCTATCTCGTGAGATATTTTTTTTAAATTTAAAAACACTTATTACTTATTTTAATTATCTGTTTCCTCGAATTTCTGTTTTAGTTTATTATATTTATCTTTCTGATCTGTTCGTTCTATCCTGTGAGATTTTTTTTTTTTAAAGACAAAAAACACTAATCAGCTACTGAAGCATCTTTATCTTCTATGGGTTGCAGGGGTTACGACCCATGGGGAGGTGGGTGGGTATTCATGCATGGCTGTCTTCACTTACACGTTGTAGCTACGCAAGGCGTCTAAATTTGTTTATATTTAGTTTGCCCCCCACCCAAAACACCCCATTTCCCTCGCTTGTCCCGTTAGTGTCATTAGGCTTCTTGTGGAAAGTGTGTGTGTGTGTGTGTGTGTGTTTGTTTTTGTTTCCACCATATTTGTGACGTCATGGGTCAAAGCATACGGGTGGGATCGGACGCTTCCGTATTTCCCAGATCTCTGTAGACCTACGGAGAATAAATCCTTAGGAGGTAGCTTCATACATGATTTTCCTAGATATAAGTATGTTTATTTTATAAGTAGCAAGGATCAAGTGAATGATGTATTTGTTGTTTATTGCAAAATGAAAAATGGAAGAAAATTAAAATTATTAGATCAGACAATGAATCAGAATATGTAAACAGAAGGTTTAAGAAACAGTTGAATGGAATGGGTATTAGGCATCAGACTACCATTCGCTACAGTCCTCCTCAGAATGGAGTTGCAGAATAAGCCAACAGAGCCATTGTAGAAAAGGCAAGAAGTATGTTAAGCGATGATGAGCTACCTAAGTGTTTTTGGGCAGAGGCTGTGTCAACAGCAGTGTATTTAATTAACAGATCACCTACCAAAGCTGTAAGACACAAGACACCTTATGAAGTATGTACTGGGAAGAAACTGGATCTAAAGCACTTAAAAGTCTTTGGATGTGAACCTATGGTTCAGTTTCCAAAACCATTAAGTGGAAAATGGGATGCAAAATCTCAAAAATATATTTTTGTTGGCTACTGTGAGGATTCAAAAGGCTACAGATTTTATAATCCTGTGAATAAGAAGATAATAAGTAATAGAGATGTAGTATTTTTAGAGGATTATAGACCTAAAATAAAGGACAGTAGTCAAAATGATACAGTAATGCAACCAAACATAATGTGCAATAGTGCTGAAACAGAGGAAGACGAGAATAAAGAGGAAGTTGATGTGCTACCCAAGAACCAAATTGTGGAAGAATATTCAACAGAGGAAGTCAGTTTAAGATGGTCTTCAAATATAGCAAAATGAAGAGAATATCTGGAGTATGAAATGTATGCTGCCCAATCAACAATGAACCAATCACAGTTGATGAAGCTTTAGCAAGTTCAAATGCTCAAGATTGGAAAAAGGCTATTGAAAAGGAGCTGCAATCTTTTGTGGATAATGACACATATGAATGGGTTGGTATGCCTGATAATTTAAAAAGCCTCCAAGAACAAGATAGGTGTTTAATATTAAAATCCTGAGAGTGCAATACCAAAGTTCAAAGCCAGATTGGTAGTTAGTTATTGGATATTCCCAGAAATAAGGAATAGGTTACAATGAAACTTTCTCACAAGTGGTGAAGTATTTATCATTAAGATACCTTTTAGCTCTTGCAGTAAGGGAAGACTTATTAATTCATCAAATGGATATGAAAACGGCCTACCTGAATGGAAGGCTGGAAGAGGAAATATATGTGATTCCACCAGATGAAGTTAAGAGAAAAGGAGAATTTGGCGTTTGAAGAAAGACATATATGGATTAAAGCAGAGTGGCCATTGCTGGAATAAATCTTTGCATAAAACTAGGCATGCTACAGTCAAAAGCAGATCCAAGTATATATCATAAAAGGAGCAATGTAGAAATTGCAATCATGGCCATATGGGTAGATGATTTAAACCTGTTTCTACTCCTATGCAAAATAATGAAAAACTGCTAATAATTGATGATGACAAGAAATGTAAGGAAAGTGTACCCTATATGGAAGCTGTAGAAAGTCTACTGTCCTTAGCACTGACTTCCAGACCAGACATTGCATTTGCCACAAATGCAGCAAGCAAGTTTTACAATGATCCGAGAGACAAGCACTGGATATCCAGATATTTAGATGGAACTGCTGATTATAAGTTAAAAGTATTTTAAAACTGGCAATGTAAATTTGGAAGGATATAGTGACGCAGATTGGGGAATTGAGCTGGAAAGCAGACACTCCATCACTGGAAGTTGTTTTAGACTAATGGGAGGATTGATATCATTGTCATGTAAGAGACAACGAACTGTTGCTTTGAGTACTGTAGAACCTGAATATATGGCCTTGTCCTCCACTATTCAAGAAGCTCTTTGGATCCATACACTGATGAGTGAAATAGAATCTCTTCCAACATTAAAGCCAATTGTGGTATTTTGTGACAATATGGAAGCTATTAAACTTGCAAAAAATAATGTCACCAGTGTAAGATCCAACCATACTGACATAAGGCATCACTTTATAAAACATCACGTGGAACAGGTTAATATAATCCTCGGATATCTATGCACAGAAGAAATGTTATAGGATCTCCTAACCAAGCCTCTCAGTAACGACAAATTTCAGAAGCTGGTGAAACATTATGGTTTAACCTCGGATGTATAGCGCTGAGAATTTGAAAAATATTTGTTCAAGGGGGAGTGTTGGGGATATATGAACAAACATTTTCCAGCGTGCATAGTGGCGCACAAGATATGACGCGCAGAGTGCATTAGACTCCGTGTAATATACATGTTCCGTGTTTGTTGTTAATAAACGAACACGAGAAAATAAATTTTTACTACTTATATGTACTATTGCACATCTGTAAAATCATGTGTATGATGGCTTGTTATGGAAAATTATGCATATATGTTCTCCATTCCAATTGTGGTTGTCAAGATGTAAATTATCTTAAATGATCTAATTCCCACTGCTCCATAAAACTGACACATAAATCAATATGTCAAGCTGTGATAAGGAGTGGCTACTTTGTATTAACAGAACAACAATGTCAAAGTTTATTTTCTTTTAAGTGATTACCAATGAGCTTACCGTTTCTTTAGCATATTTTACGCCCCTAGGGGGCTTGACAGGCGGCTCCGACATCGCCATGACAATACCTACACAAACAAACCAAACACTATCACTCAGCCAAAGATTTTCAATACAAATATGACATTGTTGGTGGATAAGTCAAGATATGCAAAGATATTGAAGGTTACAAGTTAATGATCAACTATAATGTGAACGGCGCAACTGGCGTTCCCTTGAAATCGACCTAGAAAATATAACGCGAACGTAAGCAGTGGTTACGCTAGAGGTAAGTCTTATTAGACTCGTAACCTTTCAACATAACCTAGCCCTTGAAATGTCACCACAAAACAAAAATTGACGGATTTCTGCCGAACGCCTATTGTAGCTACTCACTGCACACATTTAATATTTATTGACAATATTAAGGTGACTCAACACGATGCCTCATGTTCAACTTTACGCATGCACATAAATTTCTAATAGCGTGTAGCGACGCTGCCGCGCGCTAATTCAAGCTCGCCGGTGTGTGTGTGTGTGTGTGTGGTGTGTGCGCGTGTGTCAGTGCAGTGCTGTGCGGTCGTAATTACTGTACACGACGTCTGTGTAGTTCCGCGCCCAGCCTCTAGAGGCGCTGTGTTTTCTAGTTTTTATATACGTTCTGTTTATTATTATTATTCCTTGTATTTTGAGTTAATGAGTAGTTCCGTGCCTCCTGGCTCGTGTGGACGAGTACTGTTTTCTCTCCAATAACTACGGTAGTTTTCCCAGGATTAAGGATCCTTCTGTAGAGGCTGGAAGCAAATTTTGTAACTCCGATCAGTCCATGCAAGCCGGGCGTCGTCAGATACGCGCTCGCAATAAGGTTATTGTTGCTGAACTGAAGGTCTTTATTCTTCTGAATCACGTTAAGCAAAGGTCGGACAGCCACCAGTTTAGCTGAACCCGACAAGCGCATCTACGCATATGCATGCATACTTTCCTGGAATGAAGGCTTCCCACAGGGAAGTGTATTAGGCCCAATATTGTTTCTTATATACATTAACGACTTCCCACAAAGTATCAGACATGGCGAAAAAATACTTTTTGCTGATGACAGCAACATAGTAATAACAGGTGAAAATCCAACACAACTGTCAGAAAGGGCAAACGAGGCTCTCAATGATGTCCACAACTGGTCATTAAAAAATAAAGTAACCCTAAATGTAAAGAAAATTAACTATATTAACTCCCAATTGAACAAAAAACACAATGCCACTAGAATAAAAGTTAATAATAATGAATTAGAATGTGTAACAAGTACCAAATTCTTAGGGATGAATGTAGACAGCCAACTGAAATGGACAAACCATGTCAACATTTTGGCAAAGAAATTATCCACAGCATGCTATGCTCTTAGAATCCTTGCACCGGTATGCAATAATACCTGTCTTAAAATAACATATTACGGATATCTACACTCAGTCCTCAGCTATGGGATCATGTTTTGGGGAACAAGTGCCAGTAACATACAAACTGTACTCAAAGTACAAAAAAGAGCCATAAGGATAATAACAAATAGCAACAACAGGGCCCATTGTCTAGAATTATTTAGAAAGCTAGGAATTCTAACTGTTTCTTGTGAGCATATCTTTCAGAAAATACTGTTCATTAAGAAAAATCTCAACATGTACAACACAAACAGCCTAATACATGTCATCGCGCGGTCAACTTATTGCTTACTGCGTGTCAACTGAATTCACGCGCTGTCCACTAGGAGTGCTAACATGTGACTACACATCGCCGCCGTGCGCGGACATTCCATGGTTTAAGAGTGTTATAATTTTGATTATCGCATTCAATAACAGAAATATGTCAGAGACATATGCACCAACAATCTCAAGACTGGCGGTACGGCTACCACCGTCCTGGTCTGACAACCCCACGTTATTGTTCGCGCAGTTTGAGGCGAGCTTCCTTTGTGCCTTGTATCGTCTGATACCACCAAGTTTCCTTTAGTACTTACTGGATCATGTTCAAAGCCGGTGGAAGACAGAAAACATCTTCCGAAATTGTATTAAATGCTTTCTCTGAGAATTACTTTGAACAATTAGTACTTTAGCCCACACGAATTATAAATGGTTGCGAAAACACACTTGACCTCTTAATCACAAATAATCCTGATCCAATAGATAGCGCCATGATGGATACAGGGATTAGTGAACACAAGGTCATTGTAGCGAGGCTTATAACAATATCAACTAAAACCACTAAAAATAAACGCAAAATATATCTATTTAAAACAGCAGATATAAATTCGCTTGCTGTCTTCCTGAGAGAGAGTCTCCATTCCTTCCAAGTTAATTATGTAAGTGTAGAACAGATATGGATCAAATTCAGAGATACAGTATCGGCATCAATAGATAGATTCATGCCACGTAAGTTAATAAGAGACGAGACTGATCCATCATGGTACACAAAACACGTCAGAACACTGTTGCAGAAGCAACGAAAAAAGCATGTAAAATTCAGAAGAACGCAAAATCCCAAAGACTGGCTAAGTTTCACGGAAGCTCGAAATTTAATGCGGACGTCAATGCTTCCACAATGAAACATTGTCTAAAAATATGGTAGAAAAGCCAAAGAGATTCTGGTCATATGTAAAGTAAACCAGTGGCAAAAGAATTGTCAATACCGTCACTGCGCGATAGCAATGGAAATGTTACTCATGATGGTGCCACTAAAGCAGACTTACTAAATACAGTTTTCTGTAATTCCTTCATGAAAGAAGACGAAGTAAATATTACAGAATTCGAAACCAGAACAGCTGTTAGCATGAGTGACATAAAAGTAGATATCGTGGGTGTTGCGAAATAACTCCAATCACTTAAGAAAGGCAAGTCTTCCAGTCCAAATGGTATACCAATCAGGTTCCTTTCAGAGTATGCAGACACAATGGCGCCTTTCTTAGCAATACAACCACTCATTTGACGAAAGATCTGTTCCTAAAGACAGGAAAGTAGCACAGGTCCCACCAATATTCAAGAAAGGAAATAGGAGTAACTCATTGAATTACAGACCCATATCACTGACCTCAATTTGCAGTAGTATTTGGAACATTATGAATCACCTTGAAGAAAATGAGTTATTGATACATAACCAACACAGATTCAAAAAATATGTTCTTCTGCAACAAAGCTAGCTCTATATTCCCATGAGATAATGAGTGCTGTCAACAAGGGATATCAGATTGATTCCATATTCCTGGATTTCTGGAAGGCTTTTGATACCGTTCCTCACAAGCGACTATTAATCAAATTGCGTGCATATGGAGTATCGTCTCAGTTGTGTGACTGGATTCGTGATTTCCTCTCAGAGAGGTCACAGTTCATAGTGATAGATGGTAAATCATCGAGTAGAACAGAAATGATATCTGGCGTTCCGCAAGGAAGTATCATAGGCCCTCTGCTGTTCCTGATTTATATAAATTAACTAGGTGATAATCTGAGCAGCCCCCTTAGATTGTTTGCAGATGACGGTGTAATTTACCATGTAGTAAAATCATCAGATGATCAATTCCAATTACAAAATGATCTAGAGAGAATTTCTGTATGATGCGAAAAGTAGCAATTGGCACTAAACAAAGAAAAGTGCGAGGTCGTCCACATGGGTACTAAAAGAAATCCAATAAATTTTGGGTGTACGATAAATCATACAATGAACGCTTTTACGGCTGGATGTTTCAGCTGCTGAGAATTCTTCTGGGTTGTATGGCCATTGTCCATGGGATAGAAGAGTTCCAACGACCGTAGCCATACAACCCAGAAGAATTCTTGGTATACGATAAATCGCACAAATCTAATGGCTGTTAAGGGGAGCCGGAGGTGGTCAAATCCAAAAAATTACGATTTTTTTTTGTTACCGAAAATTAATTGGAATATTCCTCTTTAATGTAAACTTTGAATTATTGTTCTACTCGCCCTAGAAGTGGATTTATTACCATTTTCCCCCACGCCTGCAGAGGAAATGGGCGGCCGCTGAATGCATCTAACACCCTCTCGTGACTTCCTGGCGAACTGCTTGGGATTTTCTCGGCCTGTTACGCACACAGCGCCTTATGTTACGCGTACAGCGAGTGTGCAGGTGTTGGCTACATTGTTTTCTGTGACAAATGAAGCACTAAGAGCGCGGAACATCGTCTCTTTGCTGTTTACCGTTTCGAATTAGTTCAGTGTTGCGCCTGTTGTTGGTAGTATTATACTTCTTGTGTAAAGCGTTGTTCTGGTTGCGATGCCACGTTTTAGTAACCATGTATATAAGAAGAGGAAGAATGTAGGGAAAAGAAAATTAGCACTAATACCAAGTTGCAATACTACAATTACTGAAACAGTGTGTTCTTCTGCTAAGCAACACATGGCCGGCCATAGCCCTGTGACATCTTCTAGCAAGAAACTGACTGGTGGAAGTGACAGATTTCGTGAATATGTTAGCGACAGTGATGATATTAACGAAGTACTGAATATTGGATTATTATCTTCTGTGCTGAAAGAAAGTGTTCTGTGCAAAATGTGTTCAAGTGTAGGAGTGGGACTAGAGATAACAAAGCACTTTGGTTTAGCTTGTGAGATGAAGATAATCTGTGCATGTTGCAAGTATCAAGTGACTTTCTACAATTCACATGCCAGTCTCTTTGGTGAAAATGGACGATCTAGAGTGTTTGATGTGAATTTTCGACTTGTGTATGGTCTTCGATTCATGGGAAAAGGGTCTGCTGCTGGTAAACTGTATTGTGGTATTATGAACTTGCCATCACCTCCAAGCAAATTTGGGTACTACTGTGAACTGGTAGGATCCTCTGTTGAAGATGTGGCTTTGAAAACCATGAAGGAAGCAGTGGAGGAATCTGTAGAAATGAACGGTGGTTCTAGTGATTTGGTAGTGGCATTAGATGGTTCCTGGCAAAAGAAGGGTCATAAATCCCTGAATGGGGTTGTAACTGCTACTTGTGATGATAGTGCAAAAGTGATAGATGTTGCAATATTATCAAAACATTGTAGGTGCAAAAATAAAATCAAAGGAGAGCACAGTGGAACCTGTGAGGCAATGGAAGTGGATGGAGTGAAACAAACTTCTGCACGTTCAGTTCCCAGATACAATGTTACGTACAAATACCACCTTGGGGATAGTGACTCCAAAGGTTTCAAGACTATAGAGGAACTGAAACCATATGGAAATGAATTTGTAGTAGAAAAGTTGGAATGCATTGGGCATGTGCAAAAGCGTATGGGTGCATGGCTTTGAAGGCTCAAACAAACTTTGGGTTCAAGTAAGCTCAGTGATGGAAAGACAATAGGAGGGAGAGGCAGGCTTACTGATGAGGTGACTGAACATCTACAGAGATACTATGGGTATGCTATAAGGCAAAATACTAGTAATGTTAGTGACTTGCAAAAAGCAGTGTGGGCATTGTTCCTTCATACTGCCTCTTCCAATGAATACCCTCAACACAGCCTGTGCCCAAAAGATTCCTGGTGCAAATATAATGCAAAAAAGGACTATGATTACAAACATGGTTTGCCAGCAGCTGTGATAAATGCAATAAAACCAATTTTTCATGACTTAGCACAGCCAGAGTTGTTACACAAATGTCTACACAGAAAGACACAGAATCCGAATGAGAGCGTAAATAATTTGATTTGGAAAGTGATTCCTAAAAGAGTGTTTGTAAGCATAAAAACACTGCACTTTGGCATTTATGATGCAATAGCAACCTACAACCAAGGGAACAGTGTGAAGTGTGAAGTTCTGAAGGCATTAGGATTTACAGCTGGGGTGAACACTGTACGAGCACTAAGAAATATTGACAGAGAAAGGATAAGAGGAGCAGAAAGAAGAGAAAGGCATATGAAGTACGATGGAACAACAGGCCAGAAAAGAAGACAGAAGAGGAAGCTTTAGGAGGATGAAGGAGAAGACCCTGATAATCCATCCTATATTGCAGGAATGTACTGAGAAACTTTGATAGGCATTTCCCATAAATTAGAATTTTTCGAATATAAGGAACATTTTCTCAAAATCCACTCAAGCTAGAGAGATGAAATTTTTATACAGCACTCCTAGTGGTCAAACTTACATTGTAACACAGCCATTTGGCAATATGTTCAGTAGTTTCATTTCAGTTTAATTATAAAGCAATTATTTGTAAAAAAAAAATTGGGTCATTTATAAAAAAATAATTGGAAGGAAACTAGAAAAGATACTCCAAAATCCCTCTGTCATAACTGCAATACTAAACCACTCTATATGTAAAAAAATTCAAATTTTTCTATTTGGTAGTTTATTCATAAATGTTCCTCAAACTCAGTGATTTTAACATGGGCAGCATAGGCACCTCCAGCTCCCCTTAATTCGACTAAATACTAGACATTCACAATTACGAGCAACTTAAATTTGAAAGACCACATAGATAATATTGTGGGGAAGGCGCAACAAAGACTGTGCTTCGTTGCCAGAACACTTAGAAGATGCGACAAGCCCACTAAAGAGACAGCCTACATTACACTTGTCCGTCTCTGCTGGAATATTGCTGTGCGGTATGGGATCCTTACCAGGTAGGTTTGATGGAGGACATCGAAAAAGAAGGAAAGAAGGGCAGCTCGTTTCGTGTTATCACGCAATAGGGGTGAGAGTGTCAGTGATGTGATACGCGAGTTGGGGTGGCAGTCACTGAAACAAAGGCGGTTTTCTGTGAGGCGAGATCTATTTACGAAATTTTAATCACCAACTTTCTCTTCCGAATGCGAAAATATTTTGTTGATACCCACCTACGTAGGGCGAAATGATCAACATAATAAAATAAGAGAAATTAGAGCTTGAACGCAAAGATTTAGGTGTTCCTTTTTCCCACATGCCATTCTAGACTGGAATAGTAGAGAAGTAGTATGAAAATGGTTCGACGAACCCTCTGTCAGGCACTTAAGTGTGAAGTAACCATGTAGATGTAGATGTAGATCATCGATATGCTGCCAAAGTGCAAGATATTATAACTTCATCACCCGACACAGAAGCGTTCCTGAAACTCAAGCTGGAAATGATAAAATTAGTATTGGCACCATATTGCAGACACATTATTTTGTACCTTGTGGAGTAGTAGACTGTTGGCTCAGATGAGAGATATCGTCGCATCAAAAGCAGATATGCCACTTGATGGCATAGCCAATCTGGCTGACCACATTCAAGGCACATTTGAGCCTACCTCCCGTTCTGATGCAGCGACAGTGTCTAGCAGCACTTCAATGGTAACCAGGCCCAACTACGACAGTCTATTGAATAAAGTTGAGGCACTGAACAAACTGCTGAATCTCAGCCCTTTGATCATGGCTGATGCCCTCGGTAAACAGATGAGTGGGCTGCTCGCCAGCAAGAACGCTGGAGGACAGTCCAGAGAGACCACAAAGTAACTTTTCATCATATGCACCCTCCCCCGATAACTCGCAGTCAGTGAGCAGATGTTGACATCACCACCGATTTGGAGACTAGCACGCAAATGTAATCTGCTGTGCGGGTACGTCAGCCTTAAACCTCAGATGGAGGTTGATGCACCAGGTCATCCTTCTGTACACCTGTTCATAGTGGATTGCAAGTCGGGGCAAAAGTTTTAGATAGATATGGGATCTGATCTCAACATTCTGGCATGGATAAGCTATACAAGTACAATCCCAGCTCCACATTTAGACTGTTGGCCACTAAAACCTCTGCTATTGTGGTGAAAGGCTTTTGGCAAGATCAGTTTGTAGTATCCATGGGGGGAGGCCCCCAGACACTTTGGTATGGAACTTCATAATTGCAAATGTGATGGAGCCTATCTTTGGTGCAGACTTCTTGGAACATTATCGCCTGTCTCCTGATGTCACCAATGCTTGGCTGCTGGACACTGTACCCGGGCTGTCCACCACTGAATTGCAGTTTCATACTGCTGCATATGACTCTAACAAGGGAACCTCCCCATCGCACCCCCCTCAGATTTAGTTATAAGTTGGCACAGTGGATAGGCCTCGAAAAACTGAACACAGATCAATCGAGGAAACAGGAAGAAGTTGCGTGGAACCGTGAAAAAAAATAGTAAAATATACGAACTGAGTAGTCGATGGGCAAGATAGGCAACATCAAGAAGAATTTGAGCTCAGGAGCCTTGTGGTCCTGTGGTTAGCGTGAGTAGTTGCGGCGCAAGAGGTCCTTGGTTCAAGTATTCCCTCGACTGAAAATTTTACTTTATTTATTTTCGCAAAGTAATGATCTGCCCGTTCGTTCATTGACGTCTCTGTTCACTGCAATAAGTTTAGTGTCTGTGTTTTGCGACCGCACCGCAAAACCGTGCGATTAGTAGACGAAAGGCCGTGCCTCTCCAATGGGAACCGAAAACATTTGATCGCAAGGTCATAGGTCAACCGATTCCTCCACGGGAAAACACATCTGATATATTCTATACGACACTGGTGACGGCATGTGCGTCACATGACAGGAATATGTTGTCGACCCACCTAACTTGTACACTTGCCGAATGGGTAAAAAGATTCTTCTGCCTTGCCCGATTTAGGTTTTCTTGTGGATGTGATAATCACTCCCAAAAAAGTGATGAAAACATAAGAGTTTGTCACATAAACTGAAAATAAAAAATTAAACTTTTCACTCAAGGGAAGACTTGAACCCAGGACCTCTTGCTCCGTAGCTGCTCTCGCTATCCGCAGGACCATGGCGCTCCTAGTCTCACAGTGTCCTTGATGTTGCCTGTGTTCGCATGGACTACTCAGTTTGTATATTTTACTAATTTTTTTCATAGTTCCACACAACTTCTTCCTGTTTTCTCGATTGATCTGTGTTCAGGTTTTCAAGGCCTATCCACTGTGCCAACTTATAACTAAATCTAAGGGGGGTGCGATGGGGAGGTTCCCTTGTAAGGTGACACAGGCTACAGCAAATGGGTATGCCCAGATTATGAACCAGTTCCCTGCTCTCACAAGGCATCCAGGGCTTCACAACAGGTAGGTCACGATACTGTGCACTACATTAATAGAATGAAAGGCCCTCCAATTTCACCCAGGTGCAGACGTTTAGCTCCTGACCAGTATGCAATTTCTAAGTCAGAGCTTGACGCCATTCAAACTGAGGGCACCATACCCATGTCTAAAGGGAGTGTTCATCACGTTTGCATTTAGTCACAAAACAGACTGGTGCATTGTAGCCGTGTGGCGACTACCACGCTTTAAAGGCTAGAACGATCCCAAGTGCCTGTGCTATGAGACTATAACCATGCATTGTGTGGGAAACAGATATTTAGTGTGGTAGACTGTGTCAAAGAGTGCACGCAAATTCCAGTTGCTGAGAAAGACATTCCAAAGACGGCCATTATAAACCCTTCTTGATCGTTCGAAGGGTTATTCGTGATTTTGGGCCTGAGAAATGTTGGGCAAACATCGCAACGATTATTGATTCATTGTTAGAAGGATTGCCATGCTTCTTATATTATTCTCACCAACGCCAGAAGAACATGAGCGGCATCTCATTGATATTTTTGAGCACCTTGACGGGTAAGGCATTGTTCTGAACTTCTCTAAATGTGTGTTGGGCAATCAAAGATAACATTTTTGAGCCACAGTATCACGCCTTCTGCTGGAGAAAGTTGAAGCCAGACACAGTCAAAGAATTATCCAGGCTCCTTGGAGTTCTCTGTTTCAATTACTGCCATCTGCCACATGTGGCAGAACATCAATAACAACTTATGCAGCTCCAGCCAGTCTGAAAACAAAAGGTAGTATGCCTGTGCAGTAGTCACAGTCAGTGATAGACATCTTTGATGTTGCAAAGAAGAGCACAACTGAGGCTGTGCTTCTCACTCATCCTGCATCTTGCTTTAGATGCAATCCTCACGTTAGTGGTCAGCACTAGGCAGCTAGCCATCTGTGTAGCAATGCAAAAGAATGTTTACGAGGCCTGGCACTCCCTTGCTTCTATCTCTTGGAAAAAAGTCTCCAGCTCAATAACAATGGAGCTTGTGTGACTGGGAATTGGCAATCTATGCATCCATGAAATATTTCTGTCCACAGCTGGAGGCAAGAGTATTTACAATGTACATCGACAGCAAACCTCTCATATTTGAGAGGAGTAATATTTATTATTGATTGCTGTAGAGTATAAATTCGCGGAGTCGTTAGTCAGTTGTTTGTTTTGGACAGCCAGTGCGCTTTTGACACAGCTCAGTGAGCCTTGAGCAGCCGTTGGTGAAGCATCAGTGCAGCAGCAGTGCAGTAGCGAGTCGCATATTTAGCTTTCATATTTGTTTTGTAGTTTGATTCTTAATTTCTTTCCGAGTGTTTGTGCGCTTGCATAGTTAATTACATAAAATCCTTGCATATTCTCGTATTTGAGAGGAATAATATTGCTTAATGATAGGCTTGGAGTATAAATGCGCAGAGTCGTTAGATATTAGCAGTAGGATGGATAGGGTGTGTGTGTGCTGTGTGCGGGCGCAGGAGGAACTGGCTGCAGTTTACGAGTAGCTGAGCATGCTGTTGGCCATGGTCAGCCGCCTTCAGGCTGTTGCCTCGAGGTGCAGCGACGGCGGCGGGTCTGGCGGGTCGCTTGAGACACCCAAGGTGTCGCTTGCTGCGTCTGCTGACTCAGCAGCCGAGGCACCTTCTAGTGTACCCAGTGCGTTGGAGCCGCCTCACCTCAGGGTGAGTGGCGGACTGCAACGCATTCGTGTCACTCGAGGCGGACGGCCAATGTGGAGGCTGGCCAGCTGGCCTCGCCCGTTCATCCTGTCAGTGGGCTGGTGGACGCTCCTTCAGCAGGGCCCGAGCAGGCACACAGGGGCAAAAGCTTGCTGGTTATTGGGAGTTCCAACATTAGGTGGGTGATGGAGCCCCTTAGGGAAATAGCGTACAGGGTTGGAAAGAAATTCAACATGCACTTGGTTTGTCTGCCGGGGGGCCTCATCCAAGATGTGGAGGCGGCCTTGCCTACGGTTATCGAGCATATGGGGTGAAGTCGTCTGCAAGTAGTTGCTCACGTTGACACCAATGATGCCTGTCGCTTGGGTTCTGAGGCGATCCTCAGTTCGTACGGGTGGCTGGTAGATTTGGTGAAGACCGCTGACTCGCACGTGGGGTGCAAGCAGAGCTCTCTATTTGCAACACCGTTCTCAGAGTGGATCAGGGTCCTTTGGTTTGGAGCCGAGTGGAGGGTCTCAACCAGAGGCTTCGCCGACTCGGTTATGGTCTTGGTTGCAGATTTCTGCACTTGCGCTGTTGGGTGGTGGAAGGGGTCCGTAGGCCCTTACTATAAGTTTTGCGACAGCACAGGTCGACAGGACAAACAATCGATAGTGTGTGTCGGGTTGCGAGAGCGAGAGCGAGTGTTGAGTCAGTCAGTGAGTAGAGTGGGACCCAGGCTGTGGGCCGGGCCGTGGGGCGGCCGGTGGCCGTAATGCAAGGCCGTACCAACAAAGGGGGTGGCCATCGCCGCGGTTTAACCCCTTTTGTGTTAGAAATATACGGGAAAGTGAAAAAGTATAATTACTAGTGTGATTCAGTGACATTTTTTGTGCCGATATTGTAATTACGCGTCTACCGCGCCGGCATCATTTGGATTGCAGTGTTGGATTGCAGTGTTAGATTGCAGTGTTGGATTACAATGATGGAAATTGCGTGTGACGATGAGGAATAACGAAAGGGCCTGTGCTGAGATTAGCCGTTATTAATTCTGTACGACGAAGGCAGTGGCTGTCTCCATACATTGTGTTTTTGTGATGAATATAAGTCGTTGATTAATGAAGCTGTGTTGTTGTTCTTCTTGGCACCAGACATTTCTTTATTACAGCATTTGAGAAGGACAAAAATGGAATGTAACATCTCCGTAGCAGTCCAACCCGATTGCCAGCCCATTAGGTACACGGTCACATTAATTATTATCTATTTGGGCTGCTATCAGATCCCAATCGAGCGGGAAAAGTCAGTAGATTATACCGGAGTGTTACACCCTTGGCTTACCGTGACAGGACAAGTGCAATTTTCGGACGAATCATAAAGAACAATAGGTAATTTTATCTTGCTTAACGTGAGAAAATATTTTTTCAATGTTGGATCGGGACATAGCATAAACGTTAATATCGTGACAAGAAACAGTGCATTTTGAGCAATACGAAGTAATAGCACCTTACGATTGTGACTAAACTTTTTCTTGCCATTTTAGATGAGAATAATAGTGTCAATAAACTGTATTATAATGTGCAAACGCGCAAATCCGCACGAAAAACTGTGAAAAGTGAACACCAAAGAAAGACACGTGTGAACATTATTACGACCAAAACGAGCCAAGAATTCGTCACGAAAGTTTTAAAGAAGTGTTTAGTGATAATATTTTGACTGGAATTGCTTTTTAAATAGTGAAAATTCGGACAGCTTCATGTGGACCCATAAACTGTTATGCGGACGACAATGTATTGTGGCGACTCAATTATTGAGTGACGTCACGCAGACACGTGTAGCAGTTGCGCCAAAGAGCTTCGATCTGCGAGGTGATTTCACACGCCCGCCACAGCAAGCCGCGCGACTTCGAGACACCGAGCGCCGTCCCGACATCTAGCAGCCGAACTACAAACTACGCCCGCCTGCAGCGCCATGGAGCGGCCGGCTGAGAACTACGACGTCCCGCCACAGTGAGCCGCGAGGCCTTCACGCGTTCCGGCGGCTGTACAGCGCCAAGCCCACTTCAAACGTCAAAACATCGCGACTCGTGGTAACGTCGGTTGGTGAGTGAAGATGACTGATTGACATAACATTATATTGCAGTGTGCAGTTTCGCGGTAAATAAACGTTTGTAAACTGAATTGCGCGTTAGGAAAAGTGCCCAATTGCAATAATTTTCGAAAAGCTTGCGAAACATACTCTGAAATATAACATACTTATTTATGCATACTGCGCTGTCTAAATGGTAATTATACAGATATGCTTATTGTTTTGTGGGATTTTACATTTATAGATTTTATGAGTGGTATGATTTATCTTATTTAAAACATTTTACATAAACTGTGTAGGTGAAAATTAATATGTGAAGTGATTAAGTAGTTAAGGTGTAGGGAGCTAGCAACTCTTTTGCTGGTATACCAAGTGGCGACTGGTACACTCCCAGCTGGGTGAGACTTTATTTCTAGTTTCAAGTTTCACTCCTCTACCATCTTTCTCTATCCTTAGGTTAAGAAAGTTAGTGTTAGAGTAGGTAGTGGTTGTACAAATGATAGTTAGGAATCTTGTAGCAAATTTATAGTTCACTCATATATGGAGAAGTAGTTAAGGTGTAGGGAGCTAGCAACTCTTTTGCTGGTATACCAAGTGGCGACTGGTACACTCCCAGCTGGGTGAGACTTTATTTATAATTTCAAGTGTCACTCCTCTACCATCTTTCTCTATTCTTAGGTTAAGAAAATTATTGTAGTAGTTAGGATTGGTAGTGGTCATCCAAGTAATTCAGTCAGGAGCCATGTAGTAAATTTGTAGTAGTTGCTGTTGATGTAGAGTGTGAGATGTCAGAGAATCAATAACTTAAAAAAAGCTCAGTTTACTGTGAGTAAATAACCAAAATTAATAATGCCAGACGGAATAAAATGAGAACCATATCAGAAAGCGAATGTTTACATAATGTCGTGGTAAGCTAATTGGTTAAACAAGAATTTGGGTAATCTTATAGAGTTGTTTTATGAGGCATGAAAAGGTCAAACTGTTGTAAGAAAATTGAAGTAATGTATCAGCTTGTAAGTAGATGGACATATAAAGAAACAAATACACAAGGAGATAGTTGTTCAGATAAATGATGTGAAATATGATGAATGGAGAGGCTAAGGAGCCTGAAGTAGTATTTTTATGTGGTTATTGCAGCGAATATGGAGAGTTGATGTAGGTTGAAGATATATATGCAGTTGAAGTTGCTGTTAAGTTGAGGGAGTTATGTGTAATGATGTATATTGAGTATGAGAGGTTTGAAGTGTTGAAGTATATGGAGGATTGATATAGGTTGAAGATATATATGTATTTGCAGTTGAAGTTGGTGTTAAGTTATGTGTAATGAAGAGTATGGAGTATGAGATGTTTGAAATATTGAAGTATGTCATTTAGCACATGAGCAACATCTGTTTGCAAGTTATTTGTAGGTATACATGTTTATCTGAAGTATGCTGATAAAACAAGGTGTAACTAATGAATAATTAGTAATTCATGTATCCAATTAGCTATCAGAGTCAATTATGGTTATACGTAGGTCAAGCTTTAGAAGCAGAATTCTGGCACTGAGTAATGAATGACAATTATCCATATAGTGGATTTAAATTAGTGTGAATAGAACAGGAGATATTGTACCTCTCATCTAAGCTTTCTTGATAACAATTCACATATGGAAGTGATGTTTGGCAAAATGAAATGATCAGTAGTTTAAAATTTTTCATTGGGTGACCACATTAGTTGTAGTGTTGCAAATAATTATGTAAGACATGCTTAGCGGTACAATGTAGCATTTAAATTTATAGATTCTGTAATGAACAAGTTGTGAATTTCTTCCTTAACTTTTATAAGTGTTGGCCAAGTGAGTTATAAATTAGAGTGATAGTAGTATGGATGGCACAAACCCCGCTGAAAGGACGGCATACCAAAGGGGTAGCTGGCATTCAATGTATAAATGTCATATTTTGTCTCAATTTCAATTTGCTTGTGTTAAAGATTTAAATAAGTTGTGATTTTTTCTTCCTTAACTTTTATATGCGTTGGGAAGGGAGTTATAAGTTAGTGTGGTAGTGGTATGGACGGCATGAACCCCGCTGAAAGGACGGCATACCAAAGGGGTAGCTGGCATTCACCTAGCTGTTTTCTTGTCTTTGCTGTAGCAATAAGTTGTGAATTTCTTCCTTAACTTTTATAAATGTTGGCCAAATGAATTATGAATTAGAGTGATAGTAGTATGGATGGCACGAACCCTGCTGAAAGGACGGCATACCAAAGGAGTAGCTGGCATTCAACTAGTTTCTTTTCTTGTGTTTGCTATAGCAAGTTATAACAGATATGTAGTTAATGACTCGTACAAACCTTTGAAAGTGAAAAGTTTTTGGAAATTTTTGATAAGATAAGTTTACAAAAAATATTTACCATGCTATGTTACGTAAGTAGGATTGATGTTGTGTGTTATTTGGACAATGCCATATTTTTGAGATGTAATAACTTTTTGTAGAATATTATTGTAGAGGCAGCCCACTACCGGAGTCAAGGATTTTCTTGGTGATTGTAATTTCATTACTTATTTGCACTGTGTGTTTTGTTCATATGTAGTGATGTCTAATTCCCTAGCCGATTCTTTTACGCCTGTGGCTTCAAAGAAGTTTTCGAGGGCGGGGATGTAAGGGGTCCGTAGGCCCTTACTATAAGTTTTGCGACAGCACAGGTCGACAGGACAAACAATCGATAGTGTGTGTCAGGTTGCGAGAGCGAGAGCGAGTGTTGAGTCAGTCAGTGAGTAGAGTGGGACCCAGGCTGCGGGCCGGGCCGTGGGGCGGCCGGTGGCCGTAATGCAAGGCCGTACCGACAAAGGGGGTGGCCATCGCCGCGGTTTAACCCCTTTTGTGTTAGAAATATACGGGAAAGTGAAAAAGTATAATTACTAGTGTGATTCAGTGACATTTTTTGTGCCGATATTGTAATTACGCGTCTACCGCGCCGGCATCATTTGGATTGCAGTGTTGGATTGCAGTGTTGGATTACAATGATGGAAATTGCGTGTGACGATAAGGAATAACGAAAGGGCCTGTGCTGAGATTAGCCGTTATTAATTCTGTACGACGAAGGCAGTGGCTGTCTCCATACCTTGTGTTTTTGTGATGAATATAAGTCGTTGATTAATGAAGCTGTGTTGTTGTTCTTCTTGGCACCAGACATTTCTTTATTACAGCATTTGAGAAGGACAAAAATGGAATGTAACATCTCCGTAGCAGTCCAACCCGATTGCCAGCCCATTAGGTACACAGTCACATTAATTATTATCTATTTGCTACTTTTCAGATCCCAATCGAGCGGGATAAGTCAGAAGATTAAAAGGGAGTGTTACAGTGGGGAATTGTAGGACGCCCCTAGATAGGTCAGGGGTGCACTACACAAAGGAAGCGGCTACTCGGGCAGCAGAGAACTTGTGGCGTGCACATGGAGTTTTTTTCGGCAGTAGTGCGAGGTGTCCTGATGAACACTCACCAGTTAACGTGCATGCAGGGAAATCAGGACATGCTCAGTGTAAAGACACTTTAGCTATCAAGATATTAGCAGTAAATTTTCAGAGTGTTCGGAATAAAGTTCCTGAATTTACTGCCCTCCAGGAAGCATGTGACGCGCAAATTATTCTCGGGACCGAGACCTGGCTGAATGCTGAGATAGGAAGTTCTGAAATATTTAGTGAGGGTTGGAATGTGTATCATAAAGAGAGATTAGACAGTGTAGGAGGTTGTGTCTTCATTGCAGTTGACAAAAATTTTGTGTCTACTAAGGTCGAAGTAGATTGTGATTGTGAAGTTATCTGGACACGTTTAACAGGGCTAGGGGAAATAAAGTTAGTTGTGGGGGGGTTATTACGGGCCACCAGGTTCTACCGTGACAGTTCTAGAATCATTCAGAGGGAGTCTACATTCTGTATCGTAGAAGTACCCGGATCATGCTTTATTAGTCAGAGGCGGCTTCATCCTACCTAGTATAAACTGTGATGTCTACGGATTCATTACAGGTGGTACAGACAAGCCGTTGTGTGAATTACTTTTGAACACCATATCCGAAAACTGTCTTGAGCAGCTAAATCGACAGCCAATGCGTAATGGAAATATTTTAGATCTGGTAGCCTCAAACAGACCAGACCTCATCAACGGTGTCAGTGTTGAGACAGGGATTAGTGATAATGATATTGTCATTACGACTTTGGTTATGAAAGTTAAAAGTCGGTCAAGAAGGCTAGGAGAGCATTCTTACTAGAAAGAGCAGATAAGCAGTTGTTATCATCCCACTTAGTAAATCAATCGACTTCATTTACTTCCAGTACGATGGACGTGGAAGAATTATGGGCAAATTTTAAACACATTGTAAATCACGCATTGGACAAGTATGTGCCGAAATAGTGGGTTATGGACCGGAAAGACACACTGTGGTTTAACAGCGCAGTTCGGAGCATGCTCAGGAAGCAAATGCAGTTGCACTCACGGTACAAGAAAGATTGGGAGAATGAGGACAGGCAAAAGTTAGCGGAGATTCTTGCTGCTGTAAAAAGAGTGATGCGCGAAGCATTCAACCACTACCACCGTCATACCTTAGCAAAAGATCTTCCTGAAAACCCAAGGAAATTATGGTCTTATGTAAAACCGGTAAGCAGGCTGAGGGCTTCCATCCAGTCACTCACTGATCAGTCTGGCCTGGCAACGGAAGACAGCAAAACGAAAGCTGGAATTTTAAATTTAACATTTGAGAAAACTTTCACGCAGGAGGATCATACAAACACACCGCCGTTTGAGTCTCGTACAGATTCCCGTAAGGAGGACATTGTGATAGACATCCCTGGGGTTGTGAAGCAGCTGAATGGGTTGAAAATAAATAAATCACCAGGTCCTGATGGGATTCCAACTCGGTTTACAGAGAGTACTCTACTGCATTGGCTCCTTACGTAGCTTGCATTTATCGCGAATCTCTTGCCCAACGTAAAGCCCCGAACGACTGGAAAAAAGCGCAGGTGACGCCTGTTTATAAGAAATGTAGAAGGACGGATCATCAAAATTACCGACCAATATCCTTAACATTCGTTTGTTGCAGGATTCTCGATCATATTCTCAGTTCGAATATAATGAATTTCTTTGAAACAGAGAAATTGCTGTTCATGCATCAGCACGGCTTTAGAAAGCATCACTCCTGCGAAACGCAACTCGCCCTTTTTTCACATGATATCTTTCGAATCATGGATGAAGGGTATCAGACGGATGCAATATTCTTTGACTTCCAGAAAGCGTTTGACTCAGTGCCCCCTGCACACTCCTAACTAAGGTACGAGCATATGGGATTGGTTCCCAAGTATGTGAGTGGCTCGAAGACTTCTTAAGTAATAGAACCCAGTACGTTGTCCTCGATGGTGAGTGTTCATTGGAGGTGAGGGTATCATCTGGAGTGCCCCAGGGAAGTGTGGTAGGTCCTCTGTTGTTTTCTATCTACATAAATCATCTTTTGGATAGGGTGTATAGCAATGTGCGGCTGATTGCTGATGATGCTGTGGTGTACGGGAAGGTGTCGTCGTTGAATGACTTTAGGAGGATACAAGATGACTTGGAAAGGATTTGCGATTGGTGTAAAGAATGGCAGCTAACTCTAAATATAAATGTAAATTAATGCAGATGAATAGGAAAAAGAATCCTGTAAAGTTTGAATACTCCCTTGGTAGTGTAGCGCTTGACACAGTCACGCCGATTAAATATTTGGGCGTAACATTGCAGAGCCATATGAAGTGGGACAAGCATGTAATGGCAGTTGTGCGGAAGGCGGATAGTCGTCTTCGGTTCATTGGTAGAATTTTGGGAGGAAGTGTTCATCTGTAAAGGAGACCACGTATAAAACACTAATACGACCTATTCTTGAGTACTGCTCGAGCGTTTGGGATCCCTATCAGGTTGGATTGAGGGGGACATAGAAACAATTCAGAGGCGGGCTGCTAGATTTGTTACTGGTAGGTTTTATCATCACGCGAGTGTTATGGAAATGCTTCAGGAACTCGGGTGGCAGTCTCTAGAGGAAAGGAGACGTTCGTTTAGTGGATTGTTACTGAGGAAATTTATAGAACCAGCATTTGAGGCTGACAGTGGTACAATTTTACTGCCACCAACTTACATTTCGTGGAAAGACCACAAAGATAAGCTAAGACAGATTAGGGCTCGTACAAAGGCATATAGGCAGTCATTTTTCCCTCGTTCTGTTTGGGAGTGGAACAGGGAGAGAAGATGCTAGTTGTGGTACGAGGTACCCTCCGCCACGTACCGTATGGTGGATTGCGGAGTATGTATGTAGATGTAGTAACCTCTGACTTTCACCTGTTGCCAAACAAAGACATATGCTCTCCAAGGCCATGAAATCAACTGGAGTTTATTGCCCAATTGTTCAGAAATATTCAACATATTTCAGGATTGAACAATGTAGTGGCAGACTGTTTGTAGCACATCAACGCCATGATGGAGACAATCGATCTCACATGTCTAGCTCAAGCACAGCAGACTGACCAAGAACTTCAAGACTGCCTCAATGACACTACAGCAGGCCTGCAGCTCACACTCATTGACTTACCAAAGGCAAACACTATGGTGTATTGCGACACCTGCGATGGAAAAACTCGCCCGTCGATTCCGGCAGAAGTATTTCACGGTCTCCATTATTTACGTCATCCTGGAGTAATGACGAAGCTTGTATCCAATCGTTATGTGTGGCCTGAGATACAAAAGGATTGCCATCATTGTCTCATGCAAGCGTGAATTGTTAACACAGCAAATTTCAAGTCATGTTCACGCACCAGTAGGTACAGTCCCGAACATGACCGAGAGGTTGACCCACATACATATTAATATTCTGGGACACTACCAAAATCAGGTCAACGATACTTATTAACTGTTGTTGATAGATTCACATGATGGCTGGAAGTTATTCCTATAAATAATATGTCCCCTGAGACGCCAGCTGCCGCGCTTATATCTAACTGGATCACTCAGTTCGGATGTCCACTCCATATAATAACTAACAGAGGACACCAATTCAAGTCCAGTTCGTTTACACAACTGAACAAGTTTTGTAGTGCATCACGTCATACAACAACGAGTTATCATCCAGCCAGCAATGGGATGGGCAAGCAGTGGCACAGGTCCATTAAAGCCACCTACGTGTATCAAGAATCATAGTGGATGATGGTTCTACCATTAATTCATTTCAACCTTGGCACCATAAGCAAGCCTGACATTGATGCATCTCTTACTAAATCAGTCTGTGGGGAAACGCTATGGCTGCCAGAATAGTTTGTCGATCTGGGTGCCTTGACAGGAGATATATCAAAATCACTACATTTCAAACACATTTGAGAGATCAGATCTCCACATGCGACCACAACCATGCCATGACATGACTGCATCATGACATGGCATGCAGCAAACGTTCATCCAAAAAGAGACGCGGTGTTGCACCCGTGTCGCACTATGCTCATACCACCACACCTTGTAGCAGCAATACAAGATAAGACAGTGTGCATTTTGGTTAATAGCAAGAGAAACACTGCCTGGTGGTTTGGTTAAACCTGCGTTTGTCTTGCAGGAATCTTTAGATGATCACTTTTTCCTATACTGATCAACACTGTCATCAAACAGGAGATGTGGTCCAGACACTGGGTGCTCTTCCTGACAACATTCAAGAATAGCACCTGAGACAAGTAATGAAGATGACATTCCGCTTCCACATGGGGAGGGGGGGGGAGGGGTTGTATAGCGACAGGCAGTCACACAGCTGTCGACTTGTGATCAAATAAGTGTTTAATGAGTGGCAACTGAGTTAGTGCACTGTCCACTAGGAGCGCTGACTTGTGGTTACTCATTGTCATGGCATGTGGGCATTCTGTGGTTTTTAAGCGTTATATTTTAGATTGTTCTGTTGTTGGCCACTTTCTGAGTTGCTTGTTCTCTAGTGTCTGTCGACGAATTGTTCCCTCCAGTTATGTTAATTTTATTTTCATGTTTGCTTGTAATTCCTGTAATGTGGGAGCACTCTAATTATGGAAATAAAGTGTACCATATGTAGGAGCCACCTGAAAGCAATTCTTCCACAATAAGAACATGAAATTAAGCTGCAGGCCTCACACACAGCAAGACTTACAACAAGGCTGCATATAAATCCAGGTTCGCACAAGTATGAATGCCTTACATATGCATCCCCTCACCACTAACCTTACATGCACATTAGCGTTTCCACACGTTGAAGTTGGGAATGCTGCTTACGTGACTTTCAGGATGACAACAAGTGAAAGTATTTGTATGGTAGGTCAGCAGCTTCTAGCTGGAGAGTTTGCAGTGCCGTTGACGAAGAAAAATCGAACACACAAATGTTGGATATGGAAATGGGCATCTCACAAGAATTGTTTGGGAACATCCAACATGCTAATAAGGAATTGGTTAATAAGTGAATTGGGAAATTTTGAAGATTCACTCTCTTCCAGATAATGTAACTTCAAAATAAAGTCTCACTTCACATCTCCAGCTTCACAGTTAATAATTTTCTTTTCAGCTTGAGTATTATGAACTAATTTTAGCATATGGCATGTATCAAGAATTGTATGAACATTTTTCAGTTTCAGTAGGTGCCCAAGATTACTCATTGTCAGTATGTTCACAGTATGTTGGCAGCAGCAGCATTCCATGTCACTGACCTCACAAAAACACACACAGAAAATAATTTCGACTTACAATATCTCATAATTTCTGTCATTACATCTGATGATAGTTTATTCATAAAGAAATATGGAATTGGGCACTTAAACTTTTCAATATATCG
The DNA here is from genome assembly GCF_023864345.2 of Schistocerca serialis cubense. NCBI lineage: Eukaryota > Metazoa > Arthropoda > Insecta > Orthoptera > Acrididae > Schistocerca > Schistocerca serialis. Next base: position 138,836,616 of record NC_064642.1, on the reverse strand, counting down.
CACTATCTGAAAAACTAAAACTTCAGTAGCCATTTCTTCTGCATCTATATTCACAATGTAGCCCAAATCAACATAGCCTTTATGCACTTTTTGTTGTTGTTCCACTCAAGCTGCTTCCTAATTGACATACTATCACAAATAATTACACACTCCTTAAGATATCGTTCGTCACTGGGATTATGTTTTAGATAGTTGAAAATCTCTTGTAAATAGCCAGGTTCACTATTTGTTGATGACACCCAACCACAAAGGATATTAGGGTGGGGCAAAAGAAATATAGAGCGTACAAATCTATATGCCCTAGACGAATAGAAATGCAGAGTGAGTGCAAATTGTTTGGTCAGTTCACTGTCTCGCCTGGTTTGCTTCTTTGCATCACTGTTTCTGAAATGGGTAAGAATAAAGTCTAAAGGAAAGGCACTAAAACGTTCCTGAAGTGTACTTTCCAGGTTGTCATTTACTCAGTTTCTTTTATTTTTCAGCACTGTAATTAATTCTGCCAGTATTTCCACGCCGCATAAGTTTCATCTGCAATCGCCTCATTTTTTTTCACTTAAGGGCCACAGTTCTGTGAGAGACATCAATCTGAACAATTGCATTGCACTTCTCATGGTTGCTATCGGATTCACACAACCTATTTGTCGTTTGCAGCTCATTCATTCCCTGAAACAAAATTAAAAGAATTCATCAACAACAATTACGAGGTACTAGAACTTTAGAAAGAGACACTAACAACAATGTCTATACTTATTGCTAGTTAAACACATAGTTTTACCTCAGATACCGATAATTTATTCCTAACAAGTTGCCTTCTCCGACTGATTTTCATTTGCAAATGACCTGGAAAACTGAACAAACTTGGTATGGGGTTATCCTTCATCAGCTGTCTATCAGTTCCCCATCGAAACATGCAGCTGTCTTTTGTAAAGTGTGAAATACAAATGACGCTATGTTTCGATGGAGTCCAGTATTCCCTTCGTACTTCATGCACTCATTTTTTAAGAATTCTAGAGCGAGTGATGAAAATAAAAATAATTTAGATAGCTTTTTACAGTATTTCCCGAACAGTAATTCATTTACCATATAGCAAAGCATATGTAACTTACAGGTGAAATTGAGTACCACTTCCTGTTGTTCATCGATTACTGCAGCCGTATGCAGCATAACTGTTGAAACTGTTTGTTTGAAAAAGGAACAGATGGACTTCAAAGTCACAAGCAGAAGAACAATTGCCCCGCTACAATACGCCGACTCCACCAAAGACCTTCAAGGTTTTCTAGGCAAAGACGCCTCTGTGTAGTCTCTTCAGTTAAGTATTGAGCTCACTGATAAAATTAAATGCACATTTAATTTCTATGAGTGTCTGCTACTGACGCTAATATCTTTGCGAGTGGCGGTAAAAACTAAATAGATTTTACGAGTGAAAGTTTTTACCTTGGTTTTTGCAAAAACTTTAAATATGGATGATGTTCAAGCAGTATTTGTCGGGGAAAAAATAAATAAAGTAAGATGGAAACCCGAGGCTTTATCATGTTCCAGCTATTTTGTTACTGGCAGTTGGGATGAACAGGTATATGCTCAAGTGTCTGTCTGATTTGACATGGTTTTCGTGCTGTGTTTGGTGCATATATATTTTACAGTAAAACTGACGCTCTAAAGTTTATGCCCGTATTTGTCAATTCAAATTAATCAGAACCTCCGGCGAAGGAGAATACTGCAATTGTGATTTAGCTAGAACGACGCTCATCGGCTTTGCCTTGTCACTGCAGTTGTATTCCATTGTCTTAATTTTTTGTTGCACTGTGTAGACCATATCCGAACAGGGGGCATCTGCAATCGGAATTGCTGGGTATGGGATTCCGCTTGCAGTTGCCCAGTAGCGGGTGCCAAATTCTCTGTCACTCGAGTGTACCATTTTAAAGGACACAGTTACACAGGAAAGTATTCCAAATCCCATTATTTGCGCACCAAATTTTTGGCAAGGTCCAGTCTCAAGACCACACAGATGTGGATACGTCTCACTTTGCCAAAAAATGAAACAATGTCTATTTGCACATAGCATGGTTGTCAACAGTGAACAGCTAAAGAAATATTTAAGACACATGACATGATGGTGATTGTTCTCGTAGCCACCATCGTGTTGTGCACTTTGTATGGCACGCAAGGTTTTGATGATGAGACGAGAACCATGCACACACATCTGTTGCTATAGGTGCACTTGAGAATGGCCCATGCCCTGAAACTAGAAGTACAGATAAAGTAATTAGGAATACGGCCTGGGTGAATTATGTTTGTCTTCAAATTTATTGAGGCTCTGGTGCCCACTCAAAAGGAAATACGTAAGCTTACACTCACCAATGGATGCAACATAGTTTTTTCATTTTAATTGGAGGGTAAACTTCGTGTCACCATGTTCTCTGACCAGAAAGGGATGATGTTATGGGAGCTCCAAAGCTATTAATATCAATCCTCAGCACTGGAAGATGTGTTTTTCCATGGCCATGTCTGAAAAAATGAAAGTCGTTATGTTGTTAAGATGGCTGGCATTGGTCACATGTCTTCAATCTCACTTCAGATGTTTGTTATGAATCCTGGGTGTGTGCATGTAGATGTGAATGATGAGACGGACACTCTCAGAAATTGCAGAGACTCCCCATACACGAGCTCTGGAAAATCCAGGATGGAATATAACAATATTATGAAAAGGAAAGTTGCTACTCACCCTATAGCGGAGATGCTGTGTTGCAGATAGGCACAACAAAAAGACTGTCACAATATAAGGTTTCAGCTAAAAAGGCCTTTGCTAAAAATATATGAGATGCAAACACTCTCTCTCTCTCTCTCTCTCTCTCTCTCTCTCTCTCTCTCTCTCTTTCCCCCCCTACCCCCCGCCCCCCCCCTCCACACCACACACACACACACACACACACACACACACACACACACAAAAATGTGATTTTATACCGTGTATTTGGCACAGCACTGTTCACCACCCCTGCCCTGCTATCCCTTCCCGCCCCAGCCTCCTCGTTACACCCACCCAGTTGCCATTCCCATCACGCACTGCTGCTGCTGCTGCTGCTGCTCCTCGCTGAGTGACTTCAGCTGCCAGAGGATGCAGTTGTGTGTGTGTGTGTGTGTGTGTGTGTGTGTCGTCTATTTTTGGGGTCGACCGAAGCGTCCGATCCCACCCGTCGGCTTTGACCCGTGACGTAAGGCTGTTGTGATAAGTAGCAACTTTACCTTTTCATACATAATCTCTGCAACAGATGCCTGACAGTTCTCTGGCAATGCACTGCACAGGTTCAGCAGTAGTGGCCAACTACTGACTGTGTAGGCATCAAAGATTTGGTCGTATCACACATGATGGTAGCCCTAAGTGAATGGTGAGAGCGCTGTTCCATGCCATTGAAAGCTGCCTAACACTATTCTGTTCTTATAATGTGAATGCCATAGCCACACCAGGTTACAGGATACTTGTTCTCACAGTGACAATCTTGATTGACTGTTTTATTCTGGGCTAGCTATAATGCTCTATCCCAGCGGTTCTCAAGCATTAGGAGACCATTAGGTATACTTCTGAGAAAACTCAGTTCTTAGCCAACATCCCAATAAAGTTTGTTAGCTGGCAGTAAATGAAAAGTTTAGATGGAAAAGAAAAAAGAAAAAAATCTAACACCATTATTTGTAAATAAATATTACGTGGCAAATTTAAAAGGAATAAAACATACAGATTTATTGGATTTTTCGGTAAGGCACGGACGTAAACATTAAGCTTCGCTACCGATCAATTTATTACCATAACCGTATTTTCTGCTTTCACATTTGTTGACTTCACCAACTCAAAACCAAGTTGTCACCTTCCAACCTAACCTAGACCTCGGGCTGTGCTACAAATCAGTCTGTCACCACAACCAAGATATCACGGGGCCCAATACGTAACTTCAGCCATCAGTGAGGTGGTTTATACTACAGCTTTTTTGTGACACGGGTTATATTTGGTACACTGTCAAGTAACATACATCACAAGCTATGTTTACCGTTCTTTCAGTTCCTCGCTTTTTTGCTAGTATTGTTGAATGTTTCCTTTTACACATGGAAGTTGTGGTTTTTTGGAATTGGTATCCTTAAGACCTTTTTTTCCAGTATTAGATGCCAGTGACCAACTTTTCACCCATATGTCACTTCATCACCACAGTCTGTTTTTCAGTTTGTTTTCTTTACAGAGCCCAAGTAGTTCAACTTTGGCTCTCATTTCAGTACCTAAATCTATTTTCATCCCCAGAAAAAGATTTTTACAATCCAGGAATTTATTTTCGGTTTTTCAGATGAGGAAGGAAGGTGCTATTATATGTTGTTACTGATAACAGGTCGACCGAAGCGTCCGATCCCACCCGTCGGCTTTGACCCGTGACGTTAGGCTGTTGTGGTGTCACAACGGCGCGGAATTTAGTTTGTGAGAGTGGCGTGTTTGTAGGTGTCATTTTGATGCGATCGGTGGTGCTCTCTGATGGTGTGTTAGGTGATGTTTTTGGCTTAGTTTGCGAGTGTGGCGTCGTGTGTGAATTTTGGTAAATTGCTTTTTTTATGTCTTTGGTAGGTATGGATATGACTGACGGGGTGAACAGGTTTCGGTTGTCAGCTATGATGGGGGACAGTGCGTTGTCTCTAATAAAATTTCTTCAACTATTCGGATTTTTGGATGAAGTCGTGAAGTGTTCAGTATGTCATGAAGAAATGAGGCTTACTTAAAGTTCCGGCGTCTCTGACCATGTCGTAAGGATAACGGGTCAAGGGAAGTGTTCGATCCCACTGTGTGGCTGTGAATGTTGGTATTGGTATCGGGAGATGTTTTTGAGCTATATAGGTCAAGGGAAATGTTAGATCCTAATTTACGGGATCGGGAACTGCTGTTGAGCTATATAGGTCAAGGGAAGTGTTCGATCCCAATTTATGAGATCGGTAGCTGCTGTTGAGCTATATAGGTCAAGGGAAGTGTCCGATTCCAGATGATATTGTGTTTAGTGGTATTTGGGGAGTTGTGTGATTTTGGTTTTTTTCTTCATTTTGCGTGGTTTTGTATGGGGATGGGTGTCTAAATTTGTTTATATTTAGTTTGCCCCCACCCAAAAACCCCCTATTTCCCGTGCTTGTCCCGTTAGCGTCATTAGGCTTTTTGTAGAATGTGTGTGTGTGTTTGTTTTTCGTCCTCATAATGTGTACGTAACGACTTTATATGCGCCATATTGGAATCGTGGTTTATGGTCGTTTCTGCCATATTTGTGACGTCATGGGTCAAAGCAGATGGGCAGGATCGGACGCTTCCATATTTCCCTTGATGGACAACAACATAAATGAAAATGAGACAAAAAATTACTTGGCATGCGTTGGACAAGCTAAATAAATCTTACATTGTGTCTAAACTGATAGCTTAAGATCCATGTGTATCCCCACTTAGGAATTATGTACTACAGATGTGAAAGCCATTCAAATACTGATGTTTGCTGTGTGAGTAGGAGATACATGCATAATAGGAATTACTGGGTAACTCGTGAAAACCAATATATTAACTACATACACGCTCTGCAGGCCACTTTATGGTGCTCGGCTGATGATACCCTAGAACCCCTGCTAATGATTCTCTTTCTTATTACACTTGCAAAAGCAAGGAAAAAATGACTGCCTGTATGCCTCGGTATGAGTGTTATTTTTCATATTTGTCTTCATGGTCCTTATGCAAAATTTACATTGGTGTGAGAAGAATTGCTCTGCATTCAGCCACAACTTACAATTCTTTAAATTTTCTCAGTGACATTTCATGTAAAGAATGGCGTCTTTGCTCCAGGGTTTCCCATTTAAGATCACAAAGTAATATTCACATATGAATAAAACACACAAATAACTAACAGCTCATCTCTGAATTTCTTTGATGTCTTCCTTTAACCTGATCTGGTGGAGTTCCCAAGTACTTGGACAGTACTCAAAAGTCACAGTAGTGTTCTGTAGGCGGTCTCCTTTAAAAGTGAACTAGACTTTTATAGAATTCTTCTAGGAAACTGAAGTTGACTATTCACCTTCCTGCAACCCACTTTACTGGCTCTTTTCATTACAGTTACTTTGCTTTGTTACACACTATGTATTGAGATTTAATTGATGTGGTTTTTCATGTACCACACCACTAATAGTGTATTTGAATGTTACAGGGTTGTTTTTCCTACTCATCTGCATTTTTCTGCCATTTATCACACCTAATAGAAGTTTTGTCTAATATAATAATAAATAAAAGGTCTGTAAAATTAATAAGTTAGTTTTTTTGGAATGTGTAATCAATAATTGATTAGTCAGGATGAAAGCTAATGAAAAGTAAAATAAATTTAAATATCTCATTCGCATACACAAATCACTTTCTTTATCTTTTTTATCTTTTTTGTTGTTTGAAGTGAAGAACAGTAGACTCTTAACGTGCTGGAAAAACGTTTAGTTTGCGATCTTAAAATCTCAGGGGAATGGAAAATTGTCTTCTCGCCTTGCGAGAAAATTCAGATCAGTCCTAAATTAATTTCATAGGTATCACATTGACAATGTAAGAAAAAATGTAGCAAAGCAAAATCTGTAACATTTTATAAAGTGGGGATTGATAACCGTTACTATGAAATGAAAGTGGAAATGCCAAATTAAGCAATTTGACAAAGTAAGTTTTTTATACAGGCATCTGACATCTCAAACACTAATCTCACCGTTTTGAACAAAATTAAGAATTGTGCTGTATTTCAGTGAAACACGTAGAAATTACAGTAATCTCAGCTCGATTCTGGAGCGAAAGAAAAATGTTAATAGTAAAGTCATTTCTGTAATTGCAATTGCCAATAATAATTACACAACTAAACAAATTCCTAACAGGAATACAATTTCAGTTCATTTGAAACAAAAGGGAAGAATATAGGAATCTGATAACGTAAGATGCTGTCAGAAAGGCGCGCGGCTAAAGAGAGAGAAAGAAAAGACAAACATGCATTCTTATATAGGGGAAAATACAAATGATAATGCTATGCCATTCTCATTATCCTGGGCGTACATATTCGTTGACTTGCAACACAGTTAATTGGCACAAAGATTAAATTATATCTTAAACTTTTGATATTTCAACAGGAAAGGAAAATAGTACATTAATACGTCACGGGCAGGACACAATATTACACTTAGCTGTCCTGTGTCTTCCTACAGTCACCTAATGATGACACCTTCCCAAACACTGCAGTGTCATCAGCAAAGTGTTGCAGATTGCAGCTCACCCTGTTTGTCAGTTTGTTGTGTATGTTGAGAACAAGAGATGCCACATCACACTTCCACGGGGCACCCATGGCAATAGTCTTGCTGTCCAGGACAAAATGCTGGGTTCTATTACTTAAGGAGTCTTTGAACCACTCATGTACCTGAAAACCTATTCCATATGATCAGACCTTCATTAATAGTCTGCAGAGGGGGGTATGTGAAACACATTCCAAAAATACAGGAACACAGAATCTGCCTGTAACCCTTCATCCACGGTTCACAGGATATCGTGCAAGAAAACAGTAAGCTGATTTTTGCACCAGCTATGGTTTCTGTATTTGTGCTGATTTTTGGACAGAAGATTTTCTGTGTAAATGGAATATATCACATTTGAGCTCAGAATATGCTCAATAATTCTGCAGCAAGCCTATATTTTGTGGGTGTGTTCTTTTAACCTTGTTATATACAGTAGTCACTTGCACTTTTTTACATTTGCTTGGGACTTTTCTGCTGGACAAGAGATTCATGATAAATGCAAGCAAAGTAACAGACCAATGCCAAAGAGTAAGATTGTTATGGAAATTATGTGGAGGTTGGTGGGACAAGTAGCAAGAGGAATGAAACAGTGATTTTTTTTCTTCCCCCCACTGGAATCTGAAACAAGAAAAGAACAGGTTCGGAATTTAAAGGAAGGCAGATTAGAAAATATGTAGCAGCAGCATGAGTGGGTATTAGTGAACACATGACTGCATTAAAAAAGTTTAATGAAGTCTTTACCTAACAATGGATGTCAAATTAGTAACCATGATTGATGACATGGACAATGGTGATCTAATAAATACTATACACCAGGGCTTCCCAACGTGTGGTCCGCAGACCCCTTAGGGGTCCGCCAGCTCTTTCTAGGGGGTCCACGGCCACCTTTCACCAAATCTTGTAAAATAAAGAGGAAAATTATTGAATAAAAATGTGAAAATCAAATTCATCACTATTTTTTTTTTCGTGTGAGAAACGTGTACTTTTACTTCATGTCGTATTCCCAAGCAGCCTTTGCGGTTCCTAAGTGAGAACGCATACACAGTTTAGTGCCGGAGAATGCGGCTTCTCTGATCGACTGTTTCGCAACAATACGGGGGTCGTTTGTGCGCTGGCTCACGGTGCTAGATGCGGTGAAACCTTGCGCGGAGCAAGCTTTGTCGACCAATCACAGTTCTTGGTGGCACGTATGCGGCCCCAGGCATCGTTTAATGTTAAACTTGCTTTGTCAGTGCACTACCTATTTCATAAGTCGATTTTTGACCGGTTTATTACTTCTAACATGGATCCGTGGCTGAAGACAGGATCATTGAAGAAGGGTGCGGTTTCTCCATCGCCTTCACAACAAGGGAAGTTTCCAGTTGAAATGAATGAGGAGGGAGGACGACCAAAGGAAGAACAATCACAAGAGTGTTGATACTTCGTGGTGGGGGTGGGGTGGGAGGGGGGGTCATTGGAAACGTGGCACTTGCATTAAGAAGCTTTCAGTTCCCATGGGTTTCGCTCTGAAATTTAAAGTTGCTGTGCTCTTAACTGACTAGGGGTCTGCCATGGATTTTCAACTGTAGAAGGGGTCCGCCAGCTGAAAAGGTTGGGAAGCCCTGCTATACACTAATGAAATAGTGTTACAAAGAGAATTTTTGAAAAGAATGGTGCAATTACATTGTAATAAACACTCTTAATTTTCCAGAATGAGAGACGAGGTACTGGCTTGGGTAGTTCATTTGGTAGAGTACTTGCCCGCGAAAGGCAAAGGTCCCAAGTTTGAGTCTCGGTCCACCACATAGTTTTAACCTGCTAGGAAGTTTCACTCTTAATTTTAACCCCTCAGATAATTTCGTTGTACTCTCCAGGGCTTATTGTCCTGAACTTGGGAACCATTGCCATATACAGACAAAAGTGAAATTTTGGGTCAAGCCCTCATTCGTTGTTCTGTACACTGGGCCATACAAAGTTCAGCATCACCAATCCATTGGCAGCAAAGATAGCTAAGTGAGTTGTTTTGTGTAAGTACTGAAATACAACGCTGCATAAAGAAACATAAACGTATGGCTGAGGCCAAACTGTGGTTTTCGTCTCAATGTACTGCTCTATTGATCCCAATAGTGGTCTGCCCTGCAAACAAAGAACCAATATTCTTAGCATCCAGTCATTCAGTTCAGCGTAACTGACGAGCACCATTACTTGCTTATGTAAATCAAGTTGTTGGGAGGTGATTCATACTGTAGACAGACCATCAGCAACAACATTCTCACCATCATTTGCAGATGGTGAAAAGAGGAGGGAATTGTCATTGTCAAGTGTGTAACCTGAATGCCAACTCCAGCTACCTGTTAGTAACTCTCAGGAAGTATAGTCGGCAGTGGAAGAGTTCCTTTTTGGAAATCCTGATTCCCCTATGTATTAGGAAATGGTCAGCAGCAAGAATCTTTTGTACCGTGAGCTTTATTATGTGTTATGGTGAAACATTGTGCTACAGAGTAGTTGTTCCTGGGTAAGTTCTACAACACTTCCCGTACACCATTTATATTAAGTATACCTAAATCAGTGCACTATGTCTTGCTGAATAGTTTAGTTCTCTGTTTATTGTAGCATTTCAAATAGCTCTTAACTACCAAAGTTGACAAACTCCCAGTGTAAGGGATGAAGGAAGTAATATTACATATCTTGCTTGCAATGCGCTGTACCACTTGTGTTTTTGCTTTTGCATGTTTTGTGAGTGTTGTCCATACCTAGGGCAAGGCAGACAATATTGTCAGCTCTCAGAATAAATTGTGCATGTTATGTAAGGCATTGTGGGTACAAATTTATAAAAGTGAATCAGATGAAGTCATTGCTTACACTGCTGTGCATAAGATTTAACCTGCCCATAAGTTTTAAAAAGATTCATGTATCTGTGAATCAACACCTGATTTATTCTGTATACCACTCTCTGTATAGTGAAATTAATGTATATAAACAGAAAGGCTAAGGAAATGTGGAGAGAGGAGACGGCCTAAATTATAGAGAAAGTATAACTATTTGGCAAATGTGACAGTACTTTTGTTCCCACAGTTTTCCAGGCAGCTGAAGTGAGATACTTATGAATAACAAAACTACAAAGACCAGAACAAAAACGCTACAGTGAATCACAAATAAGACAAATATTGGCAGTCCTTAACATTCATTCCACTGAAAGACTTAAAAAGGCTTGATCTTCAGAAGCAAAGATGTTGGCCATTGTTGGCAGTACCATCATGCAGTAATGCATTCATTCTCTTAAAGAAATTACAAGTACAATTGAAAAATTATAATCCTTCAGGCGCTCTCAGTAAAATTGATGGTTTACAGGTGTTCGGGTTTGAGTTGCGATGTCATTTTTTCTTCAGTTGATATTTCGACAATGTCCCTGGTTATTTTCTTCAGTTGTAAAGTAGAGGTTTTGTTGCTTGAAACTTGTCAAACCAGTAAGGAAGTTGTTGAATTATTGTTAAAGATAAAATTACAGCTCGACTGCAAAACCAAGAACTTGTAAACAGATTGAGACATTATTTTTCACACAAAAAAGAATAGGTAGAAATGTAAGGCGTCTTAGATTTATTAGGCACTTATGTAATAACAAACAACTAAAGTGAAACAGATACCATTATCCTATGCCAGGAAGGCAGTTACCGCAGGCCAGTTAGCTTGGAAATTACACCATTGCTGTAGAAATTCATAACAACTTAACCACAGATATTGACCAACAACATACCAATACCTGGGATTTAACCTATCATCTCTGTCAGAGGCCTTGCAGAATGTTGAGGGTAACAGAAGTGAATAATATTGAGAATACTAGCCTGATGTCTATCATTCAATGCCCAAGTACTGTCTTAAGTAGAAAGTAATATAGCTTCACCTGAAGGCTCTAATTGTGTTACTAACCACTGTGCTGTCTTTATTGCCATTAATTCAGGAAATTTAAAAGTAATGTGGTATGTGAAATTTGTTGTTAAGAAGAATCTTATGTGTGGGTCCCAGCTGATATAAAAAACTGGTTTACAAGTGAGTTGATGAAAAATGCAGGAGATTTGATGAATGTTGCTGCCATCATCTACTTCCCAAGGTGATGTTTTAGAATGGCTGTCATTGTACTATCATGCACTTTTGTGCTCTTGGAGTGGGAAACTGCCTCTAAAAGGCAGAAGAATGATCAACAGCATAAAGATGGAAAAGGCAAAGGAAACCACTGCAATAGACACACACAATGTGTGTTCACAAATCGAGTGGCCTTTAATTGAAAAAGTGTCATGATGATCTCGCCATTGGCAAAAGGATTGCAAACCAATCCCCCATTCAGATCTACTGCAGGAGGGGGCTGCCAAGGGGGAGGTGGGAGGTGACCATGAGAAAAAGATTGATTTACCAATGAAATAGTAACATTCTATGAGTTTGGGCGTGGAATGTCACAAGTTTGAATATGGTAGGAAAGCTATAAAATCTGAAAAGGGACATGCAGAGGCTCAGTCTAGATATAGTTGGGGTCAGTGAAATGAAGTAGAAAGAAGACAATGTTTTCTGGTCAGACGAGTATAGGATAATATTAATAGCAGCAGAAAATGGTATAACGGGAGTAGGATTCATTACGAATAGTAAGATAGGGCAGAGTGTGAGTTAATGTGAACAGTTCAGTGATACGGTTATTCTCACCAGAATCGAAGGCTCCTGCCCCCCCTCCCCCTGGAGGTGCACCATTCTTTTGCGGTTTGTGCTTGGGTACTATGAGGCCCCAGCTTTTGCAGCATCTTTTCCCGTCTGTGCTGCATGTCTATCCTCTTGCTGTTCTTTTCCCCTCCCTTGGGGAACATGTCTGGGCTGTTTGTGGGAATGCATTCTGCGTTTTCACTAACCTGACATCAGAACAATTCCTTTGTATCTTTATTGATTCCCCTTCTCCTATCCTTCGTCCACTTCAGTATTTGAGGTTCCTCTTTCACTTATTCATCCCTGTATTCTCCTGAACGCCACACCACGTATCTGATGCATAATAGGTAACTGTCTAACACTTCGTTCACAGCCCCTGTGTGACATTCGCCTGCTTTATTTCTTCGTTGATAGTCCTCGGTGTCGACGTACTGCACTGTTATACTGGCTGAACATTGGAGGATGAAAGTTCAACACAGACTACTGTAAATTATGTAGCCGACAGATGCTCAGTTGCGTTTCACCGTTCTTTACTTTCACTGTTCACAACATCTCCCCCCCCCCCCCCCCTCCCCTCCCCACACCAATATTACACAATCATATGGCCAGGTCATTACTGGTAAATGTTGATAAGCCTCATTAATATGTTGCAGGCAACAACAGCATACTGCTACATTAGTTTGCTGTTGAACATCTATGACTAGTAAAAACCTAATCACACAATTTACAGTTCTTGCAGAATAGTATGCTATGTGTGACACTATTTTTCAAATAAATTAAACACACATTGTCATTAATTGTTCTAACACACGGTCCCCCCTGCGGGCGCGGGGGTTAGAATAGGCCCGAGGTATTCTTGTCTGTCATAAGAGGTGACTAAAAGGAGTCTCACACCTTTTGGCCTTTATGTCATGGTCCCCTGTAGGTTTGTCCTCCATTTTTCAAAATTTTCCTGAAGACCGAGCCAATTGGGGAAGGGCGCTTTACTTGGTGTGTCATGTCCATCGTGCATTGAGATCTGTAGCCCACTTTCTCGTCATGGCATTGCAGTCCCAATCATCCTCCATCTCTTCAGCAAGGACACCTTCCTGGGTGCATTTTCCTCCACCCACTATGCAGTGTCGTTTTCTGCGCCGACGGGGGACCATGGAATTCTTTGCACCTCATATCCAGCATGGTAGTCAGTCTGCTGTGGTGGGGCTGCTGTGTACCCTGTTGGTTGTAGCCCACTGAATACACAGGGATCACTCTGCTGATGCTTGTGCCGTTAACTCCCCACATATGCCAAGGAGTAAATGCCTGTCACTCTGGGGAATCGAGACTCCTGGCAGTGGTCATCCTGCCAAGGGGCCTTTGCTGCAGCTGGGTGGCGCCTGGTTGGAGTGGGTGGCATCAGGATGGATGATGCACATTGAAGTGTACCACATCATCACTTACTGGTGATCAAACGCCAACAGTCTCTAAGCGTTCAAAGTCTCGGTACAATGCAAGGAAGTATGATCCTAAATCATTCCCCTCCCTGGCCACTCCATGGGAGGAATGTCAGGCTAAGGATGGCAGTGAACCTTATTCACCCCGGTACCTCGTATGTACAAGTGCCGATGGGGACTCCTTTGTCTCGATGAAGTTTGTTTTTTGTAGAGCATTTAGAGGACAAGTTTGGGGAGGCGGAGGGCTTGTCCAAAATGTGGTCAGGGTGAGTCTCGATGAAAACGGCATCCTCTGCCCAGTCACAGGCATTACTCGCTTGTGACAAGCTGGGGGATGTTTCTGTTACCATCATGCCTCATAAGAGCTTAAATATGGTCCAGGGTATTATATTCCACAGGGACCTTCTTTTACAGTCTGACAATGAGCTGCGCACCAACTTAGAGCGACAAGGAGTTGATTTCATCCGGCATGTCTATCAGGGTCCGAGAGATAATCAGGTTGCCATCACAGTGCCTTAATCTTGGCCTTCAAGGGTGACAAATTACCTGAGAAGGTGAAGGTGATGGTCTATCACTGTGATGTCAAGCCATATATCCCTCCCCCAGAGTGGTGCTTTAAGTGCTGAAATTTCGGCCATATGTCTTCACACTGTATATTCAGCATCACATGTCAAGATTGTGGACATCCGTCCCATCCCAATACTCCAATTGCCCTGCCTCCCATCTGTGTCAACTGCAGAAAGCATCATTCCCCTTGCTCACCAGACTGCAGGATTGCTCACCAGACTGCAGGATTTTACAGTGAGAAAGGAAAATCACGAGATACTAGACCCTGGACCGACTGACCTTCACTGAGGCCAAGAGGAAATTTGAGCACCTACATCGTGTGGCTATGGTCTCCTCTTATGCTGCCACTATGAGAACTGTTGTAGCCCCATCAGTTCCGCGAGTTTCAGTTGGCTCTCAGAACCGGAAGACTACACCTGCCCCCTTGATGGTGGGGGGCGCTTCCCTCCCTGTTGCTCCCACACCACCTACCTCGAGAGCACTGTCCCCCTAACCATTTGGGACACCAGTCCCCACTTCTCAGCCAGAGTCTTCTTCAGCTCCTCTCGTGAGGAAGGGGTCCCTTGGGTCACTCCCTTCCCAGATTTCTGGTAGTGGGAAAAGTGACACCCGCCAGTGACTGAAGTGCCCAAAAGCAGCTGGTCGTAGGACTTCATGATCATGTTCAGTCCCAGAGACTGAATCAGTGAAGCCCTCCCAGTCAGAGGAACCTACCCATCAGCAACAGAAATCCAGAAAGATGACCCCCAAGACCAAGGGAATTGCGGTGGCACCCACACTGCTGCCTACAAGCTCTGCGTCTGAGGATAAGGTGAAGATTCTGGTGTCTGCTAAGGACCTGGATCTCGCCAGACACTCGGACACAATGGATATAGTCTGTTCAGGAAATAAGTCTGTGGCAGCAGGTGACCCTGACGTGTAGACTACCTTATTGAGTGTTTCATGCCTTCCCAGTGTCACGCTCACGTCATCCTTCAGTGGAATTGTGGTGGTTTTTTCCACCACCTGGCTGAGCTATGGCAACTGTTAAGCTTTACACCTGCTTTCTGCATTGTCCTCCAGGAAACCTGGTTCCCGGCAATGCGGAGCCCTGCCCTTCGTGGCTACAGGGGTTATTACAAGAACCGTAGCGACTATAATAGTGTGTCAGATGGAGTTTGTATCTATGTCCTGAACTCAGTATAAAGTGAACCAGTGCCTCTTCAAACTCCTCTTGAAGCTGTGGCTCTCAGGATACGGAAGACACAGGACATAACTGTCTACAATGTATATCTCCCTCCAGATGGTGCGGTGTCCCTGAACGTATTGGCTGCACTGATTGATCAGCTCCCTAAATGTTTCCTTTCTTGTGGGAGATTTTAATGCCACAACCCCTTGTAGGTTAGCACCATGCTTACTGGCTGTGGCATAGATGTTGAAAATTTACTGTCCCAACTCGACCTGTGCCTCTTCAATACTGGGGCCACCACACATTTCAGTGTGGCTCATGGTATTTACTCGGCCATTGACTTATAAATTTGCAGCCGAGGACTCTTCCCACCTATCCATTGGAGAGCACATGACGACCTGTGTGGCAGTGACGTCTTCCCCATCTTCCTGTCACTCCCCCGGATGCCCACCCAGATGGGCTTTAAACAAGGCAGACTTGGTAGCCCTCTCCTCTGCTGTCACCATTGAATCTCCCCCCACGTGGTGCCATCGATGTTGTCAGCAGGTCACAACAACTATAATTTCTGCATCGGAAAACGCGACCCCTCATTCTGTATGGTGCCCTTGGCGAAAGACAGTCCCTTGGTGGTCGCCAGAAGTCACTGAGGGAGTTAAAGAGCGTTGGTGAGCTCTACAGTGACATAAGCGGGGACCCTTCCCTAGAGCACATAATAGCCTTTAAGCAGCTCCGTGCCCTCGTTCACATGCTTATAAAACAATGGAAACAGGAGTGTTTGGAAAGGTGCGTGACGACCATTGGGTGCCATATGTCACTTTCCCAAGTCTGGATGAAGATCGGACATCTTTTTGGGTACCAGACCCCATCTATGGTATGCTCTCTACCAACACAAATGCAGTTGCCAAGCACTTTGCTGAGCAGTATGCTTGAGCCTCTGCATCAGAGAACTACCCCCCAGCCTTTTGCACCCTCAAACAGTGGATGGAAAGGAAAGTCCTCTCGTTCACTACATGCCACAGTGAACCGTATAATGCCCCATTTACAAAGTGAGAACTCCTCAGTGCCCTTGCACATTGCCTCGACACAGCTCCTGGGCTGGATCAGATCCACAGTCAGAAGATGAAACATCTCTCATCTGACTACAAGTGATACCTCCTCGTAATCTTCAACCGGATCTGGTGCGATGGCGTCTTTCCATCGCAATGTCAGGAGAGCACCATCATTCTGGTGCTAAAACCTGGTAAAAATCTTCTTGATGTGGATAGCTAATGGCCCATCAGCCTCATCAACGTTCTTTGTAAGCTGCTGGAATGTATGGTGTGTCGGCAGTTGGGTTGGGTCCTGAGTCATGTGGCCTACTGGCTCCATGTCAGGGTGATTTCCGCTTGGGTCACTCTACCACTGATAATGTTGTGTCCCTCAAGTCTGTCATCTCTTCAGCCTTTCCCAGGTGCCAACATTTGGTTGCAGTCTTTTTTGACTTAAGTAAAGCATACAACACGACCTGAAGACGTCATATCCTCGTCACATTGTATGAGTGGGGTCTCCGTGCCCCGCTCCCAATTTTTATCCAAAACTTCCTGTCGCTCTATACTTTCTGTGTCCAAGTTGGTACCTCCCATAGTCCCCCCCCCCCCCCCCCCCCCCCTTATTCAGGAGCATGGCATTTCACAGGGTTCCGTATTGAGTGTATTTCTACATTTAGTGCATTTAGTGGCCATCAACGGCCTAGCAGCAGCTGTAGGACCATCGGTCTCCCCTTCTCTATATGCGGATGACTTCCACAAGTCATATTGCTCCTCCAGTACTGGTGTTGCTGAGGAGTGCCTAGAGGGAGCCATTGACAAGGCGCAGTCATGGGCTCTAGTCCATGCTTCCAGTTTTAAGCCTCGAAGTCATGTGTCATGCACTTCTGTCTGTGTCGTACCGCTCATCCAGAACCTGAACATTATCTTAATGATGATCCACTAGCTGTAGTGGAGACATATCGATTCTTAGGACTGGTATCCTGATTGGCTTGGCTACCTCACCTCCATCAGCTTAAATGGGAGTGCTGGCAGCACCTCAATGCTCTCCACTGCCTGAGCAACATCAATTGGGGTGCAGATTGCTCTATGCTGCAGCAGCTCTACAGAGCCCTTGTTCAATCCCGCCGTGACTGTGGGAGTCTGGTTTATGATTTGGCGGTGCCCTCAGCGTTGTGTTTCCTTGACCCAGTGCACCACTGTGGTGTTCGCCTAGCAGCAGGTTCCTTTAGAATGAGTCCAGAGACCAGTGTCCCGGTGGAGGCCGGAGTGCCTCCATTGCCGATCCAACATGCCCAACTGCTCGCCAGTTATGTTGCACACTTTTGTAGTTCTCTTGAGCATCCGAATTACCATCTCCTTTTCCCACCCACTGCATTTCATCCCCCGCATTGGTGGCCCAGGTCAGGACTCACGATTGTGGTTCTCTCCGAACTGGCATCCTTCCCTTTACCACCTCTACTTGAGGTCCATTAACGTACACCTCCATGGTGTAAACCTCGGCCGAAGCTTCATCTGGACCTTTTGCATGGCCCTAAGGACTCCATTGACCCCGCTGCTCTCTGATGTCACTTCCTCTTGATTCTTGACATGTTCAGGGGCTCTGAAGTTGTTTACACAGATGGCTCAATGGCTGATGGTAATGTTGGCTTCGCCTATGTCCACAGAGGCCGTATTGAACAGCATTCCTTGCCCGTTGGCTGCAGTGTATTCACTGCAGAGCTTGTGGCTATATCTAGTGAACTTCAGTACATCCATTCCTGTTCTGGTGAGTCTTTTCTTCTGTGTTTTGACTCCCTGAGCAGCTTACAAGCTATCGACCAGTGCTGCCCTCGTCATCTTTTGGTAGCGAACATCCAGGAGTCCATCTCTGCCCTGGAATGGTCCAGTCGTTCAGTGGTGTCTGTGTGGAACCCAGGACAGGTTGGAATCCCAGGCAACAATCTTGCTAACAGGCTGCCCAAACAAGCGACGCGGAAACCGCTCCTGGAGATGGGCATCTCTGAAACTGACCTGTGTTCAGTATTATGCCGCAAGGTTTTGCGGCTTTGGGAGATGGAATGGCCACTTTTAGCCACTCTGTGGCGGACTTTTAACTTTCCCGGTACTCTACCTTCGGTCTTGGACGACAATGCCTCAACAGCAGCTTTAGTTTTATGTTTTATACGTGAGGGTGGGTTTTATCATTTACTCTAAGTTTGAGCACATGTCCTTTGTCCCTGTGTGTCCTCCAGCCTAGTGCTTTCAGGGTGGAGGATTTAATGTTTTGCAGAGTGGCTTTCTTTTCCTTTTTATCCTCATGGTCAGCTAGCCATGGTAACCTGCTTTCTTGTTTTAACCACTTCTACCTGTTTCTTGCATCTTTGTAGTTTTCTTTTCCCCTTTTGTCCATTTAAAAGTTCGTTGCCCTTCAGTCCTTGTTGTGGTTTTTCCTTTTATTCTGTTTTGTGTTGTAGGTCTCATTGTCTTATTCTCACCCTTGTGGCATTGTTTCATTCGGAACAAGGGACTGATGACCTCGTAGTTTGGTCCCTTCCCCCCTCTTTTAAACCAACCAATCACACCCGTACCTAAGCCTGGTAAGGACAAACACCTTCCTTCTAACTACCGTCCCATTTCTCTCACCAGCTGTGTTTGCAAGGTGAGAGTAATGTATGCTCCATGCCTGGCTGGTGTGGTGGCTTGAGTCTCACAATTTACTAACCACTGCACAGTGTGGATTTCGAGCATGCCATTCTGCAGTTGACCGTCTCATTACTTTGTTAATCCATCCCGTGAATGGTTTTCTGATTTGGAGAAGGCCTAGACACCTTCTGGAGGACTTTTATCCTCTGTACTCTCAACATGTGGGGTTTACAAGGCCACCTGCCCCAGTTCCTTCAGGAATTTTTAAATGACAGTGTTTTCAAGGTACATGTAGGTTCTCTCTTGTTGGACACCTTCGTCCAGAAAAACAATGTGCCTCAGTGTTCCGTAATGCGCGTCGTCCTCTTTGCTATCGCCATTAACCCTATTACGTCCTATCTCTCACTGGGCATCTCTGGCTCCCTTTCTGTTGATGATTTTGCCGTCAATTGCAGTTTTCCTCAGACTTGGCTTATTAAGCGGCATCTTCCGTCTTGTTTCAATTGTCTTTACTCATGGAACATTGACAATGGCTTTCACTTTTTCACTGACATAACTGTTTGTATGAATTTCTGGCAGCGCAATGATTTTCTTCCACTGTCTTTAGATCTTGGGCCTGTTGCTCTTCCATTTGTTGAAAGTATGAAATTCCTGAGGCTCTTGCTCGATATGGGCTCTAGCTCAATATGAAACTTTACTAATCCTCCCATATGTCTTACCTGGCTACCCGCTGTACCCAATCCCTCAGTGTCCTCAGCGTGTGAAGTGAATTGGGCCAACCTCCTGCATTTGAGAATAGACTCGGGGTGTTTCGTTTGTGTGTCTGCACGTCCGCCCATCTTCTGCTGCCTCAACACAATCCACCATTGTGACACCCGTTTGCTCACTGGTGCCTTTTACACCAGCTCGTTTGGGAGTGTCGATGAAGAAACTGCTGAACTACCACTATCATACTGACATGATGTTCTCCTCGGTGAATACGTATGCCATTTGTCTGCCGTGCCTGGCCACCAATCCTATGCCTCTTTTTCAATCACATCTTTGACCACCAGTATGGGGCGCATCTCTCTTGTGTTACCTCCAGGTTTGCTTTCAGCTACTGTTCCGGCAGTTTATTTTTGCGCTACCTGCCACTTTCCCCATGCCCCCCAGGGGGTCCACAACTCTCTTGTGGATACGTGCGTAGTGAGCACGGGACCCCGAGCTAATGTGGCCCTCCTTTCTTTCCGGGCCTCATACCTTCCTTTTTCGCATCCTTCCCCATCCCACACCTTCGCCCCCCCCCCCCCCACCCCCACCCCCACCTCCACCTCCACCTCCGCCTCTTTCCTTCCCTTTCTCCCCCTCTGGGAGTATGTTTTGTGCCTACGTGTGGAGACGGACACTCGGAAATGTAACACATTCTTCGCTTTCTCTGCTTGCAAGTCTTCAGCCTTCCTTTG
Organism: Schistocerca serialis cubense; assembly: GCF_023864345.2. NCBI lineage: Eukaryota > Metazoa > Arthropoda > Insecta > Orthoptera > Acrididae > Schistocerca > Schistocerca serialis. The sequence goes on along the minus strand of NC_064642.1, from coordinate 138,816,386 downwards.
TCCTTCTCTTTTCCTTACCTCTTCTCTACCCTTTTCTCCGCTGCGGCGTTTGAGACCTCTCTTCTTTCCTTTCCCTTTCTTTGTTTTTCCCTTTCTCTTTTTTCCTCCCTGTGCGTGTCTGAAGGCCGACCCACGCATTTTCATGCGTTGCTGGTGACGGGGTAACGCATAATTCCCCGCCCCGGGTAGACAGGTGGGACACGTACGTACCCCCTGGTAACGTCCAGGCCCAGGGAGGGGTGATTACCCGAGCTGATACCTTCCGAAAGTGCCGATTGGTCCCTCCGTCCGTTTCTCGGGAGGTGTGACCTGAGGTGTGAACAATCACCTGAGGCGGGAGTGCCCTCACAGAGGGCCCCCACAAGGGAGGAGCGCGCCATCGGAGACACCGGTAATCATGGGGGATACTTCCGCAATGGCTTCCTCATCTTCTACTATGTCTGCTCACAAGCGTAAGTTCACTGAGTCTCAGCCACAGTCAGTTCTTCCATCGTTGCCACAGTTCCTTGTTGTTTCTCGGTCTGACGAAGGTCACGACTTCTCCACGGTCAACCCTTTCATTATTCAGAAAGGTGTCGACGCAGTTGTAGGTCCTGTAAAGTCTTGCTCCAGATTATGAAATGGTACCTTGTTGTTAGAAACAGTCAGTGCCCTCCAGGCACAAAAATTGCTGTGTACATCACTGCTACACACCTTCCCTGTCCGGGTGGAAGCGCACCGCACTTTAAATTCCTCACTTGGCGTCATTTATACATGCTCCCTTGACGGATTGTCCGACGAGGAAATTCAACACTACCTGTCTGACCAGGGCGTAATGGTTGTTCATCGAGTCATGAAAAGGGTTGACACGAACATCGTTCCAACCCGTACTGTCTTCTTGACATTTGACAGAGTTCAACTCCCATCGAACATAAAAGCGGGCTATGAGATAATTTCCGTTCTCCCTTACATCCCAAACCCTACGCGTTGCTATCGGTGTCAGCGGTTCAGTCATACCAGCCAGTCCTGTTCCAATCCGGCCAAATGTGTTACGTGTGGCAAGGATGCCCATGAGGGTGCTTGTCCACCTCCAGCCCCTCATTGCATCAACTGTATGGGTGACCACGCAGCTTCCTCTAGAGATTACCCCATTTTTAAGGATGAAAAGCTCATTCAGGAAATCAGAGTGAAGGAAAAGGTGTCGACCTTTGCTGCTCGAAAATTATTCGCCAGTTGAAAGCCCACTGTGCCTCAGACAGGTAAATACAGCACTGTCCTCGCCTCTCTTCGGCCAGCAAAGGAGATGGCCACGCAGACTTGTGAGCTCATCTTTAGTGACACGGTCGTCAGATCAGCCAGCGCAAACATCACCCGTTCAACCTCCCCATTTTCGCCTGCTCACTCTAGGGCACACCCTTCATCGGGTTCTGCTAAATCTCGAGTCCAAAAGTCAGGCACACGGACTTCCAAAAAAGAGCCTACTCGTGAAGATTTTTTGCGTACCCCAACTTCACAACCATCGGTTCCTCCTTCATCGAAACATCCTGTTTCTAAGAAGGCTAGTAAGAAACCCAGTTCCTCTCCTTCTCTGCCACGGTGTGTCTCGTCTACAGCACCACCTGGCGGTAGCCGCGCTCTGCCATCTTCTGTGTCGCCGAGGCGCACTGCTGGCGGCCGATCAACCGGCCGATCACTGGTGGCAGGAGCTGTTCTTGAACAACCTATGGATCAGGATCTTCTGCCTTCGGCTGTATTCTGTTCCACGCTGTCGGTCGCCAGCTCTGAGCAGTTGTTGACGGCAACCTTGGTCACATTCTTCCATTTTCTGTCCACCCTATGTCCATTATTCATTGGAATATCTGCGGCATTCGAGTCAATCGGGATGAATTGTCGATCCTCTTACGATCCTACTCGCCGGTCATCTTCTGTCTTCAGGAAACAAAGCTGCGTCCCCACGACCGCTTTGTTTTCACCCATTTTCAGTCAGTCTGATTTGATCTCCCCTCTGTTGAAGGCACTCCAGCACATGGAGGACTCATGATTCTTTTCCATGATACTCTCCATTATCACCAAATCCCCTTAAACACTTCCTTCCAAGCAGTCGCTGTCCGTTTTTCCCTTTCTGGATACACCTTCTCTCTTTGTACTGTATACATTCCATTGTCTACACCAATGGCACGAGCTGATCTCCTTCATCTTCTTGGTCAGCTTCCACCCCCCTATTTGCTGGTTGGGGACGTCAATGCCCACCACCCACTTTAGGGGTCTCCACATCCTTGTCCGCGTGGCTCACTATTGATAGATGTCTTCCACCAAGTGGATCTTGTTTGCCTCAACGCTGGGGACCCTACATTTTTGACCATACATTTTTGTCTGCCTCCATGACAAATATCTTTCATTTGGACCTTTCGGTCGGTACTGTTCCGCTAGCTCGGCACTTCGAATGGTTCGCCCTTGCTGATACACACTCGAGTGACCACTTTCCATGTGTCCTTCGATTGCAGCCACAACTGCCATATATGCGCCCAAGACGCTGGAAGTTTGCCCAAGCCGATTGGGCACTTTTTTCGTCTCTAGCGACATTCGATGACCGTCACTTTCCTAGCGTCGACGATGAGGTCACTCATATTACAGAAGTTATTCTTACAGCTGCGGAACGTTCAATACCTCGCACTTCCGAATTGCCCCGGCGCCCCCCAGTTCCTTGGTGGAACGAGGCATGCCGTGATGCAATACGTGAGCGGCAACGTGCTCTTCGCGTTTTCAGACACCATCCTACTTTGGCCAACTGTATCCGCTATAAGCAGTTCCGTGCGCATAGCTATCGCGTCATCCGTGATAGCAAGAAGGCAAGCTGGGACTTCGTTACTAGCTCATTTAACGCCTTCACTCCCTCCTCAGAAGTTTGGAGTTGGATTCAACGGTTATCTGGCATGCCTAGTTTCTCTCCGGTCTCTGGGCTCACTGTCGCGCATGATACATTAGTGGACCTTGTCGCAATTTCTAACTCATTGGGTCAACACTTTGCTGAGATTTCGAGCTCTTCAAACTACCTACCAGCGTTTCTCCCGAAGAAACGTGCAGCGGAAGTGCAACCTCTTGCTTTCTCCTCTCAAAATCGCGAAAGCTACAATACTTTTTTCTCCATGTGGGAACTCCAACATGCACTCTCTTCTTCTCACTCCACTGCCCCAGGACCAGATGGTATCCACATACAAATGTTGCTGCATTTATCATACCATAGTCTGCGTTACCTCCTTCGCCTTTATAATCGACTTTGGACCGACAGTACTTTTCCCAGACGATGGCGGGAAGCTATCATCGTTCCTGTTCCGAAACCTGGAAAGGACAAACATCTCCCATCTAGCTATCGCCCCATTGCTCTCACGAGTAGTGTGTGTAAGGTTTTGGAGCGTATGGTGAATTGCCGTTTAGCTTGGTGGCTGGAGTCCCGCAGTCTTTTAACACCTGCCCAATGCGGTTTCCGAAAGCATCATTCTGCAGTTGACCATCTTGTTGCTCTCTCCACTTATATCATGAACAATTTTCTCCGGAAACGCCAAACAGTAGCAATATTTTTTGATCTGGAGAGAGCATACGATACCTGTTGGATGACAGGCATCCTCTGCACACTGTTCTCTTGGGGCTTTCGCGGTCGATTGCCCCTTTTTCTTCGCGAATTTATGGCAGAGCGCACATTTAAAGTGCGGGTGAACACTACTCTCTCCCGTACTTTCTCCCAAGAAAATGGGGTACCACAGGGCTCTGTGTTAAGTGTTGTACTGTTTGCCATTGCCATAAATCCAATTATGGACTGTCTCCTTCCTGATGTCTTGGGCTCCCTCTTTGTGAACGATTTTGCAGTCTACTACAGCTCTCAACGGACCAGCCTTCTTGAACGACGTCCTCAAGGATGTCTCGATCGCCTCCACTCTGGGAGCATCGAAACAGGCTTCTGCTTTTCTCCCAGTAAGACCGTTTGTGTTAATTTTTGGCGTCGTATGGAGTTTCTTCCACCTTCCTTACATCTAGGACCTGTCAACCTTCCGTTTTCGGACATCGCTAAATTCTTGGGTCTTATGTTTGACAGAAAACTGTGCTGGTCCTCCCACGTTTCCTGTCTTTCGGCTCGCTGTCTGCGATCCCTCAACACCCTCCGTGTCCTGAATGGTACCTCCTGCGGAGCGGACCGAGTGGTCCTTCTCTGCCTCTATCGCGCCTTAGTGCACTCGAAATTGGACTATGGAAACATAGTTTACTCCTCTGCTCGGCCGTCTATTCTTCGGCGTCTTGACTCTATCCACCACCGTGGATTATGTTTAGTGTCTGGAGCTTTTTACACCAGCCTTGTGGAAAGCCTTTATGCTGAGACTGCTGAACCTCTGCTGTCCAATCGGCGAGCTGTCCTTCTGAGTCGTTATGCTAGCCATCTGTCTTCCATGCCTGCTAATCCGGCCCATGACATTTTTTTCGACACCTCCTTGGATTTAGGGTATGCAGGCCGCCCTTCCTCCCTACTACCACCGGGAGTCCGCTTCCGTCAACTGCTCCATTCTCTTTCCTTCCGCTTTCATAAAACTTTCTTGACAACTTGGGGTACAGCACCGCCTTGGCTCCGTCCCTGGACCTGCCTGCTCCGTGACCATTGTCAGTTTCCCAAGGATAGAACCCCTGCACTTGTTTATCATCGGGCATTTGCTGCTCTATGTGCACAAATGAAGGAAGCCACATTTATTTACACTGATGGCTCAAAAACATCGTTTGGTGTAGGGAGTGCCTATATTGTTGACGACACCCCAACTCGATTTCGGCTTCCCGACCAGTGTTCGGTTTATACTGCGGAGATTTACGCTGTTCTCCAGGCGGTCCAATACATCCGTCACCATCAGCGGATACAGTATGTTATCTGTTCAGATTCTCTCAGCTCTCTCCTCAGTCTCCAAGCTCTCTACCCTGTCCAGCCTCTGGTCCACCGGATTCAGGACTGCCTACACTTGCTCCACTTGGGGGGCGTCTCTGTGGTGTTCCTCTGGCTCCCAGGACACATTGGTATCTGTGGAAATGAGGCGGCCGATATAGCGGCCAAGGCTGCGGTCTCTCTTCTTCGACCAGCTATTCGCACAATTCCCTTCACCGATCTACGGAGTGTTTTATGTCGTCGTGTTGTTCTTTTATGGCACGCACATTGGTCGACACTTCCCAATAATAAATTGCGGGACGTGAAAGCTCTTCCCTGTGCTTGGACCTCTTCCTCCCGAACGCGTCATCGGGAGGAGGTAATTTTAACCAGACTCCGATAGGGCACTGTCTTTTTAGCCATCGACATCTTTTAAGCGGCGATCCTCCCCCACTCTGTCCCCACTGCTCTCGGCTGTGGATGGTAAGACACCTTTTACTTGAGTGCCCCTATTTTACTCCGTTACGCGCCCGTCTACAGCTGTCGCCTGATATATCTTCCATTTTAGAAGATGACACGCGCTCATCCGATCGCGTCCTTGAGTTTATTAGTGCCAGTAAGATGACGTCAGTCATTTGAAGCTTTCTTGGGAACAACCGACACACTTCTATAGTGGTTTTTTAAGCTTTCCTTCTGGTTTTAGTTTCTCCAATTTTTTGAGTTTCATTCCCATTGCTGCTGGTTTCCAGTTTCGTTTTTTTTACCTTTTCCTAAGTCACAGACCGGGCGCTAATGACCGTAGCTGTTTTGCACCATACTAAAACCACCATCTTGGCTTTGCACAGTGTCCCGTGTTCACCTCAGACTTCATTCGCTTCCTAAGGACACTATCCAGACCTGCTCTGTTGCGTACGTTTCTTGACTTTTGCACAGCAGTTTGCTATAGTACCTTTGCGGACACTGATGGCTCTTGGACTGTGGTCGGGTGTGCCTTTGTTGTTGGCACCAACACTTTTTGGTGTCAGCTTCTGAACACTGCTCAGAAGTTACAGCAGAGTTCTTTGCACTGCGTCAGGCCCCGCAGAACATCCGGTGACACAGGCTTTTCAGTTGTATCATTTGCTCCGGCTTTCTCAGTGCTCTTCAGAGCTTCTGTGCTCTGTACATTGTTCATTCCTTAGTGCAACGGATCCAGGAAAGCTTTCACTTGTTCACTCTTGATGGAGATTCTGTAATATTGATGTGAGTTCCTGGCCATGTCGGTCTGGTGGGAAATGCTGATGCTGATGCTGCTGCCAAGACTGTAATCCTTGTACCTTGGCCTGCTAGCTCTCCCATTCCCTCCTATGATCTCTGTATTGCTTTCTGTCAGCAGGTGGTGTCACTTTGGTATCACCACTGGTCTTCCCTTCATGGGAACAAGCTCTGGGGAATTAAACTTCTCCCAGTGGTTGGCCGACTGTCTCTCAGCTCTCTTGCTGCAAGGATATAATTTTAGTTATATTGCATATTGGGCACTGTTGTTTAGCTTTCGCCATTTGGTAAGTGGTGACCTTCCACCTCTTTGTGCTCATTGCCATCAACCTTTGACGGTTCGCCATTTCCTGACGGAATGCCTTTTTTAACCACTTACATTCTAACTTGTATTTGCTATCTGAGTTACCAGCCATTTTAGTGAAAGACGCGCGGGCTGTTGACTGTGTTTTTCACTTACTCATCATAGCAGCATGGCGGAAATTTAGTCTTTAGTTCAGGACCTCCATTGTCTGCAATGCGTGTTTTATGGACCTTTCTCCAACAGAAAGTTCCTGTTTTGAGCTGTCGTTCCTTCTCTTGAATGAGTGTAATGTGTAGTCACTTCTAACTTCTTTTTCACCTTGGTGTTCTGTGGTTTTGATATGGGCACATGTGAGCCCTAAAACAAAACAAAACAAAACAAAGCAAAACAAGAATCAACAGCAAGTAAACACCAACAGTAACGGTTCAGGTGTACATATCATAGTTGAAAGTGTAGGGTGAAGATATAGATGAAGTATATGATAATATTGAATGGGTAATTCAGTATGTAAAGGGAGATTAAAATTTATAATCAGTATGTAAAGGGAGATTAAAATTAATAATCATGGAGAGTTGGAATGCGGTTGTAGAGGAGGGAGTTGAAGAAAGTGTTACAGGACAATATGGGCGTGATAGTAGAAACGAGAGAGGAGAAAAGCCTAATTGAGTTTTTCCGTAAATATCAGTTAGTAATAGCAAATACTCTGTTCAAGAATCGCAAGAGGAGGTGGTGTACTTATAAAAGGCAATGGGATACGGGGAGATTCCAGTTAGATTAGATCATGGTCAGGTAGAGACAATTAATTGTAAGGCTCATCCAGGAGCAGATATAACTTATTAATGATCAATAATAGGTTGAAGTTTGAGACTAGTGACGAAGAATTTGTGTGCAAAGTGGTGGGATATAGAAGCTCTAAAGAATGAGGAGATACACTTGATGTTCTTCGAGGCTATAGGTAGCGCGATAATGAATAGCTCAGTAGGCAGTTCAGTTGAAGAGGAATGGACATCTCTAAAAAGTACAGTCATGGAAGCTGGAGAAAATACATAGGTACAAGGAAGATAACTGTGAAGAAACCATGGATAACAGAAGAAATACTTCAGTTGATGGATCAAAGGAGGAATTACAAAAATGTGCTGGGAAATTCAGGAACACAGACATACAGGTCACTTTGGAATGAAATAAATACGAAGTGCAGGGAAGTTAAGGTGGAATGGCTACTTGAAACGTGAAAAAATCGAAAAAAATGATTGGAGGATTGAATCAGGATATAGAAGAGTAAAAGCTGCCTTTGGTGGAATTAAAAACAAGAATGGTAACATTAACAATATAATGGGAATTCCTCTGTTAAATACAGAGGAGAGAGGGATAGGTGGAGAGTTCATTGAAGGCCTCTATGAGAGGGGGCCTTGTCTGACAATGTGATCAAAGAAGAAACAGATGTCAACAGAAAAGCGATAGGTGATCCAGTATTAGAATCAGAACTTAATAGACCTTCCTGGAAGAATTAAGATCAAATAAGGCAGAAGGAGTGGATAACATTCGATCAGAATTCCTAGAGTCATTGTGGAAAGTGGTAGCAAAACAATTATTCATGTTGGTGTGTAGAATGTGAGAGACTGGTGGTATACCATCAGACTTTTGGAAAAAACATCATCCATACAATTCCAAAGATAGTAAGAACTGACAGGTATAAGAATTACCACACAATCAGCTTAACAGCTCATGCACCCAAGTTGCTGACAAGAATAATATACAGGGGAATTGAGGAATTGAAAAGAAAATTGAGAATCTTTTAGATGGCGATCAGTTTGGTTTTAGGAAAGGTAAAGGATCCATAGAGAGAGTTCTGACATTGTGGTTTGGCGGGTTCATGCTTGGCTACCACAGGCCCCCAGCTTTTGCGGGATATCTCCCTTCTGTGCTGCATGTCTATCATCTAGCTATTCTTTTTCCCGTCCCTTGGAGAACATGTCTGGGATGTTGTTGGCAATGTGTTCTGCAAATTTAGTCACAGATACCAGAACAGTCTCACCACCGTCTTTCATTCCTTCTCTCTTTCTTTGCTCCCCTTCTCATATCCTTCATCTGCTTTGGCATTTGAGGTTCCTCTTTTGCTTCTTCCTCCCTGTGTGCTCCTAAAGGCCAGCCCACACGTCTGACTCATAACAGGTGACTGGGTAACTTGCAATCTCCAATGCTGGGTTAACAAGTAGGGTTCGCACGTACCCGTATTAAAGGCCAGGCCCAGGGAAGGGCGATTGTCTGAGCTGCTACCTTCTTAAATTGCTGATTGGTCTCTCTGTAAGGCGTTCGGGGGTGTGAACAGTAAGCTAAGGCGGGTGCACCCCGTTATGAGGGGGCCACCCAGGTTGGAAGGAGTGCACCATTGGAGATGCTGGTAATCATGGGAGATTTTCTCGCAATGAGCTAAACATCTTCTTCTCAGTCTACGTCTACTAAACATGACACTAACAATCCAGAGACCCTCCCAGCTGCACCATGGTTCCTTGTGGTCTCATGGACTGAAGGTGGTCAGTCCTTTGCTGCAGTAAATCTGTATATTATTGTGAAATGGGTTGATGCAATTGGTGGCCCTGTTAAATCCTGCTCTCATTTACAAAATGGCACTTTGCTTTTGGAGACTACTTTTGATTCTCAAGCACAACTGCATGCAGCTTTGCTCCTCCATTGTTATCCTGTTCGTGTCGAGGCCCATCAAATGCTGAATTCTTCTCATGTTGTTACTTACACGAGGCTGCTGGATGGTCTGACTGGGGCAAAAATCCAAACGTACCTCTCTGATCAGTGTGCAGGATCTGCATACATTAGGTGATGAAAAAAGTGGATGCATCCTTAGAGCCATACTCACTCCTTTTCTCACTTTTGATAGAGTTGTTCTTCTGGCAAATATCAAAGCAGGCTATGAAGATATCACAGTACAACCACACATTCCAAACCCAATGTTCTGCTACCAGTGTCATCGTTACAACCGCACTTGAGAGTCTTGTCGACATCCGGGCAAATGTGTAAATTGTGGTAGAGATGCTCACAAGGGAGATTGTCTGCCTCCTCCTCCCTGCTGTATCAAACACAATGGTGACCATACTGCCTCCACCCACGATTGTCCCACGAATCTCGATGAGCGGGCTGTCCAGGATATCCAGGTGAAGAAGGTGTCTTACCCAGTTGCTCACAAGCTGTTGGCCAGTCGGAAACCTTGCATTCTAACATCTGGTACCTACAGTACCATTGTTGCTACATCTTGCACCACAAAGGACATGGTCATGCAGACGTGACCTCAAATTGAGCACCACAGTTGTGAAATTGCCCAGCATCATGGTAGCATTGTGACCTCCCCTTCTCTCTTCACTCCGTTGCTTTCGCTGATCTTTCCTCTTCTTTCATCCTTCTTCGTACCACAGCTATATCTCAGGGTTTTCAATGCAGAAATGTAGTGAGAAGGGGGCACATGTGCATGGTGGTTCATGATATCGTAATGCTGTGAGGGAGCAACACACGTGCCTCTGGTTTGAGAAGACTGAAGTACGAACATTTCTCAAAAGTAAAACAGGTATGTGCTCTCTTTTCTTTTAAAACAATAAATAGTAGCATAGCTAGTACTATCTATCGTTCTGCTAAACTGAATGGGTGTGCCTCCAATGATGAAGTTTCAACCTCGAAAGAAGTTTATTAATACCAATGAGCTGCTTGGAGGGGGGGGGGAGGAAACACCACACACCCTCATCCAAGCCAGAAGTCACTCACAGTTAGAGTAATTAGTTTCTGATGTGTGTGTAGTGGTCATTGATACTTAAAAGATCATTTCAGTAATTCTATGACTGTCCATTTATGAGTCGCTAAGCAATGTATCAACGAACTGACTATGCAGTGATTAATGTTTGTCGCATCCTGACAGGAAATCGCTTCTCGCTTACTTTAAGCATCAAGACGATTACTATGCCGCTCATGTAAGTCTTTGATAGTTATTATCAAGCTAATGTCTGTAAATTGTGGTTAATGTTACTGAATCGTATACACAACGATAATGCCCGATATCCAGCCACGTATCTTAAACTCCATGCCGATATTTGAGAATTCGCGCACAATTTGTTTGCACCAGTGTTGGGCCATGGTTCCCTAGAATAATTTTTAAATCAACTCCGGGTTGTAAATTAACAATTCTCTGCCCATTCATGAAAGTTACGTCAGATCCGCACTCGACGACTACTTGATCACGTACTCAAGCAACGCGAAAGTTTTTTTTCTTACAAAGAGAAAACATATCATGCATAATGCAACAAGGTGATTTGCTGTGTCAAAACATATTTGTATCTGTCTCATTAAAACTCATTAAATGTTGTACACAATTAAATTCTTTACTCTGTAAATAATCAATAAAATTTAAAAATGAATTACATGTATAAAAAAAATCGCAAGTTGATACGACGTCATGGGTCACTACTGGTTTTCACTCCCCTAAACTCACGTGGCACAAAGTAGACCCAACTATATTGGACATACTCATGTAACCTTACAGCATCCCCATATCCTCCCCCAGCTCTGCGACAAACCACCAGACTTTTGCCTCATGGGGCGAAGTCACCTGCTACACAACCAGCAGGCCGGAAAAGACAGAAGGAATACTCGCCCGAAGACTTCCTACGTCCCTCCAGCCGACAAACGTCTGAATCTTCCTCTGCCAACTGGAAAGGCTCCCAGAAGTCAAACAAAGGGAAGCTGTCTTCTCCTTCACTGACTCGGAAATCCTCTTTGATGGTGTTGCCGTGTGATACCCTTGCCTGACCGACCTCAGAGTCACCTGTGCGCACGACCAAGAGTTTTCCTGCCCTGGACTCTGCAGACTGATGGAAGGAAAATACCAACCCCTCTGTAGACCTCATGGAGCAGGATCCCCCAGCTTCTGTGCCCTGTAGCAGCTAGTCTTCGAAGACTGGTACTGAGCAGCTGCTGAGGTGACACCCCTTCATTTTTTGCTCTCCTCCTGTGGAACATTTACGACCTTTGATCCAACAAAAAGGACTTACGGCTGCTCGTAGAATTGCAGGGTCCACTTGCACTCTGCCTTCAGGAAACAAAAAATTGCATCCTGATGACTGCTTTGAGCTCTTGCATTTCTTCCCGGTCCACTTCGACCCCCCCCCCCCCCCCCCCCCTCCCCGAGGACGGCATTCTGTCTCATGGGAGAGTCATGCTGCTTGTCAGAGATGATGCTCATAGTCAAACCATCTCTCTGAACACCCAATTGCAAGCTGTTGCAGTCCGCACTTTTCTTCCTCACTTGACTTTTTCCCTTTGTACTGTTACATCCCTCCATCATTCAGCGTCACCAGGGTAGACTTCCTTGAGCTTACTGGGCATCTTCCTTACCTCTTTCTGCCACTCGGTGACTTAAATGCACACCATCCCCATTGGGGCTCGCCCAGAACTGTCAGAAAGGTGCCCTGTTGGGTGACCTTCCCAGTCACTTTAACCTCATCTGTCTTAACATGGCAGCACCCAAATTCCTTTCAGACTCCACTCACACCTATTACCATTTGGACTTCTCTCTGCACTGCCCAGCTTGCCCATCATCTTGAGTGGCCAGTTGTGGTATGTGCTCGAGCAACCATTTCTCGTGTGCCATCTAATTGCTGACTCCTTCCCCACCTATGTGCACATCCAAACGGCAGCTTTCTAAGGCCGACAGTAGGCTTTACTCCTACCTGGCAACCCCTCTGCGGATCCAGGGGTTAGAATAGGCCCGAGATATTCCTGCCTGTTGTAAGAGGTGACTAAAAGCACTTTTCGACCCTATAAGTTCAGGTCCCATTTTATGGTTTGACCTGCCACTTGCCAAATTCTACAGAAGTGCGGGCCATATGGGGAAGGATGCCGTACGTGGTGCATGAGTTATGCATAGTGCCCTTAGATTCGATCTCCTGAACTCCTTGTAGTCATGGCTATGCATCTTCACCTGCAATTCAGCTATTTGGGCGAGAACACTTTCTCTGTGCCCAATATCCAGCACGGTAGCCAGTCCACTGTGTTGGGGCTTTCATTTACCCATTTGGTGGTAGACCCCTGACAACACAAGGATTGCGCTGTTGATGCCTGAGCTGTAAACTCACCACAAATGCCAAGGAGTAGATGCCTGTCTTCCTGGGGTATCAGGACTCCCGGCAAAGGCCATCATGCCAGGTTGCCTTTGCTGTGGCTGGGTGGCATCCATGGGGAGAGCCCCTGATCGGAGTAGGTGCACTAAGTCATCTCTTGCTAGTGACTGTATGGTGCCAGCAGTCTCTAAGAAAGGGCAAGATCAAGTACAATTAGACACAAACAATCCAATGACTGGTTTTGAACTATTATAAGCCTATCCTCAGGTGTCGTAGTCGTACTGTGGTCCCGGAGCACCACGTGTACCAGGTGCGTTGTGCCGCCTATGAGTGCAGGCTCCCTGTTCTGCACTCATAGGCAGCACACCGCACCTGGTAGATGCGGCGCTTGGGGGCCACAGCACCGCTACGACACCTGAGGACGGGCTTATAACAGTCCGAAACCGGTCGTGTGAAAATAAAGAAATTTACAACTTAAGTGGTATTTTCAACCTCTGTTACAATGCTGACAGGTATGACCCTGAATCGTTTCCCTCCCTCGCTATGCCATGGGAGGAATGTAAGGCTACAGAAAGAAGAGAGCCATATTTGCCTCGGTATTTAGTCCATAACAGAATGGATGGGGACTCCTTTCTACTTACGAAGCCTCAATTTTTTGTTGTACATCTTGAGGATAAGTTTGGGGAACAGACATTGCTGCCCAAGATCAGCTGCTGTGCTGTCTTGATTCAGACAGCATCCACAGCCCAATCCCGGGTATTACTCGCTTGTGACCAGCTGGGTAATATTCCTGTTTCCGTCACTCCCCGTAAAAGCCTCAATGTGGTCCAGGGGATTTTCCATTGCGACCTCCTGCAGTCTGATGATGAGCTCCGCGCCAGTCTAGAATGGTGGGATGTTCATTTCATCTGGCGTGTTTACAGGGGACCCAAAGACAACAGGGTTGCCACCAGTGCCTTCATCTTGGCCTTTGAGGGTGATTCCATATCTGAAAAGGTCAAGATGATGGTTTACTGCTGTGAAGTTAAACCATACATCCCTCCCCCTATGCGGTGGTTTGAGTGCTGGAAATTTGGACACATCTTCCCACTGCACTTCCAGTACCACCTGTAGAGACTGCGGATGAACACTGCATCCAGATACGCCATATATGCCTTCTTCCACTTCTATCACCTGTGTAGAGCAGCACTCGCCCTGCTCGCCAGACTGCACAATACTCCAAAAGGAGCAGAAAATCACGGAGTAAAAGATCCTGGACCGGTTGACCTACCAAGAGGCTAAACGTAAATTTGAATTATACCCTCCACATATGCTGCAGCTACATTACCATCACAGTCACAAGTAATAGTCATACCACACTCGGTTCCATGAACAGTGGGCCCTCCGGGCCTCCAGAATACATCTGCCCCATTGGTGGTAGGGGGGGGGGGGGGAAATCTCCTTCCGTTGCTCCCAAAGTACCTATTTCAGCCGCAAGCGCCCCCCCTCCCACACACCTCCCCCCCCCCCCCCCCCAAATGCAGGGGACTTCGGTCCCCCCCCCCCCCCCCCCCCCCCCCCGCCTCTACCCCCAGCTGGAGAAGCAACATCCTCCTTCAGCTCCTCTCATGCAGAAGGGCTCCCTTGGAACCCCCTCTCCCAAGGTCTCCGCTAATGCCACAGTGGACACTCACCAGGGGCTAAAGGAGCCAAAAACTGCTGGATGAAGAGTTTCACCGTCTTCCTCCGTGTGTGGAGCTACTTCGGAGAAGTCCTCCCAGCAAGCCCCTAAAGAGAAGCGAGAGAGTGAGCAAACAAAGAAGTAGTCTGCTAAGAAAAAGGACCCTCTGGTGGCCCCAACACCACCACTCCCTATCAATTCTGCACCTGAGGATGAGGTGGAGATCTTAGTGTCCCCTGAGGACCTGGATCTCACTGATGCCTCATCCCCAATAGGAATGGATACAAATACTCAATCAGTGGCAGCATACAACCCTAAGACATAACCTGCACGCTTCATACATTCCCAGCCTCACGATAATGTCATCCTCCAGTGGAATTGCTGTGGTTTTTTCCACCATCTGTATGAGCTATGGCAACTGTTAAGCATTACAACTGCTTTGTGCATTGTACTCCAGGAAACCTTTCTCCCGGCAATGCAGACCCCTGACCTCTGCGGCTGTTGGGGATATTACAAGAACCGTAGCGACTATGATAGTGTGCCAGATGGAGTTTGTGTATATGTCCTGAGTTCCGTATGCAGTGAGTCTGTGCCCCCTGTGGCTGTCAGCATCAGGATGACACAGGAAATAATTGCTTGCAATGTTTATCTTCCTCCAGATGGTGCAGTCCCCCTGAACGCATTGGCTGCACCGATTCATCAGCTCCCAAAACCTTTCCTACTTTGGGGAGATTTTAATGCCCATAACCCCTTGTGGGGTGGCACGGTGCTTACTGACCGAGGTAGAGATGTTGAAACTTTACTGTCTCAACTTTTAAATACTGGGGCCCCCACTTAATTAAGTGTGGCTCATGGCACTTTGATTTATCCCTCTGCAGTCCAGGACTTCCACTATCTGTCCACTGGAGCGCCCATGATGACTTGTATGCTAGTGACCATTTCCCCATCTTCCTGTCACTCCCTCAGCGCCATTGTCCTGGACGTCTACCCAGATGGGCTTTAAACAAGGCAGTCTGGGAAGCTTTCATCTCTGCTGTCACCATTGAATCTCCCCTGCATGGTACCATCACTGCGGTGGTTGAGCTGGTCACTAGAACGATCTTTTTTCCGGCGGAAACACGATCCCTTGTCCTTTAGGGTGCCCCTGGTGAAAGTCACGCCGGAAATTGCTGAGGTCATTAAAGAGCTTCGGCGAGCTCTACAGTGACGTAAGTGCAGACCCTTTCCTATAGCACCTAATAGCTTTTAAATGGCTCTGCGCTTGCGTTCGCCAGCTTATAAAAAGACAGAAACAGGAATGTTAGGAGAGGTATGTCTTGACCATAGGGTGCCATACGTCACCTTCCCAAGTCTGGATAAAGATCAGACGTGTTTTTGGGTACCAGACCCTGACAGGTGTCACTGACAGTAACATCAATGGCCTATCTGCAGACGCAAACACAATTGCCGAGCACTTTGCTGAGTATTATGCTCGAACCTCTGCATCGGAGAATTATCCCCCAGACTTTTACACCCTCAAATGGCGGATGGAAAGGAAAGCCCTCTCATTCACTGAACATCACAGTGAACTCTATAATGTTCCATTTACAGATTGGGAGCTCCTCAGCACCCTCGCACATTGCCCTGACACAGCTCCTGGGCCAGATCAGATCCACAGTCAGATGATCAAACATCTCTTGTCCGACTACAAGCGACATCTCCTAGTCATCTTCAACAGACTAGGGAAGTCTGCTTTATGGTTTGGTGGCACCCTCAGCATTGCGTTTACTCGGCCCAGTGCATCACTGTGGTGTTCGACTGGCAATGGGAGCTTTTAGGACGAGTCCGGAGACCAGCATCCTGGTGGAGGCCGGAGTCCCTCCATTGAAAGTTAGGTGTGCGCAACTGCTCGCCAGTTACGTTGCACACATTCATAGTCTTCCTGAGCATCCGAATTACCATATCCTTTTCCCACCCACAATAATTCATCTCCCGCATCAGCGGCCCAGGTCAGGGCTTATGGTTGCGGTTCGTGTCCGATCTCTTGTCTGAAGTGGAGTCCTTGCCTTTAGCACCTATACTTGAGGTCCATTCATGTACGTCTCCACGATGTACACCTAGGCTGAAGCTTTGCCTGGTCCTTTGACGTGGCCCTACAGACTCCGTTACCTCTGTGGCTTTCCGCTGTCACTTCCTCTCGATTCTCTACATGTACCGGGGTGATGAAGTAGTTTTCACCGATGGCTGATGGTCACGTTGGCTTTGCATATGTTCATGGAGGACATACTAAACAGCACTCCTTCCCAGATGGCTTCAGTGTTTTCACTGGAGATCTTGTGGCCATTTCTCATGCTCTTGAGCACATCCACTCATGTCCTTGTGAGTCATTCCTTTTCTGTACTCTCTCCTTGAGCAGCTTACCAGCTATCGACCAATGCTACCCTTGCCATCCTTTGGGGTAGTGAGCATCCCGGAGTCCATCTATGCCCTGGAACGGACTAGTCATTCCGTGGTGTTTGTGTGGACCCCAAGCCGCGTCGGAATCCAAGGAAATGAACTTGCTGACAGGCAGGCCAAACAGGCTACACGGAAACCGCTTCTGGAGGTCGACATTCCTGTAACTGACCTGCAATCATTATTACACCGCAAGGTTTTTCAGTTTTGGGAGACAGAATGGCATAATCTCAGTACGCACAACAAACTGCGTGCCATTAAGGAGCCTACAAATATGTGGAAGTCCTCCGTGTGGGCCTCTTGCAGGGACTCTGTGGTTCTCTAATGGCTCTGTGTTGGCCATACGTGGCTAACACGTGGTAACCTCCTTCATTGCGAGGACCCACCTCGGTGTCACTGTGGCTCACATATAACTGTCGTCCGTATCTTGCTGGACTGCCCACTTTTAGCCCCTCTGTGTCGGACTTGTAACCTTCCCAACACCCTACTTTCGCCGTTGGATGACAATGCCTCAAGAGCAGCTTTAGTTTTACATTTTATTCGTGAGGGTTTTTTTTTATCGTACCATCTGAGGGTGGGTATTATCCTTCTCTCCGAGGCTGCCACCCTCCCTCCACTTTAACTTTGTCGCACTTTCTTTGCATTGGTTTGTCTTAGTGGTCATCTTTTCCCTGTGTGTGTTCATCTCGCCTTGTCTTTTTGGGGTGGACGTTTTAACGTGTTGCAGGGTGGCTGGCTCATCCTCTTTTATTCTTGTGATCAGCCAGCCCAAATCATCTGCTCTATGGTTTTAATACCTTCTTCTATGTTTCCTTGTGGTGTATGTTTTCCCCGTTTTTTGTTCATTCCATTAGTTTTCTTTTTAGCTGTGGTTCCCCATTCCTTTTTCCTGTATTACTTTCTCAAACATACTTTGGGTGTTTTTGTACCTTGAAAAAAGAGACTGACGACCCTTTAGTTTGGTCCCTTTATACCCAAACCAACCAACCAACTAATCAATCCTACCTGGCGTCCTTCAATGAACATCATTTCCCCAGTTGCGATGATGAAGTGGAATATCTTACAAATATTATCCTTACTGCTGCAGAACGTTCCATTTGTCACACTTCTTGTGCAGATTTTGAGCTTTTCCCACTATCACCCTGCCTTCCTCCATCAGAAACTGAGTGGAGGATGCTCGAGTGATGCCATTCTCTTCTCAGAATAGTGAGTTGTTACTATGAGGGAGCTAGATCATGCTCTCACTTCATTCCGATCCTCCATCTTAGGGCAAGCCAAAATTCACACTCCGATTTTGCAGCACCTTTCTCTTGTGGGCAATCACTTTCTCCTTCATACATACAAGTGCATCTGGGCAGAGGTCATGTTTCCCAGAAGCTAGCATGAAGCCATTGTTATACCCATACCTAATCCTGGTAAGGATTAACACCCTCCTTCTAGCTATCGGCAGTAAACTGATAATCTTAATTTTACACTCTTTGTTTGAACTAATTCATTTAGTTTTTCTATCAAATCATCATATTCGGTTGGTGAAGTTTTATAACTTCCATCTGTTTTAGTACAAATTGTATTTTGAAATGAAACTTCCAAAACCTTTTTGACTGTAGCTGCCACTTTCTCAGTTTTTGTATTCAAGGCTCTTGGTCTTTTATCTTGACTTAGTTTCCTAATTTTACTAGCAGGTGATATACCCAGGATTTAACAAGCTGTATCTTCTTTTTTAATGGTTGCTGATAAGTCACAAAATTCTGTATCTGAGGTTTCACTATCCTTTCTCTTGTGAATTACAAATATCTTAGAATAACATGTTGGACACAATGATTTTCCTGGTATGAGATTGACAAAAGGGCTTTTATGTTTAGAATAATGATCAAATGTTGTTTCTTGCAACCTTTTGTTATAGGTTTCTTACGTTTCTCAAAAGGGTCCATGCAAGACTGACCAAAAAGGTGATGAAATTTTTTTAAGTATTTCATTTCACGGTACTTGCATGTTGATTTGACCTCTGGGCTGACTCGTAAGTAAAACAACACTTTTTCTTCTTCAGTGTAATCTTTGATTAAAGTAATGTTTTTAGGATACATTCCATACACACTTTTATGACATGCTTCATTAATAACAACACCAACAGAACACTGAGACACCATTTTTCAAGCGCACACTTCAAGAACTTCTAGTTAAATGAGTGTGAGTAGACAGTTGTTGGTGTAAAGGGGAAGACAACAACCAGAATTGTATAGGCTTGCGGATGCAATTGTTAGCCTGCTGAAACAATTACCACAGCATTGTTTCGACAAATCATCGTTAGCTAGTGTAATGTGGTGTGTTACATTATGCAGTTGGTATACTTTATTTGATTAGCCTACCAGATATGGCAGATGTTCAAAAACATAGTTTTGACTCGTGTTTCTAATCTTTTTTCCATAACTTCCAGTTGAATCTCAAAGTTGAAATTTATACTGAAGTTTGATATCATAAATGTCTATTAACTGTGAAATTTTCAGATTTTTATCTGGTCCCCCAACAAAGGTATTGCAGACCACAAAATGGAAAAATTTAAAAAAATCAATTTTTATAATAGTGTATTTTTTAAGTGTAAGCCGCTCACCATTGATACTCTATAAAAAGTAACTATACTATACAGTGTAATAGCAGAAAAAATATTAAAGCTGAGAAATTAATCTTTCTTTGAAAAAACTACCGTTCAAAAATTGAGTTTTTTAAAATTTTTGGCTGATAAATTTGAACTATTTAAAATATATTAAAGAATACATTCAGCTAAGTGATAATGATGTTAATTTGTAGCCCAGAGTGTGTTGAACTAAATGCATTTTATCTGAAAGGCTTAGGACAATCCACTACTGAATAATTGTAAAAAATGTAGATGCTTGCAAATACGAGAAAACACATGCAGCCTGGAACAAATATGGTTGCCATTTCAAAATAATAAACAATAAATTTTTGTAAAAATATTTTTGTGACTACTAAGCATTGGGGAATCCACCCAGCAAATATAAAATTTTTCTGAGATGGTCAAGCAACCAGTGCTGGACCACTTGGTATGGATTGACTCATATGCATGCAGTTTGTCTGCCATGCGTGGGCACCCATCCTACACCTTCTTCTTCGATGACTTCTTTGATCACCAGTACGAGGTGCATCCCTCTTCTCTGTTACCTCCTGGCATTCATTTTCGGCTGTTGCTCCGGCAGCTTAACTTAATGCTACCTGCCACTTTCCTGATGGGTGTGAACCCTTCACCACTTGGCTTCGTGTGGCAGCCCGTGTTCACCTTATCCTTCATTCGCTTTCTTGGGATACTATTCCAGCCCGCTCTATTGCCTTAAGTTTCCCGACCTTCGCACAGAATTTCATGATAGTACCTTTATGTACATTGATGGATCTTGGACTGACTGTGGTGTCGGATGTGCCTTCATCATATTCACCGACATTTTTCGGTATCAGCTTCTGACACACAGCTCTGTAATCACAGCCAAGCTCTTAGCCCTTTGTCAGTCTATGCAATACGTCCAGTGACATAGGCTTTTCAATTGTGCCGTTAGCTCTGACTCTCTCAGTGCCCTTCAGAGCCTCTGTTTGCTGTACATTGTCCACCCCATAGTGCAATGGTTCCAGGAAGGCTGTCTCTTGCTCACTCTTGATGGAGCCACTGTGATGTTTGTGTGGGTTTCTGGTCATGTCAGTCTGAGTCCACTGTCGCTGCTGCCGAGGCTGCAGTCCTCTTACCTCAGCCCGCTGGTTCTTACATTCACTCCGATGATCTCTGTGTTGCTGTCCGTCAGCAGGTGGTGTCACTTTGGCATCACCGTAGGTCCTCCCTTCATGGGACAAGCTCTGGGAAATTAAACGTCTCCCAGCGGCTTGGACGATCTCCTCTCGACCCTCTCCCGGTGAGGAGATCGTTTTAGGTAGGTTACGAATTGGGCACTGTCTTTTTAGCCATCTCCATTTGTTAAGTTGTGACCCCCCACCACTTTGTGCCCATTGCCCTCAACCTTTGATGGTTCACCTTTTCGTGACGGAATACCTTTTTTTTTTTAACCACCTACGTTCTCATTTGTGTTTACTATCTGAGTTACCAGCCGTTCTAGCGAGTGATGTGTGGGCTGTCGACTGCGTTTTACTTTTTATCCATTGTAGCAATATGGTGAAGGACATTAAATCTTTAGTTTAAGACCTCCATTTCTCCATGGCGTATTTTGTAGACCTTTCTCTGTGTCCCTGTTTTTAGCTGTCTTCTCTTCCATCGATTGCGATTAACATGTAGTTGTTTTTATATTGCTCTCTTTGTCGATTCGTCAATGGGCAAATGGTGCAAGATGTTCAAAATTCAGAGAAAAATATTGTATGCTGTAGGGAGAGACAGATAATATAGAATGTGTACAAGAGCCAAGAGGAACAATAAGAGTGGAGGACAAGGAATGAAGTTCTCAGATAAAAACGGGTGTAAGACAGGGTAGACTACTGTTTTGCCCCTACTACTCAGTCTGGACATTGAAGAAGCAGTGATGGAAATAAAAGAAAGGTTAAAGAGTGGGATTAAAATTCAGGGTGACAGGATATCAATAATAAGATTCGCTGCTGGTGTTGCTATCCTGAGTGAAAGTAAAAAAGAATTACAGGATATGTTGAATGGAATGAACAGTCTAATGAGTACAGAATGTGGATTGAGAGTAAATCAAAGAAAGACAAAAGTAATGAGAAGTAGCAGCAATGAGAAGAGTGTGAAACTTAACATCAGAACTGGGGATTAGAAAGTAGATGAAGTTACAAAATTCTGCTATGTGGGTAGCAAAATAACTAATGACAGACAAAGCAAGGAGAACATAAAAAGCAGACTAGCACTGGTGGAAAGGGCATTCCGAGCCAAGAAAAATGTGTTAGTATAAAACATAGGCCTTAATTTGAGAAAAATTTCACCGAATGTACATTTGGAGTACGACACTGTATGATAGTGAAGCATGGACTGTGAGAAAATCAGAACAGAAGAGAATTGAAGCATTCCAGATGTGGTGCTACAGACAGATGTCGAAAATTAGGTGGACTGATAAGATAAAGGAATGAGAAGGTTCTCCACGGAATCAATGAGGAAAGGAATATATGGAAAACAGTGAAAAAACGGCAGGATGATGGAACATCTATTGAGACATCAGAGATTAACTTTTATGCTAATAGAGGTAGCTACAGAGGGTAAAATCTGTAGGGGGGAGGGGGGAGAGGTTGGAATACATGTAACAAATAATTGATGATATAGTTTGCGGTATATACTATGATGAATTCATGACTCATGTCAGTCTGCATTAAACTAGTAAGAAGACTGATGACTGGCTAAAAGAGAGAGAGAGAGAGAGAGAGAGAGAGAGAGAGGAACCCACCAGTGCTGTGAGATACATGCCAATGTGCTGTTCAAGGACTGGAATTCAAGTAATGAAGGTGGAAGTTGATGACCCACATCATCCAGACCAGTGCTTTTTTTCTTTAATTGATTTTGTTGTTGTCAGCCATTCTTCTGGATACTGAAATAAAAGGTATTAATCCTCTTTTCTTTCCTTTTCAGATTTGCCACTTAGCACTATGGTCATATGCATCTGATGAAGATGATTCATACAGTATTCCTGCAAAACTGAGAACTATTCCCAATTGTGGTGATATTACTGAAATAAAAGTAAGTATTTTACTAATAAATGCAAGTTATGTAGTTAAAATTATTTTAGTTGGACGAATACATGCAATGCTCTTCAGATTTGTGAAGCACTGGTTAAAGAACATGA
Organism: Schistocerca serialis cubense; assembly: GCF_023864345.2. Classification (NCBI taxonomy): domain Eukaryota; kingdom Metazoa; phylum Arthropoda; class Insecta; order Orthoptera; family Acrididae; genus Schistocerca; species Schistocerca serialis. Next base: position 138,793,951 of record NC_064642.1, on the reverse strand, counting down.
GAATTTAATTTTATCCTGTTTTAACCAAAAATATGTGGATAAAATTTTACATACATTGATTCAAAACAGTAAGAGGTTGTAATATCATTCTTCTAGTCGAGTTGTGCCACAAGCTCCTCTTCTCCCCAATTCTATTCAATACCTCCTCATTAGGTACGTGATCTACCCATATAATCTTCAGCATTCTTCTGTAGCACCACATTTCAAAAGCTTCTATTCTCTTCTTGTCTAAACTACTTATCGTCCACGTTTCACTTCCATACATGGCTACACTCCATACAAATACTTTCAGAAACCACTTCCTGACACTTCAATCTACACTCGATGTTAACAAATTTTTCTTCTTCAGAAATGCTTTCCTTGCCATTGCCAGTCTACATTTTATATCCTCTCTACTTCGACCATCATCAGTTATTTTGCTCCCCAAATTGCAAAACTCCTTTACTACTTTAAGTGTCTCATTTCCTAATCTAATTCCCTCAGCATCATCCGACTTAATTCGACTACAATCCATTATCCTAGTTTTGCTTTTGTTGATGTTCATTTTATACCCTCCTTTCAAGACACTGTCCATTCCGTTCAACAGCTCTTCCAAGTACTTTGCTGTCTATGACAGAATTACAATGTCATCGGTGAACCTCAAAGTTTTTATTTCTTCTCCATGGATTTTAATTCCTACTCCGAACTTTTCTTTTGTTTCCTTTATTGCTTGCTCAATATACAGATTGAATAACATCGGGGACAGGATACAACCCTGTCTCACTCCCTTCCCAACAACTGCTTCCCTTTCATGTCCCTCGACTCTTATAACTGCCATCTGGTTTCTGTACAAATTGTAAATAGCCTTTCGCTCCCTGTATTTTACCCCTGCCACTTTCAGAATTTGAAAGAGAGTATTCCAATCAACATTGTCAAAAGCCTTCTCTAAGTCTACAAAAGCTAGAAGCATAGGTTTCCCTTTCCTTAATCTATTTTCTAAGATAAGTCGTAGGGTCAGTATTGCCTCACGTGTTCCAACATTTCTACGGAATCCAAACTGATCTTCCCCGAGGTCGGCTTCTATCAGTTTTTCCATTCGTCTGTAAAGAATTCGCGTTAGTATTTTGCAGCTGTGACTTATTAAACTGATAGTTCGGTAATTTTCACATGTGTCAACACCTGCTTTCTTTGGGATTGGAATTATTATATTCTTCTTGAAGTCTGAGGGTATTTCGCCTGTCTTATACGTCTTGCTCTCCAGATGGTAGAGTTTTCTCAGGACTGGCTCTCCCAAGGCTGTCAGTAGTTCTTATGGAATGTTGTCTACTCCGGGGACCTTGTTTCGACTGAGGTCTTTCAGTGCTCTGTCAAATTCTTCACGCAGTATCATATCTCCCATTTCATCTTCATCTACATCCTCTTCCATTTCCATAATATTGTCCTCAAGTACGTCGCCCTTGTATAGACCCTCTATATACTCCTTCCACCTTTCTGCTTTCCCTTCTTTGCTTAGAACTTGGTTTCCATCTGAGCTCTTGATATTCCTACAAGTGGTTCTCTTTTCTCCAAAGGTCTCTTTAATTTTCCTGTAGGCAGTATCTACCTTACCCCTAGTGAGATAAGCCTCTACATCCTTACATTTGTCCTCTAGCCATCCCTCCTTAGCCATTTTGCACTTCCTGTCTATATCATTTTTGAGACGTTTGTATTCCTTTTTGGCCTGTTTCATTTACTGCATTTTTATATTTTCTTCTTTCATCAATTAAATTCAATATTTCTTCTGTTACCCAAGGATTTCTACTAGCCCTTGTCTTTTTACCTATTTGATCCTTTGCTGCCTTCACTGTTTCATCCCTCAAAGTTACCCATTCTTCTTCTACTGTATTTCTTTCCCCCATTCCTGTCAGTTGTTCCCTTATGCTCTCCCTGAAACTCTGATGAGATAGGGGGTCGGAAGCAGGGGCTGTGAGGGATGGACGAGTATTATTGTGTAGGTTTGGTGGATGGCGAAATAACACTGTGGGAGGGGTGGGAAGGATAGTGGGCAGGGCATTTCTCATTCCTTCTTCACATTCCAGCACTACACTGCCCTCATTTCATCGTCACACGCAGTGTTTTTACTTCTCTTCTTTTCCGCTGCTTCTTTGTGTCTACTTCTCAGATGCATGACAGGAAGTTTTTCAACTGTTATCATAACAGAGCATTTCGTATATGTGGAACTTAGATCTATCCTGTTGCTAGCCACATTAGAAGACAAACTCAATTCATAGACGAGAAGGGTTTACATTCAGACTACTAGAAGGTTAGTTGATGAGTTGTCAGCAGGCACACAAAAAAGAATGAAAACACTCTCTTACACACACACACACACACACACACACACACACACACACACACACACACACACACCTATATGCAGTTACATTGTTCCAACTGAACACACAATGTTGTGGATGCAGGTCAGCAAGTAGTGCTGGGGCTGCATATCAGTCAGTAGGCTGGGGTGAGAGTTAGTGTCAGGTAGGGTGAGAGGGGGGTACAGGGAGAAAGGAGATGAGAATGAGAGTTGAGGAAAGGTGGGTGGCATCTCTGAGGGAGATAAATACATGTGTTATATCGGAATGCAGGACACAGAGGCATCAAGTTCATGGCATAGAAAAGCAAAATACAGGCACTAGTGCTGGTGAATGTGTGTCATGCACGATGATGATTCGGTGGAATGGGTTTAGGAGATAATGACAGGACAGGGAAAGGGGGGAGATGGCTGGGTAGGTGTGGATGCAGTAGCTTAGTGAAGATTGAGAGCAGGAGGATTATGGGGACAAAGGATGTGTTGCAAGGACCCTCCCATCAACGCAACTCAGAAAGGCTGGCGCTGGAGGGAAGGATCCAGTGGGCATGGTTTGGGAATGAACCATTCAACTTGATTATGTTGTGCTTACATCTACATCTACATCTATACTCCGCGAGCCACCTTACGGTGTGTGGCGGAGGGTACTTATTGTACCACTATCTGATCCCCCCTTCCCTGTTCCATTCACGAATTGTGCGTGGGAAGAACGACTGCTTGTAAGTCTCCGTATTTGCTCTAATTTCTCAGATCTTTTCGTTGTGATCATTACGCGAGATATATGTGGGCGGTAGTGATATGTTGCCCATCTCTTCCCGGAATGTGCTCTCTCGTAATTTTGATAATAAACCTCTCCGTATTGCGTAACGCCTTTCTTGAAGTGTCCGCCACTGGAGCTTGTTCAGCATCTCCGTAACGCTCTCGTGCTGACTAAATGTCCCCATGACGAATCGCGCTGCTTTTCGCTGGATCATGTCTATCTCTTCTATTAATCCAACCTGGTAAGGGTCCCATACTGATGAGCAATACTCAAGAATCGGACGAACAAGCGTTTTGTAAGCTACTTCTTTCGTCGATGAGTCACATTTTCTTAGAATTCTTCCTATGAATCTCAACCTGGCGCCTGCTTTTCCCACTATTTGTTTTATGTGATCATTCCACTTCAGATCGCTCCGGATAGTAACTCCTAAGTATTTTACGGTCGTTACCGCTTCCAATGATTTACCACCTATGGCATAATCGTACTGGAATGGATTTCTGCCCCTATGTATGCGCATTATATTACATTTATCTACGTTTAGGGAAAGCTGCCAGCTGTCGCACCATGCATTAATCCTCTGCAGGTCCTCCTGGAGTACGTACGAGTCTTCTGATGTTGCTACTTTCGTGTAGACAACCGTGTCATCTGCAAATAGCCTCACGGAGCTACCGATGTTGTCAACTAAGTCATTTATGTATATTGTAAACAATAAAGGTCCTATCACGCTTCCCTGCGGTACTCCCGAAATTACCTCTACATCTGCAGATTTTGAACCGTTAAGAATGACATGTTGTGTTCTTTCTTCTAGGAAATCCTGAATCCAATCACAAACCTGGTCCGATATTCCGTAAGCTCGTATTTTTTTCACTAAACGTAAGTGCGGAACCGTATCAAATGCCTTCCTGAAGTCCAGGAATACGGCATCAATCTGCTCGCCAGTGTCTACGGCACTGTGAATTTCTTGGGCAAATAGGGCGAGCTGAGTTTCACATGATCTCTGTTTGCGGAATCCATGTTGGTTATGATGAAGGAGATTTGTATTATCTAAGAACGTCATAATACGAGAACACAAAACATGTTCCATTATTCTACAACAGATTGACGTAAGCGAAATAGGCCTATAATTATTCGCATCTGATTTATGACCCTTCTTGAAAATGGGAACGACCTGCGCTTTCTTCCAGTCGCTAGGTACTTTACGTTCTTCCAGCGATCTACGATAAATTGCTGATAGAAAGGGGGCAAGTTCTTTAGCAAAATCACTGTAGAATCTTAAGGGTATCTCGTCTGGTCCGGATGCTTTTCCGCTACTAAGTGATAGCAGTTGTTTTTCAATTCCGATATCGTTTATTTCAATATTTTCCATTTTGGCGTCCGTGCGACGGCTGAAGTCAGGGACCGTGTTACGATTTTCCGCAGTGAAACAGTTTCGGAACACTGAATTCAGTATTTCTGCCTTTCTTCGGTCGTCCTCTGTTTCGGTGCCATCGTGGTCAACGAGTGACTGAATAGGGGATTTAGATCCGCTTACCGATTTTACATATGACCAAAACTTTTTAGGGTTCTTGTTTAGATTGTTTGCCAATGTTTTATGTTCGAATTCGTTGAATGCTTCTCTCATTGCTCTCTTTACGCTCTTTTTCGCTTCGTTCAGCTTTTCCTTATCAGCTATGATTCGACTACTCTTAAACCTATGATGAAGCTTTCTTTGTTTCCGTAGTACCTTTCGTACATGATTGTTATACCACGGTGGATCTTTCCCCTCGCTTTGGACCTTAGTCGGTACGAACTTATCTAAGGCGTACTGGACGATGTTTCTGAATTTTTTCCATTTTTGTTCCACATCCTCTTCTTCAGAAATGAACGTTTGATGGTGGTCACTCAGATATTCTGCGATTTGTGCCCTATCACTCTTGTTAAGCAAATATATTTTCCTTCCTTTCTTGGCATTTCTTATTACACTTGTAGTCATTGATGCAACCACTGACTTATGATCACTGATACCCTCTTCTACATTCACGGAGTCGAAAAGTTCCGGTCTATTTGTTGCTATGAGGTCTAAAACGTTAGCTTCACGAGTTGGTTCTCTAACTATCTGCTCGAAGTAATTCTCGGACAAGGCAGTCAGGATAATGTCACAAGAGTCTCTGTCCCTGGCTCCAGTTCTGATTGTGTGACTATCCCATTCTATACCTGGTAGATTGAAGTCTCCCCCTATTACAATAGTATGATCACGAAACTTCTTCACGACGTTCTGCAGGTTCTCTCTGAGGCGCTCAACTACTACTGCTTAGCTGCATATTCTGCAATTGTGTGGTCAACACTGCTCTTCTACTACAGTTTAACAGTGGTTATTTATTCTTGTAGACAGCTGTTTGGTAGTCAAGGCCGCATGAAATGCTGTGCAGTGAGTGCAGCAAAGCTGATATGATACAGCTGCTTTCACTGGCACCTCAGGACCACTTCTACTCCCATTACAAGATACTGTTACTGTGCAATCCGAAGTACCTGCACCATATCTCCATAACTGAAATCCTTGTCCACCAACACCTCAAAGAACACTCCAGACACCATCTCCAAAAATTATCAGAATTTATTAAAATGTTACTCCCACCTCAGAGCACTACTGTCCATCAATACCTGTCCTACACTCAGTGAAATTTGACCTCTCATCAGCCCCTCGTGGCACCCAAACACTGCCTTGCTGATGTTTCCCATCAACAACTTCCTCTAAAACTTCCTCCTAACATTCCACAAAACACAGAACACTGTTGCAACCTATACGTTGAAAACCTTAATCCAATAGAACTTTCAGTTCTACCTAAGGTCCTCACCATCAGTCGCCCACCTAAGTTCAACCACACTGGACTTGTCAAAGGCCTACTCTTCTTCTCCCAATCATTGCAGTGGAAACACATCTTTACTATCAATTCCTCCAACCGAAGCTATCTAATCTCAACATTGAACTAGACTCTTCCAGTTCATACCACCATTGGATTGGACCTTCTCTTCTTCAACTGATTGATCCTGAGTTAGCTTTCAGGAATCCCTTACCTCCAACTTGGCCTCCTTCCTCAGGTCACTTCTCTGGAACACAAATTTCTCAGTGGAAGAAAGAACAGCCATCTAAAACCTCAAGACAAACCTTGATGTAATCATCCTCTGCGCAGACAAAGGCTTCAACACTGTCATGATGAATTGTAGTTACTACCTGACAGAATGCTTCTGCCAATTATCTTGACTCCCCCACCTACAAGTTCTACCATAGCAATCCAATCCCAGAAGTCCAATGTAACCTCCAATCTCTACTCAAATACTTAGGCCTATCCTAGAGTATCTTGCGTGACTCTGTCTCCCTTTTCACCCCAACTGAAACTCACCCAGGATGGGGTGGTGATGGGTGGTACTAAATTTTGGAGGTAGTTTGTCTGGACACCATGGTCCCTGAGTGGTAAGCCACTTAACTCTTCCCAAAATTTATTTTAACTCCAAAGCAGACGGTTCATATATTGGTACTTGAGAAATACAGAAAAAGACCTACATAATTAAAAACATATCCTTCCTAAAAAAAACCTGTACTGTTATTCCCACATAAGTTACAATTGAAGCCCTTGTGTTATAATATACAAGCAGTTTCAATTAAATCTGTACTGGCATTAAATTTGTCTCAAGCATTTTCCCAACAATTACTCTTTTCTTAAAAATGATTTAAGTCCACTAATTCCAGAGAGCAATCTCAATTACATCTCCATGTAGACATTCCAAATTATTTTTGTTAAAATTTTTCTTTATCCTCAAATGGCCATAGCTGACCAACAGTAAAATGAGCAAGGTAAATTTAAAGTAGTAAAGCAGTAGGCAAGATGACCACAGCTGACTCAAACCCACTTGAGCAAATTTTATTAGTTACAAACCGCACAAATCTCATTGAGAATAATGAGAGCAATGGCTGCACAAATCTCATTGAGAATAATGAGAGCAATGGCTGGAACCATTAATAACACCAATTTCTTCAAAAAAATGACTGCGACCGAAAATGTTAAACAGGCCAGTGACGTCAGCAGAACACAAGGTGGAATGCAAATTTTCATTAAGCAGAGATAGCTGTAATTGACCAGTAAAATCAGGTAGGTTAAATATTTAAAAGGAAATATAACATAATATTAAGTGTGTGGTTGTCATTAGTCAATAGCCAAGTAAATTAATCTTCTTAAATAAAACTGGTCTGACCAGCCAGTGCCGAACACACAACAATTTAAGGCACTTGAAGACAGGAGTGTCCTTTAAGCAACAGTGGCCAGAAAAAACTGACAGTTAGATAACTCATTTAAGGTCACTTTTCTTCAAGATGACAGCTGTGAATAACCAAGGGAAAACAAATAGCAAGACAGATAACCACAAGGCCCTGAATTCTCTTTAAGTGCGGAACAATAGACTTAATAATATAGAAAACCTCAAATAAAGACATATGAGCTTTTTATGCAGTTATCAGAGGTACTTTACATGGCATGTAAAACTTTCAGCCAACTTACTCACAGTGAATAGTGCCATTGTAATGTAACCTTTAGCTGCTGCCAGTGCATCAGCATACTGTAGAAAGTAATTTCAGGAGATGGCCAAATCACATAGAACACTATAACAGACAGAATAGAATTAAGTACAGCATAAATTATGTCGCATGATTGCCATAAGGCAACCTTAACAAATGAAACTCTGAACGCAGTTGTCTTTGACATAAAAACCACAATCATATCTGTGTCTTTCAAAATTTCAACACGTAACTCAAGTACAGGAAAATAGAGCACACACTCGCATTCATGCTTGGCTCCACAGCTCAAAGTGGACCTCTTGAAGTCTTACACACAGAGGAGGGTTAAGGTGAGCTGGGCAAAAATAGAGGAACTTATTGACAAAGTTTGAGAATGCTCACCTTAGTTCCACAAGCAAGGTGTAATCAAAGCCAAATTACAACCTCTATCAAGACTGGGCACTAGAAGTCCAGTGCCGAGGCCACAGCCCCAGCACCAACAGTTTTCAGCCACATACACTTCCATTGATGGCGGCCACCCATCTCTCCTTGTGCTGTCCTGCCACTAGGGGCCTGTACACACCACGTGATCGCAACACTGGCCATTCACAGCATTTTTTCTGTTGACCTCCAAACTGCCTCTGTAACTCCACAGAGTTTAGAGTTGAAATCCCACCAGTGGCCTGCTCCACGCATCAGCATATTTGCATATCCGAATTGACCACTGAGCAAAATTGATGAACACGCATTCTACATGTTTCCCAAACTGCATAAACCCATCAATCCTAGACAACCCTTTGTACCTCGTTACTGTGCTCCTAATGGCAAAATTTCCGATCCTGTTGATCAACACCTCCAACTAATTGCTTGAAGCTTATTCTCTCATATTAAAGATACAAACAACTTTCTTCACTGACTCTTGACATTCCCAGCCCATCGTCACCTAGATCCCTAGTTATCACTGTTGATGCCACCTCCCCTACACCAGCATCCCCCATGCTCATGGAGTTGCTGCTGTCGAACACTACCTCCCCCATTGTCCTTCTGGTTCCAAACCCGCTACCTCATTCCGTACATATGTGATTACATATCCTCACACATAACTACTTCTCCCTTTAAGGTGTATAAACCAACTTCTGACACAGTCATGAGTACCTGTGTGGCACCCTCTCATGCTAATCTATTTATTGGCCATCTAGGAGAAGGTTTTCTAGCTTCTCAAAACCCAAAAAAATCCCTTGTGTGTTTCAGGTTCATTCATGATATTTTCATGGTTTGTACCCAGAGACAAGACACCTTTTCCTCGTTCCTCTGTGGCCCCTAAACCTTGTCCCTTATTCACTTCACCACGTCGTTCTTAGCCCAAGATGCCTTCTTCCTAGACATAGATTTCCTTTGGTGTTGCTGCTAAAGTCTGTAGTAATTTTTCCTAATGCTGTAATGGATGATTCTTAATTTATTGATGCCTCACTCATGCAGGACCATGTCACCAGTAGCAACACCACTAACATCATGAATATATCTTTTCCTCTTTTTTATGACGATTTGTATAACCTGAATGTTTATAAATATGTTAACTTTTATCTTGAATCAAATTCGTTCTGCCATTCAGCAGAGAGCATAGAGATTTTGCGCAAGTTAGGACTTCAAATGCTTGTGTTAGTTAAACGTATTAGTTAAACAAAATCACATTGTTATTTGTTAAGTCAAGTAAAGTCTCTGCCAGAGATATAATTTCTTCAACTGTAATTTGCAGTATTTCTTTACTACCCATTACTATATTTTGAAGATTACCTTTCTTTTCCATAGGTAATGTAGATTAGTGAGATTTTTAATCTAAGTATTTCAATAGAAGTTATTGGTAATAAAAAACTCCAAAAAGCTTTTCATTCACTTATAACTTTCTGTGTTTGAGATTTTATTGTGTCAGTATAATGACTGAATAAAGGCTTCACACAGAGCTGAAGAGAACTCAGTAAGAACTCATACAGAACTGAAATGTTTCCTTACAAAATTAAAAATTATTTCTCTATAATAGTATGCACCACTTTTCTTGACAATGTAATTCTGGTCTTTCCTATTTACGGGCTCATTGCTGATTACTTGAAGTTACCTGCACTGCCACATGCCGCAGCCATGGATAACCACTGGACCATGTTGTCATGAACTGATGTGTTTGACATTTAACACACAGAAAATACACACTTGTTCAGTACATTGATAAACTATTAATAATATAAATTCAGATAATTAATTGTTACTTATCTGATGCTGCTCAGGTGGGAAAAGGTGGCAGTGTTTCAGCTCATATTTTGAAACACTACATTGCACCTCGTTGATGTCTCCATCCGTATATCTGTCCATACCAAGTCCACTAGCCCCCAAAATACCTCTGTCTTAAAAGCTGTCATTCCTTCCACAGCAAAAATCACTTCAATAAAGCCTGGTCATCTGTGGATGGCATATCCACAGAGATGAGAATTTCCTTGCACAGTATGCTGAAGATCTCACAAAGGCCTTCACAGACAGGCACTATTGCTCAAGACCTAGCCCACAAACAGATTTCCCGTGCTATATCCTTACACCACCTGCAAGAACCAGCTGCAAAGGAACAATCCTCTCATCACTCCATATCATCCCGAACTGGAGCAACTGAACCACATCTTCTGTTAGGGTTTGCTATCAATCATCATATCCAGAAAAAGAGACCCACAGTCCTTACCAACCTTTCTAAAATGGTACTCTGCTGTCTGTCCAACGTGTACAACATCCCAGTCCATTCTTATCTCACTACCTCTTCCAACTCTTCGTCACAGGGCTTACAAAATGTATCTGACTCACCCACCCAATACGTCCTACTCTAGCCATGTCACTGGTTTACTCTGTCCCATCAGAAGCAGGACCATCTGTGAAAGTGGCCATGTTGTGTACCAGCTCCACTGCAAATTTCTGCACAGCATTTTGTGTGGACATCTCCACAAGAATAGACGACTACTGTCAAACTGTGGCGAAGAGCAGACTTGACCACCTGGTGCCAGAACATGCTGCTGACCACAACAAACTCTAGTTCAGTGGCTGTTTCACAACCCTTGACATCAGGGTCCCCCCTCCTTCCCCTCTTCCCCCCCCCTTCCCCCCTTCCCCCCTCAAGCACCATCTTTTCTAGACTGTGTGCATGGGAGTTATCCTAACAACACATTCTTTGTTCCACTGATCCTCCTTGTGTCAGTCTCTACCAACACATTACACGCACCCCTGTACCCAAGTATCCCCTTCGTGTGTCCTGTCACCCCCTCCTGAATCCATTTGTGTTCCTTCAACAATCCATTGTCATCATATCATCATCATCTGCCACATGAACTCGTCCCACAAGAACTCACAGGCTGTGGTGTCCGTGTGCCACATTCGTACACCCCCACACCTACTGCCTCCATCTGAGCATCAGCCATCCTTTCCCAGCTCACCCTACCCACTTGCTGCCTCTCTTTCCCATCTACCCACCTTACCCAAAACAATCCATCAGACCCCAGTCATTGTTTGTTCTGCACGTGTACGTGTGTGTGTGTGTGTGTGTGTGTGTGTGTGTGTGTGTGTGTGTCAAAAATTGAACCCAATACACGACCCTGAGGGGGGGGGGGGGGGTTATTCTAGCCCATTAATAGTATAGTCTAAGCTTCCATCCTTTTTTGTGTGCCTTTCGATGTGTCAGTGCTCCCACTATTCACTGAGTTGTCTCCTCTACTCTAAAACTATTTACATTCTGCCAAAACTTTCCTAACCATACATAAAAGGTGAACTGAAATTGACATATGAATCTGACCCATCTGGCATAAATCACTGTTTGGTTTTCTTAGCCTATAAAGGTCAGTTAAGGAGGTTACGATTAGAGCTGGGGAAATGGAAGTGGGTATTGTTTTGTGTCTGGGCCAGTCCCTTTCAGTATCTTAGTTGACTATTTCGCTATTTCTCATAAAAATCTTGAGAGGACTCTTAATTCAAGACAATCTACACAATACTTAGTGAGGCATTATGTAACCTCACAGCTTCTTTCAGTTTTCTCTTGAACTTTCCTTTTTTCCTTTCATTTTTTCATTGAATTTTTTTGTTATAAAAGCTGGATTTGTCATGCCCCATCCCATTTGTAGAAAACACCCAGTTACATGTATTATATTGGATGCCTCACCTCATTTGCATGTAGCTCTCCTTTGTGTTGTAAAACAATTAATTCAATGTAATGATTACACATACTAGAAATTTGTAATTCACAATCCATTAACAAGTGCCTATTCTGTGCACACAAGACATACTACTTTAAAAGTTAGTCTTTTTTCTGTAGTTTTCCTCACTTTTTACACTTTTCTTTAGTTTTAGGACCCACACAATACAATAGGGCAATATACAAAGGTCTTGGAAATTTGGAGCTACTGGAATGTAATGAAAATTTCACGTGCTGACTGACTGCCATAGTCTGCTTCAACGTTTTCTCTAATTCAACAACATGTTGCAAAAGCTACTTCAGACATTTTAATACTTCTACTCCTCAACTTTGTGCCAAACATTCCATACCCTACATTAAGAATATGGCAAAGTGACATACTTATTAGCTTCTTTACAAAAGTAGCTGTGAAAACACCATTTAGAATGAATTACCTTCCATTATACAGCTCCATCAACCGTATCCCACCCTCCCCTTCCGCTGCCGGGCCCCCTGCCCATTCCACTGCTGGGCCCCTCCTCTGTCCTGCCGCTCCCCCCACAGAAGAGTGGTCCCTTTCCCATCTGCCTCCAGCCCTCCTCCACCCCAACCCCCTCCCTCCCCCCTTCGGCTGGTTCCCCCGCCCCTCCTCCAGGAGGAGAGGCAGCAGGTATATGGGACTGGAATTCAGCACACAGGCACTGGACCTGGTGCATTTATTTATTTATTTGTTTACATGTATAGTTCTGTAGGACCAAATTGAGGAGCAAATTTCCCAGGTCATGGAATGTGTTAGTACATGAAATTGCAATATAAAAGCAATAACAGATAAAAATGGAATGTTTATGAACCCAGAAACAGTCAAGCCATAAGTTTAAGTGAACACAATCAACAATACAACAAGAATCAGCTTAATTTTTCAAGGAAGTCCTCGACAGACTAGGAGTAGTGACCTATGAGGAAACTCTTTAGTTTCAATTTGAAGGCGCATGGATTACTGCTAAGACTTTTGAATTCTTGTGGTAGCTTATTGAAAATGGATTCAGCAGTATACTGTACATCTTTCTGCACAAGAGTTACGGATGTCTGATCCAAATGCAGGTTTGATTTCTGCTGAGTACATGAACTTACACCACTTATTGCCCGAACTGCCAGTTTCTGAGCCAAAAAATCCATTTAGAACAGGAAGAGTTACCCCAAAATATTATATCATATGACATAATCAAATGAAAATAAACAAAGTAGACTAATTTTTATGTCAAACAATCACTTACTTCAGATACTGTTCAAACAGTAAAAATGGCAACATTAAGTCTTTGTACAAGATCGTGACCATGGCCTTTCCAGATTTCATTATCTATCTGAACACCAAGAGATTTGAACTGTTCAGTTTCACTAATCATAGGCCCACTCTGTGAAATTAAAACTTCTGGTTTTGTTGAATTGTGTGTTAGAAACTGTAAAAACAGTCTTACTGTGGTTTAGTGTTAGTTTATTTTCTACAGGCCATGCACTTATGCAATGAAATGCACTATTTGAAATCGAGCCAATGTTGCACACAACATCCTTTACTACCAAGCTAGTGTCATCAGCAAACAGCAATATTTTAGGGTTACACTTAATACTAGAGGGCGTATCATTTATATGAATAAGGAACAGGATGGCCCCAACACTGACACTCTCTGTTTGACCGTGCCCCACTCAGACCCCACATCACAGCCATGCTCAACACTGTGAATAATGTATGACCTTTTGCTGTCTGTTGTAAAAGTAAGAGGTGAACTAATTGTGAGCTACTCCCCATATTCTGTAATGGTCCAACTTCTGGAGCAATATTTTGTGATCAACACAATCAAATGCCTTAGTTAAATCAAAACACGCCTAGCATTCAAAGCCTTTTGTTTGACTCATCCAGTACCTCACAGAGAAAAGGGAATATAGCATTTTCAGATGTTAAATGACTTAGAAAGCTGAACTGTATATTTGATAGCAAATTATGTGATATAAAATGATCAATTATCCTTATATACACAGCCTTTTCAATAACTTTACGGGAGGACGACGGTTCAATCCCGCATCCGGCCATCCTGATTTAGGTTTTCCGTGATTTCCCTAAATTGCTCCAGGAAAATGCCGGGATGGTTCCTTTCAAAGGGCACGGCCAATTTCCTTCTCCATCCGTTCCTAATCCGATGAGACCGATGACCTCGCTGTCTGGTCTCCTCCCCCAAAACCACCACCACCAATAACTTTAGCAAACACTGATGGCATAGAAATAGGTTTAAAATTGCCTACATTATCGCTTTCTCCCTTTTTATAAAGCGGCTGTACTATTCCAATAGTCCACTAGGCACGCCATCATATCCATGAGAGTCCTTAGTCTTCAGTGATTTAATTATTGACTCAATCTCACCAAGGCATAATCCATATCACTTCAGGCAGGGGGTTACTTTCATAGTCTCAGATGTTATTGAATTTAGCATCTGTTAAAATTCCAGGAGTAAGTAAGAAATGTTTGGGGTTTTTTTTCCCAAAAAGTTTCTGCCCCGAGGTACAGGCCTCCAAAGATGACACTGCGAACACCATTTTCAAGATGCGAATTTCGGAAAATTTTCTGTAACAGTTTTAGGTATTTTGTTAGATTTTCTTATTTTAAAGATAATTGCTTTATGATTACAATGGTATCCTCTGTTTGGACATATCTGTCAAAGTTCTTGTACTGTTGCCTTTCAAATTTTTTTTATAGTTTACAGAAAAATTTGTTTTTCAAAAATGCAATCCAGAAAAGTTAGATTTTTTCTGTTGATTAGCTCCATGTAGTACCGTATTCTATGTGAAGGAAAGCTTCCACTTTTAAGATGGACATTTTTTATTTAAAAAAATCTTTTTTTAAACTTTCAAGGGCAATGTGTGCCTCCACTGAAGTTGTTTCTTACTAATTTCTTTGTTATAATGTTTATTTCTATTGTCTTTGTTGCAGTTCTTTCTTTTCACTTTTATTGTTGCAGATATTTCTTACACTTTGTCGTAGTTTCTTGTCAGTTTCTTTGCCGTGGTTGTTCATTGCAGGTTTCTGTATTGTAGTTGTTCAGTGCTAATTTGTTAACTGGAGAGGCTTCTAAGAAATCTGAGACCATCCAGTGAGTTCTGTGTTTTCGTGAGGAATTTGCCTGTTTTGTGAAAAGGACTGTTTGAAATGTCTTACGACTGGGGCCGCAGGAGTGTGAAGCATACTGACTATTTGCATATCCATAAAAGAGTTTTTTATAAGACAAAGAAACGGAGTTTGTGCATGTTGGGAATTAGTGTTCACGTTTGAAGACTGTTTCAAAGTGAAGATGTTTCCAGTGACAACTGTTTGTGCTCTAAATGTTTTGGCAGAATAACAACGATAGTATCTGAACAAGGTGAAGCCTCCCATTGTGCAGATGATGCAGATTTTGCATCAATAGAGGAAGAATTAAATACCCTGGATCAGTCAACTACAGAGGTATGTGTTAGTCCTGTTGAGAAACTGGGGTCAGTGACGTCAAGTGGTAAGCTCTATGCATCAAGAAAGTGCAGAGAAATTACTAAAGCTATGGATGAATACACTACAGCAAAACTGACCACACTTTTCAAAGTAGAAATTCCATCTTCAGAAGAAAATGAACTAAAGCACTCTTGCACCTCTTGCCAGGAATTTTTCACAAATATCAATTCAGCTGTCGAATATTGTGCATACTGCAGTGAAAAGATGCGAGTTTTAACTATTATTCCAGAGACATTTTTAAAGAAAACAATTTTGAACCACTTTCCATCAGTATTAAGGTACATGGTAGACAAATCAAGAAGTGTGACGTCTGTAAAAGGAGTCTTTGGAAGACCAGATCCCTATTATGGTCATCCTGTTCAAACAGTGCAGTCATTTTATATGGAAGATAAATGGGACTGTTCTTGCCAGAGTGCCAACAAAAAATACACTGTACCTTTATCAGTTGAAGATCAAAAAGTTGCTAAAGTGAAGAGGTACATGACTAGAAGTATTAAAGAAACTTTTGCAGTTTATAAGGCAACTATACAACCTCACATATTGGAAGATCAAAATTTTATGCACTATGACATAAGTGGGTAGTTCCACACCCACCTAGAGATGTCTGTTTATGTGTATGTACTGCTCGAATTTTGAACTTTGAAGAACTTACTGGAGCATGTGACATATGACACCTTGGTTGGTGTGTGACGTCATTAGTAGTCTGAAATATAAAGCAAGAGAATGTGGTGACTGCCATGGAAAGGGAGGACTGTCTTTACAGACACGGGGCCTGGAAGATGTAGCAGATAACGCTGCAAAAATTACGTATGTGACATGGGAGGAAAATAAATTAAGAAAACTGTTGCCTTTGACAGTTTCATTGATGAACTTGGTAAATGGTCAGTGAAAGCAGCAACACACCAGCAACTGAAGAAATTACAGCAGTAACACATTGCAGGAGTGAAAGGGTGTGTACAGGCTAAAGAACTATGTTTAGTGTGCTTCACTGTGATTTTGCTGAGAACTGGTCTGTAATTCTCCCGCAAGAAGTGAACAGTATCATTGCAATAATGACCCAAGTTTCAATTTTTACAGGAGTGACATATTTTCAAAACAAGACCATAAGTGTTGCAGTTATAAGTGATGACACAGGACATGATTCAGCGTATGCTTCGATAGCAATGCGCAAAATTCTTCAGCTGCAAACTGGCATCATTATTTCCGGTATTGCTCCTAGTCATTTTAAAAATCTTTACCAGCTGTTTGAATTGAGTAAGTCGCTTGTGCCAACTGACTGGGTATACAGTGCTACTGGTCATGGGAAGGGGCCTTGTGATGATGTAGGAGGCCTGCTGAAGCACAGTGCTACAAAACATAATCTTTCCACACCAAATACAGCTGCGATTCAGAATGCTGAGGATTTTAAGAGAGTTGTGAAATGTTACGCATCCACAGTCCTCACTCTTTTGTCAAAAGAGGAAATCTAAGAATTCTGTGAGCCGAGAAAAGGAGAGTGGTCCAAGTAAACTACTCCTGTGAAAGGAATTCAGAAGAAGACTTCAAGTGATGGGCGAACTCATACTGCACGCACTTTAAAGAGCAAGAAAGAAGAAATTTTGTTCGTTCGGCCAACACCTCAGAAACAGCAGGATAATATTCAGATTCACAACCTGAGAAGGGGGTGTTTGTGGCAGATTTGTATGACTGTGATGGTAAATTGCAAAGATTATAGACACCAGTTATGAGGTAAATGAAATTGTAGTGAACTTTATGCTACCACGTGGACCAGCTGCTGGATATAGGTTTCCAGCTGAAAGACAACAACAACGCCATCAGTGGTCACTTCCTGTTCACAATGTTTTGAAGACTGTAAGTGCTTCAGTTCCTTTTGGTTCAACAGGAAGGCATCACTCTATATCAAAGGAAGCCTTTTGGTTCAACAGGAAGGCATTACTCTATATCAAAGGAAGATACTGAAGCTGTGGAACACATTTTTAGTTCATTGCCTGGCTAATTTTAGTACAAAACAGAATGCACAGAAGTTGTATAAATTGAAACCTTTAAGTCTTTGGGCCTTTCACATACATTTTGGAACCATTTAAAATGCTTGAAAAATGAGTCTCTTACTCATCTTACAAAATCAAATTTATGTTAAATAAGGCTATATTTTGATTTTTATGAGCCTGTTATATGATAATGTGGTAATAAAACAGGTTTTATGTATGGCAAAAATTTCAAGTGTTTATAAAACCTGTTCAACTTAAAAGTGGAAGCTCTCCTTTTCAGGGAATGTAGAACTGCATGGTACTAACCAACAGGAAAAAATTAAAATTGTGCAGGTTGGCAGTTATGAAAAAAAATTTTTTTCATAAATTATAAAAAAGTTTGGAACGCTGTAGTAAAAGAACTTTGACAGATGAGTCCAAGAGGAGGATTTTTTTGGAATCATAAAGCAATTATCTTTCGAAAAAAAAAACCAACAAAATATCTAGAACTGTTCCAGAGATACAGCATTTTAAATTTTTTTCCAAAATTCGCATATTCAAAATGGTATGCGCAGTGTTGTCTATGGAGGGCTGTATCTTAGAGCAGTAAGGTTTTTGGAGAAAGCAAAAAATGTGTGTTCCTTACTTAGTCCTACATTTTAACATACGCTAAATTCAATAACATCCGAGACTATGAAGGTAAGATTTTTTTTGTAGCCTGCTTCAATTGATATAGACTATGCCCCTTGTCTGTATCACAGAGTAGTAGTTCAGACATCAATCTCAGAAAGGCATTTGCCAAGAGAGTTATATGATTCTCTGTAGAAACTAAATTTTTATTTAACTCGCCAGTGTTGCTCAAAAATGATTGTTAAATGCTGTACATACATCTTATTTGTCAGTAACAGAAATATTTTTCCTATGAACTGGCTTTATATCGTTGACCTTGTGCAGCTGATCAGACACTTCCTTCACAACTGCCCATATGGTTTTAATTTTATCCCGTGAATCAGTTATTCTCTTTGCATTCCACATGCTCTTTGCCTTCCTAAAAAGATTTTTAAGCACCTTGCAATACTGTTTGTAATGAGCTGCTGTAGCTTGATTGTGACTACTTCTAACATTTTGATATAATTCCCACTGTGTTCCACATGATATCCTTATCCCACTAGTCAGCCACCTGGGCTACCTATTATTGCTAGTGCACGGTTTAGTACGTTCTAATGGAAAGTAACTCCAAAAAGAGCATGAAAAATATGTTTAGGAAAGCATTATATTTGTCATCTGTGTTATCGGCACTATAAACATCCTGCTGCTCTTGTTCCTTGATGAGTTAAAAAAAAAAAAAAAACCCTCTCTATTGCCATTGGATTAAATTTCCTACATAGTTTGTAATTATATGTGACATTTGTTTGAGTACAAAAGCCTTTTAGTGTTAAAATTTGTGCATCATGGTCTGAAAGGTCATTAACCCTTTTACTAACAGAATGCCCATCTAGTAATGAAGAATGAATAAAAATATTGTCTATGGCTGTGCTACTGTTCCCCTGGACCCTAGTTGAAAAATACACAATCTGCATCAGATCATATGACTAGTAGATCTACTAACATCCTTTCTCTTGCACAGTCACATTCAGAATTAATATTGAAGTCACCACATATAACCAATTTCTGGTACTTCCTATAAAGTTAATCAAGAACCCTCTCTAGCTTGAGTGGAAATGCTCTGAAGTCAAACCTCCGTAAGTGGTACTCATAGCCCATCCAAGTTACGGAACATCCCGGTGCGTCCCTATGCCACTCGCAACACCTTGCCACAGATGTCATAATCCCTGTGGAAGACCCTGATGCAAGACTTCCGCAATTCACCTATTGTGCACATCCTGTTGTAGTCCCATCACAGGCAAAATGCACAACGAGTATGTCTTGAAGGTGGGATTTGGAGAGACAGAGGAAGGCGATTCTGTTGGGTAGAAGGTGTGGGTACATTGGATTAGTGGAGACTGAGGCTGTGAGTATTAAAAGAACAAAAAATGTATTGCTTATATAACTCCTGTCTCTGTGCTTAAGAAAAGTTGGTGCTGGAGAGCAGATTCCAGGTGGCATGGATTGTAAAGCCGTCATGAACTTAAACCTGTGTGCTCAGCAGCATGTCGCACCATTGGGTGGTCAGCTTTGCTGTTGGGCATAGTTTGGTGGTGGGTGTTCATTCTTGTTGGCAACTGGTTGACCATCATGCCCATGTAAACTGCTATGAAGAAATTATTGCAGAGCTGAAACATGACAGGCCTACTTTGACACACGGCCTTGCCAGTGATCAGATAAGATAAACCTGTGATGGGACTACAGTAGGGCATGTGGGATAGATGTATTGTGGAAGTCTTGCATCAGGATCTTCCACAGGGATTATGACCTCTGTGGCAAGATGTTGGGAGTGGCAAAGGGATGGACCAGGATGTTGTGTCGATTGAATGGGCTGTGGAATATCACTTAAGGAGGTTTGAGAATGATCGTGGGTGGGATGTCCCTATTTTCCAAATTCGATGAAGATGGTCGAAGCCCTCTTGAAGAACATGGTTCAGTTGCTCCAGTCTGTGGTGACAATGGACGGTGGGCAGGGCGTTGCTTTGCAGCTAGTTCTTAGGAGGCAGTGGGAAAATGTTTGTGTATAGTGAAGCACACTTAAAGGTAGTAATAGTGCTATCAAGCATTCCTCTGACCCTCGGCCCCATCGTAAGACAGGAGCAGCAAAGGGTTGCAGAAAATGGTAGGCATTAAAATCCCAAAACAGGAAATTACTTTGAAATCCACAGACTGATCACCCTGTTGTACAACGTTCATTGATAAACAGTATAAAGGGGCTTGGTTTGGGTACAAAAGAGTGGAAGTTTTGAACACAAAGTTATCAGATATTATTTTGTGTCATATTCAGTCACATATACGCAAAACTGCATTTTGTGTATTACTTGTTGTTAGTTGCATAATAAAACTTAGTTCAAATTATGTGATAGAAATAATTTGTGACTTAATTTTGATTTCAATTTTTGAATAGACATATTGTCTTATGTTGTTCCCATTGATAGTATCTCATTTTGAAGAAGTGGAAATATACTTGCAGATGTAACTCTTAATTGCATGAAGAGCTGCAAAATTTATAAGTAAACTAAGAGGAATTAAAAATCTATTAATTCTGTTTTGTCATTATAAGTTAAAGAGTTTTCTCTTTATTATCGTCTCTTGTGAAACTCAATCACAGTATATCAGTTTTTACAAATTTTCTCTTACAGTTTGTGAACAGCAGTACATGTGTTGTGGCCACTTCAGGGGGCTCTGTCAGATGCTTTAGAGTTGATGTTAGATATCCACAGAGTGCAGACCTTAGGGAAGTTACATCATGGGAAAAACTTCATTTTCTACCGTAAGTTATATTGTTGTATAAAAAATAATTACATTATTTTGGAAGTTTTAGTTGTGTCTTGTCACTTAGTGAAAAGATGATTGTTTAAATTTAAAAAAATGGAGATGATATTTGCCAGCTTATTTTATTTACAGAAAGGTCCCTTGTGGCTTTGCAAGCCACAGCTACTTGGCCATAGGAAGAGTCAGTACATAATTTACGGACTGCTAATTGTAAAATTTATAAATGAAATAATTAAGAAAATATGAAGGAATTGTAAGAGTATATGAATGAACAACACAGTCCAGGGAAAAGTTCTCAAGCATTGTGACGAATTCTAGTAAGGAACAGTAGTGTGCTACAAGGAATCGTTTCAACTGGGATTTGAATACTTGGAGTTTGTCACTACACTTTTCCAGTTTTGTGGGAAGTGTATTAAAACTGTAACTAACTATAATAGTGTACATCTTTTGTAAAATGCTTAAGGCAGTTGTTATCCAAGTAAAATTTGCTTTTCCATATAATATTCACTAAGTGAATGAAGCAGTTTCTTCTGAATGAGTCAATATAGCCAACAACAAATCAGACAGGTGTAAGTACAGGGATGGCAGAGTTGGAGAGACCTGAATAACAGCCTATATGAAGTTCCTGAGCTGACACTGCAGACTAGTGTGACCGAACTTACCTGAGCTAAGAATGTTCATGGTGAATGCAAATAGTTGGCACAAAATGTATAATTCCAAATAAAATAATAGTGTGTAAGTAAGCAAAGTAAATGCTCATTTGTGTTTCAATGTCAGAGGCAGTAGAGATCGTACTTATAGCTAAGACAGCAGCATTCAGTTACTGAACAAGATCTTGAGTGTGGCATTTCCAAGAAAGCCTAGCATCTACACTCAGTCATAATAAATTGAGACTTCTCTGACTATTAGACCAACTTTGGGCAATACATTTTCACTTTAACTGTGAAGTGTTTACCTAGTTCTGCCTCAGCTAATTTGCAGTTAGGTTGGGAATTTAAGCTGAGAGTGTACAGGATGATCAGCTGAGATCCCATGTCAGTTTGCTGTTCTTATATGCCACACTTATTTTTATCAGTTAATTTTGTCCCCACATGCAGAAATCTTGATGTTGAAAGCTCACAAGTCCAAACTCTTTCTTGGGTCTATGAAATGAGATATTACTTCTTCATAAAACTTCATATATTTGCTTAAATATTACATCCAGGAGCACTTCTTATAATGCTTTCTGTAGTTAATCATTAACATTCAATACATTGATACATCAGTCTTTTCATATCATAAGATAAAGATAGAATGATTTCTTTGAGTGTCCTCATTCACTGTTAAGAACTCAGGATTCTCTGGAGTGCTAAGTGTGTCTAAGAAGGGGCGTACCTCCGTGGAACAACTGCCAACCCAATGAGTGTTGTGTCGTGGAAACCAGGAACCAGTTATCAGATTGTAGAAACATGACATCTAGCTTCCCAGTTACATGCACATACAAATGAATTCTCACACAAAATTTGTATCTGCAGCTGACAAACATTATTTGATGGTAAAGGAGACATAGTAACCTATCACTTTCATGAAGTGGCCATATAAAAGATATAGCGTACAATGAGAAACATAAGCAATAACATTGAATAAAATATAAAAAACCATACATATTTTATTATTTTTTGTTGCTTACATTTCTAGTTGTATGCTACATCTTTTTCATTTAGCTCATTTGAAACCATCTTAATGTTAAAACAAACAAGAATTTTTGAACAATAATAGACTTTTCATAAAGAGAGAAGTTTCGTTATAAGTGTAGAACATGTTTGCCTCATCCTATAAAGCTTTTATGTGATACGTATCTCAGACAACGACATGTCCGTTGTTTTTGGACACTAAGGCCCAACTACGTCTCACATGAGCAGCAGTCTAACTGGGTCCGGGAGGGGGAGAAATATCAGGGAGGGTGTGGGGAAAATGCTAGTGCTTCATGTGGGAGAGAGCAGGGACTTCGTGGGGACAGGATAGGCCTGACAGGTGCAGCATTGGGATGGTGTGTCGGGGGGGGGGGGGGGGGGGGGGGGGGGGATAAAGACAAAGTAAAGGACTATGTAGATGCATTGATGGCATAGTAAACATGTGTAGCATTGGAATGGGGGAAGGGAGGGGATAGATAGGTGGGAGACAGTGACTAATGAAGGGGGTTTATGGGAACAAGGGATATGATGTTGTAGGAAGAGTTCCCGTCTGCACAGTTCAAAAAAGCTGGTGTTTGTGGGAAGAATTAAGATGGCACAGGCTGTGAAGCAGCCAGTGGCACAGTGGTTGCAGCTTCGTACTGCACCTTCGTTTATTAAGCTGATTGTAATGATCCGATTGGTATTTTAGGTATAAAAGTTATTGCAATTTTAATTTCTGCTTCTCTTTTGAAACAAAATACGTAAATCTTCGGTATTAGAAGCAAACCAATATTAAAAGAAAAAGAAGAAAAAAGACAGTTATTAACTTAATTGGAAAGCTCTAGGTCTCGGCTGGATGATGTGCAATTGAGTTTTTACTTAGTCTGAAGATAAATTAAATAAAAAATTGTCAACTAACTTATTATCACAATAACAGTAATTGGCAGATTTTCAACTTTGTGCTGTAATTGATTGGGGCTGTATTTTCATTTCATGTGTGAGGATTGTTTCCACATCTAATTTTCTGAAACTAAATACAATGTAGCAGAGTGTGGCTTGCTAGGTGCTGTATAAAGGACTGTTCTGCACATGGCTAAAAGATGACACTTTTATTAAAAACTGAATATTTACACCAAAGGGCCATGGATTAGTCTCACAAATTAACTGTTCTTGCGAAAGGTCACTTGGTAAATTCTACAGTGCTAAGAATGACACAATCTTACACTACATCCACAACATAGTCACTTTCTCTGTCAACAGTGCCTTCCCCTGCTGCACCTCTCAGTGTACCCTCAGAAATGCCCACTGATATGTGCCCCCCTCCCCCTCCCCCTTCCCTCTCAGGCTTCTGCCACATCCTTGTTGGGAGCATTGGCTCTCCACCTGCTGGGGACACAAGGCCTATCCCTCAGCTGGTGGCACATCATCATCCTCTAGCCTCTGTAGTTAGGAAGAGGTCCCTTGGAACTCTTCTTCACGGTTGCTGCCGGTCCACAGCCAGATGCCATCCAGTGGCCGAAGGAACCATAGGCTGCTGGCTGTTGGACTTCTCATTCTTCCTCTGTACCTGAAACCAATTCAGGGAAACCTTCTCAGTCCTCGTCTTCTAAGGAGACAAAGGACAAAAAGAAGTCCTCTAAGGGGAAGAAACTCCAGTGGCCTGCATGCCAGTGGACTCTGCACATATTCCTTCTGTGCCCAAGATGTAGAACCCAGTGGTCCTGTGGCACCAGGTCTCCCCAGGCAGTGTGCCATAGAACCACATTAGTGCATCTCCCGACATCTCAATTGGTGGCAGTTCATGACCCTGGGTCATAAATGGCCCCTCCCTCCCCCTTCCCCCTTGTCGCTTTATGTGCCTTCAATATTCAGTCAGTCTTACCCTCCAGAGGAATTGTAACAGATTTTTCTACCACCTGGCTGAATTATGGCACTTTTAAGCGCATAACCTGGATTCTGTATTGCCATCCAGGAAGTGTGATTTCCAACAACTTGGACGCCTGCCCCTCATATGGCTACCAAGGTTACTTTAAGAATCATACCGACTATGAGAAGACACCACCTGGACTTCGTACACAAGTGTTGGACTCTGTGTACAGTGACCTTGTGCCACATGATACTCCATTTTGGACTGTGGCTGTTCAGTTAACTTTTATCTCCCTCCCGATGATGTCGTGTCTCAGCCCCCCCCCCCCCCCCCCCCCCAGTCATTCCTAGTGTTGGGCGACTTCAGTGCCCACAACCCTTCGTGGTATGGAACAATGATCACTGGCCGTAGTAAAGACACCGAAACTTTACTGGCACAACTCGATCTTTGCCTCCTGTACTCTGGGGCCCACACACAGTTCAGCGTTGCACACGAGACTTATTCAGCCATTGATCTGACCTTTTGCAGCCCTGGTCTGCTACCATCTATCCACTGGAGGTCCCACAAAGACCTGTATGATAGTGACCATCACCCGATCTCCCTGGCCCTCCGTCAGTTTTATTTCCCGGGATGCCCAAACAGATGGGTTCTACGTAATGCTGACTGGGATGGGTTCACCTCTGCTGTCATCCTTAGCTCCCCATCGCAAGGCAGTATCGATGCGACATACAGCGGCAGCCATTCTTTTGGCAACCAACCAAGCATCCCCTCTTCCTTGGGAACCCCGCCCACGTCGGAAGACATTACCCTAATAGACGCCAGAGATTGCTGTGGCCATTGGAGGTCATAGGTGGACTCTCCAATGTCATAATCAGCACCCTTCACTGGAGCACCTGACTACTATAAATGACTCCATGCCTGTGTTCACTACCTCATAAAATGACGAAAGAAATAATTCTGCGAATGGAACGTATCCATCTTTGGAACACATACCTCTGCATCACAGGTAACAGCATCTGAGGACTATCATCTTGCCTTTTGCCTCATAATACAGTGGGGGGAGTGAATGCACTTATCTTTCACTACCTGTCTCCTGGAGCCATATAATGCTTCATTCAGTGAAAGGGAACTCTCCAGTGCCCTATCCTATTGTCCTGATATGGCCCCAGGGCCATACCACATTCACAACCAAAATTGCTGAAACGTCTCTTAGAGGATTGCCAGCATCACAATGTTACCCTCTTTAATGGAATCTGAAATGGTGTTTAGTTTGCATCTCAGTGTTGAGAAACCACGATAGTTTTCTTACCTGGTTTCAGAGGCGAAACTATTGTGCTTTGAGGTGGACAGTTATCACCCAGTCAACATTACCTGTATTCTCTGTAAGTTGCTCGAACACATGGTGAGCAAGCGGTTGTGTTGGCTCCTTGAGTCTTGGAGCCTTGGAGCCTTTTGGCTACATCTCAGGGCGGTTTTCACAAAGGCTGCCCCACTGCTGATAATTTGGTTCTCCTGGAGTCCACTATCTGGACAGCCTTTGCATGTTATCAGCGCCTCATTGCTGTCTTTTTCGATCCACAGAAGGCTTATGACAAGAATGTAGTGTCACCACATCCTTACTATTTTACATGAGTGGGGTCTCCAGGTTCCACTCCCAGTTTTTGTCAAGAACTTCTTGTCACACCATACATTCAGAGTTGAAGTGGGCACTTCACTCAGTACCACCATATCCAAGAGACCAGGGTTCTGCAGGGCTCTGTACTGAGTGTCCCCCTCTTCCTGGTGGCTATCAATGGTCTAGCGGCAGCTGTGGGGTCTTTGGTATTGCTCTCCTTATATGCCAACTATTTTTTTCTTTTATTATTGCTTCTTTAGTGTGGTTGTTGCTGAACATCACCTAGAGGACACCATATGAAAGGTACCATCATGGACTCTCATCCATTGGTTTCAGTTTTCTGCTGCCAAGACTCACGTCATGCACTTCTGTCGCCGCTGTCATGCTGCCAGCCCACACCCAGAGCTTTACCTAGATGATCATTTACTTCTTGAAGTTGAGATGCACCACTTTCTGAGACTAGTCTTCAATTCTCAGCTGATGTGGCTTCCCCACCTTCATCAACTTAAGCGAAAGTGCTGGCGGCACCTCAATACATGTCACTGCTTGAAGTAACACTAGCTGGGGTGCAGATTGCTGTATCCTTTGGCAGCTCTAAAAAGCCCTGATTCTGTTCTGTCTGGATTATGAAAGTCTCGCGTATGGTTCAGCATCACCCTCAGAATTGCAGATACTGGGTTCCATTCACCATTGTGGGGTCCAGCTTGTGACAGGAGCCTTCTGGACAACCTGCTAGTCGAGACTGGAGACCCTCCATTACCTATCAGACAACAACAGCTGCTGCTGAATTATGCTATATATGTTTGTAGCTTCCCTAAACATCACAACTACTATGTCCTTTTTCCCTGGAAGGGAGCTCCACCTCCAACAACAGCGACCCACAATTGGGTTACAATTGCTGCATGCCTCCAGTGTGTCAATGCGGAACTGCTGTTTCCTACACTGTCGCCTCTGGTCAGGGAGTCATTGTGTCTGCCCTCATGGCTTGGTGCCCTGACCTCGGATTTGCCTTGAAGTCTCCTTTGAGCCAAAAGATTCCATTGACCTGATGATTTTTTGCCACCTGTGCTTGGCTGTCCTGAAGATCTGGTTTTGGAAGCAGTATTCACCAATGGCTCAACAGTCGATGGACGAACGGGCTTTGCATACACAAATGCACAGTGTAGTGAAGTCCACTCTATGCTAAACAGCTGCAGTGTCTTCACTGCTGAATTTCTGGCCATTAAATTAGCCCTTAGCCGTGTTCTTTCTTGCACTGACAAGACTATCCTACTCTGTAGTGACTCCCTTAGCAGCCTTCAGGCTATAGAACCCTCAGGGGCACAGCATTCATCTGCTGAGTACAGGCTTGGTGACCCTGGGGTTCCTAAGCTGGGGATTGGTATGTGCCGCCAGTCTCGTGTTACTGTAAGCTCTGGGCATGCTTCAATGACCACTGTATGGTGCAGCAGTGGAATGTTGTGTGTCACAGGGAATGGGGATCTTGGCTTGACTGCCCAGATCACGAGGATGGTAAAAACCTCTATAAGGGCAACCTCTGGCGAACCTGCCACACCTGAGTTGTGTAAGGCTTACTCAGGCACACGGGGCTGTGGGGTGTACTGGTAATGTACATCAGTTGAATCATAGTAACAGGGCTCAAGGAGCCATAAATCAAAATGTGATTTTGGTCATTAAGAGGAAGGAAAAAGTGTCCCCCTTCTGTATCCATAAAGGCTTAGAAGGACTTGGTGAGATGGACTGTCCATCTCCAGCAGTGTACGTTAACTGCTCTGGGAGTCACTCAGTTTGGAGCTGAGACTGCCCTGTTTTTGCAGAGGAATGGAAAATTCAGGAACTAAGTCACCAAGCGGATCCCATTCGCTGAAGCCCAAAACCTCCCGTCTTCATTTCTTATGCTTCCATAGTGCAAAAACCTGTTCTTAATGTCGACGGCTTGACGCAGACATCGTCCACTGTACAACTAGCCACTACCAGCACCTGCTCTTGTATGTGTACATGCCAATGCAAAGTGAGTAAGGATAAAGCAATCCAAGCAGCCATCACAGAAAATACCAACAGTTCCGTAATGGGTGTCAAGAAGGCATATGACAAGCTGACTGCCTCTCAACGCCCTTGTTCCCCCTCATCCTTGAAGGAACAGGGTGCAGGGAAAGGTTCACGACGTTCAGGTCAAAAGCAGGTCCCGAGCACTGTCAGACATCATTCTTTCACATCTGACTGATGAGGACATTATAGAGTTGGATGCCTTGGATCCGTGCAGCCTCTCCACTCCCCCTCACTCTACAAGTGCTTCACCTCCGCGGTACAAAGATAAGGGGTAAATTAAAACCACATTGATGAAATAGCTCCCATCCTACTGTGGAACTTGCAGGGTTTCAGAACGCATGTGGAGGAACTCTGTCTCTTATCTCAGGGTAGACCACTGTGTCTGTGACTCCAGGAGACTCATTTCCATCAATCATACACCCCTGAGCTACAAGGCTATGTACTCCACAAAAAGGACAACCTGAGTCTAGAGAGAGCTAGAGGAGGCATAGGTACTTTCATGAGTATCGACTACCACTCCTTGCCTGTAACTTACAGTAACTTTACAAGCAGTTTCTGTATCAGTGCACATGCCTGATCTGTTGACAATATGTTCCATTTACTTGCCCCCACATGGTGCACTTGATGAAGGAAACCTAACTAACCTTATTACACAGCTCCCCCCACACCTTCATCTTCTGTGGTGATTTTAATGCACACAATGTGCTTTGGGACTTTGCAACTACCTGTCCAAGGGGTAGAGCAATTGAGAGGCTTCTCGTGTCATCGTACTCATACTTGCTGAATGCGTGATATAGCACTCACTTCTGCTCAGCAACTGGGCCGTTCTCTGCCACTGATATGTTGCTTTGCTCTCCAGCTCTTGCTAACACTGCTTAATGGGAAGTGGTCGATACTTGCACGAAAGTGATCTCTGGATTCACCTGCCAGGTTGGGTGAAACTCAAAAGGAAACTGCTGCGATAGGTGCTCGGTAGAGCTGACTGGACACTTTATAGCCATTTGGTCCAGTTCGAACATTGTGCAAATGTCAGGACATGGGTGTATTATATTACCAAAATGATCCACCATGCTGCTGCAGCATCCATTCCACAGTCCACGGGACAACAGAAGAGGTAGTAGCTTGTCCCTTGGCGGAGCGCCGAATGCCATTCTGCAATCAGGACCAGGCGTGCGGCTCTGCGTAGGTTCAAGGGTCGGCCAACTGCAGAGAATCTTGCAGCCTTTTGGGTGGTGAGGGCAAAGTGTTGCCAAATTGTTCGAGAGAGCAAGAAGAGGTTGTGGCAACAATTCCTGAGTACCATTAATCATTTCACCAATAGTTCTGTTGTGTGGGAGAGCATCAGACTACGGCGACTTATTTTGCCACAGTTACTGCAACAGCAGCCAGGTTCCAGGTTTCCAGCACCATAGAGTGGTTGGTGAGAGGTGTAGTTTGGACTTTTGCTCCACCACTGATGAAGATTATGACTGCCCATTTTCCTTGTTGGAGCTGCATTCTGCATTGTCTACGGCTCGTAGAGACATCCCCCTGTCACGACAGGATCCATTACAGTATGCTGCGGCACCTCACAAGGCTAAACAAAGATATCCTCCTTGCACTTCTTAATGCCATTTGGGTGTCGGGCCACTTTCCTGACTTGTGGCGTGAGGCAATTTTAATTCCTCTTTTAAAACTTGGGAAAGACAGTACATGCCCTAGTAGTTACTGTAGTGTTGCCCTCACTAGCTGCCAGGGGAAGACCTTGGAGCAGATGGTCAACTGCCACCTTGTCTTGATCTTAGAATCCAGGCAACTCCTTACTCACTTTCATTGTGGGTTTAGGAGGTATCGCACCACCTGTGATAACCTTGCCTTCCTGGAGGTGGCTATACAACAGGATTTCCTATGCCGGCATCACCTTCTAGGGTTTTCTTTTCACAGAGAGGCATCTTATTCTGGAACTGCTTCACAAATGGGCTTTTTGTGGTTGTCTTCCTGTCACCACGATATTTTAGATACCGAGTTGGTGAAGTCCTATCTGATCGTATTGAGCAGGAGAACGGTGTCCTTCAAGATAGCGTTTTAAGTGTGACTGTCTTTGTCATAGCTATTAATAGCATTATGTCCATAGTGAAAAGTCCTGTCCAGTTTCAAATAACTCTTCGACATTTCGATGAACGTCAAGTTTTCCACCTGTCGGTGTCTGTTCTTTTTAACCATTCTCGTTCCATTTTAAATTTTCCTGAGTTGAGGATGAGGGACCCTGTCCTTACTTTTAAATACAGAGTGAGGTTTCTTGACAGCATATTTGACTCTAAGCTTATGTGGTTACCAGATCTTAATGACCATTTAAGGCTTTAAGTATTGTAAAATGTCTTAGCCACAGTACATAGGGAGCAGGGAGCAGACAGGACTTGTCTGCTACAGTTTTACAGGCATTTGTGTGATCTCAGTTTGATTATGGGTGCATGGTGTTTGGGTCTGCGAGACCCTCTTATTTAAAGATGTTGGATGTGGTGCACCGTGAAGGGATTCAGTTGGCCACTGGGGCATTCAGAACAAGCCCTGTACCAAGCGTCTGTGCAGAGGCTGGTGGACCACCACTTCACGTCAGATGACTGCTACTTACGATGTTGCGAGGAATGTCCACACCATTCACATCCGCCTACCATATCGTCGCTCAGCCTCCACTGGAAAGGCTTTTTCGTAACAGGCAATGAGGCTCTTTAGGATGGATTGATTGTTTGCTTGATTGGTTTTAACAGGGAAGCTAAAACAGCTTAGGTCTGACCTGCCACTGCCCGCACCGATACTAGGTTTTTTGTACGATATTGCTCCCTGTATATCTAGTAAAGCCAACCAGTGCCCTTAAATAGTGCAAGGAGTCCCTCTGCCAGTTTTTTGTTAGACACAGTTTCTTCCGGTCTGGTTGTCCCGAAGATTCTGTATCCTTTACTCTCCAATGCCATGCATTCGAAGATTAGGTGTGATGCAGTTTCTTAACCCTCGTCACTGATCCTACATTTAGGGTCCTCTTCCGTTATACCCATTGTGTGTAGACGTTTTTTGACATTCCCATGGTCGGTCATCAGTCCAGTCATGTGTTTGATCTCTTTCCTGTTCAGTCCCAGGATTACAGAGCTTTTTTTAGAACATGGCTTGGGCATCATTACCTTACCACAGGCTTGTTCAAACTGTGCCCCCGGTGCGCCAGTACCCGCGATCGCCCGCAGCCAATGCCCCGGGCGAATTCATATGTTGTTGCAGTGGGCGGGCCGTGTTGCTCAGTTGGCCGTGCGGACTGCCCACCGCGCCGTGCCCCTGTATGCGCCAGCAGCGGTCAAAAACAACACAAAAGCCGTTAGTCAACAGACGTAAGGCTACAGGTGGATCGAGATGGATGATCAACAGCAGCAGACAAAAAGAAAGAGGAGCGGCGCGTCCGCACTATTTAAACCCGAGTGGGAAAATAATTTCCTTCGTACTGCTGTCAAAAATCATGCCAAATGTTTAGTATGACATCGGAACCTCATGTATTTAAACAAGTACTCGATTGAACGGCACTGTAATACCTGTCACAAAGATCAGTTTGAAAATTTGTCGCAAGAGGAACACCTGTCAAAGCTTGAAGAACTGAAAGAAAATTTCAAGCAGCATTACAGTGAAGTAAGCGTTTCCTATCGTATGACTCTTTATAATTTATAAAGATGGTAAATAAAACTATATTTTATAATCTGTCACTTAGCAATGTACCAGTTATCGAATATCAGATTGTCAGCAACAAGGAACATTTCCTTTTGGTTAATTTTTATAGTTGGGTTGCATTAAATCGCTTCGCACAGACATAGGAAAAAGTTTCAGGTGCGCTATTTTTTGCCACTTTCTGAAAAGCCGTCACAAACGCTCTCTCGGGCAGCAAAGTGTCATTAAGAGTCATTCATTGTTTTTGTATATTTGTGTTTTTATGGATGGGAAACCATATGTTGCAGTTTGATCTAGGTCTTAAATTAATTAAAACGCAGATATTCCAATATATAAAAATTTATTTTGCGACCACATTTCGCTGTCCTGGATAGCGTCTAAGGCCGCTTTTCGGCGGAACTGGGGGAAAACACACCTAAAACCAATCTTTTTTTGTTAGTTTTTTTATTTGAGTTTCAATGAATGAAACCATTGTTAAAATGATAAGTGTTTTAAACAGGATTTTACAAAATTAATTGTATGTTCTTTTTTTGCCATGGCAGGAGCAGGAAACAGGTTGGCAAAGTTTGCGCGCAAGTTACTAATGCTCGCTGAGAATTGCGAAAGCAGGGAAACCCTTTTTGGCTGGGAATCTCATCGAGGATTGCCTGGTCGACTCGGCTTGTATTTGTCCAGCAGACCTCACGGAAAAATTTGAAAAAATAACTCTTTTTCCTCAAATTGTTGCTCGCCCAGTCGAAGATATGGCCTCAGATATGGAACAGCAATTAATGGAGAGAACGGCAAACTTTATTTCGTTTTCTATCGCTCTTGACGAGTCCACGGAGGTTGCAGACATATCTCACCTCGTCATATTCATTCGAGGTGTTGACGACAATCTGCATGGCACCGAAGAATTTATCAACCTTATACCATTAAAAGACACAACCATGGGTTTGGATATTTTTCTAGCTGTGGAAAACATTTTAGAGTCAGTGGGTTTAAAATGGGAACGCCTGACCAGTGTAACAACGGATGGAGCTCCTGCGCTACGAGGGATACGCACTGGATTTCTGAGTTTTGTTAGGTCAAAAATGGATGAAGTCGGCTGTTCCTTATATGCGGCAGTCCATTGACTGATACACCAGGAGGCAATTTGTGCGAAGATTGTCAAGATAAAAAATGTTATGGACACAGTTCTTCGAACGGTTAATTATCTTTGATTGCATGGTCTCACACATCGTCAATTTAAAGAATTTCTAGCTGATATCGAAGCGGAATACCCCGACATCCCCTACCATGCCAAAGTAAGATGGCTGAGCAGAGGAAAAGTGCTTCATCGGTTTTTCTCCTTGAGGGGTGAAATAAATACCTCCTTGGAAACGAAAGGATGTCCAGGAGAATTACTTTGTGATCTTATGTGGGTGGCGAATTTGGCTTTCTTGAGTGATCTTAGTGGTCATTTAAATACTTTGAACTTTTCACTCCAAGGCGAAAATTACTCTGTTGTTGATTTAGTGCAGACAATTCAAGCATTTCAAAAAAATCTTATTTTGTGGGAAAAACAGTTGTGCGAGAAGAATTGTGGTCACTTTCCCGCACTAGACAGTGTTAAGGAAGATGTAGGTTTTTCAGATTATGTTCAAATCATTTTCGAATTACAAGAACAGTTTGAAAACAGATTTTTGGAGATAAGTGAGCTTCAACCAGCCTTAGATATATTTGTTCGCCCGTTTTTTTTGTGAGGACGTCTCACAAGTGCTTCAACTAGAGCTGATTGACCTGCAGTGCGATATCCGCATGAAGGACCGCTTTCTTAGTGTAAAACTCTGGATGACTTTTATAGCTGTCTTCCACGAGAGAAATATCCTCTTTTGCACAAGCACGTGGCCGAAGTTCTCTCAATGTTTGGTTCCACATATATTTGTGAGCGTTTTTTCTCTCTGTTAAAGCTTGCTAAAACTAAGAACCGTTCATTCGTTGGCGATAAAAATTTGACTAATTCTTTGAGGTTAGCAGTCTCACGGAATATTCTACCAAACCTAGGCAAAATCGTTTCCTTGAAAAACATATAAAATGTTAATCGTCTTCTTTAACAATGTTGACTGAAGGAATTAAAGAGCTTTATGACGTTAATTCTATTTTCAAACTTGGTCAGTTAAAATTATTGCGCACAAAACAGCAAACTAAGCATCTGATTTCTAAACTCTGAAAAGGGCTGCAAAAAGCTGTAGCACGAAGTACAACAAAAATATTTACTTGTAACTACTAACAGTGAGAATTAGATTCTATATCCCTTACGTAAAATTATTACTAAAATAGAATATTTATGAGTCTAGTTCATTTAAGAAACTGATATATTTTTCAGAAGACGCCTATTGTTCATATGACGAGTGTGCATGTGCAGTACTAGTAGAATCAACCTATGGGTCAGAATACTACTAAGTTGTTTTTCGATTCGTGTTTTGGATATAGTTTTCTAAAGCCTTGCGTAATAATTCTGCCACACGAACACTGGTTCTTATCTAAACAGTAAATGGTTTGCTTGCTTTACTGCTCATGGACCACTTTTACAGAGTTGCACTTCCTCTGTTACTTTGTTTACGTTGGATCTGACTGCGGGACAGTCCAGCGCAGGGCAGTGCTGTGCGGGGCGCGGGCACAATTCGTGGATGAGCCTGCCTTACCATGTTTTTGTTTATGGACCTTGGTCCAATATCCTACGTGCTGCTTCCTAAGCCAGTTCCGTAGTTCTAATTTGATCATAGCCTTGGCGATTGTCAGGACAGCAAACTAAGCATCTGATTTCTAAACTCTGAAAAGGGCTGCAAAAAGCTGTAGCACGAAGTTGTTGCCCCCATCCTAGCCAATCTATCGGCTTGTTCATTGCCACAGATCCCTGAGTGGCCAGGGACCCACACTAGGTTTACCCTATTGCTTCCCCCCTAGCTCCACCAGAGCCCTGTGGCATTCTGCAACAATCTTAGATCTTGTTGCAGGAGTTGCCAATGATGTCAGGGCTGCCTGGTTGTCTGATTAGATGTAGATGCTACGGTCATTGTAGCACCTACGCATATTCTCCTCCACACTTGCCCTGATTGTAGTAATTTCAGCTTGGAATACAGAGGCCAGTTTCCCATACTCCCGTACGCCCCTGCCCCAATGCCTTGGTCTGTTTTCGACCCATCGGTGAACCAAACTATGTCCCCCATACAGTGTCGAACTGTTTTTTCCCACTGCTACCTACTTCCAATTATTATGTTGTAAGGTTTATCGTAGCAGTTGGGAGTTATTATTTAGTCAGCAGGCATTTCCCCAGCCATTCCCATATTTACCTCACTCACTATGTTAGTGTGTGATTCTGGATATCTGAATGAGACCCAGTTTTTGCCAGTTTTAAGTCTGTGTGCCCCAGCTGCTTCCTCCATCTTGACCCAAAGGTGGAGTGGAGGCATATCCAGGATAGCATGGCTTCCTTTCCAGCAGTTGGTATGCTGCAATTCTGCCCATTATGGCTAAGCAGGCCAGTCTCTGCACCTCAGCAAGCTCCTTAGCAGCAACCCACTGTTCTACCTTCTTCCACCACACTACGGCCCCATAGGAAATCCTAGGTCTAACCACAGTGGTGTATATCCAGTGCGTACCCCAGGGGCTTAGGCCCCAGTTTTTGCCACGAGCCCTCCTAGTACTCACTAGACTACTTTTTGCTTTGGAGCAGATACTCTTTGCCCTGGAACAGATACTTTTAATTTTAGGGGTCCAAGTTAGGTTCTCATCCAAGGTTACCCCTAGATATTTCACTATCCCCTTCACAGGTAGAGTTTCATCGAAGAGCTTTAGATTCCAACTTGCATACTGAATATGTCTCTTCAGAAATGGCACCACAACTGTCTTCTTAGGATTAACTCTCAAATCCTGCTTAATGCACCATTTTTACACATTGTCCAATCCTCCTTGTGCCATATTCCTGTGTCAGTGAATTTGCCAAGTATTACTATGACAAGGTCATATGCATATCCTTGGCAGAAGCATTGTCTAGAATTTAATTCCTCAATGAGTTCGTTCACCACTAGAATCCACAATAGCGGAAACAAAACTCCTCCTTGTGGGCAGCCTCTAGTGGTGTTAATTACCATCTTTTCGTTTATCATGGTAGCCTCTACCTTCCTTCCATTAAGCATAGCTCTGGTCCACCTACATATAGTGGTCCCCAGGTAATGCACCTCTGCTACCCTTACCATGGAATCGAAGGTTGTGTTACTGAAGGCCCCATCGATATCCAGGAAGATGCAGAGGGCTATTTCTTGGAAGTGAAGTGCTTTCTCCACCTTCCCAATGAGTTAGTGGAGAGCTGTCTCTTATGATTTACCTGGTTGATATGCATGTTGGTTTGAATGTAGAGGGACCCTACTTAGCCTCCTCTCCCCAACATATACATTAACCAGTTTTTCCAATGTTTTGAGAATGACAGACTGATCGGTCTCATATCCTTGGCCTTGGTATGATCAATTCTCCCTGGCTTTGGAATGAAGACAACCTTCACTTCCCTCCAAGCATTGGGAATGATTCCTACTGCTAGGCTAACCCTGAATGGCCTGCATAGGACTCTTATGAGCTTTCCTCCAGCCTGTTACAGAAGAGCTGGAAAAATTCCATTTGGGCCAGGTTACTTGAATGGTTGGAATGTCCCCACCGCCCATTGGATTTTATTAAAGTCCACACACTCTTTGGCTGATTCCCAGTCCTCTCTTAGAGTGCCTGAGAACTGTTGTCTCTCTGGGGTCACATACTGGTCTGTGTTGTCTGGCAGAGCATATTGAGGAAAGTGAGTTTTGAGGAGCAATTTCAGCATCTCATGTGCTGTCTTTGTGTATTCCTGATCCTCCTTCCTCAACATACCTCCTGGATTGGTTGGTACTCTGTTGAGAATCTTTTGAAGTCTGGCTTGTGCAGCTGTGCCCTCCACTTCCTCACAGAATGCCTTCCAGGATGCCTGCTTTGCTTGTCTGATTGCAAGATTGTAATTGACAAGGGCTTCAGGACATTTAGCCCATTGTCCTTTACGTCTCGCAATATTAAACAATCTCTGTACCTGTTTTCTTTGCATTTCCAGTATCTTATTGCACCAAGGAACACTCCTATTTGTGCACTTCCTGGTGATTGTGCAGTTGTCCTGATATGTCATTATGGCAGAGGTAACAGCCTCTGCTACTTCCTCAAATTCTGCTGGATTCCTTACCGAGGTTTTAATGTCCGATAAGCCTAAGTCGAGGTCCCTCCTATATGTCTCCCAGTCTGTTTCCCTGGGATTCCTATAGGTCATGGTCTGTCTGATTCCCATTTCAACCTTAAATTTGATGTACATGTGGTCTGATGGTGATGGCTCCAACACCACATGCCATTATTTGATACAGCTACCCATTGTCATGGAACCAAAGGCTATGTCAATTACTTCTTCCCTTCTGCTATTCCTGAATGTCGGTTCATTGCCCGTATTCATGACCTCTAAGTTGTTAGCTAAGAGAAATTCAAGAAGGTACTCACCTCTACTGTTGGTGTCCTTGCTGCCCCACACTAGAATGTGGGCATTGGCATCGCATCCCACAAGCAGTTGATCACCTTGCCTATGGCGAATCTCTACCGAAGTAATTCTACTCAGGGTCTTCAACCATATCTCTCTCAAAGATGTTTTCCATTTGCAATGCCGAGATAGTATTATTGTCACAATCCTTAAGCCAGGCAAAAACAGTCTCTCATCTACCAAACGATTAGCCTCACCAATGTGCTCTGAAAACTGGTTGAAGGGATGGTTGCCTGCAGGTTATGGTGGGTTCTTGGGTCTTGGAGTCGTGGTTCCCTTAACAGTGTGATTTTCCTGAGGTATGACCCACAACTGACCATCTGGTCTGGGTGGAAACTGCAATCTGCAGTCTTTTTCATCTACGTGAGGCATATGACACTGCTTGGTGCCATCACATTTTGCTTACCCTCCATTACTGGGGCGTTCGAGGCTTCCTACTAAATTTTGTCAGTTTTCATCACACTGTTTGTTTCTAGACAGGTCCAAGAGACCATTATCCCCTAGGAATGTGACCTGAATATCTGTCTCTTCATCAGTGCATTTAATGGGCTAGTGACCTCACCTGTTGGCAATCCTTGTGCTGTATGTCAACGACTTTTCAATTTCATACAGCTCCCACTCAGTAACTAGCCTCAGCTGAACAGCAGCTCCAAGGTGCCATCCAACAAGCCTCTTCTTGGACCTTTCCCCTTGGTTTCCACTTCACTTCTGCAAAAATATGGGTCATGCATCTCTGTCACCGTGCCATTATCCATCCTGAACCAGAATTCTACATGGTAACCCTGCACTTGGAAGTTGATGCACAGTCTCATTTTTGGGCATTACTTTTGATAAAAAGTTAACTTAATTGCCCTATATTCATCAACTAAAGATTAATTGAATGCAGAAGCTTAATGTTCACTGCTTTTTTGCCCACACCTCTTCCGGTGTGGATCGCGTTACTTTTCTCCATATTTACCGGTTGCTGATCTCATTCTGACTGGACTATGGTTGACAGGTTTATGGCTCGGTGGCTCCTTCAGATTTGAAGTTGTTAGACAAAGTCCATCCTCATGGAGTTCATCTGGCCTCTGGCATCTTCCGGGCTATTGACAGTCTCCTTGTTGAAGTGGGGATTTTACCTCTTCAGTTCTGATAGTATGAGCTCTTGGTCTCATATGAATTTATGCCTTTACAATTCCCTGATCAACATATCCTGTGAGTGTGGACCTCCCCCCATGAACCATGGACCTTGCCGTTGGTGGGGAGGCTTGCGTGCCTCAGCGATACAGATGGCCGTACCGTAGGTGCAACCACAACGGAGGGGTATCTGTTGAGAGGCCAGACAAACGTGTGGTTCCTGAAGAGGGGCAGCAGCCTTTTCAGTAGTTGTAGGGGCAACAGTCTGGATGATTGACTGATCTGGTCTTGTAACACTAACCAAAATGGCCTTGCTGTGCTGGTACTGCGAACGGCTGAAAGCAGGGGGAAACTACGGCCATAATTTTTCCCGAGGGCATGCAGCTTTACTGTATGGTTAAATGATGATGGCGTCCTCTTGGGTACAATATTCCGGAGGTAAAATAGTCCCCCATTCGGATCTCTGGGCGGGGACTACTCAAGAGGACGTCATTATCAGGAGAAAGAAAACTGGTGTTCTACGGTTCAGAGTGTGGGATCTCAGATCCCGTAATCGGGCAGGTAGGTTAGAACATTTAAAAAGGGAAATGGATTGGTTAAGGTTAGATACAGTGAGAATTAGTGAAGTTTGGTGGCAGGAGGAACAAGACTTTTGGTCAGGTGAATACAGGGTTATAAATACAAAATCAAATAGGGGTAATGGAGAAGTAGGTTTAATAATGAATAAAAAAAATAGGAATGCGGGTAAGCTACTATGAACAGCAGAGTGAACGCATTATTGTGGCCAAGATAGACACGAAGCCCATGCCTACTACAGTAGTACAAGTTTATATGCCGACTAGCTCTGCAGATGACGAAGAAATTAATGAAATGTATGATGAGATGAAAGATATTATTCAGATAGTGAGGGAGACGAAAATTTAATAGTCGTGGGTGACTGGAATTCGAGAGTAGGAAAAGGGAGAGAAGGAAACATAGTAGGTGAATATGGATTAGGGGTAAGAAATGAAAGAGGAAGCCGTCTGGTAGAATTTTGCACAGAGCATAACTTAATCATAGCTAACACTCGGTTCAAGAATCATAAAAGAAGGTTGTATACATGGAAGAACCCTGGAGATACTAGAAGGTATCAGATAGATTATATAATGGTAAGAAAGAGATTTAGGAACCAGGTTTTAAATTGTAAGACATTACCAGGGGCAGATGTGGACTCTGACCACAATCTATTGGTTATGAACTGTAGATTAAAACTGAAGAAACTGCAAAAAGGTGGGAATTTAAGGAGATGGGACCTGGATAAACTGAATAAACCAAAGGTTGTACAGAGTTTCCGGGAGGGCATAAGGGAACAATTGACAGGACTGGGGGAAAGAAATAAGTAGAAGAAGAATGGGTAGCTTTGAGGGATGAAGTAGTGAAGGCAGCAGAAGATCAAGTAGGTAAAAAGACTAGGGGTAGTAGAAATCCTTGGGTAACAGAAGAAATATTGAATTTAATTGATGAAAGGAGAAAATATAAAAATGCAGTAAATGAAGCAGGCCAAAAAGGAATACAAATGTCTCAAAAATGATATCGACAGGAAGTGCAAAATGGCTAAGCAGGGGTGGCTAGAAGACAAATGTAAGGATGTAGAGGCTTATCTCACTAGGGGCAAGATAGATACTGCCTACAGGAATATTAAAGAGACCTTTGGAGAAAAGAGCCACTTGTATGAATATCAAGAGCTTAGATGGAAACCCAGTTCTAAGCAAAGAAGGGAAAGCAGAAAGGCGGAAGGAGTATATAGAGGGTCTATACAAGGGCGATGTACTTCAGGAAAATATTATGGAAATGGAAGAGGATGTAGATGAAATGGGAGATATGATACTGCATGAAGAGTTTGACAGAGCACTGAAAGACCTGTCAAAACAAGGCCCCGGGAGTATACAACATTCCATTAGAACTACTGATGGCCTTGGGAGAGCCAGTCCTGACAAAACTCTAACAGCTGGTGAGCAAGATGTATGAGACAAGCGAAATATCCTCAGACTTCAAGAAGAATGTAATAATTCCAATCCCAAAGAAAGCAGGTGTTGACACATGTGAAAATTACCGAACTATCAGTTTAATAAGTCACAGCTCGAAAATACTTACGCAAATTCTTTACAGACGAATGGAAAAACTGGTAGAAGCGGACCTCAGGGAAGATCAGTTTGGATTCCGTAGAAATGTTGGAATACGTGAGGCAATACTGACCCTACCACTTATCTTAGAAGAAAGACTAAGGAAAGGCAAACCTACGTTTCTAGCATTTGTAGACTTAGAAAGCTCTTGACAGTGTTGACTGGAATACTCTCTTTCAAATTCTAAAGGTGGCAGGGGTAAAATACAGGGAGTGAAAGGCTATTTACAATTTCTACATAAATCAGGTGGCAGTTTTAAGAGTCGAGGGATATGAAAGGGAAGCAGTGGTTGGGAAGGGAATGAGACAGGGCTGTAACCTCTCCTCGATGTTATTCAATCTGTATATAGAGCAAGCAGTAAAGAAAAGAAAAGAAAAATTCGGAGTAGGTATTAAAATCCATGGAGAAGAAATAAAAACTTTGAGGTTCGCCGATGACATTGTAATTCTGTCAGAGACAGCAAAGGACTTGGAAGAGCAGTTGAATGGAATGGATAGTGTCTTGAAAGGAGGATATAAGATCAACATCATCAGAAGCAAAATGAGGATAATGGAATGTAGTCAAATTAAATCGGGTGATGCTGAGGGAATTAGATTAGGAAATGAGACACTTAAAGTAGTAAAGGAGTTTTGCTATTTGGGGAGCAAAATAACTGATGATGGTCGAAGTAGAAAGGATATAAAATGTAGACTGGCAATGGCAAGGAAAGCATTTCTGAAGAAGAGAAATTTAACATCGAGTATAGATTTAAGTGTCAGGAAGTCGTTTCTGAAAGTATTTGTATGGAGTGTAGCCATGTATGGAAGTGAAACATGGACAATAAATAGTTTGGACAAGAAGAGAATAGAAGCTTTCGAAATGTGGTGCTACAGAAGAATGCTGAAGATTGGATGGGTAGATCACATAACTAATGAGGAGGTATTGAATAGAATTGGGGAGAAGAGGAGTTTGTGGCACAGCTTGACTAGAACAAGCGATCGGTTGGTAGGACATGTTCTGAGGCGTCATGGGATCACAAATTTAGCATTGGAGGGCAGCGTGGAGGATAAAAATTGTAGAGGGAGACCAAGAGATGAATACACTAAGCAGATTCAGAAGGATGTAGGTTGCAGTGAGTACTGGGAGATGAAGAAGCTTGCACAGGATAGAGTACCATGGAGAGCTGCATCAAACCAGTCTTAGGACTGAAGACCACAACAACAACAACAAGAGTGTGTAACTCCTGATGCCCTTCCTGTGGTGGGTTTGCTAGTTGGAATGTATCTCGCAGCTCTCTGCCAGTCTCCACCTCTCCCCCCTGGTACATGCTCCCAGTGTTTTCTCATGCTCAAGCCTCGAATTAGGAACAGTCTATTTCAAGTTGCTAAAGACAATTGTCAGGTCCTTCACTGTCTGTTAAGTTCCATTCTTCAGTAGTTTTGGGGTGCTACCATCTTTTACACTGATGGCTCTAAGACTACGGATAAGATGGAATATGTTTTTACATCCACCAGCTGGTCAGGAACACCATTCATTGCCATAAACATCTGTTTTTATGGTGTAGCTGGTAGCCATTAACAGAGCTCTCCGCTGTTTTAAACAAACCTCTCTTGATTGCATTTTAATACATAGTGGCTCAATGAGCAGTCTTTAGGTCATTGACTGATGTTACTCAAGTCGCTCTATGGTCTCTGCTGTCCATGACCTATTGACTGGCCTTATGCCCTTAGTCATGTTGACTGTTTGGTTGTCGTTGTCTTGCTTGCAAATTATGCGGGTGTCCCAGGGAATGAAATGGCTGACAGTTTGGCTAGGGGAGTGGTTATTCACCCCCATTCCCTTTGCTGGTCTCAGTTGCAGATTTGTTTGTGCAGGTCCCACCTCTCCTCACTCAGAGATGGAACAATGCCTGGTTGGCTATTGCCCCCTGTAATAAACTCAACGCTACCAAGGAGCCTACTGCTTCATGGCACTCTTCCTTCTGTTCCTCCTGGAAAGAGTCCACCATCCTATGTCACATCTGCATTGGTCACACCAGGGTAACCCATCGTTTTATTTATTTATTTATTTTATGTAGCGATCCACCCATATGTTGTTGTGGAGCCTTACAGGCAGAAGCTCATATCTTGGTGGAATTTCCCCTTTTTCTCTGTCCCTCCATGCTAAGCATGGCCTTTCAAATTCTTTGCCTTAAATACTGGCAGATGACTCTGGGACAGAAAGTGTTGACCCCCCCTCCCGCCCATATAAGGAGTTAAGTTGCCTTCGGAGCAGGATTGGATTGTTGGGGTAGGGACATTTCTGGTTTTTTATTTTTAGGTATAGGGTTTTAAGCTATCTCCAGGGCAGGGGACGGGACAGTTGGGATTGGGGCATCACCCGCTGTATGCTGAGTCTGGGGGACCCCGTACCCTACCTCCTTGACGTGTTCAAACTTTCATCCCTCTCTTTGTTTTAGTTTGTCTCCTTTTCTGTTGCATCCCATTTTCTATTTGGACACCCACATGCTGCCTTACCTGTTGCTCTCCACTTTTTTAAGTTATTGATGGTCCAACTGATGCCCATTACATTTTTACCCTTCTCACTTTTGCTGTTCTGACTCGCCAGCTTGAAGACATTCTTTGCTCTGTAACTATCTTCGCCCTTCATTTTAATCCCAAACTTTATTCACACATGGTCAGATAAGGATGGCTCCACTTCCACAAGCTATTGTTTGCCATAACTACACATTAATGTGGACCTAAAAGTTATGTCAATTACTTCTTCCTTTCTCGTGTTCTGGAAGGTAGGTTCTCTGCTCCTATTCAGGGTCTCCAAGCTACTCTTGAGTAAATATTAGAAAATATGTTCACCTTGACTGTTGGCATTGCTGCTTCCCCACACCAGGTTGTGGGCATT
This sequence comes from Schistocerca serialis cubense, assembly GCF_023864345.2. Classification (NCBI taxonomy): domain Eukaryota; kingdom Metazoa; phylum Arthropoda; class Insecta; order Orthoptera; family Acrididae; genus Schistocerca; species Schistocerca serialis. The sequence goes on along the minus strand of NC_064642.1, from coordinate 138,750,632 downwards.
AGCATCACAACCAGTCAACAGGTGTTAATTCAGCTGTGAACTTCTGTCTACCAGTCTCCTCACTTACTGGAATGGAGCAGCACTGTCCTCATAAGGAAGGTAGGCTGAGGCCAATACAGTTTCTCTTGTGCTACTTTCCTTTTGCTGCTTCATCCATGATTTGGAGTTCTTTAGATTTCTAGCATAAATCAACTTACCTCCAGTTCCTTCAAGGCCAGAAACATCCCTTTTATGTAAATAGAGTTCCTGGATCAGGGCCACTTACAACTCCTGTATTCCCAGATGATGACTCAGGGCAGCATTTGCCCACCTTACTATGTTGCAGATTTATCTGCAACGTTTGCAGCTTCCAACTTGCCACCATGGTCACTTCCAGTATCTTAGATTATCCTGACAGTCACCTGTAAGAATCGTAAGTACAGTTTCAGGTTTTGTCCTCACATTGCACACAGGTATTCTTCACTGCCTTCAACCACAAGGGTTTGGACATCCAGTACAATCTATTGGTTGATTATCCTCCAGTGCTCTATCAAGACCTTCTATTTCTGTGGCCACACTTTCTTGAAAGGAGTCTTTGGAGAAGTGTGGTTAAGAAGTTTTGGCACCCAAATTAATATCTTTGCAGTCTTGAAGAGCTCAGCTTCTCTCTTGACAGTAGCTTCACCTCCAGTCACAGATATATCATTGACGCTATCTCCTTAAGCCAACCCACTGTTCCCACACCATCACAAACAAATGTTAGAGTACTTTTGTCCAGATAGACCCTCCTGAATTTGGGCCCAGGACTTCCTCCCTCCTCCCCCACTGATCTTGAAGAAAGCCATCTGAATAAGCTCCTCCTGCTGCAAAGTTATGTTGAGCAGTGAATATCTCTGTTGGATAACTGCCATCCTGAAAACTGAGACAGCAATACTCTATCTGTTTCTGTATTTCTTGCTTTGGGTTTTTCTGGATCTGATTATCCTGAAAAGTGGGAGTATTAGAACGCTCCCTAGTTCTCATGTTCCCTGTCTTGGAGATAGTAGGGATGTGAGACAGTCTTTTATTGGGGGTCTTAATGTCGAGACCTTTTAATTCCCTCCATTTTTGTTTAGGAAGCCATTCTTTGCCCTCCTGTTCTTCTGAGAAGTTTTCTCTTCTGACCATAGACAAAGATTTCATCTTGAGCTGGTCCAACTTCCCAATGACAGTTTGCACTTCTTGAAGTGGTCTGTCACCCAATCCAGTTGTGGAAACAGCTTCCATCAGTTCTAGCCCCAGTGCTTGAATGTTTGAGACCCCATCAAGTCTCTAAGTTTGTGTTTTGTTTCTTTCTGTGTTTGCCATTTCGGTCCCACGAGAAATGGGGATTAATTATGTTGACACTACGGAGCCTCACATGCTACAATGGTAGTTACTCAGCACTACAAGGTTAGTTACTCAGAGAGATCACCTATTACACCTGAGGCTCCATTCATGATACTTCTTCCCGTGTGCCACGAACCCCTTGACATGTATCGCGTCACACCTTGGGTTGGTACTTGGGAAACTGGGGAAGAACAGTGGGAATGGACTGGTGCGAGGTGGGTCGCTGTGGAACACTGTTCATCTGCTGAGTCCTTTCTGGCAGGACAGACACTGCCAGTAGTTGCGCTACAGCCAGCATAGCCTGCAACTATATGCGAACATGCAAACCTCTCCAGTTGCATGGTCAGTGCTTCAGTGTTTCAACATGATGATGTCTCCTGGAGATGATTGCAGTCAATACAATCAAAGATCCAATACTGAGGAACGTCGTTCAGACAGCATTGAGTACAAAACTAGATTTCATCCAGTCAAACATAGGTATAAATAATGTTGAAGCCATCTGCTGGTGTGCATATCAATGGTCAGCTGTCAGAAGTAGTATCAGTTATGAAAGGAGTGCCAGGGCTGTATCCTGACACTTCCCATTTGATATGTGTTCTCACTGGGTTTTCTGAGATACTATACTGAATTGAGTGAGCCAAGAAAAACAAAAGATTGCAGAGTTAGAAATGCAAGCCAGGATGACAGAGGAAATCCTATAATTGATTGATCCTCCAAGAGAAAATGTTTGGTAAAGTACATAGTATTTCAGAAAGTAATAGAGAAGGAAATACATACAGCTATGGCATAAGAGCAACATCTTTCAAAGGCATGTAGTGGAATGGAAGAACCAAATGCAGAGCTTGATGAAATATAGCTTTCTATTTACATTGCTTGAAAGAATGTTAAATCTTGATATAGGGAGAATGTTTTATAATTGAGGTGACTTCTGTTGACAGTAAATAGTAACTTTTATAAGTTAACAGCATAAGATTTACCTTTTGTAGTTTCTGTAGCAAAGTTCTGGAAGAAGTCATTCAGCGGTAAATATATCTTTTTTGGTTTGTACGACAGCTAGCTTTTAAAGAGCTGGGTAAAACTTTGCGAAGAAAGTGTCCAGAAGTGGGGTTGACTAATGATGAAATATAGAATATCTGATACTCTGGAAATCTAAGTACTAAATAATTTTGTGAAAACCCCATTTTTCTTAGAGCAATTCAGGTTATTATTTAGAAAAATTATTTGGCAAATGTACAAGTTTCATGGCAGACGTCTTCTGCAAAGAAAACACAATGGAATGTGCCAACTTACGGTGAAAATTAGTTATTGTTAATAAAGTTCAATATTTCATGTTCAGAAATTAGAGTGCTCATCAGCAGAACAAATCATTGTGGGAAATAATAATATTGGGGTAATTGCGATGAATAATATGTCAGAAGACAAAAATAATAATTACAATATTAAGAAATAGAGCTCACTAGAGCTAAAATGTCTGACAAGATAGAATCTGATAGTTCGAGAGGCTAACAGAAAATCGCTAGAACAATAGAGTGCAAAATCGGTCACGCATCGTAATTTATAGTAGTAACACCAATCACAGTAAGCTTGGCGTTAACACTCGGACAATCAGTGTTACGTGATCGCTGCAGTTAACGCAAAATATATCTTTCCTTTGACGTAAATAGGTAATAATTTCTACTGAGTCACGGGAGGCATTATTTCACATTGACTGAATCAAAATGTGCTCGAAATCAAGGCAAGCAACAGTGATCTACAACAGCAGAGGAAGTGGGCTTTTCGTAGACAGAGATGACAATGTCTTCTGTAGTACTGAAGAGAAACTGGTTAAGTGGAAGGAATACATTGGAAATTACTTACAGGACAGCAGAATGTTGATTATGGTACAATGGGGTCTGGGAGAGGTGTGGTACGTATATCGCAAGAGCAAAAGAAGAGCATGCCTTAACAGTGTCAGAGTTGGTAGACTTCAGGTCCTGACAAAAGCTGCTTTAAAGTGCTAAAACTGCCAAAGGATGAAAGATCTCCTCCCTTGTTGGTTCATTTGTTGAACAGCATCTTCCAAAAATGGAAGCATATCATAGGACTGGCTCAAATCAGGTTTTGTAGCACTTCCCAAACAGGTCAATGCAAAGTGCTGCAATGACTATAGAATGATCAGTTTAATAAGTAACACTGTCAAGTTGTTCCTTAAAATACTGCATTTAAGGATGTAACATAAATGTGAGAAGAGCATTAGAGACACATTTTGGATTCAGGAGCGGTTATGGAACTCGGGGTGTTGCTCAATCTTCAGGTATTGATGTAATGAGGTTGAGATGCTTATTTTGTTGTTCATGCTCGTCCCATTGATTATGAGAAAGCTGTTGATGATGTTCAATATAACAAACTGATGCAAATCATAGGTAAACTGGGGTTGGATCGTTGTAACATCAGATTGATTTGAAATGTGTGCTGGAACAAAATTGCAGGTGTGCCTTCGATAGTTAGCTGTAAGAAGCAGTATCGATTATGAAAGGAGTTTGCCAGGGCTGCAGTCTCTGTCAGTTACTTTTAAACAAGTATTCTGAAAGAGATTTTCTGAAATTCTCGTCATGGGAAGTATTAGGGCTGATAATCAGTAGCGTTATCGATATTGTCGAATATGCTGAGGATACTGTCTTACTTGCACCAAGTCTGGAAGATCTGCAAGAAGTACTAAACACTTTCACTGAAGGGAGCAGTACGGCAGTGTTACTTCTAAATGTAAAAAAGACAAAATGAATGGGTGTCAACAGAAACTGAGATGAAATTCGGTATACTCTTGCACTCAGTAATGAGGGGATTGAAGAAGTTTCGTCACATAAATATTTGGGGTGTCAGATCAATGAAAATGGGACTTTTCTCAAGAACTTCACTTTAGAATTGAACAGGCTGGAAGTTCTTTGCAGAAAATGAAGAAAAAGGCCTATAACGAAAAGTGTATTCCTTAGAAATTCAAACTGTGCTGGACAACCTTCAGATATTTGATCTTCAGGATGTTTTATCTTCAGGATGTTTTGTTATGTCAGCTCTTTCAAATGAAACATTGCATCTGTGGAATAGCCACTCCTTCCTTTTGCAATGAACTTCTTGCATAGAAATTGCATAAATTGCTCCCCTCCAAAGGAACCCTTCGTATTATTTTGCTGTGTAAATGATGCAGATAATGTCAGTGCGAAGAT